>NC_060209.1:68157142-68780357 GCF_021130785.1 Homalodisca vitripennis
GCCATGTATACAATTTAATGTAACTAAAAGTCGTTTGACAGGTATTTGGTCTTCCGATCATATGTTAGTTTGCTTATTTAAACGCATATGTGACAGATACGGCCAAATACGTAATAATTGAATCGGAAAAATTTATAATACTGTAATGTTTTGAATTCTACCTCACTACAAAAATATACATAGGTCTATAAATTTTTTTGGGCAAAATAGCAAACTCTAGTTTGACGTGTAACAAATCACTAATTCAAACCAGAAATGCTTTTGATAGAATTAAACCAAAATAAGATTTATTTGCCGAGAACATTAAGAAATGGGCACTTGATGCATTGTATTAAATGACTAATTCTATTTCAAACATATCATAAGCCCTACAGTCATCGTAAGTGCTTTCACTGAGAACGCTATACTGATTTTTAATGTGGTGTTCCTCCACATTGGTCTAAAATATTCGTATTAGACCACTAAAATAGCTATTCAGTCAAATACACGGAATGTTAAATATAATTTGATAGCGAAGTCGTGGGTCTAAATCTCTCAACTAGACTTTGTGCCATTGAGTATCAAACGAATAAAGACATACAAATTTCCAAAGTTCCAAATATAATTCTTCAGAAACTTTCGCATTTATAATATTAATATGACTTCAATGTAGGCCTCCCTTAAGGATAACAAAATGTTTTTGCTGAGAAAAATTTACCACAGTTTAATATTATGCAATTAATTTTAAGTAAATGTTGTTGCTGTTTTCACTAGAAATTATTTTGTGAAAACTTCCACAAATGAGTAAAAGTGGCACATTAAAAATCTTTCCCCATTACTACAAGAATTATATAACTTAATTCCAAATATTTCTATGTAGGTCATAAAATATTCTATTTGAAAATAACAACAATTATTTGTGCTAAATGTCAAAAGTGTGATTTCCCAAAATCAAACAATATATTTACTAAAATATTGGAAATCAACCTTAAACAAATTTTTCTTTAATGCTAGTTTTTTTATACTGTACTTTATGTACACTGTACATTTGTTGATACTGTGATATGCTATTTTACAGTGGAGTTTTGAAAAACAGAAATGAAGAAAAAATGCCTCATCAAACCATTCTTTCTCAGGCAACAAGACTAAAACAACTAAATGTTATAATGCAAAACATTATAAACGAGTAATTAAAGATGTTGAATAGATATGGTAAGGATTTCTTCCTAATATATAATTTAACTTCAGAATGCGCCAGTGACGAACTATAAACATCGCTATAAAACCAACCATAATGATTAAGCTGTGAATATTTTCTCATAGAATATTCTCTCCAAATTGGTGGGCTTGCTTGACGTTTTGATATGGCATTTTAACAGTGGCTTATAGAAATCAAAGAAACGAAACTCTAACATACTTCATACATTCATTCTTTCCCAACTACAGTCCGTAAAACAACAGGACTTCTATAACAAAGCACTATTACACTTAATTAATATCTACTTACGTATGTGTACTTATGTTTTAATAACTTCATATGACTCCATTATATCACGTCATAATTGTTTTTACATATAAGGACTTCGATTTTAAAAATTCAGTACGTTGCTGTGATTGTTATAATAGTAGTTTTCTGAGTCATATGACCCAAATGCCGTATAAAATTAAAATATAATATTTTCACTACTAATGTTAAATTAAAATACTTATCATGTAATTAATTGAAATGACACTCTAAGGACACACAAACATAGATCTTCATAAACGGTAAGTCCAATCGTTCAGAAATGCATCAGGTGATTAAAATATATTTAGTTACAATTACAAAGGATATACATAACCTATGACGTCCATTTAGTTCATTAGTAAATTGTGTGTAAGCGGGAAACTGATAGATGTTTATCAAAATTGAGTTTGAGTTCCATCTTTTTGCTTTGTTTAAAAGATTGCCTGCCTATGCAAATTCGCTATAACTGTAAAAATTCCTTTTTTGGTTGTTCTAAAAAATAAAAACAATCTGCTAGTGCGTCTAATAATAAAAAAGCATTTATCAACCTGCCAACTCTGTATTTCGATCTGTCGAGGCAAATTTCTCTTTTAATAATAATTATGTATGTAACTAAAAACGATGGTAAAAAAGGTTAAAGATATAAATTCAAGGATTAAAAAAGAATGTAAGATAACCTGTCACAGTAGGTTACCAATCTTAAACAGAGGATAATGGTGATTATTGCTTTAAAAAATTGAGAAGAAGTATAAGGCTTCACATGACCCATACTCCACGACATATGGAGCAAGACGACAACAATGAAAACTGATCTTAACACCTTCACTGCTGGTATATGGAGTCTATTCCGTCTATTCTCAATTCTCCCTCTGTGTGGTAAGGAGTCTGCCGCAGTCAATTTACTCGTATAACATTTATTGTTGTCAAACTTCCTAATTTTTTAGAATCTAAGTATAATCTTTAGGACGCAATCTAAATATTATTAAAATGTTCAATATAACCGTAACCACATTATTCAACAGTTATTTAGTGCAGGACGTATTTGATAGTAAAAGAATTAAAAATGTATAAAATGCAAAAAATGCCTTTATATTTTGATTGTCGTTATTGCATTTACATATTTTTATTTTAATAAATAAACTCTGTATGTTGCCTGGCTTACTCGCCTACATTACGGGTACTTGAGATTTACCTGATACTCGGCAATGTGCACTTGGTACGTATACTCAAGTGGCCACAAGTCCTTGAATAAGCAACACCAGAGTGTGTTTTGTCCAGAGAGGATGCTACTTATTAAACATTTGCGTTCAATGAAAATTTTTTTAAAGTGCGCATCGGTATATTTACTATATCATTAATAAAAACTTCTTAAATAATATTACGTAGATTTATGTGTAATTTTTGAATTTTTAGTAAGAGTAAATAAATAGCCTCATTTCAAATGTTAGACCCTACATGTAGAACACATCAACCAGTGAGTTCTATGTACTTATTTCAGTGTTGTCTGATACGGCTTTTAATGTAATTGAAATTTTAAGAATCCGAAAAAGTTTCCATTTTTTATTTTTAAGGATGATTAAATTGTGCTAAGTGATTTGATGTATTCAATTAATTCCAACATCTTGCTGTTTTAGAACTGTTATTGTTACTTACAATTTATTTCTGGAGCTCCGGATATAAAACATACTTATATAGTTTATACAATGCGTTTTGTCATAGACTCAAGGTCAAACATTTTATTGTCGTGGAACTAATGTCAGTTTTCACGTCTCCCCTAGATACGTAGGATGTCTCCCAACTATAATAAAAAAAACTCGTCGACACTATAAAATGCCTTACACGCTAAAAAACATTTCAGACAAGTTTTTAACACCTTGAGCGTTTATTAATTGTTCATGGAATCGTGCAATCTGTTGATGACACGAACACCTGCCTGCGAGGGCACTTGTTCATAAATTACCATTCTGTGTCGCCCAGTTCGGTAGTTGTCTCTGCCTCTCGTTTCATATCCGCCCCTAGTCAGTGACGTAGCTCCATAGCTCAAACTTACTGAACTTGAAAAGTGATTTGCAATTTGGACATTCTTTGTTCAGTGACTTAGAAATGATGAAGGGGTACCGCAGGGGCATACCTCGAATGCCTTGGGATTACAGTTTGTCTAGCAGTGTATTGTTGTCAGCACAGTCGAATGCTTTGGATAAGTAGAGAAAAACAGTTATGATGGAATTCGGACACTCTAATTCTTTAACAACTATTTCATAAGCATTTATACAACAGAATACACAACCACAACTAGATTAAAAAAGTTAATGAAAATTGTCCATCTAAAGAGGTTAAACCTTAAAGTGGTTATCAACAATTATTATTGATGTTGAAGTTGAAATCATTATTACTTTAGAAACCGAAGATATTTCCTATTATTTTTTACCTCTTTTTTCTTCACATTTCTGATATTCATTTCATCATTCATGTTTAGTTTATTAATTTCATCATTCATGTTGAGTTTACTACTTTTTTATAAAAATTTAAGTTTTTGTGTGAAAATTGTAACATTTTAAAATAATTATCGATTTTGATTGAGTAAGCCTACTTGTTTATTATGCATGTTGATTATTATATTTTAATTAAAAAAAAATTAAAATAACAAAATAATTATAACAACTGAATAAAGTTTTTTGGGAATAACCCCTTAATAGTCAGTTAATTAATTGTTTGTTATTAATTTATGTATCAGGAATATGACGCATATTAATAGAGCATTATAATAAATTCCGTATAGTACCTTTATCTGAATGGTATTTTATAAACGCTGAGTCGGCACGAACAGATCAGCACATACTCGTTCATACATCTGAGTACCCAGCAGAATGTATAACTTATGATCGTGAATAAATAAAGAGAAAGAATTAGCTGAGCTTGGCGTTAATGAAGTTAATTCAGCTTCAAATGGTTACGTAATTTGGTAGCAACTGCGTTTATCTCGTGCCAACTAACAAGATAGATAAAAGCACATCAGTCATGTGTCCAGTAATATTTTGTTTGTTTTTTTTTCAGAATCTTCTGCTTTAGGCTTCAATTTAAGATAAAGCCTCCTTTATTCACTGAGTTTTTTATATTATTAACTTATGAAATACATTGGAAAAAAGACTTAGTAGGCTACCGCTAATTTAGTAAAAAAAACTAATAACACTTTACAAAACCTAGCTTTAAAATGTTCTGAGGAATTCACATTACTCTATATTAAAAAAATTAAACTTGTATAAACGAGGATTTCGTATAAAAATTCCTTTTTTGGTATAACCCTGATCTATAGAAAGGTACGCCTCTATAGAGTAGGATGTCCCTGTTTTTAATTCTTCCTAAAACTCTTAGACTTGCTTCGTTGTTCTTTTAAGTAATTCTTAAAATTCAAGATTACCTTTATACTTTATTATGTTAAATAAATTCTCTTACAATTAAAAAATGATAAACCACTGCAAATATGTTTAGAGAATATTGTATTTCAGCCTTACAAAATTATTAAGCGTATAATGCTTAGAAAAATATGTTTTGTAGCCATTTTCGTATATGGCTTTGATATTAATTAGACAATATGTTTATGTATTTACTCTCATCAATCCCATGAGTTCAGTATTTATTATTATTATAACACGACTTAATAATCAAATTTAAAATAAAGACTTGCTATCAGTGAAATTTGTAACATACCCAAGTAAAAGGTGATCGGGTTTATTGTTAACCATAAATTAAAATAAATAATAATATTGGAAAGACATTTAGCATATTATGTAAAAAAGTTAAAATATTTCATTCAAAAAACATCCTTCACATAATACGATCCAATGTATAGAATATGGAATAATCAAACACTTTCAATAATTAAAACCTTACAGCGGTTTGTGCAAGGACTTGAGAGAACATATCGAAAGAGGAAGTACATAAAGGACATGTAGACGGGGTGGATTGCCCTTTAAATTTTCACTCTTAAAAACGTTAGAACTTTTTCTTTGATCTATATGAACCTGTGTGCTAAGTTTGAAATCTCTAGGACCTTAAGTTATAGCACATATGAACAAAGGCTAATAGATAGGCAGGCGAAGTGGCTCCTGGCCTTTTTTCGCAAAAATCAATAGGGTTGTGTATTTGAGCAAATAGAACCAACTCACCAAGTTTTAAGTCTGCAAGGCCTTCCTACCAAGAGTTATATCATGAACGGGTAGACAGACGGTTAGATTGTTGTACCTCAAGATTAATAGGGTTCTTTCTTGGACCAAGAAGAAGTTATGCCTTCTAGGATCTTTCTGTTCTAGGATTTTGACTCCAAAATCTATATGGATCTTCCTTGGACCATGAGAAATCCATATACCAAGCTTCAACTCTCTAGGATATTACTATCAAGAGTTATCGCAAAGACGTCCGAATAAAAGAAAGAAAAATTAACTTTAGAATTCTAAATAATAAGTTCTATTAAACAATTAATTTTGTATTTCAATATTTATAAATAAAACATGAAACATTAGCCTATGTGGTAAATGAATTATTACACGTATTTATTCAAAGTAGTTCAAAATCTTATTGATAAAATAATTATTATCTAGGTTATTAATGTAATATTAACCATTGTTGTGTTAATAGTATAACAATTTATCTGCCATTATTTATTTTATTTTATGCATGGGATACTGTTTTTTCTTTTTATACAGTTTTTTTATATATTTTAAATTTTCTTGAATTCATTAAATACATATAATTGTACTTTAATTCATTTAGTTTTTTACAAGTTAAGCAATTTTTTTATTCTTTATTTAGAGTATAAGTTAATAGTTTACCGTACCTGTATTAAAGTATTTAAAACTTACTGATTATGATATGAAGTTGGGTGGTAGAGAGGCTTGATATCTCTAACTCCATGTATTTAATAAAGACATTTTTATTTAATATGTTTCATAATCTGTCGATCATTTGTTAATGTGTAACTAATGTTCGTTTTCTTGATTATGGAAATTAATCAAGCGCGCGAATACAAAACTACCTTATAAAGCGTGAAAAAAAGTACAACGTTTTGGAGTATACATGAAGTTCGCTGGATGTTTGACTGAAATTATAAAATTTATGCGGAACCTCTGCTACGTTTTGTTCTAGAAGTTCTTAGTATTTGATAATTTTATCATTAGTAAAACAATTAGATAATACTTCTTTGGATGCTTTTAAAGGTTCTAGTATTTTTAGGACTATATAAAGTTCATCAAACCATATTTTTTGTGCTTTAGATAGTTTCTAAAATATCAATGGAGCATATTTTAAAATTAATATTACTGAATGCAAGAAGTTGAATACCAAAGTTAAAAAGGCGATTAAAATATGAGCAATATAGCAAAACAATTATGATATTTTAATCTTGTATCTAATGGTTTATTTAATTAAAACCTTTACTAACTCAGTTATAAATATATAACTAACTGATAAAATCTGATACTTATAAACTTATAAAATTGAAGCTACTCCTAAATATCTGACATAAAATATCTCTTTTATAACTATTTAATGAACTAACTCTTTAGAGAGGTTCTAGTTTTAAAGCTTTGAATTAAAATTAATTTTGAGTGGATGAATAAAATCTGAGTACTGCTCTTTTAATTCATCTCTGTTGTTAGTTAGAGAGAAATTATTAGTTCTGGATCTGTAGATCACTCCATATCTATGAATGAAATAAATAAAACTGTTTTGAAGCAATTTCAAAGTCAACTAGGGTGAAATCTTTCTCAAAAGTTCTTTTAGTTAAGTGTAAAATAAATGCCGCTTCTTTTGTTACATCAAGAAAAATATCTTCAATAGATTTTCAGTTTATAAAACAAAACTAACAATACCAACAATCATTTATTGTTTTTAATACTTCGTTTCTCTAAGAATCATTATTTTCTCAAATGCCTAAAACAATCTAGTAATATACTTATTAATTTTAGATTGTCTGATTCATTCCTGATGATTTTTTAACGCATGAACAAATTCAGTTCGAGTTTCTCTCCCACAAAATATCGTCACTAAAATATATGTGTTATATTATAACGAATATGAGCATATGTCAATATTATAATTTTAAAATTCATATTGGTGATTTTTTAAATCAAAATCATACTTTTTGTATTTTTTGCCTTTTAAAGATAATCTTGATTTTTCTTTATTATTGAGGATAATTTAAAACGAGTGAATACGATTATGAGTTTGATTAAGTGTCCATAACAATGTATTTGAATATCGGCCAGCCAAACAATTCAAAATTGTACCAATATTGTTGATATGTACTAAATTATTTTTCTTTAGGGAAATTTGGGTCCTGGAGGATAGTCAGGTGGATAGGTATAATTGATATAAGCAATTGGTGGTGTGGTAGTCTAATACCATAGTGTATTAATAAGCATATATAATTCGCTTTGTTTATTAGTTGGTTTATTATTAATTTTAAAATTTAATTTAACTAACTAAAGCTGGCTGGAGCACACAAGGCCTGATCCCGAGACCTGTGGGGACTGCGCTCATGGGGATTACGAACCGACTCGAACCCCAAAAGTAGGTTGGAATATACGATATCAAAATCAAAATAAGAGGTAAAGGCCCACCGGCACTTGAATAATTACTAAAGCTTCAACAATTTATTCGTTGCACATTCAATGTTGATTTAGGAATTTCATGAATGATTAAATTGAGTAAACTAATCTTGACAACCTCAAAAACAGGTATACGTTAACAATTTTATCAGTAGCAACGATAAATAATATGTAATAAATACCTATAAACATCAAATAACATTAATAAACGACATTGATGTACAAAAAGAACATAAAATAAAATATTTCAGACTGGAAAGAAAAAATATGTGATACATGCATATTATAAGAGTCATTATATGAGGGATTTGATACAAGCCTAATGTGAATTTTATTTTTTAAACTTTTTAAGGAAGTTCGTTGTACAGTTTGTAAGCCCATGTTGAAAGAGATATTTAATTAATTATGATTCTTTGTATTGTAAAAGTGGATCGTGGTCTTAGCTCGTAGTATAATTTGGGTTTACTATAAATAAATAAATAAATAGTTATAATCTAAGACAAATAAAGGTTTACAATGTACGTTATACTCAGCCCATAGTATTTTTTCTGTATCATCAATATATCATTCAATTTTGCAGAACCTCCCCAAAAACTTATTCCATAGATAAGAATAGATTCAAAAAGAGTAAAATATGTAGTTCTAACATAATGCAATGTAACATAATCAACCGGTTTTTATAGTAAAAATACAATTCTATAAAGATTTTTTTACAGTTGACTAACGTTAGAACCTAGAACAGTTGTTGCTTCAGAATCACTCCTAAAAATCTAATCAGATACTATCCTAGCAAAACACAAAAATTGTTCAGTCTTTTTCATTATTTAAAAGAAAGTTATTAGTACAGAACCAAGCTTAAGTTATTTTAACAAACACATATACGTCAATTTTTATCAGATTTATGTCATTTCCTTTTAAAAATATATATGTATTATCTGCATATACAGTATAGCCTATAGATTCTAATTTTTATATTACTTGGTAAGTCATTAATAGCATCTAAGAATAAGAAAAGGCTTAAGACCGAGCCCCGGGGAATCCCACAATCTTCCTCAGCACTAGGTGACCACTCGAAATATGTACTTACGGATTCAAATATAATATTTTCAAAACTTTGGCTAGTACAGGAACGAGAATGTCTGAACTCTAATATGCTGAATTTTCTTGTCTTCCCTTTTTAAAATATGACTGACCTTCATAATTGTTAAGAAATCTAGGAAAACTCCTTGGTGAAGACGATCCCACCAATTAAATACCAATATCAATTAAATAATGTTTTGTGTGTTAATGCACATGGCAAGTGATTCCACGATATAGTAATGTACATTTTTTTCCTTCTATAAAGTATTTGAATGTCATAAAAACATTTAGTCTTTTAATCTTTTTAATCTGGCAATAGCTGCTGCCACACCTGTACTATTCTTAGATTTCCAAGCAAATACCCTAGGTTGTACATCAATATTAGTCAATAAGTCAATGGGAGATATATTGGATATCACAATGTTTTTGCAAAAATTAAGAGAATTTTTGCATTGCCATTTAAAATTATTATTGCATTCTTTTAATCCAGCTGTACCGTACGTTTTATAAATATCACAAGAAATCTTTGGCGTGTTTTTTCAAATTGCGTAATTGGTCACTGTACAATATTTTTTTACTATTGTTACATATCACTGTAGTTAAATTTTTTTTTTCTCGAGAGAATACGATGTTCGAACAATGACATTAATGATGTTCGGAACTCATCAAAACGTAGATGAGCATCTTATCACCACAAACTTGTATAAGCTTTTGCTAAAATTATCAGCACACCAATTCAAATCTGGTAAGTTGTTACAAAACCATTTATATTTATATTTTGATACAATGATCTGGTTCATAATCCTTTTGATATTCTGCATGTGAATGTAAAATGAAACCAAACCATAGAAAAAGGAGGTCAGACTACGGAAAATCCTCAGCTTTCGTTGAACCTTAGACTCTTTCCAAATTGGAATAAAAGAGTATTTAAAAATTGTTGTTTTCAACAAAAATAACAATGGTCATATGAAAAAGTATTAAAACGCTATCACGTGAAATTTTTATTAGATAAAGATGAGCATTTACGTTTTCCAAGATTTCTATGAATTGCCTATCATCACTACCTCAAGTATAATACAATGATACTATCATAATTCTAAATGTATCACATATTAAGCCTCAAAGTGTTTCATATTGTAAACAACATGTATACAATATGTTTACATCTAAACCCCGGCACTCAAAATTGTGAGGGGTAAAGATTAAAGTACCCCCATGAATTAGACTACGTCTTTGGTAGTATGCGGCTAGAATATAACCTTGATATTACTATTGCTGTACATTGATAAGTCCATTGCTGTACTATCGATCCTGTGATCTGATAAACAAATATAATCATAGCTGTTGTTGCTAACTAGATCCTGTAGTACTGTCAATTTAGTCCTAAGTCCTTGAATATTTCAAAATAGCAGTAACATAATATTTCTATTCTCACGTGAGTGTTTCATCCCTGTTTCCAAACTACTTTATAGGTAATGATTCTTATAACCCTGAACTTATCTTTCATTAACTCGGTAAAACGATGTCAGTCTTAAATGCAATATTTAATTATAGCAGTGAAATTATATTAATAATCTCATTTGAGTGTTTTACACCTCTTTCCAAATTACTCTCTACACAATAATCTTTGTGACTCTGACCTTCTTTCATTAACTTAATAACACTTAATTCAAAGCAAAGGAATCAAAATGGAAGATAACCTTATTTGAAATTTATAATTGCGTCAAGAAATGCAGTTATTTCTGGTTTATATTAATGTAATATTTGGTTTATGTGGAATGAAAAGAAATGAAGCGACTTTCATAAATATGACAAGCTGACAAGCTTGGATAGAAGCTCGATGTCAATGGATTTTAACAGCCTTGAAACCGTACCCAGCTCATTATTGTCTCCTTTCTTTTATAATAAAAGAATTTTCTCTTTTATCACCCTTGCCTTTCTTTTTCTATTTTAATAACACAATACTGTCACATTACTCATATAAAATAAAGAGCTAGTAACGGAAATACGGTTGTTTGATTGTTTTAAGTTTAGGGCCTAATTTTGTGTAAATAAAAAAAAAACTCTTGGGTGTATTTTTAGAAATACATTAACGTCACATTTTTGTGTTATCCAGTGTGAACTGTTCAGTTGAGTTGGATGATCCCCCTCTCGCCTATGCTGAATTGTTCAACTTTAGGAACATTTAGGAATTTTGTAACATCTGAGAGTTTCCAGAAATATTTAAGTGAGAATTTAACTCAAAAAGTATTGCAGATTGTTTATATTAATTATAGCACATTATTACGGAACTGGATATGTGAGTAGGCTATTCCTAAGAGGTTACCGTTGTAATTTATGTGCTTTAATTTATATGAAGGAATAAATTAATATTCTAATTTACCCACAGATATAGAAGCTATCATGACTTATATTCAACATTATTATTTATTATTTAAATATAAAAAATTAAACTAAGACCAACCAAAATACAAAAAAACATATGAAAATATTTTTTACAAATTTATATTCAAAATATACAACTTTTTATTATTCAAATTATGCATAACTTAAAAATTATCAGATTCTTTTAAGAAGCAGTTAGTAAGAAACAATAAAAAAAGGATATATGTTGTGGTTACTGAGAAAAAAGTTCTTAAATGTTAAGAAATAATATTTTTAACATAAAACTTGGGTATAGTGAGTTCTGAGCTAACCTTTTTAAAAAAATTGTGTATAATTAGCTAACACCTTGCTTATATCCGTGTATAATTAGAACTACCGACTAGAATTATGTAAGTGTTCTCTTAATTTAAAGCCACGGATCAAGAGATAACAAAAAAACAATCTTTCGACCCTTAAAACCAACCGACTCTTTTTTATAACATAATTGAATTTTCAATATGTAAAAAGGAATATGTAATGTCGGCCTTTGGAAACTCAAGCCTGGTGGACTGCGTTTACTTAGATTTATCAAAGTCCTTCGACAGAATGAACCATCACCTGCTGATTTCAAAACTTGAGGGTTATGTTGTGCGTGGCTCACTCCTGAGGTGGTTGGAGAGTTACCTAAAAGACAGATTTCTTATCGTCAAATTTGATGGCCTTACCTCTAGTCCCTTTAGAGTTTTATCAGGAGTCCCTAAGGGATCGCATCTGAGACCCCTTCTCTTCAGCATATTTATGAATGACGCTGGCAGTGTTATTACCACGAATTTCCTTATGTATACTGACGATATGAAGATTTTTGAGAAAGTCCCCACTAACCTGGGACACGAAGCATTGCAAAATTCTCGAACAACATTGGAGACTGGTGTCGTGCGAACGGAATGGAGTTGAATACGACTAAGTGTGTTGTCTTATTCTACAAACGTGGTGCTAATACTTTCACCAATGAATATTCTTTAAATAAAATTTTTTTGAGAAGAGTGGATAAGGTCAAGGATCTGGGGGTAATTATGTCACCTTCTTTCAGCCCCAAGGAACACATTCTACAAATCATCGCAAGAGCTAACTCGTTATTGGGGTTCATATTTAGATCCACGAAACACTTCAACTCAACATACACTCTTGTCGTTTTGTATAAGTCTCTGGTTCTCCCTGTTCTGGAATATGGATCGGTCATTTGGTCGCCCTACCAATTCAACCATATCAACCAACTACAGAGTGTCCAGGTCCGCTTCATCAGGATGCTTGGCTCCAGGTTGGGTTTCACATATCGCACAACTCCTATAAGCGAAGTCGAGAGTCAATTTGACCTCCTACCTCTACATAGAAGACGTCAGCTTACGGACTTAGTAACTCTTTTCAAACTGGTGAATGGACCGCTTGACTGCCCTGGTCTCCTCAGTGGCATTGACTTCTCCATCTCAAGAGGAACTCGTTCGATGACCATCTTCCGTAGACGCTACAGTCCTACTTACTACGCTTACCACAGCAGTCTCTCTAGACTTCTTAGAGCTGGAAGTGTGCTGCTCCACATGTTGACCTCTTCAATGAGACTGTCGCATTATTCAGAAGAAAAGTGACTTCGTTTGTAAATACCTAACTAGTAGCCTGCCTCCCCCCCGCGCGCGCACACACACACACCTACACAAAAAACACGCACGTCACTGTTATGCATGTAGTGGATTTAGTTAATGTTTATTTTAATGTTAAATTATTTAAAATATTGTTGATTATTACTTATGTTTGTGCATGTTCCTGATTATTTATAATTTCTTGCATGTTGCTAGTTATATATTGTTACTTTTGCATTTGTCAATTTTTTTATCACTTAGTTGTTATTCAGTTCTTATCATACACCACACATTTATTACTGTTGCTGGTTTTTATATTTAACTATTTATTATTGTCTTTGTTTTTTTACCTTTTTGTTGATTATTATTTAACTTATATTTATTACTAATTCACTGTTTGGTTGATTATTTATTTTAACACTGTTTGTTATTTAATTATATATGTGTACATTGTATTAGTGCTATTAATAATTTATACTCTTTTTTACTTATTACGTGTACTACTGGTGTAATTCCGGTGGAAGAATAAATAAATAAATGAAATCTATTGAACTTCAAACGATTGCGACTTCCAGTCTCATTATGCATCAGATTAAAATAGAAACAATTTATAACCGCTTTTTTACTAAAATTACTAGTATGATATATTAAACGTATTCCTAAACATGTCTCTATTTATTTTTAAATGTATAATCAAATGTGTCTGCAATAACAAAAATATTAATAACACTTGTTTACCTACAAATAATCTTCTAATTTGTTTTGTGATAAGGGTTTCAATTAACTAATAAGTTTAATACAGGGTTTTAAAAAGGCTCCGCACGGTCGTCATAACTAGGGAACGTTGCAGGTAAAGCAATAAAACTCGGTACATTATTACTGCAACTATAAATCTACTTTTTGAAGTAACTACCTTTTTCGACATGTCAGGGGAATGGTCCGCAAAAAGTGAGAAGTATATCTTAAATTGAGCATAGGTCGAGCAGAACATGAAATTATACGTCTCTATAAGTAGAGTACAATGATGCAAATCCGACCTGAAATGGTTCTCTTTAAAGAAGTATAATTGTTTAAAGTTTGAAATATTTACAACGTAGATCTTGTTCTAGATGATTAATACTCTCGTATTGGCTCAAGTTGTAAAATTTAAACTTAGCAATGAATATTGGATTTAAGAAATAGTTTTTAAGGTAGTTAGTAACTCTTTATGTCTAATGGAGGATGATCTACAAGGAGTTCGGCCAACAAATTTAACGTAGCATAGCCCAAGATGTGCATTATTTTAATGTTTAAAAGAGATGAATGATCAGGGATCGTAAATAAAATACATACAGGTACAGAAAGCCAAGAATACAAAGTAAAGCACATGCATTGTAGATGGCCCCAGCACAGTATGTGTGCCCATATGAGCCCTTTTGTAGACGTATCTTAAATCTAAAAAAATATTAAGGACTTGAAAGTTAAGGACTCAAGTCCTTATACTTGTCAAGTCCTTATATAAGGACTCAGTTTTTAATTATTAATATTTTTTGCACGATCTTACTTTAAATACTGACTAATAATTTGTGCCTGTTATCATCTCAAAACTATTGAATGTCTCCATCACATTGATATATTTGCATAGGGCAATGCAAATTTCAGGGTGCTTTCCCACAGGGCTTTCATATTGTAAAAACTACTGGAATCTTTGGAAGTATAATAAGTAACATAGATTTTTTAATAAAAACTCCTGTTATTTCATTGGTGTTCATGGAAACTGTTTTGCTTGCTGACATTGGAATTCATTGTCCTTTAAAATTAAAATATAACAAGTTCATACTTGATTTTTGAATTAAAGACTCTTGGAGCAATTGGAAACAATTTTAAGTATTAATAAATGTCAATAAAAACAATACTTTTCCAAATAGTTTATTCTTTGGATGAGGCCTTTCGAAACCAAAGGTTTCATCATCATGCGTCTTAACAAAGAAATACTTATTATTTGTTACAATTAATATTAAAATATCGTATGGTGTAAAAATGAAAATACAAAAAGTTTTGGAAATATTTCAGCCAGTATGAAAAATTAGATATGACTTCAGTTTAGGTTTTAAACAAATTGGGAAGTAAGATTCCAAAATTCAATTTTGTGTTATTTTCATTTTTAACCTTCATTAACGCTCAATTATAAGCATAAATATATAATATAAATATATTATATAAAAAGATAATATATATAAAATAATAAACAGTATAGGTAACTTTCAAATCAGGTTAGAATGAGGGGCTAGATAAACAGTAGATAATCTATCTGTTTTTTTATATACATGAGGGAAAGGAAAGTATGTCGATTTGAACGAATATGTCCCTGTTATATGGTATGAAACTATGTGCAATTTCACTGGTGGCAACTAGATATTGAATATTCATAATACAGAGCTACTGCAGTGCGCTAGTTGTTTGGTTTAATTAAATAGCCACTTTTATAGTTTTCATCTATGTAAAATTTCACCTTAGAATCGTGTGTTACTGTTATTCACCTTGGAGTGTATTACCTATCTCTTAATTAAACAGAGATAATTTTTATACGAGCTAATAAGACAATATACGTGAAAGACTTCAACGTAACACCATAATCCTTAATGGACTGTAATCATTTAATGAAAGGACACAACAATTCGGAATAGTGCACTTTCTTTGTAAAATAGTATCGACCAGGGAAATTAAAAAATATCAGATTACGGCACGTATTACAATACCCAGTTTGTTCACAATTAGTACAAATAACCAAGTAACAATAGTGTATGCTAAACTTCAAAAGTAAACCTTTTTGAAAAAATTAAAAAATTGTGACCGTCCTTTAAATGGATTTATGTCTGATTGTCTCATTTACATCAATACACCAGTTTGGTTGTTACACGCTCACAACGACAATGTAGACTGACAGCAACAACGTTTATAGGCTTTCTGCATCGTACAGTTGGAGAAGTGAAATACTAATTTTGCCAATAATAGCTCTACGGTAAATTAAGGCTTATTCTGGGCTATATTGTTTGTATCTTGAAGAAAACCCTCACTCATACTGTATTTGCTAAAAGTATATTACTTCAATAAAATGAAATACATATTATGTACATAACTGTAAAAATCAGACGTCTAAAACCAAACTCATCGTTTTACCATTTTAAGCACGGTTTAATATATTGTTACTTTCCGAACTTAAAGTATATTAAAGCGTAATTTAGTATAGTTACAAGGAGTTATATAATATTAGGGTTCGGGTAATAATGAAACATTAATACACTATTCCAAGTTAATTATTTAATGTGCAGTTAGAGAAAACGTTTAGCCGTGTACAACCGAAGCATTAACAATCAACAACCAAACGGGAGAATTTCTTCGGTTCGTTAAAGTCCGGCGACATTTATTTTACCCACTCTTGCACTGTAAACAAATTTTTGTATTGTAGAAACACCATAATTTTCTATATTAAATAAATAACAAACACAAACATATTTCTTTCATACATGTTTTATAAGCTATGTTACTTGTTTTGATTACATTAATGTGTAGTGGTTGAAGAAATGTGGGTCTATACAAACATTAGTCGATAAGATAGAGATTAAAAATCTTTTATTTCAATTGCTAAATTTAATGATGCTGTAACCTCATCCTGATGGAAAGTACGTGAACACACAAAGAACACAAGCGGAAAAATACATTTATTTATGAACTGATATGTATAACCAATAGAGTAAATTGAGATAGTAATAGAATTGAGTAATAGAGATTATTGATGGAATGTCTGTAGCATTACCTGGTTGATATTCCACAATGCATTGTAAATGTGTGGAAATGCTATATCTCATATCGGGATATGAACCCGGGTCTCTAGAATAAACACATTTAGACTATAGCTAAGATTAGGTTTCAACTAATATTAGGAAGAAATATGTGGAAATGCTATATCTCATATCGGGATATGAACCCGTGTCTCTAGAATAACACATTTAGACTATAGCTAAGATTAGGTTTCAACTAATATTAGGAAGAAATATGTGGAAATGCTATATCTCATATCGGGATATGAACCCGGGTCTCTAGAATAAACACATTTAGACTCTAGCTAAGATTAAGTTTCAACTAATATTAGGAAGAAATATGTGGAAATGCTATATCTCATATCGGGATATGAACCCGGGTCTCTAGAATAACACATTTAGACTATAGCTAAGATTAAGTTTCAACTAATATTAGGAAGAAATATGTGGAAATGCTATATCTCATATCGGGATATGAACCCGGGTCTCTAGAATAACACATTTAGACTATAGCTAAGATTAAGTTTCAACTAATATTATGAAGAAATATGTGGAAATGCTATATCTCATATCGGGATATGAACCCGGGTCTCTAGAATAACATATTTAGACTCTAGCTAAGATTAAGTTTCAACTAATATTAGGAAGAAATATGTGGAAATGCTATATCTCATATCGGGATATGAACCCGGGTCTCTAGAAAAACACATTTAGACTCTAGCTAAGATTAAGTTTCAACTAATATTAGGAAGAAATATGTGGAAATGCTATATCTCATATCGGGATATGAACCCGGGTCTCTAGAATAACACATTTAGACTCTAGCTAAGATTAAGTTTCAACTAATATTAGGAAGAAATATGTGGAAATGCTATATCTCATATCGGGATATGAACCCGGGTCTCTAGAATAACACATTTAGACTCTAGCTAAGATTAAGTTTCAACTAATATTAGGAAGAAATATGTGGAAATGCTATATCTCATATCGGGATACGAACCCGGGTCTCTAGAATAACACATTATTTTAGACTATAGCTAAGATTAAGTTTCAACTAATATTAGGAAGAAATATGTGGAAATGCTATATCTCATATCGGGATACGAACCCGGGTCTCTAGAATAACACATTTAGACTCTAGCTAAGATTAAGTTTCAACTAATATTAGGAAGAAATATGTGGAAATGCTATATCTCATATCGGGATATGAACCCGGGTCTCTAGAATAACACATTTAGACTCTAGCTAAGATTAAGTTTCAACTAATATTAGGAAGAAATGAGTGGAAAGAAACCACTTTAATATCAATTCAAACATACATATTAAAACCCAAACTTACAGTATCTGATTGTGATATAAATCTCTAGTACTTATCATCACTCGAAGTATGTAACTGTAATGTACCACGAAATCTAATAATGACGTGTAAATAATAAACAGTTTTTAAAGGAGTGTTGATGATTCATCTAGTATATTTTAACGTTCAGATGAAGGTTTATTAGTTATGTTTCAGCTTTAGTTTGCGTACACTCCAAAATATAGAAATCTGAGAGTAAGTTAACGAGGAGACTTAGTAAACTCTGAGAAGTACAATACTAGGAAAAAAGTCCAACTACAACAGCTTAAACCCTGAAATAAAAAAATATGGCCTAACGGCGACTGACATAAACACATTCAAACCACAAAAAGCACTAATTTTGTACAATACAATTGTCATTTAGAGAAAAAAAGAGTCTGATCTCCTCTTAGGGCGTATTCTTCTGACTCCTTATGGTGCACTGGCTTGTGCGAGGATCTTACATAGAAGAATCAGGAAAGACGATTTATTACAAGGTACTGATAAGATGGTACCGATAAGGTCACTGACATGACATGAACATGCGCTATCTCTAACTGTGATCTAACGTTTGACGCGTCAGACCGTACGTCCATCGCCTCTCCCGCACATACACAAAATAAGCTTAAATAACGAAAAGGCTCCATAATAAGAAACTAAGATCTCACTGCCAAAATACTTCGCAGCGCAACGTGACGGTCAGGCCTAGTATTACCATTGACGAAACATTAAAGAATACATTTGACTACGCTTAACCTAGCTATGGTGGGAAGAGTTTTTTTGATGAGAATATTGGGTTAAGCTCCATTTCACCTTCCACTAAGTGCAGCAACTGAAATCTGATACTGGTGCAGATTGGCCCTTTATTTATTTATTTCAACGGTTCTTCCATTTTTACAATATTTTATGAAAAAAATAATACAGTCGAGATGACAAATATGTTTCAATGTAACTTATTATAACCCGCTGCTTAATACTTAACATGAGAAAGTACAAAAAAAAACACCTATGGAATACATTTTAACAATTATTGATGAGCATAATATGTAATACATATTGTGACACTGCAAAACAGGAAAACTAACAATTCGATAAAACTTCAAAAGAATAACAAATAACTAACATAATCAGCAATAAATTAGTAGCAATAGATTAACAATAACGATAACAACAGTATGTACAGTAACAATAATATCAGCAACAATGTAACAATTAAGTACATGTTAAAAAAACTAATATTATAATAAATTAATAACAATATTAATGCTGAGAAGACTTTATAACTTGAGAGATGATGTGAGAAAAGAAAGACAACTGGAAAATGCATGTTTTTATAGCCAGGTCTGTCATTTAATGCGCACGTGTGTGTGTATGTGTGTGTGTGTGTGTGTGTGTGTGTGTGTGTGTGTGTGTGTGTGTGTGTGTGTGTGTGTGTGTGTGTGGGCGCGCGCCCATGATACGTTCAAAGTTGAAGCTGCTGTGATCGTAGATAGTATTTCTTCTTCAGGGAACATTCCCTGAATAAATATGGAGCCATCAAAGAAGTCGGCATGCGCTACTTCGCTTTATTTAATCTGTATGAAGAGATTTCATAAAAAGTCGGCGATGAAAATGTTCAAGTTGAACCCCTTCCATAGTTTCGACATCAGAGACACCTAGACCACAAAGGACCCTCCGTCAGGCTACCCAGAAGCTATCCAGCCCAGAAAGTTCTCGTAATAATGTAAAATTGTCTTTATTTAAAACTAGCGGTTTTAGGTACTTAAGCTTTAGTTATTTTCTAGTGAAAAACATATGAATTTTAAATCATAATGATGTAATTTAAGTAATAGAAACATTAAATTTTTAAATAAAAATACAATCAGTCAAATACTACAACGAGGAAGGTGAATTGACGGCAAATAAAGAATCTGTTTTTTGTTTATTTTAACCAAAAATGTATTATTAATTTATAACCGAAATATGCCTATAAACAAAAGAAATGATTTGGATAAGAATATAACATGTGTTGAATACTTCTTGATTCGTAAAGTTGCACAACCGAACACCTCAAACCAAATCTTGTCATTTGAAGTACTTAACGTTGCTGTGTGTACAAAGTCCTCCGCTTAATCAACTTGGCATGAACTTGGAAAGAACTACATTCAAAGACACTCACCATGTTGATCTTGTTCTCAGCAAAAGAATCAGAAATTAAACTCTAAAATACCTTTAAATATGTGATCAGTCGTAGACAATCTCGAGGGAACCAGCCAATCAGTGACGCTATTTGACATGGCAGAGTTGGTGAACCTGGAGTATTCAATCGCACAACTTAGTTTCCCCTTAGTTAAGGGGTAGGATAACATACTCAATTTTGGATCTGAGAAGAGAATTCAACTTCGATAGATATATTTAGATAATTGAAATATTACAAGTAATATGTAACAAAATAAGGATGCAAATTGCTAAAATCCTTAATTTTATAATCCTACTATTGAATTATTATTAGCTTTGGGTTAATTAGAAAATTATTAACTTTATATATTCATTGTAACATAATTATTATTTACAAGAAATCGTATGATAAATTAATAACCCTTATACGGCGTAAAAATAATTTTATATGGAAGCTACTTTAATTATTCTTCTCCTGTTGTTACAATTCCTTATTAGCTTTTACCAAAAAACTGTTCTCTTTAAACCGCGGTGAGACTATATTATACCTGGTATAAATGAACTTTATACCAGGTATAATATAGTCTTAAAGGGAGATTTCTTTACCTTCTCTATTAAAACCTTTGCCTACTAATTGGAAAATATGTTTGCTTTTGATAGGAAATTCTGTGCAAGCTGCGCTACTATTACTCCAATAAAATTATAATGATATAGTTGTCAATTTAAATGTACCACACATTTAAAAAAATTTCTAGTAGCATAATTTGATAGTTGATGTTTTATTAAATTCAATGCTTTTTACATTGATGCCCCCAATATTGGATGCTTTAAATCTTACAGGTTATACGATGTAATATTATTGTTTATAAATTCAAGTTTACATAACTGTATTAACTTCGCTCTATACCGACCTTCAAATATTATCTTTCCGGGTCTAATTCTGGTTTTCTGTCATTTAAGCATCCTTGCAAAAGTGTCCTTTCGTCCTTTCACACAATCCTCAGCCAGAGAAAATATTTGGTTTGACGGGTGTTAGTTACGCAAATCAAAAAGTTTATTAAAATTAACTTTCAAATCATCTTCTGTCTTAAACTTTTGATTCACAATTGTCTTAAGAAATGCGCTAAAATATTAGATCGGAATGTTTTTTTAATAACTCATCTAGGAGCCAACGTTCACACTCAAGGGGTTAATATTTTGTGAGATGCCACTAATACAAACAATCTAAACATTTTTTACTAATACAATTTAATCAATAATATGCAAGACAATAATTAACAGTTTTATAACATAATCTAAACTTCTCATGAAGATTTCTAATAATAAAAAATATGAAACATCCAAATAAAATGCACTTTTTAATGTTTAATTTCTCAATTAGGTAACTGATTTTAATTCTATTTAGTTAGAGTGATGGTTTATATTAATTTAGTTTTACCTTATAAACTTTACTAGAAATTTTCGGCTAAAATTTATTAAAGAATGATCTTTCAGGCTTTTTCCAAAAGAATGGCGTACCATAATTAATCTATATACATGCAAAGTCCATTTACGCAATAAGAGATGCACGTTAAACATTTTTAAGGTGGAATTTGACATTTCCCATTGTTGCTGGAATGATTAAGGTACTGTTAAATTTTATTTTAAACAAAATTCATAATCACATACCGTTCAACGGATAATATTAATTCCTTGAGTAAATTTTAATATAAATTTAGCTAATAAATAAATATTTGTTGCCTATAACTGCACCAAAATTAGTATAAATATTCCATTATATTTCACCAAAAATAGAAATAACTTTAATTTAGTCATTATTTCAAAATTACATCTTAAAAATGCTTAGGGTGATTCTATAATAAGTCAAATTTTGATTGAGAAAACTGATAAAAAATTCAAAGCTAAACAATACAATGATTACATGTTACTGCTTTTCTACATAGTACATGCCCTCAACTCTCACACACTTTTCCCAGCGTGAGGATAGCTTATGGATCCCTTCTTCATAAAAGATTTGAGGTTGTGTCTTGAACCAATTGCACACAAATTCCTGTACTTCCTCATCACTTTCAAAACGGTTTCCACCAAGTGCTTCTTTGAGAGGACCAAAGAGGTGAAAGTCACATGGAGACAAATCTGGGCTGTAGGGAGGATGTTCCAATGTTTCCCAATGAATTTGGCGTAATTTCTCTTGGGTCAAGGCAGCTGTGTGAGGCCTAGCATTGTCATGAAGCAAAATGACATCTCTGATTGGCTGATTACGCCTTTTGTTCCGAAAGGCTGCTTTTGCTTGCTCAAGAAGTTGACAGTAATAAGCAGCGTTCACAGTACGACGTTCGTGTAAAAAGGTAATAAGCAAAACGCCTTTGCAGTCAAAAAAGATGGTGGCAAGAACTTTCCCAGCAGACAACCGTGTTTTGGCTTTCACAGGGCGAGTTTCGTCTTTCCTTCGCCACTCCATTGACGCCATTTTGGATTCAAGAGTGTAGTGATGGACCCACGTTTCATCACAGGTTATTATGCGATTTAAAAAACCATTCCCCTCTCTCTCAAGCCGATATAAAAGCCTTTGGCAAATGTCTCTCCGGGTTTGTTTTTGATCGAGAGTCAGAAGCCGAGGGACCCATCTTGCACAAATTTTCCGAAAACCCAGATGCTCTGTGACGATGGAATGCACACTACCATGACTAATTTCCACTTCACTGGCAATTTCATCTATCGTTAAGCGTCGATCATTTTCAAGAAGTTCACGACCAGCACAAATGTTCTCATTAGTCAAACTGGTCCTTACCTTGTGACGCCTATTGTGACTTTCATTTTCAACTGTTTCACGTCCGCCTTTGAACTTTTTAACCCAATCGTACACTTGAGAACGTGATAAAGTCTTATCCCCAAACTGAGTTGTCAGTCTAAGTAAAATTTCACTTGGTTTAACACCTTCGTTTGTCAAGAACTTAATAATAATTCGTTGCGCAACTGCAGGTACAACCTCTTGTTCAGACATGGCTACAATGACAAACAAAACAGCACTGAGAACGCATTGTTGCAGCTTTCCCCCTCCCCCAGGCTGCCCCCTACCACTACTGCAACATGGCTACCTGCTACAACCTGGACGTTGGGTATAGTAATAAAAGTCCTGTTTATATTTGACTGACCCTCGTAATAACACTTTTAACTATGAGAATGTAAGATTAAAATTTTATAGCAGAACTAAGAGTAACTCAACGGAAACAAGGTTCATTCAAGCAATATTCAAATAAAACTACTGCACCACATATGGAATAAATAAGAATCATAAATAAAACCTGTTATTTATATATATATATATATATATATATATATATATATATATATACATATATATATATATATATATATGCAAACCGATTATTAGATTTCTACATTATAACCCTCCATTGACGTTGATTAGAGTTGTTGATCAAACAGTTAATCCAATGTGTCTTATTGCGCCTCCCGATTGTCAATAATACATGACAAAACAAAATTTATGCGAACAATTAAGTATTGCCTTATTACATAAGATGAATAATAAATCATACTCGACCAAAGTATCAGGTATTTCAATTCCGAGGAGTAGTTATCCTCTCCCAATCCTAAACCAGGAGATAGAAAGCAGTTCGTGGGTGGAATGTACATTTCTGCTGAGACGATCAACAGCGAGATCAGAAACTGCTCTGTCATTTCGTGATATGTCAACTCGCATCTTTTACTGAGAAAATATTGTTAGCTTTTTATTATTCGTCATGTGTATGCAACAACGTTGCTCAGCATGATTCGCTGCTCTCAAATGTGCCGAAAATAATTACTGTACATTGAAAACTGCATAGAGTAGAAATAAATTTTTAGTTTCTTATTCATGCTGCCCAAGCATATTCATTCTGAATTTCGCTTAAATTTAGTGTTTTTTGAAACCTGGCAATGCTACATTACGAACTTATCAATCTATAAACAAAGAAGAAGAAAACGTATAAAATGGTTGATTCGGAGTTTAACATAGACATGCAAACACTTCATTAAACATGCTAAACAATCTCCATGATGAGAGTCCCAATGATTATATTAAACCCAATATTAAGAATGCACTGAAGACCTTCTGTATACGATGCAAGTTGTATTAAATTGGTTTTATAGTAATTGTGAGGCTATGGAAATGACGTACACCAGTTTTAAACCATAATTTAATTTATTTTAAGAATAAGGAACGAATATTTGTATAATTTTTTACCAATAATTTTGTAGCTTATTTTATAGTAGTTCGTGGTTCTGAAGATTTTAATTCGCCCTTATCTTCAAACTTCATAAAACTTCATAACGGCAAACAATGCAAAATTTTTATTTCCTCACTTTTTCTTCTGGAATGTGCTCATCCTCAAATGTTTTTAAATTTAAATGTAAACAAATTTATCTACCTCGGCTACAAAAATAAAACCACTTGTTGGTGTCCGTAAGGGCTATGAAACATAAGTATTAATGTAATTTCCGAATTCTTAAATATTCCGAAATTCTTTTCTGACATTTTCATACAATCCTTCCTCGGATTTCAAAGAATATTTGCAAAAAAGGAATTAGCCGAATTGGTCCAGTCGTTTTCGAGATTAGCGTATTGGGTATATATATATATCGTATGGGGGGACAAAGGCAGCTATCCATAAATAAATAAATTAAAAAATTACAATTATTAAAAAGTACGTAAGAACAAAGTTCTTGAGTCATAAAATTAAAAATTAATATTAAAATCTCCCGTCACAAAGCTAAATCCAAATTACTGAGCCAGTTTAGAGACCCATCCTCTAAACCACTCAGACCAGCCAGACCACCAAAAACAATCGCAAAGGGCAGTTGTTTTACAATGTGCTCAATTGTCTGAGAGTTTTGCGCCACAATCACACGTCTGGTCGTCAGTAATACCCCACTTGAATTTCCAGTGATTGCTTCTCCCAACCCCAGTTCGAAAACGATTCAATAAAACCCATTCCTTTCGAGGAATTTCCAAGCCACCCGCTGCTTTCGTAGGATCGGATATCAAGAACTTGTTCCGTCCATCGAATGATTCCCAGGATGACGCCCAGTTAGCATTAGGCGTAAAGTTCTCCTCTATCAACTGGGATGCTGTTCGTAGTGATGGCTTGCGTGAATTTGAGCCGGCTATCTTGCTGAGGAAGGTCGCGCGTAACGGGCAATTCGGGATTGGACACGATCTTATTGAACTCTCTCAGAAGAGCCCTCTTTGCGTCTAATCTCAGGTGGTGCTATATTGCTCAGCACTGGGAGCCAAGGTGTTGGTGTTGCCATGAGAGTTCCAGTAATTGTCCTCATGGCCCTATTAAGAACGACATCGACCTCTCGCACATGTGCACTATTAAGCCACACAGGAGCACAATATTCAGCAGCGGAAGTACACAAGGGACAAAGAAGTGGTACGCAGTACTTTAGCGTTGGCTCCCCAAGTTGATCCAGCAAGATGCTGTACTATATTAGCCCTTGTTTTCAGCTTTGCTGCTGTCTTTTGAAGGTGACTTTTAAAAGTGAGAGATCGGTCTAAGGTAACTCCCAGATACTGCGGATGTTCATTAAATGTTTCAATTTGACACCATCAAGAGTTATATTTAAACTTGTAGTTCGCCAGTCTGTTATTTAGGTGGAAACATGATACTTCAGTTTTTATTAGGATTTGGATTTAGCTTCCAGGCTCTAAAATAATCTGCGAGGACTGAAAGATCATCAGTGAGTGCCTGTTCTGTTTTCTTTATGTCATTATGTTTGGTATGCTAAGGCAATATCATCCGCATAAATAAACTTTCTGGATAACGTTGTTGGGATGTCGGCAGAGTACCACGTTGAAACAACAAAGGAGCAAGTACTGAGCCCTGTGGAAGGGCCCGTTTTTAAGTTGCCTGAAAGAACTTTCCTCACGGCCAAGGCATACTTTTATAAGCCTGTCGCTAATCATTGAATTAAGAAGCCGCAGAAGGAAAGGCAAGGAATTAGATTATAGAGCTTTACTAAAAGGCCTTTTCTCCAGACAGTGTCCGTAAGCTGCAAGTAAGGTCTATAAAGGCTGGTAGAGGTTTTTTGCTCTCCTTTCAAAACCATTCTCAATAAAAGTTGTTAGCGCAAGCACCTGGTCACAGCAGTTACGACCAGGTCTAAAGCCAGCTTGATCTATAGGAATGCTGGCATTGAGAATGGGAAATATTCTATTAATAGATCAACCTCTCCAGCAGCTTATAACACACACTCAACAGGGCTATGGGCCTATAGCTCTCAATACGCTCTGGGTCTTTGTTGGGCTTCAAAACTGCGATTATTTTAGATCTTTTAAATGCTGCAGGCAGGTTACCTGTAGCCAGTATTTCGTTGAACACTGTAAGAAGCCAGTATTTAACTTTGATTCCTGAGTACTTTAGGAATTCTGGGAAGACATTATCGATACCGGCTGCCTTCCCAACTGACAGAGCGGAGATGGCCACTTCAATTTCATCAAGTTCAAATGCTCTCGATAATTTCCAACGGAGCTTGCCGACTGCTTTTAAATTCGTTTAACTTGTAGTTAACCAGCTTGTCAGATGGGTGGCGAACTGACTTGGACAAAGCAACAATACGCTTTGCTATTGCACAGGGTTTCGGATGTGACAAAAAAACTGTTCGTCGAAGGCTTGCCGGTGGAGAGCTTTCTCCAAGAGAGGGACCAAGCTTTACGGCTACTATGGGTGAAGTTAAGGTTTCCATTGTGTGTTACCCACTTTTCTCTTCTTGCTTTTTTCAAGAGATTGTAGCAGCCGATCAGCTGTTTCTGTGTTTCCCGGTGTCATTGAACTCACTGTAAAGGTCCTCACACTCTTGACTCCAACCTGGCACATAGCTCTTTCGAAATCCCTCGTGGAATGCACAGTTTAGCAGTAGCCAGGACTAGCTTTGTGAACCGGTCATAGTTTCTTATCGTGGGAGGGATGAACCTGATGCCAATCATCAAGTCTAGATGTAAAGGCTTTCCAATCAGCTTTGTTAAAATTCCAGCGAGGCCGAGGGAAGGATCTTACAAGAGGAATCTTGATTCCGACTGAAATAAGCACAGGCCTATGCTGAGAATGAGGAAAGGCACCAAGAACTTTCCTCCCAACTGCTAAAGGCTTAAGAGAGCGGGCACAAGAGCAAAAACATAGGTCTGGAGTATAACCACGGACGCCAGCGGGCTGAATAAAAAGTAGTGTGGGCGTCTTTTGGCATCAATGTATTAATATTAAGTTGTTATTTTCAGCCCAACTAGTTAAACTCGTACCATTGTCGTCATCCGATGAGTATCCCCACGAGCTGTGATGACTGTTAAAGTCCCCAATGTAAAGGACGGGGTGTCCAAATATGGGAAGTACTGTGTCAGACATTGTCTATTAGGTGGTTTGTAGACATTTACTATAGTTGTTTCTGACACTTTCACCACCAGTACAAAAAAAAAACCATAATTGGGTGATATTGGGTGATACGTAGCTTCGCACGCAGTTATAACAATCGATGATTTTATATTAATTAGTAAAAGCACTTATGGTGTATTATGATGGAGTTCTATGACTTTTTTCAAACGTAAGTAGGCATACATCAGGTATGTATGAAGTGTTCAAGGTTAAAGTATCACAGTTTAACCTGAGTCTTTTATCAAGTTTTGCACGTATAGGAACATTTCTGGTTTATATTTCGATCAACACAGCTGAGTCTGCTTTGTGAATGTTGAGTTTAGCTCCAGTTCACCTGTCAGCGACGATGGAGGTCAAAACGAATTCGTCCCATCTTTTCGACATCAGACACACCTAGGCTGCAAGGTAGTACAATCTAGTTGAATATGTATTCGCATTATCTCATCAGGTGCACAATTGTAATTTCGTTCAAGTCTGTTCCAGCCAATTTGTCGAATTTGAACTAAAAGTATCACTAACTGTTCAGTTAAATTTGGATTATTAAATTTAGACACTCTAACTTTTTAGCATCCCAAAATGTTCTATCTAACTGTCTTAATCTTTAACTGAATGTAAATTTTTCTCGGATTTCAATGAATATTTTACAAAAAGTATGAACTAAATTGATTCATCCGTTCTCAACTTTAACGCTTAGCAAATAGATTTGCAATTCGTTTATATATATATATATATATATATATATATATATATATATATAATATGTATAATATGTTTTTATAATAATATGTTTTACTTATTGATAGACAGATTTGTAAAATGTACTTTAAATTTACTTTCACTAATAACTATGCAATAGGAGACGTAACGTGCTATTCCAAAAAATCGGATTTTAATTTTTATCGGATTTTTTTTAGCACAAACAAATCGAAAAAATAGCTAAGAACTAAAATTAACATCAATACTATTAATATGTGTGCTTGTATAAACATTGGCCTAGACCAGAAAAGCCGCTTACATTGTTTGAACCAACTCGACATCCGTATATTGTTGATAAATAACTAATTTAGTGGTTTTAAATCAATTTAAAATTCATTTAATTTTTGTATTGAAATGTTTTTTAGATGATGAAAATCTAAACTTTTACATTGATTCAGTGATTTCTATAACAAATTTGCTAGCAGAACGGCACAAATTTCGATAAATAATTTTAATTGTTACATTTTATAATAATACATGTTAATCTTTAATGATAATATATATTTTTAAAGAAAACTGTTCTCTTTTTTGTTTAGTTACTATTATTACTCTGTAGTAATTTTGTCTTAGATATAGAATTAATTTAACACAACACAAAAGTTTCAAAATTTCAAGACCTTGCTTTGAACATGCAAGCACAGGATATGACACTTCCACACCAACCCCCGCCGTGAGTGCGACATGTCCTTGACACCCTTCCATTTACGATTTTATAAAATAATTTAATAGAAACCTGATATTTCAAAAGTTGTATATTTGTGAATATATGTAGAAATTGTGAGAAACTGTAACATAGCCTATAATAAGGCATTTCAGTTGTCCCACCCAATCAGGACTTACGTGTTTACCGTACGAGGGAGCTATTCATTATGTATCTTTTCATTTATATTAAAACCCATACCATGATCCTGGTATGAGTCACTTTCTTAAAGCCAGGAATGAGCGTGTGTGATTTTGCACTTTTTATAAGAAATTTCCTAAATAGTAAACGTATTGTCTATCTATGAATTCCATCCAATTTAAATTTATTGTAAAAATGGAACATAGATTTAAATGGCATGTTTTGTGATGATGTGTCCAATCAATACTTTCAATCTCGTACATCTTCTGTAGGTAAAGGCTAATTACTTTTACACATAGTTTAAAGGTATTTATTATTGGTAAACATCTGCTAATTTAGAAATAGTTTCAACTTGTTCTAAATGAAGGCTGAAATTCAATAAAACTTACGTTTCCAAGTTTTACATTTTAATATCGTTTAAATTATACAATGTTAAATTACTACTTTGTTTGAAATAAAATGTAATAATAAAGTGTGTAAATATTTTTAGTTTGGTAAGCTAATACTCGTTCAGCTACCTAAAGCGAAAACACTCCTTGAAGTATTACATGTATAAAAGTGTATGTTTCAGGATATGACATACATTAGCATTATACATTACATTTTAGATAGAAATATATTTTAAAATTTCTTTTGATGTTATTGGTCGATAAAATTTGTGAACAAAATATTTTATTGCTAAGTTATTGCATCTCTATTTGTGACTCGTTATATCACGGCTTCCCCTTTTTTAATGCTAGTAATTGTCCTTTTTATTTCCCTTAACAATAAATCTACCAGATTTAGTTGTTTTGAAGCAATCAAATAAACAATTCCTATATATTAATAATTAACTACTACAGTGTTTATACAAGAGTTGTATGAAAGCTCTGGTACGTTTTAAATCAATAATTGTTTAATAGTTATGTGACTACTAAACTAATCTTGTATCACACATGTTTATTGTTTTAGAACCTTCATTCCCTCAGGGCGGGGTGAAGAAAACGACGTTTCATAGTTTTTAAGTTGTTGGATAAAACAAACAGAACAATAACAGTTTACATCAGCTTGGAAAAATATATAATATTTATCAAAATGTTTACTTATATTTTTGTTAATAAATACATAATGTATTTACAAATATACATATGTAAACATGTATTATTAAGTTTATCTTTAAGTCTTATAAAAATGAGATCACAAGAAGTTTATTGTGATGAGTTTTCTGGAGCAGGTAACAACAATGTTCAGAATTTTGAAAACAGAAATATACCAAATAATGGACTTTGTTCCCAGTATCTTTATGTTATTATGAAATTTACGATAAACTATAAAAAATATTCTTATTGCTTATTAAATTTCAGCGTTAATATATTAAATGTTCTTAATGCGTTAATGTATTAAATATGTTAAATATCTTCCCATATCCTTGTTCCAGTACAAAGTATTAAAATTAATTTAAATTTACTTTGACAATTTCTACCATCCTTTTGTGCTACTGAAATAAAAATAGATTCAGTTCAAAACCATGTTTCTGACACTACATACTTGAATTTATAAACTAATTTCAATGTCAAGCATGTAGAAATAAAAATCCGTTTAAAACCAATTTTTAGTTAGTATCAACTTTTAAAAGAATATATTATAGCTATAGATAGGTGTGACGGAATTCGTAGTAAATCATGCACACAAATCACAATAAGAGTACTGGCTTTCTTTTGCATTACTTTCTAAGATAATTACACTCTATCGATAAATTAGTTAATAAATGTAATAATTATATATGTAAATGCCTCCTCCATTACATATTAAATAAAAAACGTTAATATTAAAAGATTACACAATTTTTATGATACACACAGTAATTAAATTTAATGATGACACTTTTTACGAGATGACTGATTTAAATATACGAGTAAATGTGTAAAACCAACCGATATACCGTATACAAGGCGACACATATGTTTACCCTTCATAAAAGCCGTGGAGTGGTAAGTCTCGCTCAAGTGATCAAAGCTTATCGATCACGACCCGGCTGTGGTTAAACATAGCACTTGAGTTTGGTCTCCAGCTCCAATTAATTGCTTTCAAGTACTACTTGTATAGCAAAGTTTAAACGTTGTATGATATCTACACCATCTTTTTCAAACATTACAAACAAATTTATTAATCATAAGAAAGATGTCCATGACGTTCACTAGACGTTGTAAATATTAAGATAGTTAAGTGATAGGAACAAATTTATAGCAAGAGAAAAAAACATTGTACACGTATAGATATTTTTTCGTCCAAATAGCCCATTTCCCCTATTATTGGAGGTTTTTTTCCCGGAAGTAACCACTAAGCCGGAAACTTTCTCTCTTGATGTAACACTTTCTACCTTAAGTGTTGTGTAATAATTTTCAACACAAAGAATTCCTCTTTATATTAGATTAATTTGATTTTATTGTATTTTTATAATTGTTATTTTTAATTTTTGTTAGTACATAAGTCTTGGTTAACCATCATAAAAAACCTGATAAGGCTTTACTAAATATTTATTGAAAAATTTAAAATCCTACTTTGTAAAATTTATGAGGAAACGTAAATTAGGTATTAAGAGATTATGCTTTCTGAAAACTAGTATTTTGTAAGGCAATAGTTATCTTTTGTAGGAGAACGCTGATCCATAGGAAGTTCAAGCCACACTGTTTTTGATTTATAATTCACATTTTGCAGTTTTCGACTTCTGATTTTTTTATAATTCTTGAGATTCACGTGATCACTTTATTAGTACGGTAAACGTTTAATGTCTTCATACTTATGCAAATTTTTTTTCCCAGACGGAAAGATCCGTAAAACTTAAGTATGTTGCATCTTACAATATTGCTACCTTTAAAAGTAGCTAGAGCTTCATGAACGCCAAGTTTTAATGGTTCTAAATGTACAAAAGTGATGTTAGGTATCCCATTAAAGAGTAAACAAGTATAGAGTTGTATAATACTATGGTTCAGCGTATAGTAAAAAATTATTGTTTCGTTCTAAGTTATCTTATTAAATATTGCAGTTAGAGGAAATATTTGGCTCATTTACAACCGAAGTATGAGCAATAACAAAACAAACGGGAGAATTTATGCGGCTAGTCCTCCTACACTACAGGTGACGTTTGTTCTATCCACTCTTCCATCGTAAAAGAATTTTGTGTTATTCAAACAGCCGTAAAACTGTACATTAGAGAAATAACTAATATTAATTCAAAAATGGTATAATGGTATTAAAAGTGAATTGATTTGATTACGTATATATGTAGAGGATTAAGAAATATGGGTTTATATAATTTTAGTCGATAATATAGAGATTAAGACTATTTTACTTAAATCAGTAAATTTAACGATGTAGTAAACTCATCCTGAATGGAAAGTACATAAAAACACAGAAATCACAAGGGATACAAACAGAAAAATGCGTTATTTATGAAGCTATGTTTATTATCAATAGAATATTTATGAAATGTATGTTGCCTCATCTGGTTTGAAGTGGGACGAGGGATATTTTTTATGTGGATGATTTACCTTCTTATTCCTATATTTATTTACCACCTTAATCCAGGTTAAGATTGGTCAATGCTTTGTTAATGTGAGAAAATTCCATATCCCATGTCGGGATACGAACCCGAGTATCTAGAATAACAAGTTGGGACTCTAGCCACGATAATGGTTCAAGTAATAGTAGTAAGACATTAGTGATGAAAAAATACATTTAATACCAATCCAAACAATAAAAATGTGACCCACAATTCTTGTCTCTGATTGTTACTAATACTTATCACTCCAATTATTATAATGTAATGTTGATGAGGTTAAACACTTTACAAAGGTTTTGGTAAATTATTTGGTATAAGGTTTGACAATAGCGCGTACGGGTTTAATATGAAAGACACATTACAAATTGTTAATTGACTGATGTGTTTATTGATATTATATGTATAGGCTATTTTACATACATCCCTAAAGCCAGACCTGTACAGCGAAGTCAAGAAGCAGACTAAGTACATTTTGAAGTTTACAGTTGTTAAAAAGTCCTTAAGTCGAGAAGAAATAATATAAAGCTGCACTCGACTTACATACGTTTTTATGTATTTTGAAAATGACGCAATGCGGCCATGCCCTTGTAACCATCAGGTCTCACAGTTAAGCTAATTTAAAAAGACTTATCTAATGAGTTATACGAGTATGTGTCTGTTTTAATATGAAAACCGTGATAGTTCTTAAACCTTTACCAAATTATATGATAACTTACAACTAAAACATATTTACGCTAAATTAAAAAAAAGATGACCAAACTGCATCATATGTGCTAGTATACTATCAATTTAATAATAATAATAAATATTTATTCTGGCAAAGATTTTCTTGATTGCATACAAACGTTAGAATTTTGTGTTTGCGTTTACAGAATTCGGGTAGGGTACGATAAGCGGACCCGGTATTTTATATCGAAGAATGTAATCATCGATACCAAATATTCGTATCTCAAATCCTAGACCATCAATCAATATAAAAGTATAGTCCTCAGTAACAATCATATGTTTTATATTAAAATACTAATTTAACATTTATAGGGATTAAACAAATTATTATAACAAAAATTAGGTAAAACTGAAGGCAACCATATTTGCTCCTCTCACAGTTGTTTCTTTCCCACAAATTTCACATAATGGGTTTTTTGGTACGAGTCCAACATGTTGAAACCACGTAAAATATGTCTTATTATTTTTCAAAGCAATGTCGTGTATTTTTGTAAAATTGACTGCCATTTTTAATCATCAAATGTTACTTATGTAAAATTGAAAGATTACCTTACATGTATTATTTGAAAGTGTTTACAATGCTGTTTATATAGATTATTTAAGTTAATTGTTCAAAATAATTAATCAGTATCTATATATTTTTTCGATATAAAAATCGGGTCCGCTTATCGTACTCTCCCCCAGAATTCATCACATGAAATTTTTTACAAATAGCTTTAACTTATATAAACCCTCGAGGTCAGAATCGTTCCCCACTGGGACAATTTATAAGTTTTTTAAAATAATAAACAGGATAAAATAACATAGTGCACTCTATTTAAATGGTTTCATTGTCAGAGCAAGGAAGCTACATTACTAGCAGTGGCAAATATTGTCATACAGCTGTGATCCTCTCTTATGCTTTGCCATCAGCAGCCTTTTAGTACAATTTGACCCTTAGAACATGTTTCATTAAAGCTTTGAATAAACTCCAGGAAAGTTGTATCGAAATAATCACTATTTTCCAAATCAAAGAAATGCATTGAACCCTTTATTTTGCGATAGAATTTTAATAAAACTTACTCGGCGGTGCTTTTAAACCGCCACTCTAAAAGTATTAAACATTTCAACTGAAGACTCTTCATCTGTATTCGTTCTGTAGAATAGTAATTGAGTTCTTTTTAATAAAAGCCAAACAAACAAATAAATTGAAACTTGTAAATTGTGTAAATAACACTCAAACCTTAAGATATGTAATGTATGAAACATAATTTAGCTTAAAACCTATTTGCATTCAGTATATAGTAAAATAATTATAATGATCATACGTTAATTCTCTTTACAAGGGTTCCTATGTTAATTGCATTCTTAACCTATATAACGAATTAACATTTAGGTACAATATATAAGACGTAAAACACGCACGTGGGTAAAATACTGAACTTAGTTTTTAGTTAGTTAAGATCTTACTATGATAAATTAAAATTCCAAATTTTAATTTCGCCTTAAAGGCCTAATTTAAAAATTTTAGTTTTAAAATTTGTAAATTCAATAAAATATGTGTTACAGCAAAACATATGTTGTAGAAAAAGAATGAATTTTTTTAATTTCTAGTGTGTAGTTAAAATTTAATAATTTATAGCACAAACCACGTGTTATTAACACTTATTAAAAAATAAAATTAGTTTCAATGTTTATTAAAATCCATTTGAATCCACTTACGAGTCCCATCGACATCCCAGAACAATTCACAATTTATTAAAAGTCTTAAATAGTGAGAATTTGGCTAAATGCAGTATTTAATACGAAAAAAAAATTACCAAGTTTTCGCGTTATATTTAAATGTAAAATTACACATTATAGAATATACATGCCATAGAAACAGCTATTCTGTCCACAGCTAGTATCCTAAAACAGAAAATACAGTCTTTCGCCGAAGGGCACAATCGATATCTCGTTTGGTTGGACAAGAGACAAAGGCTTTCTGTAGTCGCTCGTTTTTGTAAAAGGGACAGCGTCATTCACAGTTCGCAGGAATACATTACTCCATATCATAGACAAGAACCATGAATGGATCATTGGTTTAATGTCCATGGTCCGAAACTGCAATCTAACTCCTCAGCCCGTTAAAAATGACATTGTTGGAAAGATTTATTGAAACATTTTTAGAAAAACATCGATATTTCTGTTTTATTCACATTCTGGTCTTTAATTAAACACCTGGCACTGTGCCCAGCATTTAGCTGTCTCCTGCATCATTTGAGAATATATATTTGATGCCCATTGCAAGATCTACTTGAAACACAATTAGTAGGACCGGTACAGCATTAACTTTATTAAATATTACTATATTTAATTTATTGTAGCATTGGTGTCCAAAATGTCAGCTACTGATTATAATTTTCTGCAGGAGAACCAAAGATTGTAGTAGTTCTTACCTGATAGTTTCTCTACGTTCATTTTGTTTGAGGATAAATTTGAAAATTAAAAATTCTTCAAAGGATACATTATATAACGCAACTGTTAAAATATACCTACTGCTAGGAAAAAAAGATTAACTACAATAGTGTATTTAAGCATTAAAATTGTGGAAAGGAGCAATTTGCAGAAATGTGTATTACTCTGACACAGGAAGGCTCTCTGGTCGACACTTTGAGTTCATATGAATCCCTGGACAATCAATAGGGTTGACCATAGCTACCAATAGTCTGTCGGTACTTGATAAATTGCAATAAATACACCTCTGAACATTGGCAAGTGGCACAGTCGGCATCCAAATTGTACTATAAGGTAAAAGAGTGCTATTCTTGGGCTCAATGATAGATTGATAGGTCTAACCTTTTGCGAGGGATGGCTATTGGAGTTAGTCGGAGGCAGTGTCTAGCCAAAACATAAGGGCATGCCAACCTTGCCTGCTGTGACTGGAGATGTTGGCACAGATCTAGCCTCCCCTTCTTTTAAGGAGACTTGACTTGAGAATGGTGGCCAAATTCCTTCCTCATGGATCTCGAAAGGAGGATGCCTCTACCCCCAACCTTACCTATCTAGAATATCCTGTCACTCCGGAAGCAGAGCAAAGGCCCTTTTAGAACTAACTGAAATTTCTTAGCTTATTGTCATAAGAAGGAAAAAAGGTAATGGACTTTTCATAATACGCGGCTTTGATGCAGAGATTAAATCTCTACTTTTATTGGACTCTTTGAAATTCAGTATAAGGTAATACTGTAAAGAGATTTTAGTGAGCTGTTAAACTAAAAATCCTTATTGTAGTATAACTTTAAAACCATCTGAACTAATAATTGTATGTTTTTTACAAATAATATACATCACAGTTTCGAAATATCATGTTACTATTTAAAATTATTCTATAAAACAATAACAAGTATGACAGAAAGGGTGCTAAAGAGACGTCGCCCTCACTGCGGGGGTTGGTGTGGAGTGTCAATATCAGAGCATACTTGTTTGTTCGAGACTAGGTCTTGTAATCTTTTAACTTTTGTATTAAATTCCACATCCAAGAAATAATTTTGCGCAAAGTAATAGTAATTACGTAACACTAAAGTCACCTTTCTGAAGTAAAATATTTGTCAGTAAAATAATTACGTAATAAACAATAAAAACGACTATGCATTTTATTACTTAGATGTTTTTTGCTAATATTTAATTAAAGTAATGGTAGTAGTCATAGTAAATTGTGCCAAATATAGCACTAACATTAAAATGGTTTTTATAGTGCTTTTATATTAACATATTAGCATTTTTACTTCTTATCAAAATTTCTATATACTATTATGTATATTATGTAATCCGTGTCTTGATGAAGAATTGACAAACGATGAGATTCGATTTTCAGTTCACGGGGCACGGCGATTTATGATCAGTACAACTACAAAACATATCAGGTCAATCATAAAACTAAAGCTACTATAAATTCAATAATTGACTTCAGGAATGTGACTCTGTAATATTCAGAGTTAACAGGACCTATGATTGGAAAAAAGTGTTTTAATTAATTTTACTTTGAATTAAATAACAATTATTTTGTATTAGTTCGTGTAGATAACACCAAAAAAAAAGAGAAAATTACTTAATTAATTATGATTACTCTGAATTGAGGGAATGAGAAAAGGTTAATTGGGTAATCAAAACTGTCATTTAATATTTAAAGGTCCAGATAAGTTTTTTATATGTTGTCGACTGGGTAGGCATACTTTAAATAGTGTTTTTTGTTTGTTAATCTCTTTCTCGTGGATGGTAAAATACTTCACACACACATGTTAAAGAAAGGATGGATCGTAATGGAGACATTGAACCATTTAGAGAAGAATAAATACTCGTTGCCATTAAAGACCAAGCTGTGGGATGAGAAAAAGATGACTCTGACGATGACAAGAAAATCATCCCACAAACAAAACAGATTATTCATAGTGACAGTACGCTGTACGTTTAGGGGACGTTGCATTATTTAGAACAACAGAGCTTTCTGCAATGGGCATTCTTTTCCTTCAATGCCTTCGTAATTAACCATCCAGATGTCGAGTTCTGTGAGAGAAACAGTTATATAACAATAAGTCTTTCATAATGTTTAATTTTATCATGTTAGGAGTGTCCTTTATTTGTCTAGGTATTTTTTCAGAAGTTGCTGAAATTCTATCATAAATACGTATTTAGCACCTACATTGTTCTGAATTTATGTCTATTTTAGTTATGCAATAATTATTATTTGTATTCATAAACATAATATTAAATAATACTTAAAAAAACAAACTGTAATTCTTGTAATACAATCAAGGAACTAAAAAGTAAAAAATAAATCTAATTCGACAAATATAATGTTACTCAAAGCCAATACACACAAATTTTGAAAGCGGTGCTAAAATTAAGCTAAACATGTATTAGACAGTTAATGCTATAGTTATACATTATAAGAATGTCCCCCTTATTGCAATACTTCTACATATACTGTGTAATGTTTCATATGGAACGAAAGGAAACTTTGAGATTTAGAATTTTACATCATAGTAGATACATTGAAAGTTGAATATTGATACATTCAGTTCAATGGCCGCTATGTTGAATGAATGTACAATACATATTATACAAATTTAGTTTAAAGCCGAACTGTTTGATGTCTAAGACATTTATTGATTGATATAGACACTCTGGGCGGAATAATATGCATTTACCTGATGAGCCGTGAGACCCTTCCTCTTCTATAACGAACTAGGAGTCGCACCACGATCTGCTGAGGACTATACGATGAGAGCTGGATGCGCTCTATGCTGTAAGATGTTATTTTGTCCACATACGAGATATCGCAAATCACGACTTCTATCTACACAAGAACACGACGTGAATAGCTTACGTCTTTTACGAGATAAGAAATATTTTCTCTCGATCTCACTAGTTCCATTTATCAGTTCAATGATTTTGATATTATCTTTCCTGTCCAGGAATTCAATTTTATTTTCCATCAATCCTTAAACAGCAGTATTCCTTTTTGTTTTCTTTTATGTACGTGCTATTTTTCATTAAAGTCATCTTTTAGTATCTCTTTAGTCACATATCACGTGATAAAAAAGTTTTTCGAAACTTGAAAGTACACTCTAGTATTGTCTAGTATTGCAGTACCAATTACTCTCAGAGTATTCTGACATTACTACTCTAGTAATAATCCAGTTGGAAATAAAAATGAGGAAATGTGTTCATTATATTTTTTGTAAATACTTAAGTTATATATGTTTTTCCTCTTTAAAATGTGTGTAAAATACGAAATAGACAAAGTTATTATAAAAAGTAATGTACTAGTTTTGTTTGAATATACCCGTATATAATTATGTTCCCCTTAAGTCATGCTAAATTAGAGTTACTAGTGAGCATTTCCTATGCATTGGGCTCAGATCCTAAACGTGGATTCTAGTCCTTGGGAAATGAATGTGTTTGAAATGATGAACACTGTTAATGGTAGAGAGAAAAATAGATGTTTCGTCAATGAAGAATGTTTGAAGTCTTCTTATATTATATATTTGAACGAGTAGTCACCACGCGGGTTTGCACGCGATTTCCCATTGAATAAAAGGTAGGTTAAAGGTAGAATAAATATAGGTTAATGTTATTTTTAAATGTAAGTGATGGTCATTGAAAGATACTCTAGTCCCCTAATCTACTTCAGATATGACCTTCAGTTTAAAGAGTTATTAATTTTTGTAGTCTTGATGTTGGAGAATAGAGTAGACATGTTTATGGTACGTATTATTTCAGCGTTTATTGTTAAAAGGTTCAAAAGCTAAACCAGTTTGCCTCTAGCTCTTATTCCAGGTTTAGCGAGTGAAGCATTTCTGTTTTCTAATCAATAATATTTAGTATGACATAATAAAAGTTGTCTTGTTGATACGATCCAGAAAGTATGTATCCATAAGCATAAAATCATTCTTTGTCAAAAAGCGTATACTTAAAAATTAGTTCCTTTTTAATTTATTTCCGCGCAGTAGAAGCGTTTGCATTGTTGCTCCGAGTAGGATAGCCTGATATGTAACAGCTTTTGGTCTGAAAAGCCTACTTTGGTTAAAACACGACTACTACCGGTCTTCTTATTGTAATTTACTTACAGCTAAGATTTGTTGGTACAATAATAGTGTTTGCATTGTTGCCGTGATCAACGAAATTTACGTATACATAAGTCTGGAAAGTATTTTTTTGGTAAAAAAACGTCTACTTCCAACTAATTTACTGTCTCTCTAAATCCAATAATCTACTAATACTACTGGTCTTGGGTATTACGCGCCTTGTCGCGACCAAGAAGGCATATACAAACGTTGGTCTGAAAAGTACATTTTTCTCAAGAAGCTACTACTTTCGGCTATTGTAATCTACTTCTGGTAAACGTATTTCCGGTCTCGTTAGTCTACGAAGGACGTTACACGTGTATGTGTCACATTTCAAGTTCCCAGGAGAAACATTTTTAAATTTCATCTTTCTAGGACATCAAGAAATGGAATAACAAAACATAATGTTCAAGGAATTGCAATCCCATTTCTACCCCTATGGTGTTTTTTTGTATTTATAAAAATGCTCTAGTTTAGTTTTTTTTTATTAAAGTCATGAAGAAAAGTACGCGTGTGTGTGTTTTTTTTTTTGTATTTCTTTTTACGAGATTGAAAAACACTGTTGCATTTTCCTGCGTGATGTTGTTCTCCAAGGATATATCCGACTTAGATAATCCCTTGCCGGCTAAAAACCTCCTTCTATGGTATTTGATTTTCCCGTGGAATCGGTTGGGCACCTCTTTACAGGGGGAAGTTTTAGCTGTTTAGCTTTTCTATCAGGTACTCAAAATATCTGCTTCCTTCCTTTGTATAGCTGTCTCTTTGTGATAGGGATACAACTGATGAGTGCATTCTTCCCACTAGGGTCTCTGATAGAATGATTTGACCAAGGGCACTTTCCAGTGTGTTCCACTGTATATTATAATATTATATTATAGTATTATAGTGAGCCCCCTATAGTATAGAGGGCTCAAAAATAACATATGTTCCGCATTTTCAAAAGATATGGGACCGGTCGGGTATTTCGGGACTCTTCAAGGGTGTCCGATCAAATTTTTGACCAAGGGCACTTTCCAATGTGTTTCACTGTTTATTATAATATTATATTATAGTATTATAGTTAGCCCCCTATAGTATAGGGGGCTCACAAATAACATATGTTCCGCATTTTCAAAAGATATGGGACCGATCGGGTATTTCGGGACTCTTCAAGGGTGTCCGATCAAATTTTTGATCAAGGGCACTTTCCAATGTGTTTCACTGTATATTAGGTATATCGGGGGCTCACGAATAACATATGTTCCACATTTTCAAAAGATATGAGGCAGGTCTGGTATTTCGGGGACTGTTCATGTTGAAATCGATCATGGAAGTGATCCCTGAGGTGGGATAGGCATGTGTTGTATGTTTTGAACACTGTTAATGGTAGAAAGAAAAAGAGATATGTTTCGTCAATTAAGAAAGCAGAAAGCATCTGTGTTAAGCAATAATTGGCCTCGCCGTGTTTCCAGTAAAACTAGTCATCCAGCTGCGGTAAGAGGCGATAAGTCCACCTGCCCTCCATTCGGTATCCCAGAGTACGTGTTATCTTGGAGTGCTGTCTTGCTGTTCTTCCGTCCAGAGTTCACGGGGCTCAATATGGTCATTTTCTTTCTTAAGTAGAGCGCTTATTTTTCCTTGGCAAGCACTTCTATGCCGAAAAACCGTGCAGAATGTACTCTTAAGGCACTCCGTCGATATATCGGTAGAATTCGACTACATGACTCTTACTTTTGAAGAGTACCAGACCAAACGATATTCTCATGTGTAAGCTCCGATGTTACGACTTACGTCAGTAGTGCTTTCAGCCAGAGCCTATAGTCGATAACTTCGCTTTATCTTCTTGTGGATGTTGGCCTTCGAATCAGCGAAGTTTTCTCGTCTAGGGATCTTTGAGACGCTGCTAAATCTCCTACCTCTTTTTTCAGTAGTTTTGTAAATAATTGCCTGCTGGGCATGGATTCCGTTGTCGAGTCCTGTTGAATCTTCTAAAAGAATTGTTTCCTTCATGAAATGCCATACTTGATTTTTACCAGCCACTTGGGGGCGGGCCCAAGGGGGGCGGAAAACCCCGCATTGGACGTACGTGTGTGTGAATTTTCGACTTTATAGAACATCGAGGATTTGAACAGAAATATCATTATTCTGGGGATGAAAACCCTTTTCAACAATCCCTAAGAGCGATTCATCTTTATGAAAAATGTTTTCTGTCAGTTCAGATCATAAGATACGAGTTTGTTAAATTTCATGTCCCTAGGAGAAGAGAATTTGGGAACAAAATTTAGCTATTGTAGGGGTTAAGTAATATGGATGTTTTAAATTTATTAGACATGCTTTAATTTTTCTATTTAAGTCATGAGGCATACGTATAACGAATTTCAACTTTCTATGACATCGAAAAGTTGGAGAATCAGTGATGAGAGCGAAAACGAGTTATGGATTTGCCTTTTGTATAATAGAGATGTGCAAGGACATACTAAACTACAATGTTAAATGTTCGTGTGACATTGAACTTGACTTCAATTAACAAGTTAACATTATTTAAATATTCAATCTCAGATGGCAAAGCATAGATTAAAGTGGAACTATATGCCATCATTATGTGGATATACACATTAAGAAATGCAGACTTTTTATATACATTCATATTAAATCTGGCTTATGATGAATTAAGAGAATGAAGTGACTTTCATAAGTATGACAAGTTGACAAGCTTGAATAGAAGCTCAAATGTCAATGAATTTAACAAGCTTGAAGCCACTCTCTGCAATATTATTGTCTCCTTTCTTTATATGAAATAGATGTTTTCTTTTACTACCCTTACCTTCCTTTTTCTATTCTATATTCTCAAAGCTATATCTTGCACGTATTATTTGGAATAAAATGGAATTAATTTTTTTAAGCAATGATAATTAAATAACTGCAGAGTTGTTGAAAAAATATAATAGAAGATTTTGTATTATTATTATAAGGTATATTTCGTCCTACACATAACATTAAGTGTCAGTAAATTACTGAATAAACTCTATACATTTTATTTTACCAATATCTAGGAAACCAAGGTGAAACTTAGCATCACCATATATATATGAGATAGTTTAGTATAAACAAATAATAAAATGAAATATACTTAATATTTGCATGGTTACAATGGAGTAAGTACTCAAAACAAAGAGTTTTTAAAGGACGTTAGAAATTCTCCATCGTGTCCTTATCATCGTCAATCGTGTTCCAGTCATTGTAAAGTACAATGATGGTAATTTTTTAGTATTTTAAATTTTATGGATATAGGTATTGTTATAGAAAATTGAAATGAAAATCAACATAAATAATAATAACACATTTTAATACTTAAATTATGGCAGTTGCCATCCATATGTAAAGATAATATATGATAGAATAAAGTTATTGCTTCCTAATCCATGTGAGCTATATCATACTATTTTCTCGGTCCAATCTAGAAATTATATTTGTATTTATATACCTAATTGTTATTTTATACCTCATCAGTGAGAAATCGATGCAATGTCATCTCGACGATTTCCTGTCATAAGCATTGCATTTAGTATCTCGTGTATTGCTTTGTGACCCACAATAAATAAATTAGTTTTCCTTGTTGCTACGCTCTTGAAATAAGAAGTGTTGTTTCTTTTGTTATGCTTTCACTATAAATTAAAACAAATTGAAAATGTTGAATTGACATATGGTCGTGCTCTTATAATACAGTGTTTCCACAAAACAGTTAAATACATTTAACTGGCTCTTTGGATTCACATTACATAACTTAAGAGACCAAGATGGGATTTTTGCTGATGTAAAAACCAGCGGGGGTATTCCGGAAGGATTTACGCAATATGAATAGGTTGAATAGTTTATACTTGAAATCAAAACAAACAAACAAAGGTACTTTTGCATTTACAATATTATTAGGATTTAAAATAATTACTTAAAAAATTATTCTAGGAGTAAAATATTCCATTTTATTTTAAGAGGTTGACATAATCCAGTTCTGCTGGTGAATATACTGACATATTACGGTTCAATTAATTTTTATATTCTCAAAACTAAACATTACAAACTTTTTGATAGGTTTTCTTAATATATAGGGTGAATAAAAATCAGAATTTCCTCCTCTATTGTTTCCTAAAGTATATGTAAGAAGATATCCTTTGGGTAGTGGTGCTATGTCACAGGAAAGTTTCATTTTGTGATTGAAAAAAATGTTGCCCAAAATGTGGGATTTTGGGGGGAAACAAAAATTTAAAATGTAAACTCCTCACAAGAGACTCCTTATTTTGAAGAGCATAAAAAACTGAAAGTATTGTAAAATCTAGAGATTGCTATCTCTTTACCATCCAAAATAATAGCCAGAGTTACCAAAACAATAAAGAGTTACCAACTTTTAATAACTCACCACATTGCTGAGTCAAATCAAATGTTAATACTGAAGTTCCGACTATTTGACAGTGAGGCAAGCACTGACTACAGGGGGCAAGCACGCTCCTGTCTCACGTTTTGAAAGTGGTATTTGGTTTCGCAGGCCTCAAAACTACTGTTTCTTAAATCTTCAACATTCTTTCCTGGTTTTTTTTTTTAATTATGGATTTAATATAACCCCATAGAAAAAGTCCATAGGTGTAAGGTCCGCGCAGGCCATTCTATTAGATCACGCCTGCCAATCCACTGACCACGTCGTTGAGTTCCCAGGAAAAGTCATACAGCGCGGTGAACATGTGCTGGGCCACACCTCTGCTGGAAGTAAACGACGTCTTCATCAAATTCATTTTCATGTTTCTTAAAAACAGTAGTATATTGCGAAGAAACTTTATTCTTGTAACCTTTAAAAACATAATTCTCCATTAAAATTCCCATTAGTAAAAACGGTTCTAAAATGTGATTCACAATGATATCGTCCTACACGTTTACTTTTTCAGGGTATTGGGCGCAGGATTTACGAAAACATTGGAATTTTCTTTGCCCCAGTACCTACAGTTGTGTTTTCTTTAACAGCCCCATTGACAAAACAAACTCCATTTACCACTGAACACAACGTTTCGATCAAACAATGGATTAGCAAAAATTAATGCTTACATTTCTTTACAAAATATTTTAAACGACCCTCTCGATCGTCTTGTAAGGCTGAATTTTATAAGGGTGACATTTATTTGACATCGAAGACTTTTCTGCCTGGTTATACATAAGAATTGTTGTCATAGGATTATAACTAATATAAAATTGTAGCTACTATGAAATACAAGATTTGTATTGTAAACTTTTTTGCTTTTTCATAATAGTCATCTTACATCACATGTATACGTGCATAGATCAAAGGCAATATGGGGTAACGGTGGTATAGTGCAAGGTATTCAGTGGTGATAGAGATGTTGAGGTCAAGCGAACATAAAACCCTCGCTAAATTACTGGCAATTTCTACCAATTCAAAAGGCAATTTTATTAATTCCAAGATATAATGTAATATCAAAAGTGCTTTTCATATTACATTATATTGTGGAAATAATAAACATGTCTTTTGTATTGAAACCTTGTGACTTCCATAAAGGATACAACGCAGAACACATTTAAACCAAATCATTATCCTCAGAAACGTCTACGTTTCATTTCCACTAATTATTTTTCTATTTCATCTGTAAACAATAACTAGACTTATTCGTTAAAGTTTGACTAAAGTTCTCTATTTCTTGTAACCCCAAATAAACTGCATCAACTGTCACTTAACTATAGCACTAAAACGATCCGTTGAAACGATGTTTACATTATATCTCCCAAAGTGATGCATTTTTATGTTTACGATCCAATAATCAAAGTCACTAAACATGAGTTTATCTTAAACATGAAATAGTTTCTTGTGGTCAACATCACACTACCTTATTACATCACTTTTAAAGTACATTCCATAAATGTTTTATCACTAACTCAAGGTCATTATTTACAGAACTTTTCCCGTAATGTACTGTTATTTTTCATTATGTTTTTATTTGTTTTAATAACACCTGCAGTTACAAACGATCGGTGACTACATTACTAAATATTACTAATATTATTATTTAAATATTTAGTGTTCATTTTCATCACACAGATAATATTGAACATAACTTTAATACCCCTAGACATTCAACCTATTTCACTCAAATTACTAATCAGCACTAATTAAGTAATCAGTAGATGACATTATTTTTATATTTTAATTTGTTCGAAATAAACTATTACAAATATTAAAAATGTATACATTGGTTTTGACATTAATTAATTTGAACACATACGAGTATTGATTAAGTTAGTTTTTACACTAAACAAACCCTTAACACTTTAAAGTCAACAAAAAACATTTTATTCTTTTGAAATGTTGAATTATTGTGCTAAAACGGATCTTGTTCCCCGTTCAAAAACTCTAAGCATTTTTAATTAAACCATTTATTTTAATAACATTTAATTTGAAACTCTTACCCTAAAAACTAATAAATAGCAACACACCTGCCAGTACGTTATCAGTGAATATCACTCACTCATATTGATATATTTATAAAATATCAGACATCAAGAGTAATGTAAAAAGCGTAATCATGTTACGAATTATTGAAGATAATACATTTATCACAAAACATTGTGTGTATCACAATAAACCTCACAACCATATAAGATTAGTAATGATCTTTGTGGTGTTTTGTTACTTAGATAAGTTGGCGTATGTGTGACTTTTTATTTATGGGCTAAGAAAGGTTCTTTTCTTTAGCTACTCATTCGTCGATGGTGATTCGGATTTCACAGTTCATGACGTTCCACTTGTATTATAGATGTATTTTATTAATACATAAATGAATTGATAACAAACATCCATACATTTGTTGAATTACCTTCATTTGTCATTATTCCATGACGAAGAAAGGATTGAACCATTGTAACATTAAGTCTATAGTCAATAAGTCAGCGCATTGGGCCTTTTATTATTTTAAAGGGCGTACAAATAATACAAACCATACACAAGCATAAATAAAACTAGGACGTAAACAGCATCGCATTAGATTTACATAGGATTTATATTACTTAAAAATTTGGTTATTGGTGCTGCTATTAAATACATTATTATATTTATAATTATGATAAAAATAAGCAGTGAACAAATTTTATAAATTGAAATAATATATACATTTCATACTTGAACTTTTATTCAATAGGGTTAAAGAACTGCATCATAGGTACTCAAGAAGAAAAATTATTGCAAAAGACTTCAGGGTTCCTACATCACAGGCTCTAGATAATATAATAGCAAATTAAGATAGTTTAGGTTAATCACCTAAATAGGGTGATAAAAAACATGCATGAATTTTATGGAAACTCGAATAATCTCATCTGTGCTTGTAAAGCGTTTCAGTCTCCTAAACTCTTGAGCTACAGGACGTCCAACTTATTGATCTATGAACTCAAATTGCAATTAATTTTATTAGGATCGAAGGTGGGAGAACTGCAATGCAATGGCCACCATTATCTAAAGAGGGCTTGGTTCGTATGCATATGACGGTCCTGTAATGCAACATCTGACCCACTAACCAGCGAATACTGAGTTATTGGAGATAAATGTTGTTTTGGTTTAATTATTTTCTACGTTGTATTCTTAATGGAAGTCACGAGGTTTCAATACAAAAGACATTTTCATTACTTCCACAATATAATTTAATATTAAAATAGCTCTTGGTATTAAATTATACTGTGAAAGTAGTAAAAATACCTTTTGTATTGTTTTAAATAACCAGTTATTTAGCGCGGGTTTTATGTTCGCTTGACCTCAACATCTTTATCACCACTGCCCACCTTGCACTATACCACCATTACCCCATATTGCCTTTGATCTAGGCACATATACATGTGATATAAGAGGACGATTATGAAAAAGCCAAAAAACGTTTTAATTTTATTTTTTTATAATCCTATGACAAGAATAATCTCATACGATTAGATAAGTGAAATACCGCAACACTTGATTGTTAAAATTACATCCACACGATACTTGTTACATCCATTGTCATTTGCATCGAAAGAAAAAACTTACTTGCAGATTAAAAATAGTATAAAGTGTATAAATTTATATAAATGTATAACAGTGGAAAACTACTATATTTTTTAAGGAACCAAGAGCACTTTCAAAGCACACAACCTGGCTTGTCTTAAATACGACAGAGAAATGTTCTGTAAAAAAAAAAAAAATTAATTGTCATCCGCATCAGTTCTGGTGGTGAAGGTTGGTTGGTGATGGTGGGTGGTCGAAGTGGGAGGCTATCAAAATGGTTAACAGTATAAAATAAAAGTTCTCAAATTATGTTTTTGTCAGCTTGACGTAATTAAAACCATCTGACAAGCAAACAAATGTTGAACCAGTATGTTCTGTAAAAAAGAAATTGATTGTCATCCGCATCAGTTCTGGTGGTGAAGGTTGGTTGGTGATGGTGGTTGGTCACCTTAAAGTGACAATTGTCTCTTTATCTTTTTGTCAGACCATGGTATAACTATTTATTGTCAGTGAACTTATACAACGCAAATTAGCTCCCCTATACAATATAGTTTGATAGTTGTCCCAATCAGACTTAAAAATTATTGTTATCTTCCGAATTCTCGTGGTATTAAATATGTATACAGTTATGCAATACTTTTGTTTAAAAATGATGTAAAGTTAATGTTTTATTCAAAGTTAACGGATTCAGCGTTGTAATCATAACGAATGTCTGGCTCCTGTACAATCAATCTTAAACAGTCAATCAACAATCAAACAGGAAAATTTCTTCGGTTAGTTAAGTCCTCCTACGTCACGGCCAGCTCGTCGCTGTTTACTCAACCTATTTTTTTATATTAGGAAAAATGTATTGTTATTGTGTTGAGTATGGTAAAAAATCATCATCTTAAAGATACCGTAAACTTACGTTTGGAATGTGTACAATAAAGAAACGAGTTTCTTAATAATTACAATAACACAATAATTAAATATAACAATATAATTCAAATATTTTGTACTAGTTATTTTACTATAATGTATCAATTTTGGATGACAAATAACTTAAAATAAATGTTTTAATGCTGATTCAAACTAATTTCTGATCAGTAAAATTATGGTAATCTACGATTTAAACTAAAAAGTATTACTTTTCAGCTTCTCATTAGATTCCAACTAATAAGGCACATTACTGTTCCTCTTCTGCAGTGCAACTAACTCCTCAAATTTCTTGAACGATCTGTAACCACGAAAGGAATAACATTATCTAGACTCTTTATTATTGTTGGTTTATGTAGCTACTCAACAGAACAGTTAAATTAAATTTAGAGAGAGAAGAAGTCAAAGCCATCTCCTGCGCTAGTCAAATTGACAAAAACTTAGAAGGAGTACTTCCAAGGAGACCCACAACGTTTATCTTGTTCATAAAAGAATAAACATAAATAACTTTTAAATGCCATTAATGTAGTAGTGACCGACCGTATCTAGGGAACCAGTCAATCAGGGACGCTATTTGACATTACAGAGTTGGTGACCCTGGAGTATACAATCAAACAACACAGTTCCCTAGAGTTTCGAAGTATGATTGACAGACATATAAGTTAATTTCGAATCCAAGAATATAACAATATACATATTATATATATATATATATATATATATATATATATATATATATATATATATATATCAGTTTAAAAACTAAATGTTTAAGCGTAAAAACTGTTATTTGAGACAAGTTTCAAGTATTTCTCTCTCACACACACACACACACACACACACACACACACACACACACACACACACACACACACACACACACACACACACACACACACACACACACACACACACACACACACACACACACACACACACACACACACACACACACACACACACACACACACACACACACACACACACACACACACACACACACACACACACACACACACACACACACACACACACACACACACACACACACACACACGATATATATATAAAATATATATGTGTATATTTAACAAACTCTTTGTATATTTTATATATGAGACAATAGAAATACCTAAAAATAGTGTCAAATAACACTTTTTAACACTTAAAAATTTAGTTTTTAAACTGCCATTAGTTCCCAGGTTTAAGAGGTATTATCTCTTCAAATAACCAATGATATACCATTAGAAGTTTATTTCTACACAGTTAATGTAAAATTAAATTTCGGCGGATAAAGTAATGTTTCTGAGTATTCGTTTATCATGATTTATTCCTTTACACATTTTTGTAATACGATAAAGTGTTTGATTACTTGGCAACTTCAAGTTTACAAATCAACCTCATTTATGCAGGAATCTCATCTTATTAAAACTGAAATGTAAATATTGTACTGTTTTGTCACTCAAAAATTAATTTTGAACTCAAGAAGAAAAATAAGAAATACTGTATTAATTATACTTTTACTTCACTATGTACTGGATTTTATTTAAAAATAGTATATACAGTTATTCAATGAAATGCACTGGTTATCTAGCTAATAATTCAAATCGTAATCTGTTTATCTATTACGTCGTTCTTACGTCACTGTTTTTAGTGTAGTAGTAAATTATCTCTATATAATTCAATGGTTACCGCAATGATTATATGTCATATTATATTGCTTTTATGACTGTGAAAATTCTAAAATTGAATAAAAAAATTATGGCATTAATTACAAAACGATTTTCTTTATCAAATAATTAATGTTAGTGCTTGTAAAATTCTTACGGATCACGAATAATATAAATATAATCCATGAATGATACTATCTTTTCTTTATTTTAAAATATATTCTTTTTATATTTTTTCTTTGTTTGTAATAAGTTCTAATTAGTTTTAACCAAAGGTGTGTTTTGTTTCAACAGTAATGAAAAGAAATGAGCTTTGCTTTAGGTAGGTACGGTAATGATCTTAGGGAACGCTGTCTTCACATTCAAAATTAAAGCTTCACCTACTAATTGGAAAAGATAGTGTGAATTCTTCACGACACAATAATACCGCATTACATGAATAAGATGTTACAAATTGAGATTTTGTTAGTTACTCTTCGAATCTTTAGTAATTTTCAAGTTATTCAAATATATGAATTAGGTAAAAAGTAAAACAATTAAGTCTTACGTTTGATTGATAAAAAAAATATGCTACGATGGTTACGTTTATACTTTTAGGCAAACTATGATGATCAAGTTTTTAAGAACACTGTGCTAGCAGCTTCCTCTAAAAAAACTTCCGTTTTACACAGAATGCATTACGTTTTTAACTGTCTCTTATGGGCATTCATAATTATAAAAACTGTACGTCAACATATTAATATACCAAATATGTTTTACGATCTTCAAGTATCGCATCATATGCAAACAAACTATACATCATATACCGTTACAAACTGCTTGATATACCGTTATATCAAGCATCGCATCATATTAGTACAAGGCTTTACACGTGTATACAAAATTCTGGTTCGAGTGAATTGTATTTCCGACGTTAATGTTGAGTTTACCTTGTTGCCACGACCAAGAAAATATGTTAAAGACTGTATATTTATAGCCATTGCAATTTACTTCCATCCAAGTATTTTTTGTCCCACGGTTGATTTGGCCTTGTTTCTCCGATTAAGAAAACGTTTATAAAAATACGCAGCTCTGAGAAGATTGTTTCATAATAGGCTTTCAATTTATAGTAAAAGTTAAATAGTTATTTAGTTTTTGATATCTGCATTACGGTTCTGACCTCGGTTTGCAAACTTAATATTTACTATTAAAAATGTTGTTACTAAACATTTTAATTTTCTTATCTGGATATTTTCATACTCTGTGTTGTGTTGATCTAATTTTGTTCAATCTGTACACTTTTTACTTTCCAATACGTATGCATTAGTATTGTACTCCTCAATACAATAAATAAAGCTCCTCATGAATAAATATTCACTAATGATTGTCAGCTGCACTTTTCAAATGACCCGGACAGGTTGGGCGAGGCTGTTGGGAAAATCAACTCTGACTTATTCAGTGTGAGCCTGTGACCAGTGACTAATGACCTTCAGCTCAACAAAGACAAGTGCACAGTTATTTACGTAGCCCCACACACTACTGTAACGGCCCTCGGCGAGAACAACCTACAGATCAGCCTGTCTGGCAGTGTGCCAAAGTGTAAATGCTTATATATATCATACAACATATAGTATAAATTTGTCTATTTCATTTTATTTATTAGAACACACACCCATACACGAACACTCACTGTTTTCAATATTTTTATTTGTAGAATAAAACTGATGTAGAATATCCTACATGTTAAATCCAGAGGATTGAAACTGAAGTATAATACGGAAAAACAAGTTCCGAGCTAAAAAGTTTTATATGAAAGTTTCTAATCTCGCAAAGTACCCGTGACGTAACATCACATGAGTTACTCAGAACCAAAATGATTATTCCATTAATCAATCTCCAGAAAGTTGTTTTTTTTTTTTTTCAAATTAAAATCTGTATTACTAGTGTTTTGAGTCCGTTAATTGATGGTTGCCTGTTAAAATCCTGCAATTGGCTTAAAGCTGTTTTCACTAACAGCTTTATGAGTATGTTACGTATTGTTTACATTAAATTATTAAAACAGATACGCTTTGTGCTTTGGGTTACGTTTTTATTTTAGAATGAACACCACTGAGTTGCCAAAAAGTGAGCGTAGTCCCATGAAAACACTTTCACTTTTACAATAAATATTTCTTTAGACAAAGTAGGAAGAAAATAACTGTTATTTTTAAATACCAGACTGAAGATGCATTATTATACGCCGAGGGCTGACAACTGTAATAGCTGATGATGATAAATAAGTAATTTTATTAAACTGTATGGAAACCTAATCACCGTGAAACCTAGAAGTATTAAAACTGTTATAAATAAATATAAAGTGGCTTCTACACATGGTTTGATTGCTATCAATTAGAAATCATTTTTTGTAAACATAATTCGTTGTAATGCTGTTATATTATCTTTGCATATACTTCCGTTTTCCTCTAATGTGCCTAAAATCCTGAAATGTTAATTTCCAAAACCTTATACGCCATATTACCCTTAATCAAATAAATACCTACAATTTTTTTTAAAGCGTGCACATTTTTTATTTTGTGAAATAGTTCAAATAATGTTTCTACATATCTTAAAAATATTTCTTTTCTTTTCCATGCCATGTGTGGAATACTGTACTTTTAGTTTCAAGAGTTTACCCTTGTACCCTTAGAATCTTTCACATATGCAAATAAAAATGGGTTTAAAAAAATACTGCGTTTCATGTTTTGTTTAGTTTTATGTGTTGTATGTGTGTGTGTGTGTGTGTGTGTGTGTGTGTGTGTGTGTGTGTGTGTGTGTGTGTGTGTGTGTGTGTGTGTGTGTGTGTGTGTGTGTGTGTGTGTGTGTGATTGTGTGTGTGCGCGTGCGTGTGTCTGTGTTTGGATTATTGCAGTTATTTGATCTAGAAAATAGTAGTTTTACTTATCCAAGTGGGAAACTATCAATATGTTAAAAATATGAAATAATAATTTTCTAGTTATATATGATTAAAACCGTCATACAAGTAAATAAATGTTATATCAGTGTCACCTAACTACATACAGAACTTTAAAGTGCCACTTTATGTCCCTATCTAGTTTACCGAGGATTATATAACTATTATTGGCAATAAGCTTATACAGTTCAAACTGGATCTCGGGCTCTAGACAGTACGGTTATGTACTTGTATCAATCAGACTTCAAAATCATCCGATTAAAACACACACATACACATAATAGTAAATAATTATACAGTTATATAATAATTTAATTTAAATAATAATGTACTCTTAATGTTTGTTCAAATTTAACGGGTTCAATGTTGTAATCAGCGGAAATGTGTGGCTCCTATACAATAAATGGCTAAACAGTCAGTCAACAATAAAAAACAGGAGAATTTCTTCGGTTAATTAAGTCCTCACATGCTATGTTGGCGTTTACTCGACTAAATTTTCTATATTGAACAAACGGTATTGTTATTGTGTTGAAAATAATGTCAGTATTAGAACAATAAAATCACGCAAAACATAATAATATTTCTGATAGGTAAATAAGTAAATTAAGGCTTGATTTAAATATCTGTTCATTGTAAACCATTATACAATCTTCGTAATCATCTTACTAATTACAAAAACTTAAATGTAACCATGAAATTAAAATAATCTGTTAAAAATTTTAGTATCGAGTATGAATTGAGTGACAAATAACATAATCGATAAGTTTGATAAGATATGATGATATTTAGTTTTTGTCAAATGAACTTGAAACTAACAAGATATTGTGTTATTCAGTAACATAAATGACAGTAAGTGTCATTTTTAAACTGGCCTTGTCAGTTATTTCCTATATTTCACTAAACATCCGAATAATAGAATAAAAATTACTTTCACATAACCATACAGAATCGGAATGATATGAAATATTTTATAAAAACCACAAGGAAAGTATAAATTGAATGGTACTTTTGCAATCTGTAAAAATATACTTTCTGTTGATTAAGTAAAAAATGAATCGATGCATTAAAAAATATATACTCTAACCTTATACTTCCTGCTTGCTGGTCTTTCATTATGATATTTTAAATTAGAAAAAAGTTTTAAGCAGATTTCATGTTGAAGAGTAAAACACGCACGTGGGTAAAATACTGAACTTAGTTTTTAGTTAGTTAAGATCTTACTATGATAAATTAAAATTCCAAATTTTAATTTCGCCTTAAAGGCCTAATTTAAAAATTTTAGTTTTAAAATTTGTAAATTCAATAAAATATGTGTTACAGCAAAACATATGTTGTAGAAAAAGAATGAATTTTTTTAATTTCTAGTGTGTAGTTAAAATTTAATAATTTATAGCACAAACCACGTGTTATTAACACTTATTAAAAAATAAAATTAGTTTCAATGTTTATTAAAATCCATTTGAATCCACTTACGAGTCCCATCGACATCCCAGAACAATTCACAATTTATTAAAAGTCTTAAATAGTGAGAATTTGGCTAAATGCAGTATTTAATACGAAAAAAAAATTACCAAGTTTTCGCGTTATATTTAAATGTAAAATTACACATTATAGAATATACATGCCATAGAAACAGCTATTCTGTCCACAGCTAGTATCCTAAAACAGAAAATACAGTCTTTCGCCGAAGGGCACAATCGATATCTCGTTTGGTTGGACAAGAGACAAAGGCTTTCTGTAGTCGCTCGTTTTTGTAAAAGGGACAGCGTCATTCACAGTTCGCAGGAATACATTACTCCATATCATAGACAAGAACCATGAATGGATCATTGGTTTAATGTCCATGGTCCGAAACTGTATCTAACTCCTCAGCCCGTTAAAAATGACATTGTTGGAAAGATTTATTGAAACATTTTTAGAAAAACATCGATATTTCTGTTTTATTCACATTCTGGTCTTTAATTAAACACCTGGCACTGTGCCCAGCATTTAGCTGTCTCCTGCATCATTTGAGAATATATATTTGATGCCCATTGCAAGATCTACTTGAAACACAATTAGTAGGACCGGTACAGCATTAACTTTATTAAATATTACTATATTTAATTTATTGTAGCATTGGTGTCCAAAATGTCAGCTACTGATTATAATTTTCTGCAGGAGAACCAAAGATTGTAGTAGTTCTTACCTGATAGTTTCTCTACGTTCATTTTGTTTGAGGATAAATTTGAAAATTAAAAATTCTTCAAAGGATACATTATATAACGCAACTGTTAAAATATACCTACTGCTAGGAAAAAAAGATTAACTACAATAGTGTATTTAAGCATTAAAATTGTGGAAAGGAGCAATTTGCAGAAATGTGTATTACTCTGACACAGGAAGGCTCTCTGGTCGACACTTTGAGTTCATATGAATCCCTGGACAATCAATAGGGTTGACCATAGCTACCAATAGTCTGTCGGTACTTGATAAATTGCAATAAATACACCTCTGAACATTGGCAAGTGGCACAGTCGGCATCCAAATTGTACTATAAGGTAAAAGAGTGCTATTCTTGGGCTCAATGATAGATTGATAGGTCTAACCTTTTGCGAGGGATGGCTATTGGAGTTAGTCGGAGGCAGTGTCTAGCCAAAACATAAGGGCATGCCAACCTTGCCTGCTGTGACTGGAGATGTTGGCACAGATCTAGCCTCCCCTTCTTTTAAGGAGACTTGACTTGAGAATGGTGGCCAAATTCCTTCCTCATGGATCTCGAAAGGAGGATGCCTCTACCCCCAACCTTACCTATCTAGAATATCCTGTCACTCCGGAAGCAGAGCAAAGGCCCTTTTAGAACTAACTGAAATTTCTTAGCTTATTGTCATAAGAAGGAAAAAAGGTAATGGACTTTTCATAATACGCGGCTTTGATGCAGAGATTAAATCTCTACTTTTATTGGACTCTTTGAAATTCAGTATAAGGTAATACTGTAAAGAGATTTTAGTGAGCTGTTAAACTAAAAATCCTTATTGTAGTATAACTTTAAAACCATCTGAACTAATAATTGTATGTTTTTTACAAATAATATACATCACAGTTTCGAAATATCATGTTACTATTTAAAATTATTCTATAAAACAATAACAAGTATGACAGAAAGGGTGCTAAAGAGACGTCGCCCTCACTGCGGGGGTTGGTGTGTGGAGTGTCAATATCAGAGCATACTTGTTTGTTCGAGACTAGGTCTTGTAATCTTTTAACTTTTGTATTAAATTCCACATCCAAGAAATAATTTTGCGCAAAGTAATAGTAATTACGTAACACTAAAGTCACCTTTCTGAAGTAAAATATTTGTCAGTAAAATAATTACGTAATAAACAATAAAAACGACTATGCATTTTATTACTTAGATGTTTTTTGCTAATATTTAATTAAAGTAATGGTAGTAGTCATAGTAAATTGTGCCAAATATAGCACTAACATTAAAATGGTTTTTATAGTGCTTTTATATTAACATATTAGCATTTTTACTTCTTATCAAAATTTCTATATACTATTATGTATATTATGTAATCCGTGTCTTGATGAAGAATTGACAAACGATGAGATTCGATTTTCAGTTCACGGGGCACGGCGATTTATGATCAGTACAACTACAAAACATATCAGGTCAATCATAAAACTAAAGCTACTATAAATTCAATAATTGACTTCAGGAATGTGACTCTGTAATATTCAGAGTTAACAGGACCTATGATTGGAAAAAAGTGTTTTAATTAATTTTACTTTGAATTAAATAACAATTATTTTGTATTAGTTCGTGTAGATAACACCAAAAAAAAGAGAAAATTACTTAATTAATTATGATTACTCTGAATTGAGGGAATGAGAAAAGGTTAATTGGGTAATCAAAACTGTCATTTAATATTTAAAGGTCCAGATAAGTTTTTTATATGTTGTCGACTGGGTAGGCATACTTTAAATAGTGTTTTTTGTTTGTTAATCTCTTTCTCGTGGATGGTAAAATACTTCACACACACATGTTAAAGAAAGGATGGATCGTAATGGAGACATTGAACCATTTAGAGAAGAATAAATACTCGTTGCCATTAAAGACCAAGCTGTGGGATGAGAAAAAGATGACTCTGACGATGACAAGAAAATCATCCCACAAACAAAACAGATTATTCATAGTGACAGTACGCTGTACGTTTAGGGGACGTTGCATTATTTAGAACAACAGAGCTTTCTGCAATGGGCATTCTTTTCCTTCAATGCCTTCGTAATTAACCATCCAGATGTCGAGTTCTGTGAGAGAAACAGTTATATAACAATAAGTCTTTCATAATGTTTAATTTTATCATGTTAGGAGTGTCCTTTATTTGTCTAGGTATTTTTTCAGAAGTTGCTGAAATTCTATCATAAATACGTATTTAGCACCTACATTGTTCTGAATTTATGTCTATTTTAGTTATGCAATAATTATTATTTGTATTCATAAACATAATATTAAATAATACTTAAAAAAACAAACTGTAATTCTTGTAATACAATCAAGGAACTAAAAAGTAAAAAATAAATCTAATTCGACAAATATAATGTTACTCAAAGCCAATACACACAAATTTTGAAAGCGGTGCTAAAATTAAGCTAAACATGTATTAGACAGTTAATGCTATAGTTATACATTATAAGAATGTCCCCCTTATTGCAGTACTTCTACATATACTGTGTAATGTTTCATATGGAACGAAAGGAAACTTTGAGATTTAGAATTTTACATCATAGTAGATACATTGAAAGTTGAATATTGATACATTCAGTTCAATGGCCGCTATGTTGAATGAATGTACAATACATATTATACAAATTTAGTTTAAAGCCGAACTGTTTGATGTCTAAGACATTTATTGATTGATATAGACACTCTGGGCGGAATAATATGCATTTACCTGATGAGCCGTGAGACCCTTCCTCTTCTATAACGAACTAGGAGTCGCACCACGATCTGCTGAGGACTATACGATGAGAGCTGGATGCGCTCTATGCTGTAAGATGTTATTTTGTCCACATACGAGATATCGCAAATCACGACTTCTATCTACACAAGAACACGACGTGAATAGCTTACGTCTTTTACGAGATAAGAAATATTTTCTCTCGATCTCACTAGTTCCATTTATCAGTTCAATGATTTTGATATTATCTTTCCTGTCCAGGAATTCAATTTTATTTTCCATCAATCCTTAAACAGCAGTATTCCTTTTTGTTTTCTTTTATGTACGTGCTATTTTTCATTAAAGTCATCTTTTAGTATCTCTTTAGTCACATATCACGTGATAAAAAAGTTTTTCGAAACTTGAAAGTACACTCTAGTATTGTCTAGTATTGCAGTACCAATTACTCTCAGAGTATTCTGACATTACTACTCTAGTAATAATCCAGTTGGAAATAAAAATGAGGAAATGTGTCCATTATATTTTTTGTAAATACTTAAGTTATATATGTTTTTCCTCTTTAAAATGTGTGTAAAATACGAAATAGACAAAGTTATTATAAAAAGTAATGTACTAGTTTTGTTTGAATATACCCGTATATAATTATGTTCCCCTTAAGTCATGCTAAATTAGAGTTACTAGTGAGCATTTCCTATGCATTGGGCTCAGATCCTAAACGTGGATTCTAGTCCTTGGGAAATGAATGTGTTTGAAATGATGAACACTGTTAATGGTAGAGAGAAAAATAGATGTTTCGTCAATGAAGAATGTTTGAAGTCTTCTTATATTATATATTTGAACGAGTAGTCACCACGCGGGTTTGCACGCGATTTCCCATTGAATAAAAGGTAGGTTAAAGGTAGAATAAATATAGGTTAATGTTATTTTTAAATGTAAGTGATGGTCATTGAAAGATACTCTAGTCCCCTAATCTACTTCAGATATGACCTTCAGTTTAAAGAGTTATTAATTTTTGTAGTCTTGATGTTGGAGAATAGAGTAGACATGTTTATGGTACGTATTATTTCAGCGTTTATTGTTAAAAGGTTCAAAAGCTAAACCAGTTTGCCTCTAGCTCTTATTCCAGGTTTAGCGAGTGAAGCATTTCTGTTTTCTAATCAATAATATTTAGTATGACATAATAAAAGTTGTCTTGTTGATACGATCCAGAAAGTATGTATCCATAAGCATAAAATCATTCTTTGTCAAAAAGCGTATACTTAAAATTAGTTCCTTTTTAATTTATTTCCGCGCAGTAGAAGCGTTTGCATTGTTGCTCCGAGTAGGATAGCCTGATATGTAACAGCTTTTGGTCTGAAAAGCCTACTTTGGTTAAAACACGACTACTACCGGTCTTCTTATTGTAATTTACTTACAGCTAAGATTTGTTGGTACAATAATAGTGTTTGCATTGTTGCCGTGATCAACGAAATTTACGTATACATAAGTCTGGAAAGTATTTTTTTGGTAAAAAAACGTCTACTTCCAACTAATTTACTGTCTCTCTAAATCCAATAATCTACTAATACTACTGGTCTTGGGTATTACGCGCCTTGTCGCGACCAAGAAGGCATATACAAACGTTGGTCTGAAAAGTACATTTTTCTCAAGAAGCTACTACTTTCGGCTATTGTAATCTACTTCTGGTAAACGTATTTCCGGTCTCGTTAGTCTACGAAGGACGTTACACGTGTATGTGTCACATTTCAAGTTTCAGAAATGGAATAACAAAACATAATGTTCAAGGAATTGCAATCCCATTTCTACCCCTATGGTGTTTTTTGTATTTATAAAAATGCTCTAGTTTAGTTTTTTTTTATTAAAGTCATGAAGAAAAGTACGCGTGTGTGTTTTTTTTTATTTCTTTTTACGAGATTGAAAAACACTGTTGCATTTTCCTGCGTGATGTTGTTCTCCAAGGATATATCCGACTTAGATAATCCCTTGCCGGCTAAAAACCTCCTTCTATGGTATTTGATTTTCCCGTGGAATCGGTTGGGCACCTCTTTACAGGGGGAAGTTTTAGCTGTTTAGCTTTTCTATCAGGTACTCAAAATATCTGCTTCCTTCCTTTGTATAGCTGTCTCTTTGTGATAGGGATACAACTGATGAGTGCATTCTTCCCACTAGGGTCTCTGATAGAATGATTTGACCAAGGGCACTTTCCAGTGTGTTCCACTGTATATTATAATATTATATTATAGTATTATAGTGAGCCCCCTATAGTATAGAGGGCTCAAAAATAACATATGTTCCGCATTTTCAAAAGATATGGGACCGGTCGGGTATTTCGGGACTCTTCAAGGGTGTCCGATCAAATTTTTGACCAAGGGCACTTTCCAATGTGTTTCACTGTTTATTATAATATTATATTATAGTATTATAGTTAGCCCCCTATAGTATAGGGGGCTCACAAATAACATATGTTCCGCATTTTCAAAAGATATGGGACCGATCGGGTATTTCGGGACTCTTCAAGGGTGTCCGATCAAATTTTTGATCAAGGGCACTTTCCAATGTGTTTCACTGTATATTAGGTATATCGGGGGCTCACGAATAACATATGTTCCACATTTTCAAAAGATATGAGGCAGGTCTGGTATTTCGGGGACTGTTCATGTTGAAATCGATCATGGAAGTGATCCCTGAGGTGGGATAGGCATGTGTTGTATGTTTTGAACACTGTTAATGGTAGAAAGAAAAAGAGATATGTTTCGTCAATTAAGAAAGCAGAAAGCATCTGTGTTAAGCAATAATTGGCCTCGCCGTGTTTCCAGTAAAACTAGTCATCCAGCTGCGGTAAGAGGCGATAAGTCCACCTGCCCTCCATTCGGTATCCCAGAGTACGTGTTATCTTGGAGTGCTGTCTTGCTGTTCTTCCGTCCAGAGTTCACGGGGCTCAATATGGTCATTTTCTTTCTTAAGTAGAGCGCTTATTTTTCCTTGGCAAGCACTTCTATGCCGAAAAACCGTGCAGAATGTACTCTTAAGGCACTCCGTCGATATATCGGTAGAATTCGACTACATGACTCTTACTTTTGAAGAGTACCAGACCAAACGATATTCTCATGTGTAAGCTCCGATGTTACGACTTACGTCAGTAGTGCTTTCAGCCAGAGCCTATAGTCGATAACTTCGCTTTATCTTCTTGTGGATGTTGGCCTTCGAATCAGCGAAGTTTTCTCGTCTAGGGATCTTTGAGACGCTGCTAAATCTCCTACCTCTTTTTTCAGTAGTTTTGTAAATAATTGCCTGCTGGGCATGGATTCCGTTGTCGAGTCCTGTTGAATCTTCTAAAAGAATTGTTTCCTTCATGAAATGCCATACTTGATTTTTACCAGCCACTTGGGGGCGGGCCCAAGGGGGGCGGAAAACCCCGCATTGGACGTACGTGTGTGTGAATTTTCGACTTTATAGAACATCGAGGATTTGAACAGAAATATCATTATTCTGGGGATGAAAACCCTTTTCAACAATCCCTAAGAGCGATTCATCTTTATGAAAAATGTTTTCTGTCAGTTCAGATCATAAGATACGAGTTTGTTAAATTTCATGTCCCTAGGAGAAGAGAATTTGGGAACAAAATTTAGCTATTGTAGGGGTTAAGTAATATGGATGTTTTAAATTTATTAGACATGCTTTAATTTTTCTATTTAAGTCATGAGGCATACGTATAACGAATTTCAACTTTCTATGACATCGAAAAGTTGGAGAATCAGTGATGAGAGCGAAAACGAGTTATGGATTTGCCTTTTGTATAATAGAGATGTGCAAGGACATACTAAACTACAATGTTAAATGTTCGTGTGACATTGAACTTGACTTCAATTAACAAGTTAACATTATTTAAATATTCAATCTCAGATGGCAAAGCATAGATTAAAGTGGAACTATATGCCATCATTATGTGGATATACACATTAAGAAATGCAGACTTTTTATATACATTCATATTAAATCTGGCTTATGATGAATTAAGAGAATGAAGTGACTTTCATAAGTATGACAAGTTGACAAGCTTGAATAGAAGCTCAAATGTCAATGAATTTAACAAGCTTGAAGCCACTCTCTGCAATATTATTGTCTCCTTTCTTTATATGAAATAGATGTTTTCTTTTACTACCCTTACCTTCCTTTTTCTATTCTATATTCTCAAAGCTATATCTTGCACGTATTATTTGGAATAAAATGGAATTAATTTTTTTAAGCAATGATAATTAAATAACTGCAGAGTTGTTGAAAAAATATAATAGAAGATTTTGTATTATTATTATAAGGTATATTTCGTCCTACACATAACATTAAGTGTCAGTAAATTACTGAATAAACTCTATACATTTTATTTTACCAATATCTAGGAAACCAAGGTGTGAAACTTAGCATCACCATATATATATGAGATAGTTTAGTATAAACAAATAATAAAATGAAATATACTTAATATTTGCATGGTTACAATGGAGTAAGTACTCAAAACAAAGAGTTTTTAAAGGACGTTAGAAATTCTCCATCGTGTCCTTATCATCGTCAATCGTGTTCCAGTCATTGTAAAGTACAATGATGGTAATTTTTTAGTATTTTAAATTTTATGGATATAGGTATTGTTATAGAAAATTGAAATGAAAATCAACATAAATAATAATAACACATTTTAATACTTAAATTATGGCAGTTGCCATCCATATGTAAAGATAATATATGATAGAATAAAGTTATTGCTTCCTAATCCATGTGAGCTATATCATACTATTTTCTCGGTCCAATCTAGAAATTATATTTGTATTTATATACCTAATTGTTATTTTATACCTCATCAGTGAGAAATCGATGCAATGTCATCTCGACGATTTCCTGTCATAAGCATTGCATTTAGTATCTCGTGTATTGCTTTGTGACCCACAATAAATAAATTAGTTTTCCTTGTTGCTACGCTCTTGAAATAAGAAGTGTTGTTTCTTTTGTTATGCTTTCACTATAAATTAAAACAAATTGAAAATGTTGAATTGACATATGGTCGTGCTCTTATAATACAGTGTTTCCACAAAACAGTTAAATACATTTAACTGGCTCTTTGGATTCACATTACATAACTTAAGAGACCAAGATGGGATTTTTGCTGATGTAAAAACCAGCGGGGGTATTCCGGAAGGATTTACGCAATATGAATAGGTTGAATAGTTTATACTTGAAATCAAAACAAACAAACAAAGGTACTTTTGCATTTACAATATTATTAGGATTTAAAATAATTACTTAAAAAATTATTCTAGGAGTAAAATATTCCATTTTATTTTAAGAGGTTGACATAATCCAGTTCTGCTGGTGAATATACTGACATATTACGGTTCAATTAATTTTTATATTCTCAAAACTAAACATTACAAACTTTTTGATAGGTTTTCTTAATATATAGGGTGAATAAAAATCAGAATTTCCTCCTCTATTGTTTCCTAAAGTATATGTAAGAAGATATCCTTTGGGTAGTGGTGCTATGTCACAGGAAAGTTTCATTTTGTGATTGAAAAAAATGTTGCCCAAAATGTGGGATTTTGGGGGGAAACAAAAATTTAAAATGTAAACTCCTCACAAGAGACTCCTTATTTTGAAGAGCATAAAAAACTGAAAGTATTGTAAAATCTAGAGATTGCTATCTCTTTACCATCCAAAATAATAGCCAGAGTTACCAAAACAATAAAGAGTTACCAACTTTTAATAACTCACCACATTGCTGAGTCAAATCAAATGTTAATACTGAAGTTCCGACTATTTGACAGTGAGGCAAGCACTGACTACAGGGGGCAAGCACGCTCCTGTCTCACGTTTTGAAAGTGGTATTTGGTTTCGCAGGCCTCAAAACTACTGTTTCTTAAATCTTCAACATTCTTTCCTGGTTTTTTTTTTAATTATGGATTTAATATAACCCCATAGAAAAAGTCCATAGGTGTAAGGTCCGCGCAGGCCATTCTATTAGATCACGCCTGCCAATCCACTGACCACGTCGTTGAGTTCCCAGGAAAAGTCATACAGCGCGGTGAACATGTGCTGGGCCACACCTCTGCTGGAAGTAAACGACGTCTTCATCAAATTCATTTTCATGTTTCTTAAAAACAGTAGTATATTGCGAAGAAACTTTATTCTTGTAACCTTTAAAAACATAATTCTCCATTAAAATTCCCATTAGTAAAAACGGTTCTAAAATGTGATTCACAATGATATCGTCCTACACGTTTACTTTTTCAGGGTATTGGGCGCAGGATTTACGAAAACATTGGAATTTTCTTTGCCCCAGTACCTACAGTTGTGTTTTCTTTAACAGCCCCATTGACAAAACAAACTCCATTTACCACTGAACACAACGTTTCGATCAAACAATGGATTAGCAAAAATTAATGCTTACATTTCTTTACAAAATATTTTAAACGACCCTCTCGATCGTCTTGTAAGGCTGAATTTTATAAGGGTGACATTTATTTGACATCGAAGACTTTTCTGCCTGGTTATACATAAGAATTGTTGTCATAGGATTATAACTAATATAAAATTGTAGCTACTATGAAATACAAGATTTGTATTGTAAACTTTTTTGCTTTTTCATAATAGTCATCTTACATCACATGTATACGTGCATAGATCAAAGGCAATATGGGGTAACGGTGGTATAGTGCAAGGTATTCAGTGGTGATAGAGATGTTGAGGTCAAGCGAACATAAAACCCTCGCTAAATTACTGGCAATTTCTACCAATTCAAAAGGCAATTTTATTAATTCCAAGATATAATGTAATATCAAAAGTGCTTTTCATATTACATTATACTGTGGAAATAATAAACATGTCTTTTGTATTGAAACCTTGTGACTTCCATAAAGGATACAACGCAGAACACATTTAAACCAAATCATTATCCTCAGAAACGTCTACGTTTCATTTCCACTAATTATTTTTCTATTTCATCTGTAAACAATAACTAGACTTATTCGTTAAAGTTTGACTAAAGTTCTCTATTTGTTGTAACCCCAAATAAACTGCATCAACTGTCACTTAACTATAGCACTAAAACGATCCGTTGAAACGATGTTTACATTATATCTCCCAAAGTGATGCATTTTTATGTTTACGATCCAATAATCAAAGTCACTAAACATGAGTTTATCTTAAACATGAAATGGTTTCTTGTGGTCAACATCACACTACCTTATTACATCACTTTTAAAGTACATTCCATAAATGTTTTATCACTAACTCAAGGTCATTATTTACAGAACTTTTCCCGTAATGTACTGTTATTTTTCATTATGTTTTTATTTGTTTTAATAACACCTGCAGTTACAAACGATCGGTGACTACATTACTAAATATTACTAATATTATTATTTAAATATTTAGTGTTCATTTTCATCACACAGATAATATTGAACATAACTTTAATACCCCTAGACATTCAACCTATTTCACTCAAATTACTAATCAGCACTAATTAAGTAATCAGTAGATGACATTATTTTTATATTTTAATTTGTTCGAAATAAACTATTACAAATATTAAAAATGTATACATTGGTTTTGACATTAATTAATTTGAACACATACGAGTATTGATTAAGTTAGTTTTTACACTAAACAAACCCTTAACACTTTAAAGTCAACAAAAAACATTTTATTCTTTTGAAATGTTGAATTATTGTGCTAAAACGGATCTTGTTCCCCGTTCAAAAACTCTAAGCATTTTTAATTAAACCATTTATTTTAATAACATTTAATTTGAAACTCTTACCCTAAAAAACTAATAAATAGCAACACACCTGCCAGTACGTTATCAGTGAATATCACTCACTCATATTGATATATTTATAAAATATCAGACATCAAGAGTAATGTAAAAAGCGTAATCATGTTACGAATTATTGAAGATAATACATTTATCACAAAACATTGTGTGTATCACAATAAACCTCACAACCATATAAGATTAGTAATGATCTTTGTGGTGTTTTGTTACTTAGATAAGTTGGCGTATGTGTGACTTTTTATTTATGGGCTAAGAAAGGTTCTTTTCTTTAGCTACTCATTCGTCGATGGTGATTCGGATTTCACAGTTCATGACGTTCCACTTGTATTATAGATGTATTTTATTAATACATAAATGAATTGATAACAAACATCCATACATTTGTTGAATTACCTTCATTTGTCATTATTCCATGACGAAGAAAGGATTGAACCATTGTAACATTAAGTCTATAGTCAATAAGTCAGCGCATTGGGCCTTTTATTATTTTAAAGGGCGTACAAATAATACAAACCATACACAAGCATAAATAAAACTAGGACGTAAACAGCATCGCATTAGATTTACATAGGATTTATATTACTTAAAAATTTGGTTATTGGTGCTGCTATTAAATACATTATTATATTTATAATTATGATAAAAATAAGCAGTGAACAAATTTTATAAATTGAAATAATATATACATTTCATACTTGAACTTTTATTCAATAGGGTTAAAGAACTGCATCATAGGTACTCAAGAAGAAAAATTATTGCAAAAGACTTCAGGGTTCCTACATCACAGGCTCTAGATAATATAATAGCAAATTAAGATAGTTTAGGTTAATCACCTAAATAGGGTGATAAAAAACATGCATGAATTTTATGGAAACTCGAATAATCTCATCTGTGCTTGTAAAGCGTTTCAGTCTCCTAAACTCTTGAGCTACAGGACGTCCAACTTATTGATCTATGAACTCAAATTGCAATTAATTTTATTAGGATCGAAGGTGGGAGAACTGCAATGCAATGGCCACCATTATCTAAAGAGGGCTTGGTTCGTATGCATATGACGGTCCTGTAATGCAACATCTGACCCACTAACCAGCGAATACTGAGTTATTGGAGATAAATGTTGTTTTGGTTTAATTATTTTCTACGTTGTATTCTTAATGGAAGTCACGAGGTTTCAATACAAAAGACATTTTCATTACTTCCACAATATAATTTAATATTAAAATAGCTCTTGGTATTAAATTATACTGTGAAAGTAGTAAAAATACCTTTTGTATTGTTTTAAATAACCAGTTATTTAGCGCGGGTTTTATGTTCGCTTGACCTCAACATCTTTATCACCACTGCCCACCTTGCACTATACCACCATTACCCCATATTGCCTTTGATCTAGGCACATATACATGTGATATAAGAGGACGATTATGAAAAAGCCAAAAAACGTTTTAATTTTATTTTTTTATAATCCTATGACAAGAATAATCTCATACGATTAGATAAGTGAAATACCGCAACACTTGATTGTTAAAATTACATCCACACGATACTTGTTACATCCATTGTCATTTGCATCGAAAGAAAAAACTTACTTGCAGATTAAAAATAGTATAAAGTGTATAAATTTATATAAATGTATAACAGTGGAAAACTACTATATTTTTTAAGGAACCAAGAGCACTTTCAAAGCACACAACCTGGCTTGTCTTAAATACGACAGAGAAATGTTCTGTAAAAAAAAAAAAAATTAATTGTCATCCGCATCAGTTCTGGTGGTGAAGGTTGGTTGGTGATGGTGGGTGGTCGAAGTGGGAGGCTATCAAAATGGTTAACAGTATAAAATAAAAGTTCTCAAATTATGTTTTTGTCAGCTTGACGTAATTAAAACCATCTGACAAGCAAACAAATGTTGAACCAGTATGTTCTGTAAAAAAGAAATTGATTGTCATCCGCATCAGTTCTGGTGGTGAAGGTTGGTTGGTGATGGTGGTTGGTCACCTTAAAGTGACAATTGTCTCTTTATCTTTTTGTCAGACCATGGTATAACTATTTATTGTCAGTGAACTTATACAACGCAAATTAGCTCCCCTATACAATATAGTTTGATAGTTGTCCCAATCAGACTTAAAAATTATTGTTATCTTCCGAATTCTCGTGGTATTAAATATGTATACAGTTATGCAATACTTTTGTTTAAAAATGATGTAAAGTTAATGTTTTATTCAAAGTTAACGGATTCAGCGTTGTAATCATAACGAATGTCTGGCTCCTGTACAATCAATCTTAAACAGTCAATCAACAATCAAACAGGAAAATTTCTTCGGTTAGTTAAGTCCTCCTACGTCACGGCCAGCTCGTCGCTGTTTACTCAACCTATTTTTTTATATTAGGAAAAATGTATTGTTATTGTGTTGAGTATGGTAAAAAATCATCATCTTAAAGATACCGTAAACTTACGTTTGGAATGTGTACAATAAAGAAACGAGTTTCTTAATAATTACAATAACACAATAATTAAATATAACAATATAATTCAAATATTTTGTACTAGTTATTTTACTATAATGTATCAATTTTGGATGACAAATAACTTAAAATAAATGTTTTAATGCTGATTCAAACTAATTTCTGATCAGTAAAATTATGGTAATCTACAATTTAAACTAAAAAGTATTACTTTTCAGCTTCTCATTAGATTCCAACTAATAAGGCACATTACTGTTCCTCTTCTGCAGTGCAACTAACTCCTCAAATTTCTTGAACGATCTGTAACCACGAAAGGAATAACATTATCTAGACTCTTTATTATTGTTGGTTTATGTAGCTACTCAACAGAACAGTTAAATTAAATTTAGAGAGAGAAGAAGTCAAAGCCATCTCCTGCGCTAGTCAAATTGACAAAAACTTAGAAGGAGTACTTCCAAGGAGACCCACAACGTTTATCTTGTTCCTAAAAGAATAAACATAAATAACTTTTAAATGCCATTAATGTAGTAGTGACCGACCGTATCTAGGGAACCAGTCAATCAGGGACGCTATTTGACATTACAGAGTTGGTGACCCTGGAGTATACAATCAAACAACACAGTTCCCTAGAGTTTCGAAGTATGATTGACAGACATATAAGTTAATTTCGAATCCAAGAATATAACAATATACATATTATATATATATATATATATATATATATATATATATATCAGTTTAAAAACTAAATGTTTAAGCGTAAAAACTGTTATTTGAGACAAGTTTCAAGTATTTCTCACACACACACACACACACACACACACACACACACACACACACACACACACACACACACACACACACACACACACACACACACACACACACACACACACACACACACACACACACACACACACACACACACACACGATATATATATAAAATATATATGTGTATATTTAACAAACTCTTTGTATATTTTATATATGAGACAATAGAAATACCTAAAAATAGTGTCAAATAACACTTTTTAACACTTAAAAATTTAGTTTTTAAACTGCCATTAGTTCCCAGGTTTAAGAGGTATTATCTCTTCAAATAACCAATGATATACCATTAGAAGTTTATTTCTACACAGTTAATGTAAAATTAAATTTCGGCGGATAAAGTAATGTTTCTGAGTATTCGTTTATCATGATTTATTCCTTTACACATTTTTGTAATACGATAAAGTGTTTGATTACTTGGCAACTTCAAGTTTACAAATCAACCTCATTTATGCAGGAATCTCATCTTATTAAAACTGAAATGTAAATATTGTACTGTTTTGTCACTCAAAAATTAATTTTGAACTCAAGAAGAAAAATAAGAAATACTGTATTAATTATACTTTTACTTCACTATGTACTGGATTTTATTTAAAAATAGTATATACAGTTATTCAATGAAATGCACTGGTTATCTAGCTAATAATTCAAATCGTAATCTGTTTATCTATTACGTCGTTCTTACGTCACTGTTTTTAGTGTAGTAGTAAATTATCTCTATATAATTCAATGGTTACCGCAATGATTATATGTCATATTATATTGCTTTTATGACTGTGAAAATTCTAAAATTGAATAAAAAAATTATGGCATTAATTACAAAACGATTTTCTTTATCAAATAATTAATGTTAGTGCTTGTAAAATTCTTACGGATCACGAATAATATAAATATAATCCATGAATGATACTATCTTTTCTTTATTTTAAAATATATTCTTTTTATATTTTTTCTTTGTTTGTAATAAGTTCTAATTAGTTTTAACCAAAGGTGTGTTTTGTTTCAACAGTAATGAAAAGAAATGAGCTTTGCTTTAGGTAGGTACGGTAATGATCTTAGGGAACGCTGTCTTCACATTCAAAATTAAAGCTTCACCTACTAATTGGAAAAGATAGTGTGAATTCTTCACGACACAATAATACCGCATTACATGAATAAGATGTTACAAATTGAGATTTTGTTAGTTACTCTTCGAATCTTTAGTAATTTTCAAGTTATTCAAATATATGAATTAGGTAAAAAGTAAAACAATTAAGTCTTACGTTTGATTGATAAAAAAAAATATGCTACGATGGTTACGTTTATACTTTTAGGCAAACTATGATGATCAAGTTTTTAAGAACACTGTGCTAGCAGCTTCCTCTAAAAAAACTTCCGTTTTACACAGAATGCATTACGTTTTTAACTGTCTCTTATGGGCATTCATAATTATAAAAACTGTACGTCAACATATTAATATACCAAATATGTTTTACGATCTTCAAGTATCGCATCATATGCAAACAAACTATACATCATATACCGTTACAAACTGCTTGATATACCGTTATATCAAGCATCGCATCATATTAGTACAAGGCTTTACACGTGTATACAAAATTCTGGTTCGAGTGAATTGTATTTCCGACGTTAATGTTGAGTTTACCTTGTTGCCACGACCAAGAAAATATGTTAAAGACTGTATATTTATAGCCATTGCAATTTACTTCCATCCAAGTATTTTTTGTCCCACGGTTGATTTGGCCTTGTTTCTCCGATTAAGAAAACGTTTATAAAAATACGCAGCTCTGAGAAGATTGTTTCATAATAGGCTTTCAATTTATAGTAAAAGTTAAATAGTTATTTAGTTTTTGATATCTGCATTACGGTTCTGACCTCGGTTTGCAAACTTAATATTTACTATTAAAAATGTTGTTACTAAACATTTTAATTTTCTTATCTGGATATTTTCATACTCTGTGTTGTGTTGATCTAATTTTGTTCAATCTGTACACTTTTTACTTTCCAATACGTATGCATTAGTATTGTACTCCTCAATACAATAAATAAAGCTCCTCATGAATAAATATTCACTAATGATTGTCAGCTGCACTTTTCAAATGACCCGGACAGGTTGGGCGAGGCTGTTGGGAAAATCAACTCTGACTTATTCAGTGTGAGCCTGTGACCAGTGACTAATGACCTTCAGCTCAACAAAGACAAGTGCACAGTTATTTACGTAGCCCCACACACTACTGTAACGGCCCTCGGCGAGAACAACCTACAGATCAGCCTGTCTGGCAGTGTGCCAAAGTGTAAATGCTTATATATATATATATATATCATACCACATATAGTATAAATTTGTCTATTTCATTTTATTTATTAGAACACACACCCATACACGAACACTCACTGTTTTCAATATTTTTATTTGTAGAATAAAACTGATGTAGAATATCCTACATGTTAAATCCAGAGGATTGAAACTGAAGTATAATACGGAAAAACAAGTTCCGAGCTAAAAAGTTTTATATGAAAGTTTCTAATCTCGCAAAGTACCCGTGACGTAACATCACATGAGTTACTCAGAACCAAAATGATTATTCCATTAATCAATCTCCAGAAAGTTGTTTTTTTTTTTTTTTTTCAAATTAAAATCTGTATTACTAGTGTTTTGAGTCCGTTAATTGATGGTTGCCTGTTAAAATCCTGCAATTGGCTTAAAGCTGTTTTCACTAACAGCTTTATGAGTATGTTACGTATTGTTTACATTAAATTATTAAAACAGATACGCTTTGTGCTTTGGGTTACGTTTTTATTTTAGAATGAACACCACTGAGTTGCCAAAAAGTGAGCGTAGTCCCATGAAAACACTTTCACTTTTACAATAAATATTTCTTTAGACAAAGTAGGAAGAAAATAACTGTTATTTTTAAATACCAGAAGATGCATTATTATACGCCGAGGGCTGACAACTGTAATAGCTGATGATGATAAATAAGTAATTTTATTAAACTGTATGGAAACCTAATCACCGTGAAACCTAGAAGTATTAAAACTGTTATAAATAAATATAAAGTGGCTTCTACACATGGTTTGATTGCTATCAATTAGAAATCATTTTTTGTAAACATAATTCGTTGTAATGCTGTTATATTATCTTTGCATATACTTCCGTTTTCCTCTAATGTGCCTAAAATCCTGAAATGTTAATTTCCAAAACCTTATACGCCATATTACCCTTAATCAAATAAATACCTACAATTTTTTTTAAAGCGTGCACATTTTTTATTTTGTGAAATAGTTCAAATAATGTTTCTACATATCTTAAAAATATTTCTTTTCTTTTCCATGCCATGTGTGGAATACTGTACTTTTAGTTTCAAGAGTTTACCCTTGTACCCTTAGAATCTTTCACATATGCAAATAAAAATGGGTTTAAAAAAATACTGCGTTTCATGTTTTGTTTAGTTTTATGTGTTGTGTGTGTTGTGTGTGTGTGTGTGTGTGTGTGTGTGGTGTGTGTGTGTGTGTGGTGTGTGTGTGTGTGTTGTGTGTGTGTGTGTGTGTGTGTGTGTGTGTGTGTGTGTGTGATTGTGTGTGTGCGCGTGCGTGTGTCTGTGTTTGGATTATTGCAGTTATTTGATCTAGAAAATAGTAGTTTTACTTATCCAAGTGGGAAACTATCAATATGTTAAAAATATGAAATAATAATTTTCTAGTTATATATGATTAAAACCGTCATACAAGTAAATAAATGTTATATCAGTGTCACCTAACTACATACAGAACTTTAAAGTGCCACTTTATGTCCCTATCTAGTTTACCGAGGATTATATAACTATTATTGGCAATAAGCTTATACAGTTCAAACTGGATCTCGGGCTCTAGACAGTACGGTTATGTACTTGTATCAATCAGACTTCAAAATCATCCGATTAAAACACACACATACACATAATAGTAAATAATTATACAGTTATATAATAATTTAATTTAAATAATAATGTACTCTTAATGTTTGTTCAAATTTAACGGGTTCAATGTTGTAATCAGCGGAAATGTGTGGCTCCTATACAATAAATGGCTAAACAGTCAGTCAACAATAAAAAACAGGAGAATTTCTTCGGTTAATTAAGTCCTCACATGCTATGTTGGCGTTTACTCGACTAAATTTTCTATATTGAACAAACGGTATTGTTATTGTGTTGAAAATAATGTCAGTATTAGAACAATAAAATCACGCAAAACATAATAATATTTCTGATAGGTAAATAAGTAAATTAAGGCTTGATTTAAATATCTGTTCATTGTAAACCATTATACAATCTTCGTAATCATCTTACTAATTACAAAAACTTAAATGTAACCATGAAATTAAAATAATCTGTTAAAAATTTTAGTATCGAGTATGAATTGAGTGACAAATAACATAATCGATAAGTTTGATAAGATATGATGATATTTAGTTTTTGTCAAATGAACTTGAAACTAACAAGATATTGTGTTATTCAGTAACATAAATGACAGTAAGTGTCATTTTTAAACTGGCCTTGTCAGTTATTTCCTATATTTCACTAAACATCCGAATAATAGAATAAAAATTACTTTCACATAACCATACAGAATCGGAATGATATGAAATATTTTATAAAAACCACAAGGAAAGTATAAATTGAATGGTACTTTTGCAATCTGTAAAAATATACTTTCTGTTGATTAAGTAAAAAATGAATCGATGCATTAAAAAATATATACTCTAACCTTATACTTCCTGCTTGCTGGTCTTTCATTATGATATTTTAAATTAGAAAAAAGTTTTAAGCAGATTTCATGTTGAAGATGTTTCATTAAATGTATGTTATAGGCGTATCTTATAGGCGGATGTACAGATTAGGTTGTAAAGATATGTGTTTATAAGAGAACTCTGACATTTTAAAAGTTTTGACAAATTTTTTGTTTTTACTTTTGTTTTAAAAACGTTATGTATTTCATTGGTTAATGCAATGAGCATGTTTTATTAATATTTTGAGACTTAGAAAAATTTAATTTGCAAATTTCTACCTTGAAAAATCAATTAATTCATATTAGTTCTTGTAAACATGCTTATGGATTTTAAATAATATAATTATTATATATTAATAACAATACTTTTCCTTTATTTTTAAATCTATCTTTGTAAAAACCTTACCGTGTTTGTAATAAGTTCTAATTAGCTTCTTACCAAAGGTTTGTTCTGTTTGAACTGTAATGAAAAGAAATGTACTTTGCTCCAGGTACGTAATGATCTTAGGGAACGCTGTCTTTACCTACAAAGATTAAACTTCACCTACTAATTGGAAAAGATAGTGTGAATTCTTCACAACGCAATAGAAACATAACTAAATTTGCACATTGAGATTATAGTAATTCAATTAAGTCAAATTCAATTCAATTTGTATTCGTTCAGTTATATACAGAACTTTGAACATGTCAGCTTAATACATGTAACATATAATAATGCGAAAAATGTATATTATTCTTAAATAGTATAATATATTCTTAAACATTAACAACTAAGCAAAGTTGTAAGTTTTATTGCTAAGCTTGTCGCGTATCTTATAGGCGGATGTACATATTAGGTTGTAAAGATATGTGTTTATTATAAATTAGAGTTCTTTAAAAAAGAACTGCCATTAAATTTATTAATTAAAAACTGTATTTTTCTTATGCATATCCGAGATATCAATCAAATAAACAAATAATATAAACAAATTCAGGTGTGGTATACGCCTAGTCGTACATCTAAATTGGTCGCTGCATTTCTATTTAAAATATGTAGCCTATCAGTAGGTTCTGTTTTTCATCTGACATAATACGTCAAACCCAACATACAATTTTGATTAAAAAATATTAAATACTGTATACGGTAAAACAATACTTGGTTTTCATGTCAGTGGTAGTCGATTTGTTTTATATAACGTGTTCTGTTGTTTTGAAGTTAAGTATGTTGTAGTAGATAAAAACCTCTAAGTTGCACTGTTAACTGTTTTCATAAAGACTTTAAAACGATGTGTAACGGAGTTCATATTAAATATTTTAAGTAGGGTCCGAATTTGTTATTTTCAGAACAGGGGCAATCTTGTGATACTAGCAGAAAAGTACAGTTATGTACCCTACAGAGGTATACTGAGTTTAGGTTTTGTAGGTGAAGTCGTTAAAGAGTTATATAGAGTATCCATACTTTTATTCACCCTTTATAAAATTATAGCATTAATAAAAACGCTTTAGCTGTTTCTTTAATGCACCAACCTTTGTATATTTACAACTGAATATAATAGATTTTAAGAATACTTTTCGCTGTGAAGAATACATAAATTTTATTCGAGTTATACTTAAATAACAGTAAATTATCCACATTTGAAGAAATTGAGATTCACGAATGAAAATCACACAAATCACAAGCTGTTATCTACGTGTAGACCATAATTAGATTCCCAAATTTCAAATCTCCATTGACGTTGATTAAAGTCGTTCATCAAGAAGATAATCCAATGAGTTTCACATAGTAATACTTGTCCAAATATTAAGTGTATTAAATTTAGTAGGTCTCGATAGATTTATAGAAAAAAGGTTTGGCAGAGTAGATCATATTTTCAAAACATTTCTTATAACGTATATAAGGTGAAATAAGAAATAGTACCCGACAAAAGGGTGTGAGTTATTTCAATTCTGAGGAGTAGTTATCACAACCACTAGATAGAAAGCATTACGTGGTTGGAATTTATCTTTCTATTAAGTCGATCAACAGCGAGATCAGAAACTGCTCTGTCATTTCGTGATATGTCAACTCGCATCTTCTGCTAAGAAATTATTTTGCATCTTTATTCTTCGACATGCAAGCATAACTCGCTGCTTTCATATTTTTAGAAAGAAATTGCTTAAAATCATAAGCATTACAATGGCAAATTTTAATTTTAAATTCTTAAATAAATTTAACGTCGTACAGTATGATACCGACTGGTAATGCCACATGTGCCGTATCAGTCTATAAGGAAAAGAAATAAGGTACGATGATATAAATTGGTGGATATATAATCGCGAATATAATAAGAGAAAATGTACTAAGAAACTTTTTGCAGATCTTCAGTAGTTCAAATATAATAGTTCTACGATTAAAATATGCACACATATACCAATTAAAATAATATACTTAGATATCTTAGGAATGAATGTTCAAAACACGTTTTGTTACTTTTTACATCTGTATTTGAAAACCACCGTGTTATGCCAGTTTTCCAAAGCGTATTTTTGTCTTATTTTTCAGTAATTTTCTAACTTTATAAACTGCGAATCCTATATTAGAACGTGAGAATTATCGCAATTTAAAAAAAAATATAAAGATTATTCGAAGATCCTTGTTTATTTGTTGAGTTTGAGCAGAGCCTGAAATTCGAGGTGCTGAAAATCTTACCTCTCTATATATACCTTTCTGTCCGCACGACAACGTGAAAAAAACTGACTAAAAGATTTGAAATTAAATATGAAACTTTATTTCAATATATTGAATACTGACTGATGATAATGCATGATACTCTAGGGGATTTTACTGAGCGTTAATGAACATTGTTACATTGGACTTATTGATAAACATGATGACAGCGGGAAAATAGCAGAATCAATATATTTGTACGCGAAAAGTCAGTACTATTATATGACATTTTAACATGTGCTATACTACACAACATACCCTAAGGAAACGAGCTTTAGATACGATATTGAGGATCAACCTTAGCAATGCCTGTTACGGACAAGTGGTGTGGCGCACTCCTCCTTGTTAATCTCATTTATGTCTGTGTTCAAGTTCAAAGGGGAACTTGAGGTACTAGTTTTACAAAAAGGGAAGGCGTTCTTTTTTTATTTTTGTTATTTCATTCCTTTGGCTTAAATTCAAATAATATCTTTATTAATTATCGTGCGTAATTATCTCAATTCACACCCACTCAATAATCTATACAGTATAAAATTAGTCACACGTAAAAATATTGTAGATTTGTAAAATAAAATATACCGCATGCTAAATCCAGAGGATTCAAACTCAAAAACTTAAGAAACTTTCCGACGTAAAGATTTTATACGATAAGTTTATAATCTCGCAAAACACATATATTGGAACATTACATGAGCTACTCAGATTATTCAGCCAAAGTTACGATTCCATTTACTGAATCTCCAGAAAGTTGTTTATTTTTCCAAATTAAAATCCTTATTCCTGGTGTTGTGAGTCTGTGAAAATGATGTTTGCCTTTATTTCGCTTAAAAACTGTTTTCACAGCCATCTTTATAAACGTTTTACATATTTTACATTAGATTATTAAAACACACTAATGTACTTTATTACGCCTTTATTTCATGATGAACGCCATAGAGTTTCCAAAAAGTGTTTATGTTTGTAAAATAGTACAAACGCGTAGTTCCTAGAATATTTAGTGGAATTGGATTCGGAAGTAATCATGAGCTCGCTTGAATTTACTTGCGATATCAATACTAAGAGTGTATTTTTGAATAATAAGTATCCATTTTAGCATAGTCGGGAGAAAACTGTGTCGTTATTATTTTGAAATACCAATATAAAGATTCATTAATAAATGCCAAGGTCTGACAACTCTGAAATATTAATTAAAAGAGCATTTCTTATGTAATCAACTGTTCTGTGTAAACGTTGTTTATTATTTTCAGTCAGTTAACATTATTATAAAGTGTACAGATATTTTAACGCCGTTATAGATTTCATGCACATAAATACGCACTTGTAACCTTTTGAAGTACTCATCTATCTTACAAAATACCCAAAAACATAAGATTGTTAGAATTTGGCACCGAAGAACTCCTTTGAAGCAGTAAGAAAGAATTATGCTAGATAAAAGTTTGCTCGACTGTGCTTTTGAACTAATGTACTAATTCCAGCTGTAAATGTTCTAAAATATGAACAATATTTTTTAATTTATAAAAATGCAAACGCGTAGTGTCATTGTTAATGTACTTTTAACAGTATATTTTTATCAAATATAATTTATTAGATCTAAAAGAACATGTTACTATTTAACAAAGTAAATTAGATGCACATAAATACGCACTCATATAAACCTTTTGAAGATTTTTCTTAATCTTCCAACAAGGAAAACTGAACATTTGCGTCGTAAATATAATTCACTCGAATCAGCAGTGGTCATTCAAATGCAACATCTACTAAATTACGTGCAAGGGAGCGGGTAACTGCAAGCAGTGCAAATATAAGAGACCATGAAGTCTAACCTTTAAATTTAAAGACAGTTTTCAAACCTAATTTGGTTTCCTTTTGGTAAAAGTAGGGTTCTCAGAGCTGTGTATGTATATATTTTGTCCTGATAGAAAAAGAAGCAAAATTAGCAATGGAACAAAAAGTAGTACTAACATCGAAGTAAATTACAATTACCATCAATACACACGTTTTAAAATATTTTATTTGTCGAGGGAAGAAGTCAAACTGAACATTAGCGTCGGAAATATCGAACCAGAAGTGCTTATACAGGTGGTAAACCTACGAAATAGAGTTTATGTATATTGTAGAAGCTGTTCATTGTAAAGATTCTATTAACATAGATTGAATTTTGTAAACTCTGCTGCATGCCAAAATTATTAGGTGTACGTGTTGCAAATTATTAGGTGTTGAAATATATTGTGGACTTCCAATGTCAACCTCACAGACTGTATCGTGATCTACAAACAGTTTCTACCAGAGAGCCTCACTGTCAGAGAAAGACCTATTTTCCTCCAAGTTGCAGCTCCTTTCCTTAATCTTAATAAATAACTTTCATTGCTCTTGTTTATCTTGTTTTCTTTCTATCCCACACTTAACAGATTTTGTCCAGTAAGTCTGTTCTAACTATACCGTAAAGCACACAGTATTTTATACTTTAATTTTTAATGATAATAGTCTCAACCTTACTGTAATGGTGTTTACTAGATCTCTTTAACGCGTTCTGTTCAACATCATCACATGTTTTCTGATTGATACGTGAACTTTCCAAATTAACTCAAGATCAAACTCTCCTTATAGTAATTTTAAGGTATATTTCTTTAATGGTTTGTAAACTAGCATTTTGGTATTTATACGTATTTATTTTATTTATTGGTATTAAGTTATAATATATACAATAATGTGGCTTTTTAGTTGAAAACAGCGTAAAAAATGTTTACGGTATTTCCTTATACTGAATCCCCAGTACATCAAAGAAAAATAGAGATTAATTTGTTGTAATTAATCAGCATATTATGATGGCCCTATCACAGTTTTGGTGGTCCTCTTAGGACAAGAAGCTAAGCAATTGCACTAGGTTTTAAAAGGGCCTTTACGAAGATACCGGAGTCACAGAATATTTAGGATGGATAAGTTTGGAGGTAGGAACCGTCTCCTGTCGAGATCCATGAGGAGAAATGTTGGCCATTATTCTCATTCAAATCTCCTTGGAAGAAGGGGAGGCCAGATCCGTCCAACCTCTACAGTAAAACCAGGCAGTGTTGGCACGTCCTTATATCTAGGCTAGAAACTGCCTGCCAATAACTCGAACATCCATCCCTCGGAAAGAATTAGACCTATCCATCTACCCTTTAACCCTACAATACAATCCGTTAGCACTCTGTTACATTAGAGTACAAGTTAGGTGCGAACCGCGCAATTCAGAGATGTATTTATTACAAATTATCAAGTGCTGACAGACTGTGTGTAGCTAAGGTCAACTGTATAGACTGTCGAGGGATTCATGTGAACTCAAAGTGTCGACCAGAGAGCCTTCATGTGTCAGAGGAAGACATATTCCTGCAAGTTTATCACTTCCCATAACCCTAGTACATGAAATATACTATTCCATTTTACCTTGTTATTTCCCTTACTCCATCTTCCTTCAGAAATTTTTCACCATAAATTTAAGTCCCATTTAAGCTTTTAAGTCATTTTTAGTTTTCAATTTAATGCTCGAACCAAATTTTAAGGAACGTAAAGAAAGGATCAAATAAGACCTACTACAATCTTAAATTCTCATGCAGAAAACTAGAATCAGTAACGTAAATGTTACAATAATTAGAATGTATATTAGAACCAGTTATAATAATTTATTGTGTTTTCAGTAGGCCTCGCTATGAATGCGAAATATTTCTTCTCAGATAATGCAGCAGACAGCTAAATAAATGCTTGGCACATTGCTAGCTGTTTTTCGAACAGCCCGTGAATAAAACTGTTAGAAATATTATTGTAATTTTCTCAAACGTTTTCAATAAAAACTTCCAACATCATTATTTTTAACTAGCTGAGGAGTTAGATTGTAGTTTCGGACCATGGACGTGTAAAACAATGATCCATTTCGACCGTTCATGATTCTTGTCTATGATATGGCATAATGTATTGCGGCGAACTGTGAATGACGCTGTCCCTTTTGTCAAAACGAGCGACGACAGAAAGCCTTTGTCTCTTGTCGTACCAAACGAGATATTGATTGTGCCCTTCGGCGAAAGTCTACATTTTCTCTTTTAGAATACTAGCTTAGGTCAAAATAGTTGTTTTCAAATATGTATTCCATAATGTGTAATTTTACATTTTCTTAACAAATATCGCGAACATTTGGCAAAAACATGTTAAGACTTTTAGTAATTTGTCAATTTCTAATTCATAGTTAGAAATTAAGTGGTTTCAAATGGATTTTAAAACAAAATTACAATTACATTTATTTTGTAATAAATGTTAATAACATGGCATTTGTGCTGTTTGCCATACTATTTGTGGTAATACTATTTCATACGGTTTAGAAATTATAAATTTTAATTGCAACTTTGAAATTTTAAAATACATATCGTTGTATAAAACATATTTTTGCTAAAAAAAATATTTTACTAATTTTAACATTAAATACGTTTACAGCGAAATTGTTTGAATCTATTTTTAAAATAATTATGTCTGTCGAAATTAAACTTTCGAATTTTAATGTATGATGATTAAATTTTAGCAGAATTGAAAAACCGAGTCCAGTATTTTGCAGACAAAGGTGTTTTACTTCTTAAATCTTGTACCGGTTTCTCATGTCGTTGTAAAGGGTAAGAAGGCACAAATGTGCACGCGTAATCATTCTAATTATTTTATATAATTATATATATATATATATATATATATATATATATATATATATATATATATACTGAATATAGGTAAATAGATTTTACGCTAAATTATGTTTCATACATTCAATATCCAAAGGTGTAAGTGTTAATTACTCAGTTTAAAATTTTAAATCACAATTTATTTGTTTATTATAGTTTTTTCAAAAACACAATTATTATTCTAACAGAGGAATACAGGGTAAGAGTATTAAGTTGAAAAGGTTTAATATTTTTGGAGTGGCGCTTTTAAAGTAGCGGTGAGTAAGTTTTATTAAAATTACGTTTCAATCGCTAAATAAAAGTTTTAATGCATTTCTTTGACTTGAAAAATAGCGTTCATTTCCTTACAAATTTCCCGGAGTTCATTCAGAGCTTTTAATTAAACAAACTCTAAATGTCAAATTGGGCTAAAAGGTTGCTGAAGGCAAAGCATAAGAGGATCACAGCATAATAACAATATTTGCCACTGTGGAGCTTTTCTTGTTCTGGCAATGAGACTTTTCAAATAGTGTGCATAATGTGAGTTCATCCTGATTATAATACACATTGAATGTAATAATAAGATATAGTACAGTATTATTTACCAATGCATATTTCAGATTGAACACCATTCATTAGGTTATACAGTAAACGTATTATAGCGTATTATTACAGTAATTTATATGCACGGAGATATAAAGAACTTTATTTTTCTATAAAAAAGGAAAAGGCACGTTTTACACATATTTTTAGAACTGGATTTAACGTTACTGTTCAGAAGATTTACTCCCTATAAAACACTTAAATTTACTGTTACTACTTTAAATTCATATTGTGTCAAACAATAACTATTTTTCCATAACACGTTTTAATGGCCATCCATTAAAACGTGTTATAGTTTTATTTTATAAAGTATAACACTAAAACTGTAAAAAAGGTTATGAGGGTATTAACACAAGTCAAAATTCGTGTTGCCCACGCTGTTTCGTAGATTTCCAAATGTTAACGAATCCTAAGAATAATTTTCTTTGAATAAATGTTATCCTTTGTATATAAGCAAAGAAACAGTTGGGATATTTACTCAACCCGTAATTGGCTGAGTTTAATATTGAATTCGATGATGGTGCGTGTGGCTTCATGAATGTTAGTGCCAGTAATATGTTTACAATGACCTTAAACGTAACGGTGGTGGCAACCAGAAAATAGCGGATTATTTAAATTTGTAAACAAGCAGATGCCAATTGAAAAATTACCTTATTTATATTATTCACACAGTAGAAATAAACAATAACAGAGTGAACAATATAATGGTTGGTGAAAAGTTCTCATTTCAGCGCTCTCTTGCGTTGTAGTACCCCTTAATACCTTTCCATAACTGTTATTATAACCTGCACAGCGACTGGAGACATGTATAGCTTTTAGAGCAACCAGAGTAGTAGTAGGATTTGTCCTCTGCAGTAAATGTGTTAAACACCAGACTCATTCAACAAAACTGTGATTGTATCATGTGGCCAGATATCTAGATAAATAAAATCTCCGGACTTTAAATTTTTCATAATACTTTAGGCCTGCACACACAAGAATATATTCTATGTTACATGGGCACAGTTTTTATTTGTCTCCCAGAAAGACGTAACAATTTCTTTTCGGTGTGACGTATGTTTTAATATTTGACCGCAAGATCTCTCGAAAATGAAATGGGCTATAGGCTTGAAATTTTCTAACAATCTAACAATCTAACAATCGTGAATCCTGTTACACGACACGTGGTGTGACGTCCTCGTACAGTCTATTAAAATTTGACACGTAGGTTTGTATCTGCCAAGAGCTATGCTCTCTTAACTGTAACGTTAGAATATAAAATATATCACGGGTCTTAGTACTAAATAATTCATTTAAATTTAACTTATAATTAATAGAAGTAACATATACCTAACTTCACACATGACTCTGTTTATCATTCAAGAATAAAAAAAGTCAACTGAAATTGTTTAATATTTATCATACTGCTCATTGCTTTTACCTAAAATTATATACGTTTACACGAGACTACTTCCACCATTCCAAAGATCTTTTATGGATCCGTCGAAGCCGTTTTGGATGTAAAAAATAATTTACTTATTTAAAAAGATACTGAAAGAGTGTATAAAATATGTTTTTTATTACATAATAAAGAGAAATCTTTCGCCAATTACTGAGTTGTCTAAGCATGCTTCTTTGGTTCCAACGTGACTATCACCTTTACAAGTGACAAACCCTTGGCAGCAAACACTAATAATTATAATATACGTTCTCTTAATTTCCGTATTAATAATTTTGCGTAGTTGAAAAATCAATTTTTTATTACATTGATTTAAAATCCAAGTTTATTTTTAGTTAAAAGTATAATATATAATATGTACAATTTCTGTTAGTGGGAAATATAGAAAAGCTTTGCAGGAAATACACTACGAACGTGAATTTAGTTAAATTTGTACCTTTGAGAGGAAAATAATTATGCAGTTATAGAAAAGCTAAATTTATGATCATTCAAAGGATCATTCCACCTCTCCAAAAATCTGATGAAACAATAAAACCTATTTTTCCGAGATCTGGTATAAAGAGAACTGTTGAGTGAGTGTTTGCATCGAGGACGACCCAAAATCATAAAAACGTCGGTGAAAAATATAATATGGAGGCGAATTAGAATAAAAACTATTGTACACTTTGAAACGTGTTGGTGTTAATGAACCTTAGTCTACCTTTAATGGTAGACAATACTGTAAGATGTACCACACTTAAGGCTGATGGTATCCGTCCAGGAAAATGTTTTGCGAATGGATAAAGACATTACACGTGTACCGTATTACAAAAAGTGATCGTGAATCTCAATAAATATTTTTTTAATCCAATCGGAAGCGTGCTGAAAGGAAGCTTGAGAATTAATTATAAACCAAGTACAGTGAGGCCGGGATTTCAAATGGAGCATGACCCTACTTTAAATATCCTTTAAAACTTATACGGAAATCCTCGTACTCCGAAAGCTTATTTCTTACTACATACTGTACATAATGTACCTTATCCCAGAAAATGTTCAAGCTAGGACTTTCAAAAGTTAAGTAGTTGTTTAGTAAAGTAGAGTTAACATACTACTTTTTTTAAATATATTCATCTTGTTTTATAGGTTCTGGTATTTAAAAAATTAAACTCAACAGTAAAACAGTTATTTTATGTTTTAAAAATACGTCATTTTTAGAGATAAAGAATTTTTATAAGAATAGTAACGACTGAGTTTCTGAAAAATTACCAATCATTTTCTTTAAATAAAGGTGATACAGTTACGATAAAAATTAAACAAGATGAATATTAAGATGATTGCTTTTGTAGACAACACAAAATTGGATCCCAGTAACACTTTTGGAGATCGGTCATCACGAAACCAAAGATTCCGGCTTAATGGTTTGGTTGCAAGAGCGTATCTCGCAAGACTTCTTCCTTCTTAATGACCAAACTTGCGTATTGGTTATCTCTCTCGGCATTTCCAACCTCTCGTGAACGTCATTGGCGTCTCCTCGATCATTAATAACATAATTTCTAGTGTTCTTATTAAATAGTATAGATATCATTGAACGTCTAATTTGTTATATACAAGTAGTACTCGTAACCAATTAATTAGAGCTGGAGACCGAACTCAAGCGCTAAGTTTAACCACAGCCGGGTCGAGATCGATAAGCTTTGATCACTTGAGCGAGACTTACCACTCCACGGCTTTTATAAAGAGTAAACATATGTGTCGCCTTGTAGACGATACATCAGTTGGTCTTACACATTTACTCCTATATTTAAATCAATCATCTTGTAAAAAGTAACTTGTTAAATTTAATTATTGTGCGTATTAAAAAAGTAGCAGATTGTTATTTTAGTATTTGTTATTCAATAAGTAACAGAAGAGGCATTTAAAAATATATTTATTTCTTTATTCACTGATTGTCAATCGATTTTGAAGATTTCAGAGAGAATGTAAAGTTAAATGCATTTTTAAGATTGTGTACACAAACCATAAGTGCTTTCATGCTGATGCACCGTATTCTTTCTTAAATAATTAATTACTAAACATGAGTCTAAAATACATTTTATTTGTAAACACTTGCTTACCATGGGAATAAATCTCTAAAGTAAAGTACTGGAAGAAATATGATTTTGGAATGGCTCTACATTTATCTGAAAATAAGGTAACTTACCTGAACAAGGACTTTTAAGGTAAGTTACCTTTAATCAGAATATTTATACAGTCAGGAAGCTAATAATCATGAGTCATATCTAGTTTTATTTTAGTATTGTGTTATCATATACTATAAACTCTGGATGGAACAATATCGCCATAATGTTAAAAGTATAATTTGGACTATTCTTACAAAAATGAAGGACATTTGATGTTTTAATGGTAATACCTAATTCATATAAGTATCATTAATATTATACTTATAAGTGATAAGTATATTTACGCACATATTATCATATATCTGATAATAAAATAACGATAGTGGTAAAAAACACATGATATATGTCTAACGTTGAGGAATCGGAAGATTGTTACCTGCTCCAGAAAACATGTCATATTGTTTAATCCCAAGTTAACCCATAAATGTTAACCTAATAAGTTATTTTTATTCCATTATTAGCTCTTAGGGAAAACTTATAATTTTGTTGTATTAAAACTACGTTATGGATGTCATTAAAATTTTACAATTAAAAATTTCAATAAATTACCTGTTTCACCATGCTGATGTCAACTTGCCATGTTTCTGTTTTATTTTTATTGTTCTCTTTGTTTCATCAGATCATTTAAGAATTATGAAACATCTGGGAATAAAGGTTAATATTCACATTATGATAACAGGTTAAAGAGGAAGTACTAAACGGTTACTGAATTCAATTGTACGTTACACGTTATATATCAGGGTATATACGAAGTAGACCGGCAAAGACCGATATAGCATACGTCGTAACAATATTCTAACAACGAGCCTCAAATCGAGATACAATAATCTTTCACTCTCTGCCTGGTCGATAGTTAGGTTAAATACGAAGGGGACCAGTAAATACTGATATACCATACATAGTAACAATATTCTAACAAGGATCCACAAATCGACATGCAATAGCCATTCATTCTAGGAAACGTTTGGGAATCAGAGCCTTAAAAAACTATAACAAGCTGTAAAAAAAAAAAAAAAAAAAAAACTATACCCATATTATATTACTAATATTGTAGATTCTAAATACTTTCACTGCGCTGCACGTAAAAGATTGTCCTAGGCTTACTAATTATAAAATTTCACGTATAAAACCATGGAAATTGTCAAACTAAACACTACATATCGATTTAAATAGATCCATAATAAAATCCTTTATAGGTAATTAACTATCTCACTAAATAAATAATTTCTGCGAATAAATCTAAATACGAAAACGGACAGACCCTTAATCAAAATGGACAGACGAAGACGGCCATTCTGGCATGTTTATCACGTCACTGTGACAACACTGTTGCGAAATCGTCAATCAATTTTCATTTTTTAAATCAGCCATTCTTTCTGTTTGAAATGGTAAATAAATGGTGGTGGTAGTGTTGCCTTATGTACTATATGAACTGACAAAACGGGTGCGTGTCAGATCTATATGAAATATGTAGATTGTTACTCCCATATCGGTTCGGATCGACATAATAATGTCGATTGCAAGGTTCAGGGTAAAATTAAAATCAATTGTTTGGTTATTGACCGAACTAGATCCAGGTGTCGAGTTGGTTTAAGGAATACATGCCTTTCTCCTGTACAAGGGTAATGTTTATATAAGATCACATATTAATGTATCGGTTTTTATATTCAGATCTTAACAACTGCGTTTATCTTTTGTGCCAGAAGAAAGTTCTGGTGAAAACCAACATTTCGGTGTTACAGAATAGCATATTACGTTTCCCATAGCGTGGATATTATTGAAAGTGTATTTAATGTACAAATGGATCTATCAACAACTAAAACCTATTTAATTGCAAATATTAATAAAATGAAATTCTTAGGAAGAAAGAGATTTTATAATTTTAACAGCTGACATAACATAACTGTTCAAGATTAACGCTCAGAAAGCCACCTGGTCTCAGATTGTACATCAGTAAGTATGAACGGTGGAAGAAATTAGAATTGGTAGGGAACACAGATGGTGGCTATATTTACTGTTTCTTCGTCTGGTTTGTTAGAATCTTATCTTCTTGGAAATCTCTTTGGATAAGAAGTTAGCTTTGCCACTAGATATTCACCCACAGGTAATTTACTTGCAGGGGTTGTTATAAAAATTTGCATTGACACTAAAATAAGTAGCTTTCAAACTGTCAAACTGGTTATTTACAATGTAATATTCTGGTCATCTTATTCCTTAAAACAGTCAATGTTTTGTGATAAATTCAATGATATATACACATTCTAATCACACTATTATTAATGTTTAATTTAATTTAAATATAATAATGTGGGAGAAATTTGCTACATAATTGAGTTGTATAAAATTACATATAAAACAAATACATTCCGTGGTGTAACTAGGACTTGGCTTGAAGGAGGGGCAACCTGATTAAAGAGCACACCTTACCGGGGACTGTGGAATACATCTGAATAATTATAGATTTAAATAAATTATTCAGGCCTAATTTAATTTTAAACATTTCACTGAGTATTTAAAACAAGTACGATTGCTTTTGTACGAAAAATGTTTAATTTTTATGGCATTGAGAGGGAGGTCCTATTCTCCTCAACCATTCCTTCGTTACTGCACTGAATACATTACTTTTTAAATACCTCTCAAAGATTAGATTTTCAATAACTACAAAACTGTATTTAGTAACATAGAATAAAACACTAACACCTGTATTACTCGTTATAATTAGCTATAATTTCCTTGATATATTACCGTGTTCATATATAATATGTTAATTTAGTAGAACATATTTGTTCTAACTGTAATACGACCTTGTAGTTACATGTAATACACTTCACCTTTTGAAAAAAAAAACACTTATAAATCTTGGTCTTAAACAGTGTTACCAATTTTACTTAAAATAACGTTTTAAATGCTAAGAAAACTTAACTATTTTTGTTTGCACTCATATATGGAACATAATTTCATTCCTATCATTGTTTTAATTCAGAAACATAAAAAGTATTACATAAAAGTTAATAAACGTTTATTTCCATTTATATTGGTAAATAAATTGTTACAATTTTGAATAGACGCTTTGGAAGCTTTCAGGCCATGTTTACAATTAGTGTGATAAGATTATTTATAATAAAACTATTAATAAATATAAGAATAAAACAACCATGAGGACATAATTAAAAAAATTACAATTAAATGCCACTATTACAATTCCGCACTATTTGTTTGCCATGAAGCGTCGAATCCTGATTGAGTTATTATGTGATAATATTATTATTACTAAAATATTGTAATTATGCATAATATGAAAACTTGAAATATTTATGCTATAATACCAAATAAGAAAAAGTTAAAAAAATAATCATTTAAATAAAGTGATATAATTATTTTAAAATTATATACAATAAATTACACTTATTTGTTTAATGTTCGCAATAACAAATAAGTTATTGTAATCGGCAGTAGCCGATGGAAGGTTTGGTTAAGTTTAGATAAATTACAGCGTTTTAAGGATTGAAATCTACCTTCTTCATCATGTGAGAAACGCCCTAAGCATTACAAATATAAAACATATGGTGAGGAATTTCCTTTAAAGGTTAAAGGGAAACCTAACGAACTACATGAAGCCCAAACAGGAGAGCAAGTGCCCAAGAGTTGTCGCCAGACAGAGGGCAAATGCGCAAAATGTCACGCCCGAACTAACAAAAGTGAAGCAATACCTATGAACTCAATGTCGGCATTTCCCGTGATATTACGGCACATCTTCAAAAATACAATTTGGCATTGCTTGTATGAAAATAAAAATCAATAAAAACAATTTATGAATTTTGGTATAACAATGTAATTGTGTACTATAAAACAATAAATAATAAAATAATTAATAAACAACTTCTAAGAGATTCAGTAAATAGAATAACGATTATAGTTGAACAATTTCTGTAGCCAATGTGATGTTACGTCGGTTGTACTAGACTTTTATACATTTTTAAGTTGTATATATTACACTTGAGTATTTATAGATGTACATTATTTAATAAATGCAGTTAATATTAACAACTATTCTCGTGTCAAACTTTAAAGTGTAGAGTGAGTTGAACTAGATGATTACATTATGACGTTTTATATGAGGATTAGTCATGACCGTACTTAATCTTTAAAGGACAGCATTGTTCATCAATGTCATATGCCACAAAAAATCAATACAAAATACTTAATGAGAAGTAGAAAATTAGAAACACTTTTATACAAATTGTACTCATTTAACACTAGTGAGTTTTAAAATATTTTTTGAAACTAATTACTATGAAACCTAGATATACAAGTTGTGAGTGTGTGTGTGTGACAATTTAATAATTAGAATAGAATAGAATAAGAATAAGAATAATTTTTATTCCAAAAAAGCTATTAATGTATTTACAATATTATAATGGAATAATACTAACTATCTTATCAAGTAGTGATAGCTAGCGCAAACAAAACTTTACAACTGAGCGAACAATGTCAGTCAGAGTTCTTATCTAATCATGATAACACACTGGTCACGGTACTGCAGCACTCACAATCCACTACACATACCTTATCTCACCGAGTATTACACTCAACGAAACACATTCCCTTGACTAAATGTAGTAGTTGATTTAACATATATTACTTCCTTATAATAGATAACATCAAATACTATAACGTAAAATGTAATTATCGCTTAATAAATCTATTCGACAGAAAGCCTTTATGTTACACAAAATAAGTTAAGTATTTTTTAATTAGGACAATCATTCTAAATTAATTTTCAACACCCCTTAAGACATGGTGATAAAACATTCCACTTACATCGTCCTTTGTGAGTAACCATTTCTTAACTTTAGCAAGAAACTGTTTACAGTTTTTATTGTTAATTTTGATGAAATTCGGTAATTGATTGTAGAGTTTTGGGTCCCAAAAATACAAAGCTTTTTTTGAAAATTGTTTTATTAACTTTAGGATGGGTGCAGAATCCTTGTTTTGAATTTCTAGTTTTATTATATGTTCCTTTCAACACCGTAATTCCCACTTCTATTGAAAAACACTTTTAAAACTTTGTAAATAAATAAATGAATCAAAGGTAAAAGTCTTTAATTGGGCTAAATAAGGGAGGCGCGGAGAAGTACGCTTGGGTTTGAATGATAAAATTTCTTACAAAATGATTTTGTGTTACGATTAATGGATTGATAGTCGTTTTATCTGTCCCTCCCCAGTTTTCAATGCCCGTAACTTAATCTAGAGTCTATGAGTGCAAAATAGAGGACGCGCATTAATTCCGAACTCAATATATTTCTTAAGAAATAAAAATTGTCTTATATTTTTCCGGAGTTTTGACTGAAGTTGAGAAATGTGAGTTTTCCATGAAAGTCTATCATCTATGTATATACCAAGGTACTTTATTTGATTGACTTGCTCAATTTTGACACAATTAAAGTTTTGGGTTTACTGGGTAAACAAAGGTTATTATTGTGAAATCGTAAATCTAGGTCAAAGGAATAGCCTCTAAGGTCAAAGTTTACAAGTTTTGTTTTGGATGCATTGATTATCATTTTGTTTTTATTGCACCAATTTCGAAGTGTTGCGAGATCTTCATTAGTTTGTGTCCAGATGGGAGCCCAGTGCTTGTTTGAATAACGAATTGAGACGTCGTCAGCGAATGCGCTGATTTTCCCGTGCATGGGCATATTTAATAAACTATTTATAAAGACAAGAAATAATGGAGCTGAAAGCACGGATCCCTGAGGGACACCTTTTGTTACAACTTTAGGTGGGCTTAATAGCTTTTGGATGCGGACTTGTTGTGAGCGTCGTCCAATAAGGTAGGTTTTAAACCACCTTAAGGGTACTCCTCTAACTCCCGCTAATTCTAATCTTGTTAATAAAAATTTCATGATCTACAAGGTCGAAAGCTTTGGAAAAATCTATAAAATATTCCCGATGATTTGTTACCATTATTAAGGCTGTTATAGATTCTTTCTGTAAAATCAGTAATAGCTAATTCAGTATTCTTTCCCTTTGTAAATCCAAATTGTTTAGGGCTGAAAAAAATTTTGGTTTGTTCAGAAATTCGAAGAGTCTTAGTTTCATAGCTCGCTCAAAACACCTTGGATAACACTGACAACAATGCAATAGGCCTATAGCTCTGTAGAGCATCTCGCTTTCCGCTCTTGAAAATTGGTTACAACGATACTTTGTTTTAACTTGGTAGGAAACTCTCCTGATGAGAAGCTAAGCATTAATCAAATGTACAAGAAACGTGAGCTATTTCTGGGGCAATTTTCTTTAACAGCTCAACTGAAAGAGAGTCCACAGCCCACTGATTTTTTGTTTTTTAAGGAATGTATTATTTTCAGAACCTCTTGTTCACATACTGGATACAAGAACAAGCTATTTGTTTGGTTACACGCAACCGGAGGTGTCCTCGCCATCAGTGTTCGGGCGAGTCGGCCAACAGTGATAGCGGGGGCACTGATGAAATAGTCGTTAAACATGTTTGCCAATTGTTGTGGGTCCTCTACATTGTTACCGTCACTGTTTTTGCACACATGTTATCGGCCGGTTTATCTCGCCTATTCATTTAGGCTGTTGACCAGCTTCCACTGCTCAGAACTATTACCATTACATGCGTCAAACAATTTGGAGTAATATTTGTCTTTTGCCTTGCTAATATTTAAATTTAGTTTATTTACAAACGAATTAAAGTATGTATTCAAATTAAAGTCGTATGGCCTTTTTTTCTTTAATTTAGCTAGCTTGTTTCGCTTTTGTATTTTTTCTAATATAAATTCGTTTATCCAAGGACTCTTAAATTGTGCTTTTTGATATTTCCTTTTGATATCTTTCGTTTCTTTACTAAACAAAAGGGCCTCTGTAATGACATTATAAAACTCAACCAATGCACTATTGACATCATACTCACTTAACAATGAATTCCAATTGTAAGTGTTTAAAAAAAGTTTTTATTTTATAAAAATTTATTGTTCCGTATTTCATAGTAGAAAAGTTATCTTGCGACACTCTTCCAAAATTATCGTCTTTTATTATTACAAGCTAATAAATTATGATCAGTAATTTCTGTTTTAAAGTTTCCTGTTATAAAACATATTTAAATTTTTATGTCTAACAAAGATGTGGTCTATACATGAGGACGAATCTGAGGATATTCTAGTGTAGTTATTTATAAAAGGAAAAAATCCATTATTATACATCAAAGAAAGATATGTTTCTACTTCCCGGTTTGTCTTTTTTATACATATATTAGCGTCACCCAGATATATAGCGTTAGTCGATAGTTGCTTTAATAGTGGTTCCAATTCTTCAATAAAGTTATATTCCGTGTAGCTTTGTAGTCTGTACACACAAAAAATATTAAATATGGAATGTTGTATCTTTATCTCTAGAAACTAACACATCTGCAGATCGCATTGTCATACATTTGTTCTTAGCATTAATTGTATTCCGTACAAAAGCTATAACACCGCCACTTCGGTATGTTTCGTTACCACTTATATCATATGATGTATATTATTCATCTGCAGAGGGTCTGCAGTCCATTCTTAAGATTGGCTTTATTGTTAACTTCTATGGTAAACGTACATTTACGAAACAATCATTTATAAATGTTGATCTTCTTTTTTATAGATTTATATGTTCGTAATGTAACATAACCAAGGTTAGAAGCCACTAAATGCAAGTGAGATTCAAAATGAATATGGTTGAAAATGAGCAGCATGTACAAAACTCAAAATTATTTTGACTGTAGGCTGATTTCAAATTAAAATACTTGTTTTGGTACATCTGAGAGCAGAGCGTCATACAAAGCAACGTTGTTGCATACACATGACGAATAATAAGGAACCAATAATATTTTGTCAATAGAAGATGCGAGTTGACATATCACGAAATGACAGAACAGTTTCTGATCTCGCTGTTGATCGTCTCAGCAGAAATGTACATTCCAACCACGTACTGCTTTCTATCTCCTGGTTTAGGATTGGGAGAGGATAAGTACTCCTCGGAATTGGAATACCTGACACTCTTTGGTCGAGTATGATTTATTATTTTACCTTATGTTAGCTATAAGACAATATTTAATTTTTAGCATGATTTCACTTCGTGAAAACATGCAATATATAGAGCTAGGAAAATAAACATAACATTAAATATACTCAATTTTGTTTTGTAGCGCATTGTTGACAATCGGGAGACGCAATAAGACACATTGGGTTAACTGTTTGATCAACAACTCTAATCAACGTAAATGGAGGGTTATAATGTAGAAATCGAATTATCGGTTTCCATATAGATAACAGGTTGTATTTGTGATTCTCATTTATTCCATATGTGGTGCATTAATGTTATTTGAATTTTGCTTGAATGAACCTTATTTTCATTAAGTTACTCTTAGTTCTGCCATAAACAAAATTTTAAAGTTATACTCCCACAGTTAAACTTGTTATTATTAAGCTAGTATATGTATATGTCTTTGTCTGTTTATGTACTTTTCATTCAGGGTGATGTTACATCATTAAATTTACTAATTTAACTAAAGTATTCTTAATATTAATGGATTACAGTTTATTTAAGCACACATTTCTTAAACCACCAAAGGTTTATGTAATCAAAGCAGTTCACATCTTCTAAAACATATACGAATAATTTTTTTAACTTTTTCATCTCTTTAATATAGAGATGTATGGCTGTTTTTATAATAATAAGATATTTACAGAGGAAGATTGGGTAGAATAAACGTTACCGGTAGTGTAGGAGGACTTAACCAACCGACGAAATTCTCCGGTTTTTTTGTTAATTGCTTATACTTCGGTCACAAAGGAACTAAATATGTCCCCTGACCGCACAAGTGAACGAAACTTTAATTTTTAATTATTCCTGAACCACAATATATATTATATAACTGTTATGTTATATAAAATAATATTATTATATTATATAACTCCATACATTTTTATATACTTTGGTTTAGGAAATTTAAATTCTTTTAATGGTGCTTAAAGATATTCGATGTGGTTTTAGACGCCTGATTTTGACAGCTATTACATAAAGTGTGTTTCATTTTATCGAAGTTGAGAAATGTGTTGCTGCGATTCTACAGCTTCATTGTGAACGTATTACATTCTAACTGGTGGAATGATGTAAATGAACGATGTAAATGAGACAATCGGACATAAAATCCACTCAAAGCATGCTTTTGATTGTCTAATTGTTATAATTTTGGCATAATAAATTAAATTTGGAAGTTTTTCTTACTGTTTGTTAATGAGAAATTGGATTGATGTTGGTATCTTAGAGGCAAAGATTAAAGTACAAACATGAGTTAGACAAGATCTTTAGTAGTATGCGGCTAGAATATAACCTTGATATTACTCGAGTCCATTGCTGTACTATTGATCCTGTGATCTGATAAACAAATATCACAGATTTTTAGACAACTACATCCTCTAATAATACGTTCAGTTAAGTCCTTGAATATTTTAAAAAAAGCAGTGGCATTATATAGAAAATTCTCCAGTGGTTGTTTCAACCGTCTTTCCAAATTACTCTGTTCACAATTATCCTTGTGACCCCGACCTTCTTTCATTAATACGATACCACTATGGCAGTCTCAAAATGCAAAGCACATCAATCAAAACCGAGGATAACCTCATTTGATGTTTATAAATACATCCAGAAATCCAGTTATTTTTGTTTTATATTCATGTAACAACTGGTTTATGTGCAATGAAAAGAAATGACACGACTTTCGTAAAAATGAGAAGCTGACAAGTGAAACCGTACATCGCCGCCCGCACACCCACAGCAAACCATCAGGGAAGCGCGCGCCCATGGTGGCGAACGGGCTCCTAATGAAAAAAAATTGTGTACTCTAACCTCCCCCTACCTAACACTAACCTACACCAACAAACAAAACCAGAACTGAGAGACAGCTGAGAGAGCAGGTAACCACGCTCTGCTACCATTGAAACCGTACATCGCCGCTCGCACACCCACAGCAAACCATCAGGGAAGCGCGCGCCCATGGTGGCGAACGGGATGCCGGATCAAAACAAAACTAGGTAAAAAAGAACACCGTGGTCAGTATACTCAGGTTCATTTACTAAGACACCGCATAGGCCTATCCAGTCAAAAATAAATATATATATATATACTATACATAAAAAAAAATAAAAAGTGCCTGCAGTAGTATACCTCAAACAATCCTCGTCAGGTGCACCTGCATACAAAAATTAGAAACGCCATAATTTGAAACAAGAAATGCCAATTCCACCCGGTATCCTTCGGCTAAGGGCGGGCTCCTAATGAAATCCAAGAAATAACTAAATAATATCTAAAACTAACTTAAAATTAAATAACAAAATATAAACTATATAAATGGCAACAATAACAATAACAAATAAATAAAGAATATGGGCAGGTATCACAGATGTTGACTAGTAGAAATGTCCATCATGGTGGCCGTCCTTCAGCAGAGCGCAAAAGCGAAGGTTCTCTGCGACCACGCATGATGGAGAGATGGCAGCAGAAAATCAACTCATCTCCTGGACCTCATCAGTGAGGGGCCGTAAACTTAGCCGCACATGTCAGAAGGAGAATAGCTCAGCAAAACTAACAAACACTAAAATAAACAAAATATATTAAACTGGAGCTACTCCTAACTTGTACACCACGGCTCGGAGTCTTTGCCACTCTACCGGAAAGGCCAAACGCCTTCAAATGGTCAGTGGCCTCTGCAGCCAATAAACCACACACACATACACTATATAAAACACACATGAGCCGGGGAGATATAGGTATTGAACCGGCTCACAAGCTTTGCATAGCAGCTCAGATGTCAATGGATTTGAACAGGCTTGAAACCGTACTCAGCTCATTATTGTCTCCTTTCATTGTAATAAACGGATTTTCTCTTTTATCACACCCTTGCATTCCTTTTCTGTTTTAACAGCACAGTACGTTTACATTAAACAAAACAACTAGTAATAGAAATATGTTTTTTGACTGTTTGAAGTTTAGGGCCTAAAGTTATGTGTATATTATAAAAAAAACCGCTCTAATATATTTATAGAAATACATTAATGCCACATGAGTTATCCAGTATGAATTGTTAAGGGGAGTCGGAAAATCCTCTGTCGCCTATGCTAAACTGTCGGAGTTTAGGAACATTTTCTCAGGAACTATGTAAGTTATGATGTTTATCCATATTTTGTTTATACATGTATATTTGTTATTATTTAAATAGCGACAAATTAAATTTAAGACCGATAAAAATACATTAAAACAAAAGAATTTTTTTTTATTTACATACAAAATAAAAAATATTTTAATTTTTTAAAACTATGTATACTGTTTACAAAAAGTGCATTTGAAAGTCCCCAGTTTATGTAAATAGCAGTTAAAAAAACTATTTAACAAATTATCCCGATTTTTTGCGATTACTGAGAAAACATTCTTGTGTTTTTTTTTTTTTTTTTTTTTTTTTTTTTTTTTTTTTTTTTTTTTTTTTTTGAATCTTGTTTAAAGACAATAATACCTTGGTACGTTGAGTACTGAACTAATATTTTAAACATTCCGTGGGGCGCTTTGCTAATTTACTTATAAAATAAAACTGCTCACATGATTTTAATAATTGTAGTCTTATTTTAAAGTGATGGAATAAAATAAATATCCATAGTTAAAATTAAATTTGTTGACCCCACAACAGTCTAACTCAATTTAACAAGTTATGTTAGATAATTTGATTTTCAATCTGTAATAATGTTGATATTAAAAACTTTGAAAAATATTTATTATTTATAATCTACAGTAGTTACTGAGTAGCTGTAGAGTTGTTACACTTTTGTAACGATATTTTTTAATCTGAATTTATGCTTTAGGAATGTGAAACAAAATTCAATTAATTTCTTTTTATAATAATCTCTAGAATACCACAAACTTATCCATTTATTGAAATTTATTGAACTTCAAACAGTTGATACTTCCTGTCTCATCATGCATTAGATTAAAATAGAAACAATTTATAAACGCTTTTAAAATAAACTAAAATTACTAGTATGATATACTAAACGTTTTCCTGACCCTCTCTTTATTTAATATTTTAAATTGTAAAATAAAGTCTAATAAAACAAAAAATATTAAAAAAGAAATTTACTTAAAATTACTCTTCTAATTAGTTTTTTGTTAATGGTTTCAAATAACTAATAAATATTTAAACAGGTCGTAAAAAGTCCTATAAGGTCTGTATAATTCCCGAAGGATTACAAGTAAAGCAATAAAACTTGCTACATTATTATTGCACCTATAAATTTACTTTGTTGAAGTAACTACCATCTTTTTGTTATGTCAGGGGGATAGCCCGCAAGGAATCAGAAAGAAATCTTAAATTAGTGCATAGGCCGAGGAGTACATCAAACTAAAGGTATCTCTATCAATAGAGTACAATGGTGCAAATCCGACCTGAAAAGTTTCACTCTTTAAAAAATTTACGCTGGTTTAAAGTTTTTAAATATTTACAATGTAGGTCCTGTTCTATGTGGTTTAATATTCTTATCTTGGCTCAAGTTGCCTCATTTAAACTTAGAAAATGAATATTGGGCTTGTTAAATACGCGTACTTGTTAAGGTAGTTAGTGACCTTTCATATCCAATGGAGGATGGTCTGCAAGGAATTCGGCAAACAAAATTAACGTAAGCATTGCTCAAGATATAAATCGTTTTAAAGGGCAATATAAGATGCACATTAAATAAATTCCAAAGCCTTACCTAAAGATAAGAACTTTTTATTATAATAACTGACCCGAGGCTTTCACCTTTATCATTCATCTCTGATAAACAACCCTTTTACAATAATGTTCATCTTGGACTAAGGTAATGTCAAAACTTTTTTTCCGAACTCCTTGTCTATTTGATGTGAAGAGTCAATAAGTAACTCATAAACTATTTCTTAGGTCCAGTATTCACTTACTATGTTTAACTTTTACAAGTAGAGGCAAAACAAAAATATTAAACCACCTAAAGGACCTACTTTTTACATTTTACAAACTTTAAACCAGCGTAATTTTTTAAAGAGTGAAACTATTCAGATCGGATTTGTTATACTGCAGTCTACTAATAGAGACCTTTCATTTGATGTACTACTCGACATATGCTTTAATTTAATATTTCTTTCTGACTCCTTGCGGGCCATGGCATGACAAAAATTGATAGTTATTTTTTAAAGTATATTTATTGGTGGAGTAATAATGTACCAAATTTTAATGAATTATCTGTAATCATCATTCGGGAATTATAAAGTCTGTACAGAACTTATTTAAACCCTTTATAATAATTGATGGTATCGACAACCAACTATTTATTTATTTGTATTTATTTGTATTGATAATGGAGCGCTGATAATTTTATAGACCGTGTATCTGTTTCCTATTTTATATGAAGGAAAGAAAATATCTCTATCATGCCAAGCGATCAACCAATCATCAATCTTTACCTTTATTTAGGTTCCACATTTTTAAAACAGGTTCGAACATCTTCAGGTTCCATATGTATTCTTTATATTTATTCTTACCTGCACGTTTATAATCACTAAAATACGATAATAAAGCAGGTATAATCATACTTTATTTATAGAAAACATGGTTTGATTGTCAAATTGTATAGGGCTCAAATTTCAAAATACATAACAATTTAAAGTGAAACATATTTTGTACAATGTTTCATTACATAACTGAATACATATTACTTACAATACTTATAATTGATTACATAACTAAAAGTAATGTAACTATCATTATTTTGTCTGATTCAAATAATTTTTTTGTCTCCAAAAAAGCATTGTAAAGTTTGGCTCAAAACCACTTATTAGCGAAGCCCATCATTATTAGAGAACAAAAAGAAGCAGTTAATTCTGTGCATTTTATATTGTATATTTAAAAAGATGATTGTAACTATTCATTACAGATTGAATGAAGATCTCAGTCAGATGAAACAGCAAATCAGCTGCATCGATTGCGGCTCACTTAACCGTTAGCACTAAGGCTATATCGTCTTGGAAACATTAAGACGCTTAATATTTTGTAGTGTCGTTATATCTCCCAGTGATGCATGTTTATGTTTACGATCTAATATAATAAGCAAGTCACTAAAGATGAGTTCATCCTAAACATAAAATTGTACTTTAGCACATCACTTTTAGAATACAATTTATGGACTTTTTATCACAAAACTAACTTAAGTATTAAGCTATACTATCTACTATGTAATGTTCACTATTAACTTCATTAATTAAGTTAAAATATTATATTTAATAAGGTATTAAACATAATACCTTATTATATTTACATGTGTGTACATGTTACATAAGAGGTTTCGCTAATGTTGAATTGAAAATTGAAAATTTAGTATATAAATCATTCTCGATACGTCCTGCATAAAATGATATCAACAAGAAAAAGCAGAATAAATAAATTTGTAAGCAAACTTAATACACCCATAAGTGACATATACATGCAGATTATTCATACGGTAAAAATAAAAAATAATAGAGTGGAATGTTTTTGTTAAAATTTGGTGAGAATATTTAATTCCTGCACAATCTACATTGATATGATTGAGTTCTGTAATGGTGCACGTTTAAACCTATGATGCCCCTGTTATACGGTAGTATGAAGTTATGAGCAATACTTATGGTAAAAACTAGATATATAATATTCATAGAGAGCCCCTGAAGAGCGCTAGTGTTTTTGTTTGAAATAGCAGCTATTAGGCCTATAGCTTTCATCTATGTTACAACTGACCTTCAAACCTTTTTTCTTTATTGTCATCCTTGCACTGTAGTACCTATCTCTTAAAATAATAAAGATATATATACATATATATATATATCGAAAATTATTATTATAGCTGCTGCTTATTCATTTTTGTATTTTTTGCTATTCCCTGAGAATCTCAATGTTGGCCATGTCTTGTCACAGTAAATATGCTCTAAATCAATTATTTATTACTTTATTTATATAACATTGGTGGCATTAGATTTGTGATAAAATTTCAAAAACTGGCATTCTTGTCATTTTTGAGAAAATATTTGGTTTTCAAGATATTCTTAGTAAAAAAGTGTTAATGCATCACATAAGTGCGTAAACATAAACATGCATCACTGGGATATCTAACGACACTACAATATTATACGTCTTAATATTTCCAAGGCGATATAGCTTTAGTGCTAACGGTTTAAGTGGGCTGCAATCGATGAAGCTGATTTGCTGTTTCATCTGACTGAGATCTTCATTCAAACTTAATGAATAGTTACAATTATTTTTTTAAATATACAACATAAAAATTCACTTTTATGAATTAACTTATTCTTCTAGTTCTCTAATAATGGGCTTCGCTAAAAAAACAACGATAGTTACATTACTTTTAGTTATTTAATTAATTAAAAGTATTGTATTGTATATATAATACGTATTCATTTATGTAATAAAAGATTGTACAAAACACAAAATCTTTGTCCAAAATATGTTTAACTATTAATTGTTATGTATTTTGAAATGTTCTTATGGACTCTTCACAGCGAATGGACAAGGAGTTCGGCAAAACGTTTTTACGTAAGCGTAGCCCAAAATGAACATTATTGTTAAGGTGTTGTTTATCAGAGATTAATGATAAAGGGGAAAACATGGTGTCAGTTATTATAATAAAACGTTCTTATCTTTAGGTTATGCTTTGGAATTTACTTAATGTGCATCTTACATTGCTCTTTAAGACTATACATATATGTGTATATATATATATATATATATATATATATATATTTAAATATATACCGGCTGAGTTTTTTAAAGTGATCCAATAGCTAACTTTTTAATTACACGACTTAGCACCACACTTTAAATTTGGAACTTGCTCAATTTTAGGTTTCACTCAAGAATACACTTTCAAATGTTTTGAAGATTTAGAGTAGAATCTAAAAACAACATAAAATACAGGGTATTCCATAAAATATTTCAAAGTTGGCCATCATATTGGAAAATGCCGCAACTTAAAATTGAGCAAGTTCCAAATTTAAAGTGTGGTGTTAAGTCGTGTAATTAAACACTTAGCTAATGTATCACTTTAAAAAACTCACCCGGTATATGTGTGTGTGTGTGTGTGTGTGTGTGTGTGTGTGTGTGTGTGTGTGTGTGTGTGTGTGTGTGTGTGTGTGTATTGAGCTACGCTTGCATAAATTTATTTTTTCCAAATTTCTTGCAGACCATCCTTCATTGGATGTGAACAGTCTAGTGAAGTACTAACTACCTTAAAAACTATTTATCAAGCCCAATATTCATTTACTAAGTTGTCACAACTTGAGCCAAGATAAGAATATTAAACCACCTACAGTAGGACCTACAATTTAAATATTTAAAAATTTAAACTAGTGTAATTTTTTTAAAGAGTTAACTTTTTTAGGTCAGATTTGCATCATTGTACTCTATTAATAGAAACCTTTAATTTGATGTACTACTCGACCTATGCTCTAATTTAATATTTCCTTCTGACTCCTTGCGTGCTAACCCCTGATATGACAGTTACTTCAAAGTGATGGTAGTTACTTCAACAAGTATATTTGCAGGTGCAATAATAATGTACCAAGTTGTAATGCTTTACCTGTAATCCTTCGGGAATTATCAAGACCGTACGGGACATGTTTACAACCTGCATAAGTATTTATTAGTTATTTGAAACCCTTATCACAAAACAAATTAGAAGAGTAATTTTAAGTAAACTAGTTTTATTTTTTTTTTTTTTATTGTATATTTTATTTTATACACTAAATAAATAGATGTTCAGGAATACGTTTAGTGTATCATACTAGTAATTTTAATTTCTTTTAAAAGCGTTTATAAATTGTTTCTATTTTAATCTGATGTATGATGAGGCAGGAATTATCAACTGCTTGAAGGTCAATAAATTTCATGGATAATTTTGTGGTATTCTAGAGATTATTGTAAAAAGATATTCATTGAATTTTTATTCACATTCCTGAGGAATAACTTCAGATAAAAAAACTATCCTTACAAAAGTAAGGACTTTACTCTACAGCTACTCAGTAACTAGATTCTGAATAATAAATATATTTTAAAGTTTTTAATATCAACATTATTACAGATTGAAAATAAAATTATCCACCCTAACTTGTTAAAGGGAGTTAGTTCGTTGTAGGGTCAACACATTTCATTTTAACTATGTATATTGTTTTTTATTCAATGGCTTACAATAATACTAAAATTATTAAAACCTTGTGAGCAGTTTTATTTTATATGTATATTAGCAAAGCATCCCACGGAATATTTTAAAATATTAGTTCATATACCAAGGTATTATTACTCTTATTTTTAAACACAATTCCAGAAAAAAAAATAACACTTAAGAATGTTTTCTCACAAAAACATCTGGATAATTTGTTATATAGTTATTTTACTAACTGCTATGTAACTAAACTTAGGACTTTCAAATGCACTTTTTTAAACACTATACATAGTTTTAATAAATAAAAATATTTTTATTTTGTATACAAATTAAAAAAAATAATTTTTGTTATATTTTTATCGGTCTTAAATTTAATTTGTCGATATTTATATAATAGCAAATACAGGGTTTTCATAAATGAATGGTGCAAATTGAATGCTTATAAACAATTTGCTATGCAAGGTAGAAAAATATGGTTGGCACCTCTGAATTCTTCAGCTCAATTAGTTTTATTGCTCTGTGTTAGAAAACAGCTGTTTCATTGTTGTTGGTTAAATTGTGCAATAACTTCAAACATTTGATTCTGATCTAGAAACATGTTTTCTGATCAAGAAAAAGCCAAGAGTGTGCTATTGTTTAGTCAATTAAGGTCTTCTGTTTTAGTGCAAAGGGCTTTTAGAAGATTATTTAACAAAGATCCACCTCATAGAAACAACATTACGCGTTGGAGTAAACAATTTGAAGAAACTGGATCGGTACAAAAACGGAAGTCTTCTGGGAGACCGACTGTATCAGAGGTAACAATTCAAAACGTTAGAGAATCTTATCTTAGATGTCCACAAAAATCTATTCCACGTCGGAGTCTGGAGCTTGGAATCCCAGTGACAACTCTGCATAAAATTTTGCATAAAAGGCTGCATTTTCATGCCTATAAAGTTCAACTGTTGCATGGGCTGAAACCGAATGATAAAAATAAACGTGTGGAGTATGCAACTTACATCTTAAATCAGATTGAAGAAAATGAATCATTTTTAAATGATGTTATGTTTACAGATGAGGCAACTTTTCATGTTATCGGGTGTGTTAATAGACACAACGTTCGAATTTTGGGGTTCTGAACATCCTCATGAGATCATAGAAATAATCCGAGACACACCAAAAGTAAACGTCTGGTGTGGACTGACTAAAAACAAAGTAATTGGACCTTTTTTCTTTGCCGAGAAAAGTCTTAATGGTAATGTGTATCTGGACATGCTAGAGAATTTTTGTTTTCCTCAAATTGACGAGTTTTATAATGTCAATATGGTGTATTTTCAACAAGATGGTGCACCACCCCATTATAAGGACTTTGTTCGTGATGCTTTGAATGACAAGTTTGGACAAAGATGGATAGGTCGAGGTGGCCCAATAGCATGGCCTCCTAGAAGCCCGGATTTGACTCCATGCGATTTTTTTTTTTTGTGGGGATACGTGAAAAACATTGTTTATTCTCAGAAGATCCGTGATTTAGCTCATTTAAAGGAAAGGATTTATGAGGCAGTATCATCGGTTACAAGAGACATGCTGCACAGTGTATGGGCCGAGATCGACCATAGATTAGATGTCTGCAGAGCTATCGGTGGTGGACACATTGAAATGTACTAAATGTATCAGTATAAAATTGTTTTTAACGAGGATTCTAATGAAATAAATATTTTTAATGTACTTCGTACGGTTCTCTTTTTATTTTATGTTTAAATTGTACCATTCATGTATGAAAACCCTGTAACGTATAAAATAAGATAAACATGATGACTTACATAGTTCTTGAGAAAATGTTCCTAAACTCGGACAGTTTAGCATAGGTGACAGATGATTTTCCGACTCCCCTTAAAAATTCACACTAGATAACTCAGGTGACATCAATGTATTTCTATAAATATATACGAGCGTTGTTTTATAAAATGTACACATAAATTGAAGCCCTAAACTTCAAACAGTCAAAAAGCATATTTCTATTACTAGTTGTTTTGTTTAATGTAAACGTACTGTGCTGTTAAAACAGAAAAGGAATGCAAGAGTGATAAAGGGAAAATCCGTTTATTACAATAAAAGGAGACAATAATGAGCTGAGTAGGGTTTCAAGCCTGTTAAAATCCATTGACATCTGAGCTGCTATGTAAAGCTTGTCAGCTTCTCATTTTTACGAAAGTCGTGTCATTTCTTTTCATTGCACATAAACCAGTTGTTACATGAATATAAAACAAAAATAACTGGATTTCTGGATGTATTTATAAACATAAAATGAGGTTATTCTCGGTTTTGATTTCTATGCTTTTCATTTTGAGTCTGCCATAGTGGTATCGTATTAATGAAAGAAGGTCGGGGTCACAAGGATAATTGTGAACAGAGTAATTTGGAAAGAGGGTTGAAACAACCACTGGAGAATATTCTATATAATGCCATTGTTATCAAGTATCAAGTAATCAAGTATAGCTAGTACTATAATCAATAAACATATCTATCATATATCTAGGTATCAAGTAATCAGATACCGGACATAAACACATATAACATTATGATTCAGGTAATAATGTAAAATGTATATTCGCTTCAGGTTAAATTGTGCAATGTGCAGTTAGAGGTAATATTTGGCCCATGTAAACCGAAGTATAAGCATTCAACAACAATACGGGAGAATATCTTTTGTTATTTAAGTCCTATTACTCGATTATTCTACCCACTCTTCCATTGAACAAGAATTTTATTATCATACAACCAGCTATAAAAAGGTTTATTAGAGAGATAAAAATAGAAATATATTTCATACTAATGTTTTCAAAGCTATGTGAATTGCTTTGATTGCATAAATGTGTAGCGATTTAAGAAATTTGGTTTTATAAGAACTTTAGTCAATAAAAAAGAGATTATGAAAATTTTAGTTAATTTACTAAATTTTACGTACTAGCATCATACTAAATATAAAGTGCATGAAAACAGAAAAATTACAAATGACATAAGAAGACAAATTTTTGTTATGAAATAACAGTTAATATCAATAGAATAAATTATTGTTAGAATGTCTGTTGCGTTATCTGGTTTGGAGTGAATGACAAAGATTAATTTTTCTGTGGATGATTTACCTTTTTTATCCTTTGTATTTTACCACCTCATTCCAGGTTAACATAGGACATTACGTTGTAAATGTATGAAAATGCCAGGGCCCAACTAGGGATGGGAACCCGTAAATCTATAATGACAAGTTGAAACTCTAGCCAAGACGATGGTTCACATGATAATAGCAAGAAATGAATGGACAGAGAACACGTTTATTGTCAGTCCAAACATATAACAATGCAACACAAACTTATAGCCTTTGATTGTTATCTACATATCCCAGTACTTATCACTCCAGGTATTATAACGTAAGTCGACATATAATGATGATGAGGTTAATAATAAACAGATTACAACGGTTTTGGTAAATTATTTGTTATATTTTAAACTTCAGACCATAGCACAAACGACTTTAATAAGAAAGATCACGTTACGAATTGTTAATTGACTGATGCTATTATTATTATATTTATAGCCTGTTTTGCAAACATCCCCTAAAACCAGGCGAAGTTATCAAGCAAACTAAGTACACCCTTTGGTGCAAAGTTGTTACAAAAAATTAAGTCGAGGTGGAATATAAAACTACACTATTTTGAAAATGGATGCGATACGGCCATGACCAAAATCAGGCTCTGTGATCATCAGGTCTTAAAGTTAAGATAATTTAAAAAGACTTATCTTATTCACCTACATGTGTTTGTTTTACTTCATAGTTCTTAAACTAACCACCCTATAGTTTGCATATTTCCATAAACCTTTACCTAACGATATCCTAACTTACAACTAAAATAACATTTACTCTAAATTCAAAAAGGTGAATAAACGACATTATATGTGCTCGTATACCATCACTTTATATGTGCTAAGTATACTATCACTGTATTTGTGCTAGTATACTAGCACATATAAAATGATAGAGTACTGACACTGGTGATTAACCCTGGAATCTGGACTCCACAGTGTTTGAAGAGATCCATACAAAACCTTCATGATTCGTATAGTTGAAGGACATAACACCTCAAACACAAAGAAATACTTAAAAATTCATTATATACTGTATCCTGCACAATAAATTCCTCACATAAAATGCTATCATATGTGAGAAGTCGTAGACAGTATCTAGGGAGCCAGCCAATCAGTGAATCAAAATGACAAGGCAGAGTTGGTGACCCAGGAGTATACAATCAAACAACCGAGTTTCCCCTGAGTTAGGTGGTAGGGTAACGTACTCTATTTTTATCCGAGGAAAGAATTCCACCTTTATAGATATATTTAGATCATTAAAATATTACAAATAAGCGTGTAATATGTAACAAAATAAATACATTTTCGTTATTTTTTACATTACTCGGCATATTAAGGGATTCTCCAGTTACTAATTTCGTTGCAGCAACCAATGATTTTTAATTCTATACGTATGGCATAGTAGAAATATGTTGTGCAAGTCTCGTAAATATATATATATATATATATATATATATATATATATATATATATATATGTATGTATAATACGATACGAAATTTACTTTCAAACCAGAGACTAACCTTTCTGTTCATGAGATATTATTTCTTTAACTATCTATTATACTATTAATAGATGCAAATTCTCAAATTATTTCTAGCCATATTATTGAATTATTATCATCATAACGTCAATTTACATTATCCGCTCTATCCATTCTTTATATGTATACATTATTATTGTTTGCATGAAAAAGTATGATAAATTAATAATCCTTATACGGCAAAAAATTATTTTTATACGAAAGCTACTTTTGTTATTTTTCTCCTGTACAAGTTCTTATTAGCTTTTAACAAAAGAGTGTTGCCTTTGAACTGAGATAAGAATAAATGAACTTCATTCAAGTATAATATAGTCTTAAAGGAAGCTTTCTTTACCTTCAATATTATCCTTCTACTAATTATAAAATATGGTGTGAAGCCTTAACGTCATTTAGTATGTAAGATTGTACGAATTGAAATTTCTATAAAATACCCGTAGTCATCAACTCATTACCAAGTTAAAAGGTATTAAAAGCAAGGAACAGAACAAAAAGTTTAAGTAATTATAATAGTACAATTACTTCATTTATATTGTCTATAAAGTCAACAAAGTGGAGAACGTAACAATATTCATTTCACCTAAATGCCTGCTCTAAGCAGCATTTAAATATTATCTTTCCGGGTCTAATCCTGATATTTCCGCCATTAAACATCCTTGCAAGTGATTCCTTGTGTCCTTTCACTTAATCCTCGGTAAGATAAAATCTTTGGTTTGACGGGTGTCGGTTAATCAAATTAAAAGTTATTTAAAATTATCTTTAAAATCATCTTTTTCATAAACTTTTGATTCGTAATTGTCTGGGGGAAATGCGCTAAAAACTATCTAGAAAGGTTTTTTTAATACTGTATTATAAAAAAGGCTCTAAAGTAACCGATGCTTATCTAGTAGCAAATTTTTAAATCAGTAGTTCATTATTTTGTGAGATGCTACTAATAGAATACATTAAAACATCTAAACATCTACATGTAAAATTTGAACAATAATGTGGAAGACAATTATTTATTGCCCGATTGGATAATATTTACTCTAGATTTCTATATATCTCTTGTAATTTAAAGCATTATTTAACATCTGTACAAAATGCACGTGTTCATGTATAATTACTCAATTATTATACTGCCATCGATTTAAATAATTTTAGTTTTAATTTATCTTAATTTATTTGTATCTTACCAACAGTACTAAAATGTTTTGGCCAAAAACATCAATAAACAATACACTTTCAGGCTGTTGTCGAAAGAATGGACGTACCTTAGCTATTCTATGATACTAAGTTAATAATCAATGTAAAATATTTATTGTTTTATGCATTTATCTTTTGATATACACAAAAAATTACATAGTTATATTACAAATTCCATATTTATGCAATAACAGAAATACTTTAGAAAAGTTTAACGGTGGAATTTTACATTTTACATTGTTTCTGAAATGATACTTTTTATTTTTATTTTATAAACAATTTATAATTGCATACTGTGCAACGGGCAATAATAATTAATTTCTTGAGTGAACTTTAATAGAAACATGTCTGAATAATATTTTTTTCCGTATGACTGTATCAAAATTATACGGGGATTATTATAAGTAATAATCTCATCACTCCATATATAAACTCACATAACATGATATTTTGACTAAATTAAAAAAAAACAAATTCAAAAAAACTCGTGTATAAGACAACATTATAAAAGTATTTTAAACCTTAGAACTGGAGGGTCAGACTGCACATTCCGATTCACTACATTACATTAAAATACTAAACTGTCATAACATGGACTAAGAAGGATTAGAATTAAAGCTAAACCTATAAACATGTTTTACTAAACAGATTATAACTAATATTTTAAATGGCATTGTGATAAATCTATATAACGAATAGTAAATGTATAAAGTAATTTAAACCATCTAACACCTAAAAATACAAGTAGAATGAGTGTTTTAGTGTTTTACTTTTGTTGGTTAATATATGGAAATTGATATGTTTGTTTCATATTAGATGATATAACATCATAATGCTACATTTAAAATGAAGGATAATGGCATTGGTTACAACCCCATACCTTCATAAAAGCAAAATAAACTTATAAAAGGTACGGGTATCGTGTACATTATAACGCTTTACTCGTAAATCAGACATCGTAATGACCTTACATCAACTTTTAAGAACATTTTTTTTGTTTCATGATACCACCAGACTTATGATGGGGTATAACATTACAGAAGTATAAAATGACAAGTACACCCAAAAAACTTAATACAGCATACTGAATGAGGAGTAGAAAATAAGAAAAATTGCCTTCGTTAATAGTTAGAGCGAATAATGTTTGAATTAATGCTACGATGATAATAATGCGATAATATGATTAGAAATAATTAGAAAATTTGCTTCCATTAATATTTATAATATGTCATTTAATAAATAATATCTTCTGAACAGAAAGATTACTATGGTTTTAAAGTAAATTGCATATCATATAAATGTATATATATATATATATATATATATATATATATATATATACATATATACATATATACATATATATATATATATATATATATATATATATATATATATATATGAGACTTGCACGATATATTTCTACTATGTCATACATAAAAAATGTATATTATGGACCGCTGGACAGAAATAAATAACTGGAGAATACCTTCACGTTTCAAGCAATGTTAAAGTGTTAATGTTAAAGTTAAGTGTCTTGTTATATATTACATGCTTACTTGTAATATTTAAGTGATCTAAATACATCGGTTAGGATGTAATTATCAAGGAGTCAACAGAATGGCAGATGGTACGTTTAAAAAAAAATGGAAAAACGCAGCATTCCATGATTAAGTCGCGAAGATCAACCAATCATCTGCACTACTTATTTGACCTAAGCCGAAGTACGCGAGTCAAAATGGAGGTTCCTAATCACAGTTCACATTAAAGTTGACAAGGTCCGCAAGATAGCCTTGGGAATTCTACTTACTGTTCTTGTTACCAAAACATTGATGGAGGCAAACAAACTCCATGAGGCAATTTCAGACATCTTCAACATTGACACCTAGATTGTCAGCGAAGAACTCTTGGAGGACACTAGGAGGAATGTGGATGTTCTTGAAGAGTTGAAAAAATGGTCAAAGATGAATACAAAATCACGGATTACGCGATAAAAACTTTATGGAATATAGAGGCACTCATATTGCTATAGTGACACTAGCCATTCCAGTAGCAAATACAGTATTCGGTGTACACGGAAAGATCAATTGCTTTATTGGCCAATAAGGTGCTTTAAATGCCTAGGGCTATAGTAATCTTCCGTCCAGTCTAAAGAGGAGCGATCCACGCACTGTGGAAATTACTTATCGTCAACTAACTAAGGCAACTGGATGGAAAGTTAACTCATTAGATGATACCACATTCGCGGTTGTACTAATAAAGGGTTTAATAACTGAGAAAAATCTGAACAGAATGTGGAATTCATGATGAAGAGAATTATCCAATCTTGTGATGCTAGCATGTCCAGGAAACGCAAGAACAATCATCTACCATCAGTACACTGGTGGAACGACGAGTTCAGCGCGCTCCGTAAGGAATGTTACAAAACAGGAGCAGCGTCAAAGCGTGGCAGGAAAAACCGAACTCTGCATAGTCATTGTCAGAATAGAAGCCAGTGATTTGGCAATTGAATGAAGTAATCGAGAACAGTAAGCTGGAATGCTGAATTTATATTAATAATGATGTCGAGAGAGATCCATGGATTAGGCTCTATAGTGAGACACGCCCTAAAAAGACAACCAATGCCGACACCAACGTGCCCCATACTCTTGCAGATTAATGAACTGTTCTTGCCCGTTGATCACCATCGTAAACGGTTCTGTTCAGTAATATGTGTGTTTTGACTCTGTTTACTCAGAGGGCAACGATATTTCCCTCGCGATACCCGCCGTGGTTCATTTTATATCGCTCTGTGCCGCCCACCCCTTTTGATTTGTTTAAGTCTTGAGTCGTTTGCTGTCGTGCTGTTTATATACCTACTTTATGAAAACTTGCCGCTTCTTAAGAGATCTCTAGTGCGTGCCATATCCTCTCTTTATTTGTTCTGTTGAAGCAGTGTAGACGCTTCCTTTCTATATTGTCTGGTAGTAAATGTATCGTATGACCCTTCGCCAAACACAGCATTTCAAGCTATCTCCAACGCTGCATATATTAAAGACTTCATTACCACTGAATCAAGTATGCTAACTCTGCTGCATGCCACTATTATAAGTTGTAATTATTGCAAATCATTAAGCGTGAAAAAATTGTGTACATTGGATTTCAAAACCCACAGACTATTTCGGGATCTATGTAAAGAGTGTCTATCAAAGAGGCTCACTGTGTTAGAGAAAGATATATGTATTTCAGTAAGTTGCAGCTCATTTCAATTATCTCAATGCATACAATTCATTACTCTTGTTTACTTTGTTTTCTTTCCATCCAACACTTAACAGATTTATGTACAGTCAGTCTGATCTAAACATGTAAGCACATAATATTTAATATTTTCATCTGTTTTAATTTAATACTGTAGTATCAACCTAACTGTACACTGTTTACTAGATCCCTTTAACGTGTTGTTCAACATTATTAAAAGTATTCTGTTTGATAAACGCACTTTTCAAATGAACACACGATCGACTTCTCCTTATATTCATTGTAAGGGTAAGGTAAATACATTCCTAATTCCTAATTTAATTGTTTTTAAATTATGAATTTGGAATTTATTTTTGGATTTTTTTACTATTTTGTACATTTATTTTGGTAACTCTAGAGCATTTAATAACTAAAATAAGTGATTACAAATCATAAATACTTGACCACATTTATTCATGTAAGTCTATGTAAGCATTAGATTTGAAAGATTCATGACGACCACGTTTAGCATCTGGATGTATTTAATGAATCCCAAATAACATTTTTCATTTTTTAAGTTGTTTAAGTTGTAAAGTATCATTTATCTTATCTTAAACAAAATATGGCTTTAAAATAAACCAATTATTATGATGGTTGTAATTAAGTTAATTAAATGTATGTATTTTTATGATAAGCTTTGTTTTAAAAATGTGGAATAAACACTAAATTGGTTGTTTAGACATTTAAAAAAATCCAATTTTAATGATAAATAAACGATTAATTTATATATGAGCGCAGGAAACCCTTTTGTTTATGGCTTTTTATACTTTTAAGGGTTTTTATAATTGATACATTCTTACGTTTACTATGGAACAAGAGTTTTTAATAAAAAAAAAAAATACTTAATAAAATCAGGCAATTTTGGTGAACAGAATAAAGGACATGAATGAAGTCTAATGTTTGTCTAAGTTTTATAATGAAGTCAAAATAAGCCGTCTATATAACAATTTAAGTTACTCAATTAAGCTTCTCGCATTTCCTCAATTCAAAGTAAGCCTAGTTATTTACTTTTCTGTCTTTTGTTTATTTACCAAAAAATACAAAACAAATATTACTGCATTTTTATTTTGAAAAATGTATTCTTAATTTTCCAATCATAGGCCCTCCTAACTGAGTACTATAGAGTCATACAGGCCTTCCTATTCCCAATTATTTAATTTATTGCAGCTTTAATTATATGACTGATTTAATGTTTTTCAATTGTACTGATAATAAATCACCATACCCCGTGAATGTAAAAGTGAATCCTTATCGTGTTCATGGCTTACCAAATACATAATAGGTTCTAACAATTTTAAACACTAATCAAAATAATAATTATGCTTATATAAAAAGCCCCATATAAAAGCAATTTAACGTTAGTCTTATGTGAAAGTACAATGAAATTGTTGATATAACATCAATCCACTGTATTAGGTGGAAAATACCTGCGTAATGTAATGCCTCTTATGGAAAGAAATAGTTTGTTTAAACCAAATTTGGCACAGTTCACTATATCTAATACCACTATTTTAGCTGAAAAGTTATTACGACATATATGTAATAACACATAATTTCTTTTATTATGTATTCATTTTATTAACACATATTTTTCTACAGAATGGTGTCTTTAGAGTTAAGTCATTACTATTACCTTGGTCAAAATTAATTCTTGAATGTTGAATTTAATACGAAAGTTAAAGATTACAAGACATCTCGAACAAACAAGTGTGCTCTGATATTGACACTCCACACCAACCCCCGCAGTGAGGGCGACGTCTCTTTAGCACCCTTTCTGTCATACTTGTTAGTGTTTTATAGAATAATGTAAAATAAAAACAGAATATTCTGAAACTGTTATGTATTTTATTTATAGAATCACACCCGATTGTGAGTACAGATAGTTATAAAGTTTTAATACATCCTATAATGAAGCTTTTTAGTTCGACAATTAAGTAAAAACTGTTTATAGTATTGCCTTATATCGAATCCCCAGTACCTTAAATCAAAATAATCGTTTAATTTCTGTATCGAAGCGGTGTATAATGAAGACTCTATTAACTTAGAACACAATTTGGATGCGAACTGTGCAACTTACAAATGTTCTGAGGTGTATTTATTACAAATTATCAAGTGCTGACACACAAGTGGCTAGCCAGGTGTCAACCCTTTAGATTGTCCAGGGATGTATGGGAATCAAATTGTCGACCAGAGAGGCTCCCTGTGTCTGAGGAAGACATATTTCTGCAAGTTTATCCTTTACATAAACCAGTACATAAAATATAGTATCGTATTTTACCTTGTTCTTTTCCTTACTCCGTATTTTTCAACAGTTTTGTGCTATAAAGTAGCTTTTAAGTAATTTTTAGTTTTAAATTAAATCCTAAAAACCTAAAGGAACGTAAAGGAACTATCAGATAAGACGTACTAGAATATTTAATTCTCCTGCAGAAAACTAGAGTCAGTAGCTGACATTTTGGACACCAATGGTATAATAATTATTATTTAAGTTGGTACCGGTTGTACTAATTGTGTTTTAAGTAATTCTTGCCATGAATGGTAATTATTTATTCTCAAATTATGAAGGAGACAGCTAAATGCTTGGCACGATGCCAGATGTTTAATTTACAACCTGCCTGTGAAAAAAACTGTTATATATATATATCAATGTTATTTTCTCAAATATTTTGAATAATTCCTTTTCAGCATCGTTATTTTAAACGGGCTGAATGTCATATTGTAGTTTCGTACCATTAACATACAAACCAATGATCCATCTTGACCGGTCGTGATTCTTCTCTATGTTATTGAATAGCGAATTGCTGCAAACTGTTAATGTCGCTGTCCCTTTTGTCAAAACGAGCGACTACAAAAAGCCTTTGTCCCTTTTCCGACCAAACTAGATATTGATTGTCCTTTCGGCAAGAGACTGAATTTTCTGTTCTAGGAATGTATGCGTAATATGGCACTAGCGCTGATCAGGATAGTTCTTTCAAACGGAATTTTTATTTCATAATATGTAATTTTACACGCTAAACTTTATCAAAAATGTTTTAATTTTTATATTAAATACTGTAATTAGACACTACTCACTACTAGAGTTTTGATAAATTGTGAGTAAGTTGGCCTGAGCTCTAACGTTTCAACTGGATTTCAATGAAATAAAAATTAAATTTTTGGTGTAATTAATATTAGTAAGACGTGATTTCTGATAAACAATATGTAATATCATTAAATTATTTTATTATTTTTATATAACGTAGAGTTTACACAAACACATAATTAACTTGTGGTACACATTTAAAAATTAAAATATGTATATATAGAAAATCGTCCAAAATATTTTCAAAATTATATCTTTATCCCTAAATCGAACTTGGGGTTTTAATGTATTATATATTCTTATCATCATTGATAAACCTACTCAATTATTTTACGTAAGTATTTTGTCTTACATCTCTTACTGAAAGTCGATGTATAAGGTAAAAATGGAAGTAAAAGTATGCAATCTTATAAAGGGAATTTTGTATGACCAATATATAGTAGAATAATCATTTGTATATATAATGGAGATAAGTAAGTAGTGTTTTAGGTAAATTTAGTTTCAAACATTTAATATCTTTAGGTGTAGGTTATGGCAGTTGCGTTTTTATTTCAGGACACAATTATTATACTGTAGAACGAATACAGGTGAAGAGTCTTCAGTTTGAAAGGTTTAATATTTTTAGAGTGGCGCTTTCAAAGCAGCTTTGAGAAGTTTTATTAAAATTACGTTTAAATTGTAAAATAAAAGTTTTAACGCGTTACTTTTGTTTTACAAATAGTCATCGTTTCGTTTTAACTTTGCCGGAGAACATTAAGAGTGTTTAATTAAATAAACAATAAAGGTGAACTTGTGCTAAAAGTCTGTTGAAAGTAATGCATAAGAGAGGATCACAGTGCTATGACAATATTTGCCACTGCTACTCATTAGTAGCAGCTTTTCTTGCTCTGGCAATGATACTTTTCAAATAGTGTGTACCATGTTATTTTATCCTGATTATAACCAACAAATGCTATCCTTATGCCTAGCATAAAACAGTATAAGCAGTATAAAGAATGTATACTGCATTATTTTTACCAATGTAATACAGCCTTTTTCTAAATAAGTAATAGTATGAAGTATTATTTACCGACATGCCTGTTTGCTTATTGTTATATTAGGATACAATAAAAAAGTAACTATAAGTACATTAAATGTAACACCCGAACTGACGAACTGCGTGAGTCCAGACTATAGAGAATTGTTATGAAATTCGACGAGAACAATTTTGAACTGAAAATTTTTAGAAACATGTACTAATATATACAATCAAATAAATGTTGAATTATTGGTACACACGTATATGCTTTATCAGAACTGTTAATATATACTGTTAATAATCATATTAATAGATATTGAAGGGTGTTATAACTGCTAAAACGTTATTTACACATATACATTTTCACAGACTCAGAATAACAATAATAAGGATTTTAATTTGGAAAAATAAACAACTTTCAAGATTCAGTATCTAAAATCATCGTTAAGGTTGAAAAATTTCAGTATATAATTTTACGTCAGGTTGTACTCTTTGAGATAAGCGATAGCTTTTCATACATTTTTAATTTACAATACGATTGCCTGTATTCAATTATATTTCAATTTACTATAAATCTTATGGATAAAAATGGCATTGAAAATATTATCTATTAAACTTGAATGTATGAAATGAGTTGTACAAGATAGTTACGTGTACATTATAACGTTTTATATCAGGATTTGTAATGACCTTACATCAAATTTTAAGAACAATTTTTCCATTTCATGATACCACCAGAGTTATATTGGGGTTATTTATAAAATGACAGATAAACCCAAAAACTCAATATAGCATACTGAATTAGAATTATAAAATAAGAAAAATTGCATTCGTTAACTGATAGAGCGAATAATGTTTTGATCATTGCTATGATGATAATAATGCAATAATATGATGAGAACTAATTTGAGAATTTGCATCCATTAATATTTATAATATACAATTTAAGAAATAATATCTTCTAAACAAAAAGGTTAGTCTCTGGTTTTAACGTAAATTTAATTTCATCTTAATATATACATATATGACACTTGCGAGATATATTTCTACTTGTCATACATATACAATTCCATATCATTTATCGCTGGAGCGAAATTAGTAACTGGAGAATCCTTTTAATATTCCAAGAATTATTAAAACACAGCTTACTTGTAATATATGTAAGTATATCTATTGAGATTGAATACTTTTCCTAGGAAAAAAATTGAATATGTTACCCTTCCCCCGAAATCAGGAGAGACTCGGTTGTTTTATTGCATACTTCAGAGTCATCAACACTGCCAGGTCAATTAGATTCACTTATTGGCTAATTCCCAAGACACTGCCTACAACTTCTCACATTTGATGGCATTTTAAAATTTAACTTCTTATTCCTTTTCACCAGTACATTGTTTTTGATCTGCAAGATTTAAACCGTAGAGTTTCCGCATCTCGGGAAGGGCCACTCCGGTGGAACACCAATAAACTGGACGTGGTCAAGTTCACCGATGTCATCTCTAGGGGAGCGCAGGCGAATCCTGGTGAGGCTGGCGCCGAGGCTTTAGTAACATCCACGATGGAACTTTTTGTCTCGGCCTGTGACCGGTCTATGCCGCGAAGGAAACTCCGCCGCGACAAGCAACCCGTCTACTGGTGGACTGAAGAGATTGCAGAACTCAGAAGAACATGCCTTAGAGCAAAACGTGCCGCCACTAGAGCGAGAATTCCTGCAGATAGAGTTCGTAAGTCGGATGTCTACAAAGCTGCGAGAAAGTCTCTCCACCGAGCCATCAAGAGGAGCAAGGCGAATAGCTGGAGGAAACTTCGGGACGACGTCGATTACGATCCTTGGGGTTTGGGTTACAAAGTTGTGACCCAGAAACTCGGCGCCCGCTCTCAACCCTCCATCATGGAGAGCACCACCATGGAGAGGATCGTCACTGCCCTGTTTCCTGTACATCCACAGCGACCACTAGTTGACTTCGAACGGGTGGAGAGCGTTCCGCTTTTTACTATTGAGGAGCTGGAAACCTCCGTTCTCACCCTGAAGAGCAACAAGGCTCCCGGCCCGGACGGGATTCCCAGCGAGGCTCTGAAGAAGATTTTCACCATCAATCCCGGGTTGTTGCTGAGAATGTACAATGCCTGCTTGGTTGAAAGAATGTTTCCATCTCCCTGGAAAACCGCCAGGCTAGTGTTTATTAGCAAGGGAAAAGGTGATCCTGAGCTGCCGTCGTACTACAGATCTCTCTGCATGCTGGACACCGCTGGAAAATTTGTTGAAAAGTTGATCCGTTCCCGCCTGATTTCTGCCGTGGTAGCTGTCTGGGACCTTTGCCCTCGTCAGTACGGCTTCAGAAAGGGACGATCAACAATCAACGCGATTACGGAAGTACAGAAAGCAGTTGAGAGAGCCGAGAGCCACAAGCATTTCTCCCGCCGAGTAGTGCTTCTTGTTACGCTTGATGTCAAGAATGCCTTCAACTCGGCGAGATGAGTCGATATTTTGGATGCACTTCGTGACACCTTCCGCATTCCAACGTATCTGTTGCGGCTCATCGAGGACTAACTCCGTTCTAGGCGTCTGATATACGACTCTCGAGACGGAGCGCGGACGGTTGAAGTCACCTCTGGTGCCGCGCAGGGTTCAATACTCGGCCCGGATCTCTGGAATATCGCTTATGACAGCCTCCTGAGATCCGAGATGCCAGAGGAAACCGTCTTAGTTGGGTACGCCGATGACGTTGCGGCTCTCATCGCCGCACGCAACGTTGAGCTGGCCCAGCTAAAGTTGAACCATGCGAGTTGAACCAGGTCATGCGAGTGGTCAACGCCTGGATGTCCTTGATCACGGTCTTTCGCTTGCTCTGAGCAAGACGGAGATCGTGATTCTCACAAAGAAGAAAATTGACACCGTCGTCCCGCTGCGAGTGGGGAGGGAAGTGGTCCAGTCAACGCGTGCCGCCAAGTATCTCGGAGTCATGGTGGACAATAAGTTATGCTGGAGAGATCCGATCTTCCGTTCGGCAGACAAGGCTGCTAAGGTGGTCTCTTATCTTAGTAAGCTCATGGCCAATGTCGGGGGTCCTCCGTCCAGCAAAAGACGGTTATTGATGTCCGCACTCCAGTCCGTGCTCCTTTATGGGGCAGAGGTGTGGGCAGACGCTCTTACCAAGGAATGTTATAGGTTGCGACTCGCCCGGGTTCAGCGTCAAGCTGCGCTCCGGGTGTGTTCCACCTATCGGACAGTATCCGAGCCTGCCGTCCTGGTGGTTGCCGGAGTCATCCCTGTCAAGCTCTTGGCAGGGGAGAGGAAGGCGATTTATCAGAGACAAGGCGAGATCGGCAAGGACGCAGCAAGATCCGAAGAGCGTGCCCGAACCTTCCAGCAGTGGCAACACAGCTGGGAGCACGAAACCCGAGGACGATGGACTGCGCGACTCATCGAGCAGGTTCAACCATGGGTCGAAAGGCGGCATGGCGAGGTGGACTACTACCTCACGCAGTTCCTGACAGGTCACGGCTATTTCAAGTCGTACCTGAGCCGGATGGGCAAGACCAGTTCACCGGATTGCATCTACTGCCCGGGCGTTCCCGACGACGCGGAACACACCTTCTTCCGCTGTCCGCGTGGGCTCCGCCCGGAGGCCACAAGAAAACTCGGGGTTTTTTCGGTGGATACGGTCTGCGAAAAGATGATGGAGGATGAGGGAAACTGGGATTGTTTGTCACAGTTCATACGGGGCATCCTCCTGGAAAAGAAACCCGATCTGGACCGCGAAGTGGCCCAGATCCCTTGACCGAGCGGCTGGAAAAGGAGCGAGCCCCACGGGCTTAAGCCAAATTTAGGCCTAGCCTGAAGTAATGTGATAAACAATCCCAGGTTAGAATCCTAAAGAGTATAGGAGGTTTTTTTTAGTGGGTAAGCCCGCTTTTAGGGGAGTCCCACACTACAGGCTGGCCACCTGCGTGCACAACACATTTGATTATTTTGAAAAGTGAGAATGCTTGTGCTAAAACGGATCTTGTTCTCCTTGATAGTCAAAACATAAAAACCTAAAAAGATTCTCCGTAGTTTTAACTTAAAAGCTAGGATAATAACATGAAACTCAAACCCTACAATCTAAAATAGCAATACACATGTCAGTACGTTATCATTTAATATCACTCACTCATACTGATATATTTATAAAATATCAGACGTTTAATGTAAAACGAAAGGATACTCATGTTACGAATGTGATAAACATTGGGTATATCACAATAAACCTCACTAATCATATAAGGTTTTTTTTTTAAAAGGTTAATCTTTTCGGTAATATATTACTAAGATAAATTGGCGTATGTGTGACTTTTTATTTATAGGCCTAACAAAGTTTTCGTCTTGCAACTCGTTCATTGCTCATTTTAAAAATAATCACAGCAATTATAAATAGAATATTTATGTAATTGGAGCACCAATAATAAGATGATAACAAAGATTACTGTGCTTATTTTCACTGTCTGATTTGGTTCTTTGAAAATAATATAAGCCCTAAGTAAATCGTATGCAATACTGTTTGTGTTCTAGTTTCGTTTATGTTTGATTCCAGTTGGTATAGCCCTTGTAATGATAAAAGGCTCTCTGCTCTGACTTCTTGGCTGTAGACTTAATGTTCCACTGGTTCAGTCCTTTTTTGTCGTATAAAAATAACAAATGAATTCACCATCACTTGAACTATACAGGTCAAGATAACTGCACTATCAACTAAAGTTACAATTATTACAATTAGGATCGGAAATGGGAGAACTGCAATGGCCACCATTACCTCAAGAGGGCTTGGTTCGTATGCCTATGACGCTCCTGTAATGAAACAGCTAATGCAATAACCTGAAGTGAAAACTGAGTTGTTGCAGATCGGTAATAATTTTGTTTTAATATTTTCTGCGTTGTATCCTTGATGTAAATCACAAGATTGTAATGCAAAAGACATTAATATTGCTTCCACGATATAATTTAATACCAAAAGCACTTTTTATATTACGTTTAGTATTTTTATTGATTAAATAGCCAGTTATTTTGCACGGGTTTTATGTTCGCTTGACCTCAACATCTTTATCACCACTGCCCACCTTGCACTATACCACCGTTACCCCATATTGCCTTTGATCTATACACATATACTGTGATGTAGAGGACGAGTGTGAAAAGCCAAAAAACCAAATTTACAATACAAATATTGTATTTTATAATGAATGTGATTTTATATTGGTTATTATTCTATGACAAGAATTCTCATTTACAACCAGGCAGAAAAGTACTCAATGTCAAATTAATCGAATAGAACGAGAGCCTTCTTTGTATCGTAAATTTCAGGTTAGAACTCAACATTAATCAGCACTTTAATTTTTATAAATGCTGTAATTGGATTTAAATTTTAAATTAAATACTGTAAGAGCAATATTCTCGAAGAAAGAAAAAATGTTTTACTTTTTGTGGGAACAAACAGAATGAGTAGTGAAAAGGTTAATAGTTAATAATATAACAAGTTCAATTTTTCTCGATTTTGTTGTAGTTTAAAACCCCCAAAAACAATTGTCAAGTATGTAAGTAATATATATATATATATAGCCTATATATATCTATATATATAAAAATGAATGTTTGTATGTTTGTCCTTTATGGAATCGTGAACTATTGGACCGATCATGATGAAAATTTGTACGTATATGTATTTTTCCACGGAGAAGGTTTATAAGCTATGCCCATCCCTTTCCCGATTCAGGATTCCGCCCCACTGGTTACAGAAATACCCATAAGAAATGCATTGCAGCAAACATATGTTAACGTCTTTTCAAATTTTTAATCAGCTGTTCTTTGTAAACATATATTACACTTATAGTTTTAAAGCATAGAGTAAGCTTAAGAGAAACGACAAATTTTGTTTAAACTGTTTTTTGCAATCACTGTTAAACATAGACTTTACTATCCAGATAATACAATTCAAATTTGACGTAAAAATTCACCTTTAACTGCAATATTTATTTAATATAAACCATGCTCATGCTTGATCAGAAGAGTAATGCAGATATCATAATTACTATCTTACGTTGGCTACAAATATAAAGAATGTTATAAAATCAACCTTAGTTGTTTTTTTTGACAGAAGTATGGTTCTCAAAACTCCGTGTGTACATATTCTCTCGATCGAGACAACAAAGCAAGCTCAATTGTGGCATCGGAGATATAACTAATTTAATCTAAAATTTATTATAGTAAAAAAAAAATTTACTAAGTAATATAAGGACTTCGGTTCTTAAGATTTGCGTGCGAAGCCGTGGGTAACAGCTAGATAGAGGCAGGAATATGGTACATACCTTCATAATACGCCCAAGAGGCTCACGATGGAACGACTATCAATTATCTCAGCAATGTTTAGAATGTGATAGAAAAAGAATAAGTGAATATAGTGTACTGTTTTTCAACGGGAAATTGCGTGCGAAGCCGCGGGCAACTTTTGCAAAAAATTATTGAAATGCGCAGCAAAGCGCGCCGGGCCCGCTAGTATATATATATATATATATATATATATATATATATATATATATATATATATATATATATATATATAGTACCTAATGAATGCCAATGAAATAAAGTGATTTTCCTCTTCTACCAACAAAGCGCTGATATAGTTAAATGTATAAATATAAAGTTAAATAACATCAATCACTCGATCTCCAGTTCTGTGGAGTAATTATGTTAAACACAATAAAATGTGTTAATGGAAATACCAATCAGTTTTCAGGAAAAACAAAAATTTACGTATAAATTCAAAATTCATCTTATTTGTTTTACTAGGAAATCTATGAAAATTAAATACTAAAAACTACATCATAGTATGAGCGGACTATGCCTTGTTTACATCACAGAACAATAGACCGTTTGGTTGTTACACATGCTCAATGATGATGTTAACTAGCAGTAACAATGACTGTCTGTCTATCCCGTACAGTTAGATAGGTGAAATGCTGCAACACTAGATTTTGCCAATTACATCTACACATAACCTTGCTACGATAGGAAGAGTTGGTTCATTTTGAATGTTGAGTTTAGATCCAGTTCACCCTCATTTTATTGAAGCATCTGGTATCTGGCGAATAAAAGGAAGATGGAGCTACAGCTAAACTCAAAATTCACATTGAATCAACCCTTACTACCTTACTTTACGTTATGTGTAGAAAACTCGGTTGCTTCACCGTGTTTAGAGATCTTAGTGCATTCAATTGTGCACCTGCTGAGACACTGAGAATGCCATTTCACGTATTAATAGGTGACCTTTGCAGATTGTCTCTGTTATTAACGATAGAAAGGTTCGTTTTGAGCTTCGTCGTCGTCGACTTTCTTTAGATCTCTTCAGACGAACATGACTCCAGATTCCAGGAGTCATGTCTGAGACAGCGGGAAATACCAGACGCCGCAATACATTTACACGCTAAATGACAAGCTATAATATATATATATATATATATATATATATATATATATATATATATATAATATCCAAACTATATGTCATTTGTATCTAAAGAAACAACTTATTTGCAGATTAAAAATATTATAGTCCTTACTAGTTATAGAAATGTGTAACATGTACAGCGGAAGACTACTATATTTGTCAATGAGCCAAGAGCATTGTAAAAGCACACAGCTTGGTTTTTCTTGAAAACGTCAGAAAAATGTTTTCCTGTAAAAAATAAATTGATCGTCAGGCGCATTAAGTTTGTCAAAGGTCGAAGGGTGGGACTATAAATTAATATAGTCACGTAGTTGATCCATTCAGATGAAAGCTATTTTTATCTTCCAAATTTTCGTAATGTTAAATACTAAATATGACCTTAATGTTTTGCTCAATGTGAATTCAATGTTGTAATCAGCGGAAATGTCTGGCTCCAGTGCAATCAACAACTAAACATGAACATTTCTTCGGTTAGTCAACTCCTCGTACGCTATGGCGCGGCGTTGTTTACTCAACACATTCTCTTATGTTAGGAAAAACTGTATTGCTATACTGTTTAGAATAAATAACAATTTTGGAACTATAAAACTGCGCTAAAACTCACTAAATTTCTGCATTGTAATAAATAAATCGTATTCTTAAAGTTACCGTAATCTTATATTTCGAAGTTTTAAACAATTACAATAACTTAAATATAAGAATAATTTAAAATACTTTATAACATCGTGTATAAATTGGGTGACAAATAACACAAAAGGTACGTTTTAATGCTATCCTAAGTATATTTCAGATTAGTAAAATGAAAGTAATTTTAGTAAATTTTAAATAAAAAGTATTATTTTTAAGCTTTTTATTAGATTCCAACAAACAAGGCACAATACAGTGAAAATTACAAGGTATTTTTCAGAGAAGATTTCTCCCAAACTTTCTAGAACGCTCTAGACCAACGAAAGAAACAACGTTATCTATAGACTTCTGGTTTAAGTAGCTGCTCAACAGAACAGTTTTAACTACATTTAGAGAGAAAAAAAGTCAAAGCCATTTCCTGCGCTAGTCAAATTGACAAAAACTTAGAAGTAGTACTTCCAAGGAAACCCACAACGTTGATCTTGTCCCTAAAATATAAACAGAAATCTAACTTTTAATGCCATTAATGTAGTAAGTTGCAGACCGTATCTGGGGAACCAGTCAATCAGTGACGCTATTTGACATTACAGAGTTGGTGACCCTGGAGTATTCAATCAAACAACATTGTTACCCTAGAGTTTCGGGGTAGGATTGACAGAAATATCAGTAACTCAATATGGGAACCAAGAATAAAATTTCATCTCATAATTCAGATTATCGAAATAATGCAATTAGGCGCGTATATAAACAAATACTAGTTGTTGAACACTGTTTTGCTCCTTTCTATGATGTTGGAAATGGAAAAAATGTTTTGCATATTTTAATGCATGAAATAATAGAACTATTTCACATAAGTCTCAAGTAATTATTCTCCTTGCATCTAACAAATTAGGTCTGAAACTGGTACATTACCCAGGTTTAAGAGATATTATCTCTTAACTGACTAATAACATGCCAGGTTTATTTATACTTATAATAATTAACTTAACTTCCTTTGGTTAAAGTTACGGTTTTCAATATTTGCTTACCACGATTTTATATCAATTAACATTTTTACAATACAATACATTGTTTCATTGTTTGGCTACTTCCTGTCCAAGAATCATCCTTACTTATATATATATATATATATATATATCATTTTAATGAAACTGAAATATACATATTGTATATCTCTGTTATCAAATTAATTAATTTTGAGACCCAGAAGATATATTACGCTTTTACTGTTTCTATATATGATGTGTTTGAAAATTATATAAATGAGCAATATATAAGGTTGATGATATCCACTACGTCAATGTTGAATTGTATGTACTATAATTTTAAAAACGTTATGTATTTCATTTGTTACAACATTGGACATTTTGATTAATATTTACGACTTTAAGTTTTTTGAATTTGCAGATTTCTGCCATGAAAAATTAAACTATTCATATTAGTTTTTGTAACATCCTCATGGATTACAAATAATATAATTACGATCCATTACTGATAATATATTTTCTTTATTATGAAAGCTATTTTTGTCATTTTCACAAGTTATAATTAGCTTTGTAATTATAACTTTGGATTTTTTAAATATATAAGATTAAACTTCACCTAGTAACGTGAAAACAGTGTGAATTCTTTACAACGCAATTAAAGCACACTAAATTTAAAATAAATAAGAAGTTTCAAACTGAGATTATAAGTAGATATTCAACTCATAAAATTGTTTAAAGAAATTTACTGAATAAAAAAGTAAAATTATTATAATTTTACATCTTATTTGCTTAAAGATTTCTACGCGGGTGCGTATCTATTTTAGGTGGATTATTAGGACTGTGCTAAATAAAAAACTTTGCGTTCTCTAAAAAACTGTAATTTAATTTAATTATTTCAAAAATAGTTTCTTGTGAGTATACGAAATATCAATTAGGCATACACAAATATAAACCTATTTTGGATTTATTCAGGTGTGATATACATATATCATACAGCTAAACCGGTCGTTCATATTCTGTTTAAAGCATGTGCTAATACGTCCTTATTATCTGAAATAAAATGTAGATCGTATCATGGTTTTATTTAAACCCATCATACACTTCTCAACTTCTTTATTTTAATGTATGGTAAAATATTAGTAGATTTTTGTTATAGAAATTTTACTGCAGCAAGTTTCACTACTAATGTTTTTACGTAAAGACATGTAGAGCAATGTGTAACGGGGTATATACTCCATTTGTTGGGCCTAAAATTTGTAATTTCAGAAACAGGGGCAATATTGTGATAATATTCGAAAAGTGAACTTTTCTACCCTACAGAAGGATACTAAGTTTGGTTTTTCTAGTTGCGATCGTTAACAACTTAATATAGGTATCCATACTTTCATTCACTCTGTATACAAATATAAAATTATTAAATACGGTTTAGTTGCTTCTTTAATGCGCCAACCTTTGTTTATTGATAACCGATTACAATAGATTTTAAGAATAGTTTTCGCTGTGAAGATTATAGAAATTGTATTCAAGTTATAACAGTAATTTTTTATGCAAATGATAATTACAAATGAAAATTATACAAATCACAAACTGTTTATTATGTGTAGACCATTATTAGATTACTACATTACAACACTCTATTGACGTTGATTAAAGTTTTTCATAAAGAAGATAATCCAATGCGTTTTTTCCGTACTGCGAGTAGTACTCATCCAACTGTTAAGTATATTAAATCGAATAGGAGTTTTTAAACTTTATAGTAAAAGGTTTGATAGTGTAGATCATATATTCAACAACATGTACATAAGATGAAATAATAAATAGTAAGTGACCAAAGGATGTTAGTTATTTTAATTCTGAGAAGTAGTTATCCTCTTCCATACAACCAGAAGATAGATAGCAAAACGTGGTTGGAATTTATCTTTCTATTGAGTCGATCGACAACGAGATCAGGAAATGCTCTGCCATTCGTGACATTTCAACTCGACTCCTGCTGAGGACATATTGTTGGATCTTTATTCTTTGTCATGCATGTATAGCTTATTGAAAGAATTTATTTATATCATAAGCATTATAATTTATAATTTTAATTTTAAATTCTCAAATAAATTTAACGTCATTCAGTATGGTACATACTGATAATGCCACAGATAGCCATATTAGTCTATTCAGAAAAGAAATAAGATGTGAAGATATGAATTGGTGAATATATAACCACGAGCATTTTAAGAGCAAATTTGCTATGAGTCCTTTTGCAGGTCCTCAGTAGTTCAATGATTGTCCTTCTAGGATTAAAATATTAACGCGTATATTATGCAAATCATGTTTACTTATATATCTTAGGAATCAATGTTAAAAAAAGCGTTTTTGAAACTTTTTCCTCAATGTATGACATTCACTGTTTTTATGCCATTATGCTCATTTTGTTAAGTATTTTTGTCTTATTTTTCAATATTTTCACATTCTGCAAACTACGAAACTTACATTTGAAGGTTTTCGCATCATTAAGAAAAAATTTGAAGTTCCGTGATTATTGGTTGAGTTTTAGCAAATCCTAAATTCGAGGTGCTGGAAAACTTTCATCTCTATATATCTTTGATTATATATCTCTGTGTTCGCACAGTAACGCAAACTTAAACTGACTAAAAAGGCTTCAAATTTAACATGAAGCTGTATTTTTACATATGCAACACTGACTTATGGTGATACACATTACTCTGCGCTATTTGGCTGAGCATTTGCGAACATTATTACATTGGCATTTTAGGTAAACATGATGGCAGCAAAAAATAGGAGAATAAATCAATTTGTAAACGAAGACTCAGTAAAATTATGACATTTTAAAATTTGATATCTTAAAAAAATACCTCAGGGAAATGAGCTCTAGATACGATATCGAGGATCAACCTTAGCAATGCTTGTTACGGGACAAGTGGTGTGGCGCACTCCTCCTTGTTAATCTCACTTATGTTTGTGTTCAAGTTCAAAGGAGAAGTTTTGGAACTGGTTTTATAAAAAGGGGAGGCGATCTTTTTTACTTAATTTTGTGTTATTTTTTGCCGTAAGCCTGAATTGAGTAATATCATTGAGTAATTATCTCAATTCACACCCACCCAATAAACTATACAGTATAAAATGGGTCACAGGTTTCAATATTTATATTTTTTAAATAAGATATCTGTATGTGAAATCCAGATGAATAAAACCCTAGTATAATACGGGAAAACATGTTCCAACTTAAAAATGTTTTATGAAAATTCTCTAATCTCGCAAAACACACATAACGCAACATCGCATAGGCTACTAAGATTGTTAAACCAAAGTTACGATTCCATCTACTAAATCTCCAGAAAGTTGTTTATTTTCCAAATTAAAATCCTTATTACTGGAGTTGTGAGTCTGCGAAAATGATGTTTTCCTTTATTTCGCTTAAAACTGTTTTCACAGCCATCCTTATAAGCATTTCATATATTTAATTTTAGAATAATAAAACATACTAATGTACTTCATTACGCTTTTATTTTATAATGAACACCATAGAGTAGCTTCTAAAAAACTTAGTCGATTTGGAATTGGAAAGTAATCGTTAGCTCGCTTGAATTTACACGATATATCGCTTTCAACATCATAAGTATATGTTTATCTTTAAAAATAAATATCTAGATCAAACAAAATTGGTTGGTTATCATTTTTAATACCAAATTGAAGACTCATTATTATATTCCGAGGTCTGAAAACACTAATGGTATTATGTTGATAACTACGTAATATTTTCAAAACTCTGCCATCTTAACCTTGATACACAGTTTTGTACGTATCTAAAATTTATGTAAAATATTTTCTGTTATCCATTAAATTAACATGTTAGCTTTTAAAATTTTAGAACTACCACTCATTTTCTTACTACTTCTAAATATACAACTACGTAAAATATCATTAAATTTACGGAAGGCAATATTTATATCGTCTTCTAAATAAACTTCATAGCAATTAGTTCGTTGAAAATTAAATTTTAACATATTGTAATCAGCAATGTCTTGTAACTGGATTATGAGTAGACGAAACGTGAGTGGACTTATCGGGAATTGTAAATTTATCACGATTATAATAAAGACCAATAACATAGTGATCAGTAGTACTATGGTCAAAAACAGCGCCTTTAAAACTATTTAAAAATATACATCTGATAAAAATATGATCTATACATGACTGAGAAGTTGCTGTCATTCATAAAATAAAATAGTGGGGAATTGATTAAGGATACTAAACCATTATTATTGAACAGACTATGATAGTTGTTTTGAAATACGAATGCTGAAATGCTGAAATACGATTAATATCACCTACTTAAATTACATTATTATTTATTGTTTCAATTTCTTGTAATAATTCAAATGAAAATGTATTTACAGATCCAGTTTGCCATCTGTACAAACGTACAAGTTCAAAAGAAAAATGATCGATCTTTACTTTTAAAAGTTATACATGAGCTGATGTCATGTTTAACTTGTTGACATGGTTGGCAACAATACTATTAATTATTAACGTAACACAAGACACCACTGGCTCTGTAACTATCATTGCATTTAGCAAATAAAATATAGCTTGGAATTCGGTGTGCAAATAATTCCTCTGAGGCTATCCAAATTTCATTGAGCATAATAAAATTTTTTGTTGATTTAAGTTATTCATTTGTAAAATAAACATCAAAATTTGACCTTATACTTCTTATGTTTGTACATACAAAACTAATATTGCCTTCCTTGCCACATGCGTTATTAAATTAATTAATATCTGTATCAATACCACTACTATTCATACGAGAACATACACATATTCATAATTACTTGTTATTTTAAATAAAAAGTAAAAGAATAAAGATCCAGAAATAAATTCACACCCTATAATTATAATTACAAAAATAAAACCTTCTTAAAAGGGCAAACATTAATCTTAAAACTATTTAAACTTCTCAAAGTCGCCATAGTTATTTATTCTTTTATACCTTTCACCTTGACTCTTCCTCACAATGAATTTTCCATCCCTGGATCAGGCTCAGGCATAACTAATCCTTACATCTGGCTTTTAAATTTAACAAAAATACCTTATTATTTGGTGACAAGTGTTTCTTATATACATCCGCTGTTGTCGAAAGGCTGGATTAACGTCCCTTGCTGTCATACCTCCTTCCTTTTCCTGTACTTTCCGAGGATGTTTTCTCGTGTTGTTCTTCCTACGAATTTCACCGCCAGTGATGGATTACGGCTCCTCTGGAAAGACGGGATCCTGTGAACAACTGAGACATCACCCTCACAGATATCCACTCCAACGGCAGCCCCCATGTCTTTAACCAGGCTGATGATCATTAACTTCCATTAAACATTTTCCCTTCTTAGAGCAGAAAACTCCTCTCATCTCTTTCATGAACTTCTTGTTCTTATCCAGTTTCTCATATATAAACATTACGCAGCTGGAAAACTCAGTAAACTTACCTCTGAAGGTTTTTAGCTCCATTAAGACTTTAGTCTTCAGCTCTCTGACTAAAAAAACTTTTAAAAAACCTATGCATAAAACTGATAATAATACATAAACTGTATTATTTGGTAACGTGACAGACGGTTTGACGTGCACAAGCATGTTATCGCTGAACGATAAGTCATTTGGGCTTATCTACTCGACGGCTAGAGCCAGACTGTTCAAACATCACCAGACTGCACAAATCACAATCTGTTATCGTAGCGTTGGTTTTCCAAATAATGATGAAGTATTTTGAAACGTGATATGGAACAGTGAGACAGAATGAGTTGCCTAGAAGAAGTTTTCTTCCGTTGACCATACATACCCAATGAAATGTTAGGGAACTTATATTTTTCATAGCAGTGGTCCAAGTGACGTAAATTGTGGAAGTAATATAAAAACCATCCTATAGTTACGGGACATGATTGAGTGCGAATATTGGAATTATCCAACTATTTAAGATACATAAGAGTTGATCTGGAAAGCTCCACATCAAGGGTTCCAGATAATACTCCTGTAGGATTCCTTTAAATTAACATTACATGACATAATGACAATGAATAAAATGCCAAGATGTGATGAGACATAAATATCTCCACAATGTATGTCTCTTAAAGCTGATAAGCATTGAATCTCTTTCATTTTGTCAAAATAAAATTGTTTTTACTTTTTATTTCCTTAATTCCAGCAGAAATATTAAAGATGGTTTATTTTTATTTTAAAAAATATATCATTCTATGTTACTATGTCACCAGACGCAAGTAATAATACCTACATTAACAGATATAAATCTAAAACAGTATAGGTGCTAAATGTTTATCGTATGCAGTAAAACCTCATTAACTTCTGAAAAAATACCTAGACAAATAAAGCACAGTCCTAACATGATATAGTTAAACATAATAAAAAAATCACCTTGTGAAATATATGTTTCTCACATAGAACTCGAAATCTGCAGAGGCAGTGAAGGAAAAGAATGTCCATTGCAGATAAGCTCTGTTGTTCTAAATAATGCAACGTCCCCTCGATGTATAGCGTGCCGTCACAGTGAATAATCTTTTCCGTTTCTGATATACACTGATGATGACAAAGATTAGCTTTGTCATCATCACTGTCTATCTTTTTTCACATACTCTATTAATATTTTATGGTATTTCTTTTTGGGTTACTGGCTCAATCAAGATCAACTGCCGGCATAGAGTTGTATCTGAAAACATCGGTGAATAACTACCCGCAGAACTGTTAATTTAGTAACATTTTACCCTTATTGTCTCTTACTGTTACAGTCTACATATAGGAGCCACACTGGTTTAGCATGACTTCTTTATTTGAACTAATATTACAGTGAACCCTTTTATGAACAGTTGTCTCTTCTCTGCTATAAATTTCGGTTAAGCACTCACATTTTTCTCTTTACGTATTAAAAATACGGGCCTAAAACAAAAGCTGCTCCCGTTCGATCTCGATCTATAAGTAAGAACAACGCAAAAAATGAATGTTAACAAAATTTCCCATACGCATTAAAAAGATATTTTAAATGGCAAAATGTTGATTACAATTATTATCATACTGAGTCAAGGATAAAACACATAAACCATCTGTTAATTACTGTGAATTTAATTTAATTTGAACATTATGAGTTATCTCATTTCGTTCTCATAAGATGTTGTGGACAGATAGAAAGACAGACGGTCATAAGGAAATTTTTGAATCCCCTCCGCATACAAAGGAGGAACTGTGTTAGCCTAACGAGTCATAGCCTTCAATGACGCTCAGCCCTACTCATTGGTTAGACATGAACAATCATAGTCTTTTCATATAAAAATGAGGCTTGACTCAAAGTTCAAAATCAAGAGATGAAATCTTTCATTATATATATCTTGCAACATAATCTATTTCCTTTTTTGTTAAATAATTAAACTAGGTTTCATAGTAGTGTTCAAATAATGAGAGTTTCGGTGAGCTAGATACGGTAATGCAACGCGCTGACGGAAATGATATTTTACAGCCCTACGAGTGATGATAATAACAATAATGGTTAGAACTTAGCCAATTAACGTATATATTTTAAGTATGTAGCCAGAGAATCATTTTACGTTTATTATTAGTAATTGGTCCAGTAAAGTCACCTAAAGACTAAACATATACGCAATTCCTTGATAACTTCCCTGATGCCTGTACCGATCACCCACGCTGGTCAAGCAGATGATCGCAGAGTACGGTGTCATTGCCCAATGGTCGCCATTGTTCATGGTTCTCTTCAGTAATATGAGTGTATTCGTCTCTGTTTACTCAGAGGGTAAGGATATTCCCCGCTCGGTATTACGCCCCGGTTCATTTTATACAGCATTTCAGTAGTTTATCCAGTATTCAGTATTTCTGTTTAACATCATTATATGTTTTCCATTTGGTACATAACATTTCAAATGAACTCAAGATCAACTTCCCCTTTGTAATTTACTTCTATTTTTTGTCATTTAATTTGATAACTCTAGAGTGTTTGGTAACTAAAAAAGTGATTAGAAACTATAAATACTTGACCACATTTGTATATGTGTGTCTATGTAAGTGTTAGATGTGACCTATACAACGGTTCATGCTGACCTAGTTCATCTTCGGTATTTAGTTGATGGTTAAATATGTTTAAACATACTATTAATAAATAATATTTAAAATGTTTTAGGTTTTAATACATTATGTATGTTATCTTAAACAAAATGTGGCTTTAAAATAGAACATATCATGTGATAGCTACAATTATGTACATTAAATGTTTGCATTTTCATGATTAGCTTTTTTAACAATGTGGAACGAATTCTAAATTACTAACAAATTAATTGTTTCGAAATTTAACAAAATACGTATAATGTTAAATTGAAGTTTATTTTTGTATGAGTCCAGAAACAATTTGTTTACAACTTTTTCTACTTTTAAGGATTTTGGAACTGATAAATGCTTACTTTTACTGAAATCCGTGAAGTTTTAATTTGTTAGAATTGTATTTCATAGGATCTGGAAAGTATAATAGCCTAACATAAAAAGACATAAAAATAAGCCTGTAGAGTCAGCAACATACGATCAAGTTAATTGGACCATAGGTGCTTACTCAATTAAGCTTCTCGCATCCATCAATTCAAATTAAGCTTAATTAACGAAGTATTTTTCTATTTTAGGGGGAATTTCCACCCGAACTAATGCAAAATTTATTGTTACTGTATTTTCCTTGACGAAAACTGTCTTTTTTATTTTTCCATTCATAAGTGCTCTTAACTCTTTAAGTATTACAGAGTCATACTAGTCTTCACATAGCCAATTATTTAATTTGTTGTAGCTTAAATTTATGACTGATGTAATGTTTTGTAACTGTAAGGATAATAAATCAATATTCCCTGTGAACGGAAAATCGAGTCCTATCGTAAGTGAGTAGCTTACCGAAATACATAATACGATCTAGCAATTTTGATGAATATTCAAAATACTAATTATGTTTTAGTAAAAAAGCCACATTAAAAACCACTTTCATCTAATTTTTAAGTAAAAATACAATTAGATCCTTGATATAACACACAAAATTTATATTAGCGTGCAAAATATCTGCGTAACGGAATGTCTGTAAAGGAAAGAAATAATTGTTTAAACCACATCTGGAACAATTTACTTTAGCTAATACATTTATTTTAGTACAAAATTGGAATGATCGTATTTTAACAACATATAAGAAATAAAATACTTAGACATTCCATTGGCACATACTATATTTCAGAACGGTGTCTTTAGAGCCAAGTAATTATTATTATTTGGAGCAAAAATATTTCTTGGATGTATAATTTAATACAAAAGTTTAAATATTACAAGAACTCTTCTCGAACAAACAGGTGTGCTCTGATATTTACACTCCACACCAACCCCCGTTGTGACAGCGACGTCTCTTTAGCACCCTTTCTGTCATCCATTATTGTAATATAGAATAATTTTAAATACAAACAGAATATTCTGAAACTGTGATGTATATTACTTATAAAACCACACCCGATTGTGAATACAGATAGTTTTAAAGTTATAATATATCATATAATGAAGCTTTTTAGTTAAACGGCTCAGTAAAAACAGTTTACACTATTGACTTATACTAAATCCCTAGGTCCTCCAAGCAAAATAGAGATTAATCTCTGTATTAAAGCCGCATATTACAATGATTCTATTACATTTGCATTGTCCTCTTAGATAAATAAGCTGAGAAATTGCACTTAGTTCTAATAGGGCCTTCTGGAGTGACATTATATTCGGGATAAGGTTGGGGGTAGGAGCAACCACCTTTCGAGATCCATGAGGAAGGATTTTTGCCATTATTCTCAGTCAAGTCTTCTTGGAAGAAGGGGAGGCCAGATATTTACCAATCCCTCCAGTCAAAGCGGCATGGTTAGCACACCCTTATGTCTAAGCTAGAAACTGCCTCCGACTAACTCCAACAGCCACCCCTCGCAAAGGATTAGACGTATTGATCTATCCTTGAACCTAGAATACAGTCGGTTAGTAATCTGTTACCTTATAGTACAAGTTGCATGCGAACTGTACCACTTGCCAATGTTCATAGATGTATTTACTGCAAATGATCAAGTGCCGTTAGACTATGGGTAGCTAAGGTCAATCCTATAACACTGTCCAGGGATTCATGTGAACTCAAAGTGTCGACTAGAGAGTCTTCCTATGTCATTAGAAGACACATTTATGTAAGTTACAATACAATCTCCTAGTCTAACTTGATCTTTTCCTAGCCCCACTTTTTGTCAGCAGTTTTGTATAGTAAAGAAGCATTTAATGAATTTTTAATTTTCCAATTAATTTAAAAAAAATTTTAAGGAATGGTATAGAAACTAATTACTACAATTTGTAATTATTCTGCTGACAATTATAGTCAGTAGCTGAGATTTTGGACACCAATGCTATATTAAAAGGTTTTTAAATGGGACCGATGTACCAATTGTGATTCAAGTGGGTCTCGCCATGGATGCCAAATATTTATCCTCAAATGATGCAGGAGACAACGAAATATTTGCCACGATGCCAGATGTTTAATTGAAGGCTAGCCTGTTTATAAAACTATTAGAAATATAAATGTTACTTTCTCAACATTTTTCAATCAATCTTTCCAGGATGGTTATTTTAAAAAGGCTGGGTAGTTAGATTTCAGTTTCGGACCATGGACATATAAACCAATGGTCCAATCCGACCGTTCATGGTTCTTGTCTATGATATGGAATAATGTATTGCGGCAAACTGTGAATGACGCTGTCCCTTTTGTCAAAACGAACGACTACAGAAAGCCTTTGTCTCTTGTCCTACCAAACGAGATATTGATTGTTGCCCTTCGGCGAAAGACTGCATTTTCTGTTTTAGGATACTACCCTCGATCAGGATAATTGTTGTTAACGGATTTGTATTATCTAGTGTGTAATTTTACATTCATATATAAATATAACGCGAACATTTGGCAAATATCGCCAATTGGTTTTCTTGTTAAATATAATATTCAGCCAAATCCTCAAAACTCTCTACTTGTGATAAATTGTTAATTGGCTTGGGCTCTGGTTGAGACTCTAATAAATTATAGTAACGCGTGATTTGTACTAGTTACCATCTAATAACATTTTATACATAAGTTTTAATTTAAAAATTATTAATTTTAATTGCAACTTAGATATTTTAGAAATTAACTCTTTTTCTCACAGTTATCAGTGATGAAATTAAACTTTGGCAAGATAATATAATTGCTAAGATATTATTAAATGTATTATGTTTAAATGTATAATGTATTATGTCTTACCAGAATTTTTAAACTACGTAGTTTTACAGACGTTATTAAATCTTTTACCGGGATCTCAAGTCGTTCTATAGGATAAGAATGCAATTTTAAATAGACACGCTTGTAAAGACTATTAAAGTGTAATCGTTGAATATATATATATATATATATATATATATATATATATATATATATATATATATATAAAATATATGTAGTATAATATAGGTAAATAGATGTTAAGCTAAATTAGTTTCATACATTTAATATCTTAGGGTGTAAGTTAACACACAAATATACACAATTTACAAGTTATAACAACGATTTATTTGTTTTTTAAGTTTTATTCAAGATCATAACAATTGAAGTACAGAACGAGGACAGGTTGAGTCTTCAGATAAAAAGGTTTATTATTTTTAGTGGCGCTTTTAAGCAGCGCGAATAACTTTTATTACAATTATGTTTCAATCGCTAGATTTAGGGCGTTTCTTTGATTTGGAAAGTAGTGGTCATTTTGTTACCACGTAATTGTAGTTCATTCGAAGTTTTTAAGTAAACAAATTATAAAGGAAAATTTGTGCTAAAAGCCTGCTGAAAGCAAAGCATTAGAAAGGATCAACAGTTATGACAATATTTGTCACTGTGAAGCTTTTCTTGCTCTGACAACGATAATTTTTCCAAATAGGACGCACCATGTTATTTTATCCTGATTATAACAAACGCATGCTATGTATAAATAAGAAATAGTACAGTATTATCTTTAACAATGTAAGACGGCCGTTTTTGAAGTTAACACATTAATAGTACTTTGTGAATAGTTACCAATATAATATATCAGATTGAAAAACATTATTTAGGTTTAAACTAAATAACCAAGAATGGAATACATATTTTTCTTGGTGCCACTTATCATATACTGTTACCAAATCTCAAACTACCAATCTAAATAAACTATTTATTATATCCCTAAAACCATCGCGAATATGCATGATTAATAAATAAATGTGCTCTTAAAAGAGTTTTTGAGATAACGGTCAAGAAACGACCATTTAATTGAAAATAAAGCATGCAATTTGTGTTACAGGGTAATATCTAATATTTAATAATTATTACGTAACTTGCTTCGGAGTTAGAACTGCTTTATGCAATAATAAACATTAGATATTTGTAATGCGTCATCTTGACTTTCAAAATAAGTTTGGAAGTCACGAACTTCTAAAGAGATTGGAACTCCACACTATGTCTTTCTGAGAACATTTCCGACTTCTGGGATTTCATCTAATATTATTCGATGGATCGAATTCACCTGTCGAAAGGAACATTTTAGAGTAAGAATTGCCGTTAATATTTGCTAGTTCAGGAGTGTCTGAAAGCTCCAGCTTATGGTTATAACCGATCTCCCATTTGAACCTACAATTATCACAGCATTAGCCTCTGCATAACTTACTTCTGGGCAACTCTATGAATTTCAGAGTTATACCCCACTTGAAGAAATTGTGTTGATAAATAGGTTCCGTTCAGAAACCTCCAACGTGACTGTAGCGAAAATTAATAATCACTTGGTATTTGTAGTAGTTACAAGTTAGTTTAAAAATTGTAAGAAAATAAATGTTCTCACTAGGATACGCTTCTTTCAGTGATATGAGAAGGCGAATAATGATTATGTTTTGTACTCAACGGTAGAAAATTACATAGTATATATATTACATGTCGTGTTTTGAAGAGTTGTGATTCCAATGATTCCAGTCAACTCACTGTCAACTCTTATGGGGTAATTTCTACGCAAATATTAGGTAATATTTTATTAAAATGGATATTTTTAAAATCTCAAATTGTTGGTAAAACGAGATACCACTTAAACATTCATATATTTATAACTGAATAGTATAAGTTTAGTTGGATATATAACTTTATATTTATAAATTTAAAGCAAACCCTTTAATTGGACTCACAAGGTAACAAGAGGCTTTAAATTCAAGTGACTCAAGCGATCCTCCACAATGAATTCTTGAAAAGACAGCTCTTTGCTACGTACAGGATTAAAATAAAATCCACTGTCCTCTTAAAATATTATGTAATTAAAATAATAATCTTAAGGGCTCTTCATTAGAAAACCTGTTTCTATAATTTATTTTGAGTTTTTTCATTACCTAAACGTTCAAAATGTAACTCACCTTACTTACCTCATGAATTGAAAAAAGTAAAACCTACGAGTTAAATAATGAAAACAAAAAAAATAATTAGCGGATGTTCTGTAGATTTCTTGATGTTTGTTTTTAGCTACATTGATTATAACTGGACTATTATTGTAAAGCACTTTAACTACATGTATTATATTTGGGCAGTTATTATACAGTAGCGATCTATATGTATAATAGCGCGGCAGTTATTTTACAGTAGTTTAAACATTTATAATAATTCCATTTTTGACAACTGAGAACAAGAAGATACTCAAATTGTATAACTTACATTCTAATTCAGGAATATTTCAATTTAAATAGCACAAAAACCACTGTCATTTAAAAAAATGACCTAGAGTAATGAGAACTATTAAAAATTTAAAAAAATTTAAATCTATGTACTAATTTTAATACTTATTTTATTTTAACACATCTATAAATTTCTAACACGGTACTCGATTTTGCATTTAAATATCAATAAAAAACTGCCTTCTAAAGTTCACTTTATAAATACAAATTATCCCACGAGTAAATAGATAAGGAGCGTATATGCGCAACAAACGGCTAAATGTAGCCTATAACGAAATAAACTTAATACGATGCATCAATTAAAATGATATTATCACGATTTGTAGTTACTAACCATGGATAAATAATTAGAACATATTTCTTATATAACACTTGACCTGTTTAAATGCGACCATTAATGAGAAAATCAATGAATATAATTTTAGATAAATAGTTCCTCCCTTTTACAATAACGCTTGTGTAATAGAAATCTAACTTATTATATTATAAGAGCTGAACATTATAGTAAATTATATTCACGAATATGCATGGGCACTTTATTTTTCTATAAGAAATGGAAAAGCATATCTTACATATATTTTTATAATTGAATTTAACGTTACTGTTTAGAAGATTTACTTCCTGTTAAACAATTTAAATTATTGTTCCTACCTTCATTCAAATTGTGTCAAACAATAACTATTTTCATGGACAATAAAACACGTTATAGTTTCATTTCATAAACTGCTTTAAACACTTAAACTGTAAAAAGGGTTATGATGGTATTGATGGTGCGGGTGACTCATGAACTTTTACATTTATCTTGAGGGTAACGGTGATATCAACCAAAATTTAACAGAATAAATACATTTTTAAACAATATGAGTACAAGCAGATGATATATCAAAATTGAAAAACTATCATAAGTAAAAAAGTATTAATAATAGAGTGAATAATAGAGTTTGGTGGAATTAAAAAGTTCTATTTTCAGCGCTCTCTTGTGTTTTAGTACCTCCCATACCTATCCATAACTTTTATTTATTTAACCTATCCTTCACAGCGACACGAGACATGTACGGCTTTTATAACAACCGGGGTAGTAGCAAGAAGTGCCCACTACATCAATGTGTTAAACATATGACCCATTGAACAAAAATGTGTATGTGTTATGTCGCAAGATATGACACATGTCATACTATTTAACAACATTACATCTCAAGAATGAAATAGGCTATAGGCTTGAAATTTCCTTGCAACCTTTAGTGAAGCTTGTTACGTGCATGTTGTGTGGTGTACTGATATCTTAAATTAAAGTATAGTGTGTTTTTTTTCTGCCAAGGGCGATGTTCTTTTAACTGTAACGTGTAAATACAAACTATATCGAGAATCTAGAATAATTCATTTAAATGTAACCTATAACTAGTACCCAGCAGAGATGACTTCTGGCTGGTTTATACCTTCCAGTTAACCTACCACTGGGCACAGCAAAAACCGATGTGTCACTTAAATCTCGGCAACCTTATGAATGTTGAGGAGCTGCACATCACTAACCGCAAATGTTGAGATTCCGGGAAAATTCGATAGGTCTAGTCTACTGCGGGAGATGACTGTTGGAGTTGGTGGGGTTCGTTCCCTAAGTATCAGAGGTTCTTGCTAGCCTCAACATGGGTGTGTCACCCCCTGTCTGTTTTGACTGGAGAGGCTGGTTCAGAGCTGGCCTCCCCTTCATCCGGGGGGACTTGACTTTGAGATTAGTGTCCTAATTCTTCCTCATGCATCTCGATAGGAAGCGGCCCCTACCCTGTAAACCTTATTCATCCTTAAAGTCCTGTCACTCAAGAAGCAGCGCAAGGTTCCTTATAGGACTAAGTGCAATTTATAAGTTTCTTGTCCTAAGAGAACAAAAAAACCTATACCTTACTTCGTACATTACTTTATATATTATTTGGGAGTAAAAGAATGTCATCTGAAATTTTTAAATACTTATTATACTTTTGATGGATTTTACTTAAAATTATACACTTTTACATTAGACTACTTTGCAGTATTACTTAAATCCGTTATGAATCCGTTCAAGCTGTTGTGAATGGAAAAAATAATTCAATTCTTATAAACCAAACTGCAAAAAATGTATAAAATATTTTTGTTGTATTACATAATAAAGAGAAATCAGTCTCCAACTGATGAGTCTTTTTATCACTGTTTGGTTCTAATGGGTATAACACTAATCTTTATTTGAATAAAACACTTGTAATTAAAAAGTATATGTTTTTAATTTCGCAATTAAAACGCTTGGGTAACTGAAAAAAACATTTTCTCCACTTTTCTTTTTAGTTAAAATTATATATAATGTATTCAATCTTTGTAAGCGAAACATTTTGAAACTTTGAGCACAAAATACATTGCGATAGTGAGTTTTTGTTAATGTTGTGCCCTTGTGGGGAAAAAAGGTGGAGCAAATTTAGAAATGCTGAGCCACATTCAAAATTTATGGTCACTCAAAGCATTTCCACCCTCAAAAGATCAGATGAAAAATTAAACCTATTTTCCGAGATCTTGCATAAAGGGAACTATTAAATAAGCGTTTGCATGAGGAGTACCCATATTTAAAACAACACGGTGGACAATATAATATTCAGACGAATACCTAAATCAATTTTTGTACTCTTTGAAACCAACACATGGTGTTCATGAATTTCTGGCTACCTTTAAAGGTGGCAATGTTGTAAGGTGCAACATACTTAAGACTAATGGGATCCATACGGAAAAAAATATTTGCTACAGGATGAAGACATTAAACATTACAAAAGTTATCTTGAATCTCAATAATTATTTCACAATTCTAATCAAAAGCCTGCTAACAGGAAGCTTGAAGAAGAATTAGAAAGTGAGACAGTGAGGTTGGGTTTTCTTATAGAGCAGGGCTCGACTTAAAATATCCTACTAAACTCACACGGAAATCCTCGTTCTCCCCAAGTTTATTTTTTAGAAACATATTGTACCTCATAACAGAAACTTTTCAAGCTAGGGGTTTAAACTGTTAAGAAGTTGTTTAGTTAAATAGAGGTATCTTACCACTTTTTTAGCATAGTCAACCTGTTTTACAGGTTGTGGTTTTCAAAGAATTAAATTTTAAAATAAGAAGTTACTTTTTATGTATTATGAAAAATATTATTTTTAGAGCAAAATTAATTTTTTTTTAGGATATTAAAGAATGAGTTTGTAAGCATTTTCCAAACATTTTCTCTAAATAAATATGGTATAATAATTACCGTCTAAATTAAACAAGCTCAATTTTAAGTTCATTACAACTCTGAGACAACATGAAAGTAAATCTCTATAACACTTTCGGAGATCATAGGAAGTCATCACGAAACCAATGCTTCCTGCTTACTGGTTGGTTACTTCCAGAAATTCGCCATTAATAGGAGGAAATGGGTTGTTTTTAAGGACTAATGTCCTTGCCCAAACTATCTTCGTATCGGTTACCTATCTCGGTATTTGCAACCTCTAGTAAACGTCATTAACATCTTACCGATCATTAAAAAAATAATTTATAGTGTTTTTATAAAATTTTATAGGCATAATTCAACGTTTAATTTCTTATATACAAGTAGTACTCTTAACCAATTAATTGGAGCTGGAGCCCAAACTCGAGTGCTATGTTTAATCACAGCCGGGTCGTGATCGATAAGCTTTGATCACTTGAGCGAGACTTACCACTCCATGGCTTTTATGAAGGGTAAACATATGTGTCGCCTTATAGACAATACAACGATTGGTCTTACACATGTACTCCTATACTTCAATCAATCGTTAAATGTAATTACTGTGAGTATAAAAAATGTTTGCACTAACAGTAAAGTACCAGCAGGAAAATCCCTGCAGTGTAAATAACACAATTAGTAACAATATTCTAATAACAATATATATATATATATATATATATATATATATATATATATATATATAAATCAAGATGAAATAACCGTTCATTCTCTGCCAGGTCGATGATCAGGTTAAATATGAAGTAAACCGACAAAGACAAATATAGCATACGAAGTAACAATATTCTAACAACAAACCACAAATCTAGATGCAATAACCGTTTATTCCCGGCCTGGTCGATAATCAGGTTAAATACTAAGTGGACCAGTGAAGATCGCATATAAGGTATTTCTGTAAACCAAAATATTATCAATAATGTGAACAGCTAGCTACATGTAATGCAGCGTTCCTTCACAAATTACCGTCAACAGATAATATCAAAAGGATGATATCTTTTACGATGGTAATGAATGGTTATCCTTGAAGACATAAACGTTTATAATGTATCGAAGAGTGCTTTCGCTACTACTTTGCATATTTCTGTATGTAGCTGTACTAGTCATCGAAAAAGCCTGTGTGGTAGAACAGGGAAAATACCAGTATTATTTATAGCTATTTAGACATAAATTTAGTAACGTATTCTGTAGCCAGAGATGTATCACAGTTTGACAACGTATTATGTAGATACATATGTATCATAGTTTAACAATGTATTCTATAGCTAGAGATGTATCATAGTTTGACAACGTATTCTGTAGATATATATGTATCATAGTTTAACGATATATTCTGTAGCTAGAGATGTATCATAGTTTGACAACGTATTCTGTAGATACGTATGTATCATAGTTTAGCAATGTATTCTGTAGCTAGAGATGTATCATAGTTTGACAATGTATTCTGTAGCTAGAGATGTATCATTGTTTGACAACGTATTCTGTAGATACGCATGTATCATAGTTTAACAATGTATTCTGTAGCTAGAGATGTATCATAGTTTGACAACGTATTCTGTAGATATATATGTATCATAGTTTAACGATATATTCTGTAGCTAGAGATGTATCATAGTTTGACAACGTATTCTGTAGATATATATGTATCATAGTTTAACGATATATTCTGTAGCTAGAGATGTATCATAGTTTGACAACGTATTCTGTAGATACATATGTATCATAGTTTAACAACGTATTCTGTAGCTAGAGATGTATCATAGTTTGACAACGTATTCTGCAGATACATATGTATCATAGTTTAACAATGTATTATGTAGCTAGAGATGTATCATAGTTTGACAACGTATTCTGTAGATACGTATGTATCATAGTTTGACAACGTATTCTGTAGATATATATGTATCATAGTTTGACAACTTATTCTGCAGATACATATGTATCATAGTTTAACAATGTATTCTGTAGCTAGAGATGTATCATAGTTTGACAACTTATTCTGTAGCTAGAGATGTATCATAGTTTGACAACGTATTCTGTAGCTAGAGATGTATCATAGTTTGACAACTTATTCTGTAGCTAGAGATGTATCATAGTTTGACAACTTATTCTGTAGCTAGAGATGTATCATAGTTTGACAACTTATTCTGTAGCTAGAGATGTATCATAGTTTGACAACGTATTCTGTAGATACATATGTATCATAGTTTAACAATGTATTCTGTAGCTAGAGATGTATCATAGTTTGACAACGTATTCTGTAGATACATATGTATCATAGTTTAACAATGTATTCTGTAGCTAGAGATGTATCATAGTTTGACAACTTATTCTGTAGATACATATGTATCATAGTTTAACAATGTATTCTGTAGCTAGAGATGTATCATAGTTTGACAACTTATTCTGCAGATACATATGTATCATAGTTTAACAATGTATTATGTAGCTAGAGATGTATCATAGTTTGACAACTTATTCTGCAGATACATATGTATCATAGTTTAACAATGTATTATGTAGCTAGAGATGTATCATAGTTTGACAACGTATTCTGTAGATACATATGTATCATAGTTTAACAACGTATTCTGTAGATATATGTATCATAGTTTGCTAGAGATGTATCATAGTTTGACAATGTATTCTGTAGCTAGAGATGTATCATTGTTTGACAACGTATTCTGTAGATAGAGATGTATCATAGTTTAACAATGTAATGTATTCTGTAGCTAGTATCATAGTTTAACAATGTATTCTGTAGCTAGAGATGTATCATAGATAGTTTGACAACGTATTCTGTAGATATATATGTATCATAGTTTAACGATATATTCTGTAGCTAGAGATGTATCATAGTTTGACAACGTATTCTGTAGATACATATGTATCATAGTTTAACAACGTATTCTGTAGCTAGAGATGTATCATAGTTTGACAACGTATTCTGCAGATACATATGTATCATAGTTTAACAATGTATTATGTAGCTAGAGATGTATCATAGTTTGACAACGTATTCTGTAGATACGTATGTATCATAGTTTGACAACGTATTCTGTAGATATATATGTATCATAGTTTGACAACTTATTCTGCAGATACATATGTATCATAGTTTAACAATGTATTCTGTAGCTAGAGATGTATCATAGTTTGACAACTTATTCTGTAGCTAGAGATGTATCATAGTTTGACAACGTATTCTGTAGATACATATGTATCATAGTTTAACAATGTATTCTGTAGCTAGAGATGTATCATAGTTTGACAACGTATTCTGTAGCTACATATCTATTACAGTTGCATTTCCTGCCCTGCTATGGACGTACATCTCTACTATTTCGGCTGCCCTAAAGTCGGTACATGACTCGTGTCGCAGTGAAGGTGTAAAAAAGGACTAAGAATATGAGTTAAAGACCAGTTACTAAGAGGAAGTGCTGATTGTCAGCGACGTCGAGGTAAACTACAAACAACAACAAACTAGTGTCAGAATGTGCTCTAAGTGTGTCCTATATATTTTTATCTTTTCAAGTGAACACAATTATTAGAGATAATAATGGTAAGAAACAATTAAATCTTATAAATACAACTTACTAACCTCGTATTTGGGAAATTTAACTTCTTCGCGAAGCTGCTTATTAGTTTAAAGTATACTTTATGGTTCATAAAGTAATAATACACCCACACATTTCAGACTCATCTAGGTAGACTAGGAATTGCCAGAGTCTTTGGGAATGTATGACATAATTCTCATTGTTAATTGTTAATCACTTAACATTACAAAGCAAATTAACTGGCGTTACGGAATCAACAAGTGTTGTATACTCGGTATTTTGTCTCCCATGCTATCTATGAATCTAACATTTGAAATTAATAAAAAAATTACTAATTCCTACTTTTTAAAGTAGTTTTTTGTGAGCGTGCTGTTATACTCGTATATCGGTTATTATCATAATTTAATCCGTTTAGTAACCGCATTTTACTTTTATCAAAACGTAAACGCTTCTCCTGTTCTATTTAATTTGAAAGGTTCTCTTCACATACTATATATCTCAAACAGAACCATAAAATGAATACAAAATAATATACGCAATGTTTACATAAGTTTTTTTACACTTAATTGTACATAAATAACAGATTATTAATAACGCCATTGTAGTGATGCAAAGTTTGCATTGAAAATGTTACTAGAATTCAGATGATTCACCAATTCATTTTTTATGGAGGCTAGTGGGACAGAGATCGGTTACTTTAATCTTTATTGATTGTTTTTCTTATAACGTTGATCTGAGTTTAAATTAAAAGTTACAGCTCGACAAGTACAGTAATGACAAGTGATTCAATTCAACCAATGTGTTTCTGCTGCATGAAAATGCTCACACAGAGTTTTTAAGCTAATAGTAAGTAGGAATTGAAAATCTAGGAACACTAACAAGCAAAAGAAAAAGTATGAGTAAAGAGATAGCAGTACATAATTAAAAACTCTTTTCAGTATTATTAATTTGAAGTCACAAGTTCATTGTGTATGAACAAAAAAAAGAAATAAAACTAAATACACTACCGATTGACTGCTGATGTAGTTATAGTTTAAAATAATTTCTACTCATATATACACAATCTTACGAGTTTTAAAATATCCTGCTTTTATATTAAATGATTTTATAACAACGTAACAAGGGTGTCAAGGACATGTCGCCTTCACCGCGGGGGTTGGTGTGGAAGTGTCACATCTGAGTATGCTTGCTTGTTCAAGACAAGGTCATGTGATTTTTAAACTTTTTGTGTTGAATTCCAAGAAACTTTTTCACAAATAATAGTAGTTACTAAATATGAAATATATCGTACTAGAAAATAATCAATGTCAGTAAAACAAAAGTATATCTACAAAAAGAATATCTATGCCAATAAAAATAGTTCATGTTGATATAATTAATTGTACCAAAAGTGGTATATAATTATGATTTTTTAAATTTGCAACAAATATAATTATTACATTGAATGCTTTTCAAAATTCATACAAGTACTACGAAGCAATAAATGAACAACCAATTTTTTTATTTATAATTTTTTACTTTGAAAAGTGGTGTGTGTGACACGTACATTTAATACTATTAGAACGATAATTTCCAAAAATTTTAATTGACAAATTAAATATTGATATAGAATTATTTCACTGATTATAATAATTTAACAATAAATAAATAATAATTTTGAACTTGTGCTGAACTATTGGCTTAGTTTGGTGCTCCAGAAAGCATAAAGGGAAAACCAGGTGTCACTGCCAAGTCTTACGTGGTCTGAGTCCGACAGGTCATAAGTTCTCTAATGTCCAAAACTAGCAAAACTTTTGGACATTATTGAAATGAGAGCCTAAAATAATGCTATAACAAGCTATAAACCAACAGAATAAGCCATACTCATATTAGATATATATATTAGTGATATATCACCAATATTGTGTAGCTTCCAAACACTTCCACTTTACTGCACAATAGCCTAGATTGACCTAGGCTTACTAATTACAACATGTCTCATATAAAATTATGAAATTACAGAAAAAACACTACATATTATCGATTTAAAAATATCTATAATGAACTCGTTTATAAGTGATTAACGTTATCTCGCGAAATAAATACCTTTTGTGACCAAACAAATCAAAAGACCCAGACACCTGCTTCGAAATGGCTAAGTAGAGATAATCGCTCTGGTAAATTTACGATGTCACTTTGACATCACTGTTGCTAAAACAAAAAACAATTTATTATTAAAAGTAACTAAATTCTTTCTGTTTGAAATGGTATCTAAAAAGTAGTGATGGTGTTGGCTTGTGTACCATATGAGCTGACAAAACGGGTGAATTTAGTATCGAAGTTATAATGTCGACTGTTACTCCAGAACCGATTCAGATCGCAAATACAATGCCGATTGCCATTTTTTGGCAAAATTAAAAACAATTATTTTGTTATTCTACTAAATCCGGATATAGAGTTGGGTCAAAAAATTTGAGGATGTCCTTCTAATTAAGGCTGATGTTTATAATAAACACACATATTAATAGTATTGTCGTTTATTTTCAATTATTAATTATTGTTTTATTTTTTGTGGCAAAAACAAACTCCGGTGAAAATAAAAATACAGATTTTTAAATAGCACATCACTACTCCTTTTACGTGGATATTATTGAAAGTAAATGTAAGGTACACTTTACGAATGCGTCTATCAACAACTACAATATATTTAATGAAAAATATAAATAAAATAAAATACCTGGTAAGAAATAAATATTATAACTTTAACAGCTGACGCAACATAACTGTGCAAGATTTAGCATTCTGAAAGCCAACTGGCCTTAGATTGTGCATCTGTAAGTATGAATGGTAGAGGAAATTAGAATTGCAAGGGAACGGAGATGGTGGCAGTATATTTCCTGTTTCCTCGTCTCGTTTGTTTATTATCTTCTTGGAAATCTCTTTGGTTTAGAAGTTAGCTTTGCCACTGACTATTCACACACATGTAATTTACTTGCAGGGGTTGTTATAAACATTCGAATTGGCATTAAATAAGTAGCTTTCAAGTTATACTTGACAAGACACCAAATTACCATTTGGTTATTTTAATATTCTGGTTCACATATCCTTAAAAATAGTCAAGTTTATTGTGATACAAACTAAGATGTATACACATTCTGATTACATAATTTTTAGTTCATTTTTAATGTAATAAATAAATAAATAAGTGCCTTTATTTAAGAGCGTTTCTCATTTACAACCTTTTTTCAGAATAACTCGGAATTGATTACACACTCGTGTTGTACAAAAGTACTTTTAAGCAAATACATTCAGTGGAGTAACTATGACTTGGCTTTGGAGAGAGGGATAATTCTAAATGTAAATAATTTATCTAGGCCTAATTTAAATTAAAACCTTATACTGAGTATTTTAAATCGAGTTATATTGTTCTTTTACGAATCCTTAATATTTAGGGAATTAGGACAGGAGATCTATTCTCCTCATCACTTCTTTAGTTACGCCACTGAATATATTACTTTAAAGAAACTTCTCAAAGATTAGTTTTCTCAATAATTACTAACATTTATCGAGTCTCATAGAATAAAACACAATGCTACCTTTGTTACTTATTATAATTATTTTATAAGTTAGTTGATGTAAATAATACAATTATCTAGTCAACTATATTTGTTCTAAGTGTAGTACAACCTAAACTTACGCAGCATTGTGAGACGTGGTTACTTAGATATTGTATTTAGGTAATATTAAAACAAAAACGTGAGAAAAACTTAATTACTGAAGAACTTGTAAACAATTTACATAGGAACAAAAATTTTACTTATGTTTATTAAATTTTAAAATTATAAATTAATAACTTTTAAGTTACGTAATATACACTGTACCGACTGAAAATACACTCGTAAATCAAGTTTTCTTTTTAAATCTAAAGCTGAAGAAGTATTACCACTTTCACTAGAAATAATGCTCGAAAACTAATTATTTTTGTTCCAATACAGATATTGAACATAATGTCATTTGTACCATTTTATAAACTCACAAGGACAAAGAAAGTGTTCCATAAGGTGAATAAATTGCTATTAGTAACCAAACTAGTTAAATTATTAATTGACCATTTTGAAATATTCTGGCAACGTTTACAATAAGTGTGGCAAGATTCTTTTAAATAAAGCTCCTATTAAAAAGTAATAAAATACCATTCAAAAAATACAATTACATGCCGCAATTACATTTCCGCAAATAAAGAAAATTTATGAAGTAAAGTTTATTAAGTAAAGAAAATTACAAAAATACATACTTTAGGAGTGTATTAATTATCATCAGAATATACATATTATTTTTAATATATTATAATAATCCAAATTATTAAAACTTTAAATATGTATACCATTTTATCAAACCAGAAAAGCGTTTAGAAAAACATTTTTTCAATAAAGTAAATAAATATAAATAAATGAAGTAATAAAAGATAAATAAAGAAATAAATAAATATAAATAAAATAATATAATAATAAATAAAAGTAAATAAATATATTCAATGTTCAAAGTAATTACTTGTATTTAATGTTAACATTTTATGTATTAAAATACCTTAAGCTAACATTTTATGATGCAATCACAAAAGATATCCTATTTAGAGGCGATGCATATACGAGTATATGGAATCCAAAGTTTAAAAATACAATTTGGAATTGATTGCTATTATTATTATGAAATTCAACTAGAATAACTTGTTTACAATGTTTAGAACCATGGACTTATGTACTGTAAAGTAAACGTCATATTATTAGTCAAGTGTGTACGCGTCTGACTTTTAAGAGAAATTGAAGAATTTAATAATTATAAATAGGATTTCCACATATATACAACACCTATAATAAGGATTTTAATTTGGGAAAGTAATTAACTTTCAAGAGATTCAGTAAATGGAATATGGTTGAACAATTTCAGTAACCCATGTGATGTTACGTAAACTCTGTGAGACTAGAGACTTCAATACATTTTTAAGTAAAAACTTGTTTGCCTATATTAGACTTTAGTATCAATGTTTATTTTTTTTCTAATAATGTAAAAATTTCTAACTTGAAAGAACAAAATTGTTTTCCGTTTAATAATACGAGCAGAATTACATTAGGATTATGTATTAAATAAAGTAAAATCCAAAAAATCAATACAAAATAATTAATAAAGAGTACAGGACACACTGTATAAAAATTAAATTTTTTAAACATAATTTAACAGCAATTTTTTATGTTTAACAAATATATATATATATATATATATACACATATACAAGTGGTAACATTATTTATATATATATATATATATATATATATATATATATATATATGCATATAAAAATTCGTAATTATAAGTGTTTGCATGTCTATTTTAAACACTGAAACAATCATTTATAGACTTACAACTTCTTTCCTTATGGATTGATGAGTTTGTAATGTGAAATTACCACAGTCAAAAACCACTAAATGCAGGCGAGACTCAAGATGGATGTGCTGCAAAAATGTTAACTAAATGCGATTTATTTGGACTGTACGCTGTTTTCAAAGTACAGTAATTGTTTACGCCACATTTGAGAGCAGCGAGTCATGCTGAGCAATGTTATTGCTTACACATGACGAATAATAAAGAGCTAACAATATTTTCTCAGTAGAAGATGCGAGTTGACATATCACGAAATGACAGAACAGTTCCTGATCTCGCTCTTGATCGTCTCAGCAGAAATGTACATTCCAACCACGTACTGCTTTCTATCTCCTGGTTTCGGATTGGAAGTTTATAACTACTCCTTAGAATTGGAATACCTGGCAATATTTGGTTGGGTACGGTTTATTATTTCATCTAATGTTAGCTATAAGACAATATTTAATTTTTAGCGTAAATGATCTCACATCATAAAAACATTCATTATATTGATGTAGGAAAATAAATATAGTATTAATGATAATCAATACAAGTAAGTCATGTATTACTTACAATCGAGAATGCGCAATAAGACACATTGAATTAACTGTTTGATCAACAACTCTAATTAAGGTCGATTGAGTGTTCTAATGTAGAAATCTAATTATCGGTCTGCATATAGATAACAGGCTGTATTGATGGCTCTCATTGACTTCATATGTGGTGCATTAATGTTATTTGTATTGCTTGCATAAACCTTATTTTCATTGAGTTACTCTTAGGTCTGCTATAAACACAATCTTAACCTTACATTCCACAGTTAAACTTGTAATCATTAATCTTGTCAATTTTATTTTATCAGTTCTCTGTATCAAAGTTTAACGCATTATAGAATCAACCAAAGCATTAATAAAAATTAATTTTTAAACCATGATTCAATTAAAGTTATATTTTTTGATAAGTTGTGATGGGATATTAATAATTATTTTTAATGTTGATGCAGTAATAGGGAACAAAAATACTATTCAGCTATATTTATGTTAAAATTCACTCAAGGAATAATTGTTATTATCCGTTGCACAGTATGTGATATGTGATGTATAAAATAAAATTTAACACCATAATTCACAGAAATACTAGGAAATGTCAAATTCCACCGTAAAAACCGTTCTAAAGTGTTTTTGTTATTGCAGAAATATGGAATTTGCAGTATAACTATTTATAATTATATGTATATATATATATATATATATATACATCAAAAGATAAATACATAACAAATAAATATTTTACATTAATGATTAAACTCAGTATCAAAGAATAAGTAAGGTACTCCCATTCTTTCGAAAACAGCCTGAAAGTTCATTGTTTATTGATGTCTTTGGGCGAAACTCTCTATTACAGTTGGTAAGGTATAAATAAACTAATATTTATGTTAAAAACGATTTAATTCAGTTGCAGTATCCTAATTGAGGAATTATACATGAACACGTGCGTTTTACTTTATGTAAGATGTTAGATAATGCTTTAGATTACCAGAACGAATAAAATAAGCCTGGATTATGTATACACATCTTAATAGCCAAATTTAGTGGCAAATAATTATACAACAGGGCAATAAATAATTGTCTTGCACATTATTGATTAAATGTTACCTGTAAAAATGTTTAGATCGTTATATTAGCAGTATCTCACAAAATATTAACCAATTTAGTGTTAACGTTGGCTGCTAGGTGAGTACATGTTACTTTAGAGCCCTATTTTACACCTCGTACTAAAAAAACATGCTGATCTAATTTTGTTATTGAATTCTTCCAGACAATTATGAATCAAATGTTTAAGACAGAAGATGATTTGAAAATTAATTGTAACTACAATTTTCGTAACCAACACCCGTAAAACTAAACATTTTATCGGGCCGTGGACTATGTAAGGACGTAAGGGCACACTGGCAACGATGCTTAAATTTAATTTCATTAGTAATATTAATAGTTTTGTTATTTTACTAATAATTTAAATTTATTTTAAATTAGTAAGCGAAGGCTAATATTAAAGGTAAAGAAAGCTTTCTTTAAGAATATTTTATACTTGGAATAAAGTTCATTTATTTTCATTGCAGTCCAAAGCGAACAGTTTTTAATAAAAGCTAATAAGAACTTGTTACAACAGAAGAAACACAAACAAAGTAGCTTTTCTTATAACGGTTATTTTTTTATCCCGAACTGAGATTATTAGTTTATAGAATGATTTATTGTAAACTATAGCTATGTTAAAGTAATAGATAAAGCGAATAATGTTTATAGTTAGCGTAACGGTGATAATAGGTTAATAATATTATTAGAAAACATATAACAATTTGCATCTATTATTAGTTATAAATAAATAAGAATAATATTTGTAAAATATAATATTTTGTGAGCATTAATACTAAATGTTTTCAAACCAGAGGTTAAATTTTCGTCTCATTTATTACGTTATATTTTATAACTATTATTAGATACAAATTGTTTCTTATAATATTATTGAACTATTATCACCGTTGCGCAAATTACAATAACATCATAATAATAACCGGAGAATCCCGCGAAAATGCCATTGATAAAAACTATATTGTTATTTATTATGTTACTTATTTATATGATTACTTTTATATTAAAGTTATTTAAATATGTCTATTGAGATGTAATTCTTTCTTCAGATTCAAAATTGAGTATGTTTCTGTCAATCCTACTCCCTAACTCAGGGGAGACTTGTTTGTGTGATTGAAACTCCCTGAGTCGCCAACTCTGCCACGTCAAATAGTGTCGCTGATTGGCTGGTTCCCAAGATACTGTCTACGACTGATCACATTTGATAGCATTTAAAGTTTAATTTCTTATTCTTTTTCTGAGGATCAACTTGGTGAGTGTCTTTGAATGCAGTACTTTCCGAGTTCATGTCAAGTTGATTAAGCTTAAGTTCTTCCTTTTGTTTGGGTTGTGTCCTCCAACTATACGAATCAAGAAGTATTGAACAATGTTATCTTCTTATCCAAATTATTTGTTTTGTTTATTGCCGTGTTTTGGATACAAATTATCGGTATTTTAAAACATACCGTTTATTTTAAAACAAAAATTCTTTATTTACAGGTCATGTAGTTTTCTCCAAAAACTATCCGAAAATTCTATTTTTATTTGATGGATTCATGAATCATATTTTTTATTTTAATATAAAATAAATATTTATTTTCCTATAAACTAACTTACTGCTAATACATCTAAATCCACTAACTTTATATAAGAACAATTTAATTATTGTACAAACTTTCCATTATGTGATAGCAACTCGGTAACCTGAGTGACATCCTTTTTAGCGTAGATTTCTCTAGTGGCAAAATAATGCAAAGAGTTCAGTTTGAATATACTAGTCCTCTACATTTTATGGGTCTCATAAGACAGACGTAGAGTCCAGATGCCAAGGTCAATTTGCACCAGTGTCAGATTTCAGTTGCTGCACTTACCGGATGGTGAAATGGAACTTAACTCTATATTCAGATTGAAACAACCCTTCCCACCATAGCTACGTTAAGTGTAGTCCATGGTATTCGCTAATGCTTCGTAAATGGTATTATTAGATATGGCCGTCGTGATGCACTGCGAACAATTGTTAGAATGAGATCTTTGTGTATGTGTAGGAAAGACGATAGGCACACGTTCTGGGAAGTCAAACGTTAGATTCCAGTTATAGTGTATTTTCATGTCATGTCTGTGACCTTATCAGTACTATCGACCTTGTACTAAATCGACCCTGTATAAGATCCTAGCACAAGCCAGTGCGCGATAAGGAAGGGTAGAGAAGAATCCTTAAAAGGAGATCGGACTCTCCTTTTTCATAAAAATTACTCTTACAATAATAGTGCGTTTTATTTTAAAGTTTTAGCTCATATATGTTTTTTAATCACTGTATTGCTACCTTCATGGATATAGTGTAAATTAAGTTTTATTTGTAAGTAAGGTTATCGTTACGTAAAGGTTAGAGTAAGTATGCAAACTATAGGTTTTATAGATAAAAAACTTTTAAAAACTTTCAAAATAAAACTAAAAGAATTCATTGAATAGGTTTTTTAATTAGCCTAACTGTGAGATCCGGTCATGACCGCATCTCGACCATTCTCCACAAAGTTTAGTTTCATATCCCATCTCGACTGAAGGACTTTTTTCCAATACTTGTGTACCTCAGGGATTGCACAATCTACTTTTTAACTTCGGCGCAAAGTTTTAGGGGTCGTGCAAAATATAGCCAAAACTATTACAAAATAAACACATTAGTCAACTAAAAAATTTTTATCTGTACTTTCGTAATTTAAAGTCGATTATGTTGTATTGTGTTAAGTTACTACGTCATTCTATTTACTACTTGAACTAAAATATTCTTAATCTTTATTTTATCGACTACAGTTTGTACGAACTCACAATACTTATAACACCAATATTTTATGTAATTAAAAAACGTTTACGTACGAACGAACGATTATTTTTTATATAATCTATTTAATATAAACATTTATGGCTGTTTCTATAATAATAAAATTTGTTTACAGTAGAAGATTGGGTAGAATAAACGTTACCGGTAGTGTAGGAGGACTTAACGAACCGAAGAAATTCTCCGGTTTGGTCGCTGATTGTTAATGCTGCGGTTGTACAGGAGCTAAAAATTTGTCTAACTGCGCATTAAATAATTTAACTTGGAACACGTTATTTTTATAATTATCTGAACCATAATACTATATAACTATGCTTTATTACTATTTAATATACTTTGTGTTCGGAAAGTAACAATATAATAAACTGTGTTTAAAATGTTGAAACTATTTTGTGTGGTTTTAGACGTCTGATTTTGACAGCTATGTAAATGACGTGAGTTCCATATTATTGAAGTAATAATATACACAAAACGCTGAAAATGTAATTCTTTGAGTAAAATTTGTCTTTAGATACAAATAACTATATAGACCAGAAGAAGCCTTGCATTTATTATGAAGCTATAATTGGCAAAATTAGCTTCCCTGTACGAAAGAGTTGCAGGCTGTAAACGTTGTTACTGTGAGTTTACATCGTCATTGCAAACATGTTACAACGTAACTGGTGTATTGATGTAAATTAACGATGTAAATAGACAATCAATCTGCTTAAAGGATGCTTTTGATCCTTTAAGAGTTATTTTGTTTGCAAAAAAGTTATCTTTTAAGAATTTGCTTACACATTGATATTTAGAAATCAGATTGATGTTGGTATTTATGTTTTACATATTGGCCGTACAATCAAGTGTGTATTTGAGTGCGAGCTTTACTCTGATATTTCAACAGTTATTCTGGTCGATAATATTTTTAAATATAACAAAAGATTTCGTATTTGTGTATCTTTTTTAAATTACTTCCATACAATTCAAGGTCATATTATTACGTTGAATTTTTTCATGTATGTTATATTATTAGCTCATTTAAAAATTTAACTCAATCTATTTTATAGATATATAATATATATATATATAAAATATATATATATATATATATATATATATATATATATATATATATATAATATAATATAAAGATATATATATATATCTTTCTATTCTTTAAGATATAAGGAGTGCAGTGCAAGTTAAAAAATATTGACAAAAGGTCAAATGTAACATAGATGCAAGTTATAAAAGCTGCTATTTAAATCAAAATATTAGCTCAATTCAGTAACTCTTAATTATGAATATTCAATATCTGGTTGTTACTAGCAAATTTGTACATAATTTCATGCCATATAACAGATGCCTCATAGGCATATACTGTCCACATGGCATACGTTACTTTCCTTCTTATTTATAAAAATCCAGATAGGACATAAGGACATAAAAATATGTATTTTATTTCCATCACATTATTCTAATCTGTATAGAAATTTCCCAATATTTTTTCAGTAATATTGATATCATAAATATCATTTTATATATTCACTTATGAAAATTAAATGAAATCTTTATTATGTATGCACGGTTCTTTCGAACACTTAACCTACCCAAATATGATACTTGAATAATTTGAATTTAATTTTAAAGGACAATGGGCTGTCCTTCCGACGCGTCGTCGTAAAGCAAATGTTTCCATCGATACCAATCAGATAACAGGAATCTTTTATTCAAAACTCCCAATATTTATGACAGGTCCAAAGATTGCACCGGTGTTGTTGCCTTAAGAAAGGGCCACGGGGAAATCGACCCGAAATTTCAATTGCCCTAGGAACCTGTGATGGAGCTTTATTATTGTTTAGAGATAAAAATAGATATTTTTGACGTGTTAGTGCTTAAAAGTAAAGGCAAAATTTAAAAAAGAAACAATTAGTAGGGTTTGCGTGGTATAAATACAAACATCCTAATTTTCAAGTTCTTAATATTTGTTTTAGTATTAGGAAAGGTCTACCAAAGGACATGCAGGTAGTAGTATTCTGAAGCTATCTCAGCTTACTGTGCTACTTACTGGCTTTCCTGCTTGGAAAATATTGACAACTCTCGATAAATCAAATAAATAAATAAAAGGGTTTTGACTGAGCCTTGCAAATGTATTTAGATTAGTCTTATAGGTAACCATGATGGCAACGAAAAAATATCAGAAAGATTATATATCCTAATATTGAAGTCATTTTTGCAATAAGACTTTCATAAAATATATTTTAAAGTCGTGTGCGAAAATAAAGTAAATTTAACTTGAAGAAACCATTTCATGTTTAAGATGAATTCATTGGATCGAAAATATAAACATGCATCACTTGGGAGGTATAAAGACACTACAATATTATACGTCTTAATATTTCCAAAGCGATATAGCCTTAGTGTTAACGGTTTAGTGGGCCACAATCGATGCAGCTGATTTGCTTGTTCACCTGACTGAGATATTTATTCAAACTTTAATGAATAGTTACAATTCACAATACAACTTACGGGTGTATTGAGATTGATTAAAAACTTATTTATTATGTTATTTTCTCATTGTCATCATGTTTACCCATAAAACCAATGTAAAATAATCGGTAACGCTCAGCCAAACCCATGGCGTGACATGCATCATCATCTACTCAGTGTTCCTCGTGTATAATTGAAGCTTTATGCACAATTTGATCAGTTCATTTTCATCAATTGATCGCAATATATCAGTTCGTTTTCAATACATCGTACGGATAGATGAGCAGATAACCCTGTACAGACAAAACAAATGTTTCCAACCCCACGAGTGACAGGCTTTGCTCAGTAAATTGAAAGAAGTTTTGAAATAAAATAAATACCGTTTAGAATATCATACTAGTACTTTTAGTTAACTTAAAAAGGGTTTTCAAATTGTTTCTAGTATAATCTGGTTTATAACGAGGCTGGAATTATCTACTGTCTGTAGCTCAGTCAATTTTAAAGAAAACGTTTTTGTTACTTACAGATAATCATAAAAACATCTTCATTAAATTTAATTTAACATTCCTGAGGCTTAATTTCAGATAAAACAACTATCGACACAAAGATAACGCTAAGGCTACTCTGTAACTAGAACATAAGATCTAGATCGTTGTGGGATCAGCAAATTTCATTTTCAGTTAGAGATACTTTTATTCCATATCTTTAAAATAAGATTAAATTCATAAAATTTTGGTGCGTAGTTTTATTTTATAAGCATTTTCAAAGCAAACATTAGTTCAGTAATGAAAAAACCCAAGTATTATGTTTAAATATGATTGCAGAAAAATATTAACATTGTTTCCTCAGTAGCCACATAACAATCTGCATATTTTTAAGCACTTGTTTACTAACTGCTCTTTAAATAAACTAAAGGTTTTCAAAGGAACTTTTTATAAACATTAAACATTGTTTAAAAATAAAATATTTTAGATTTTGTACGTCATCTTTTTCAAACAATTAAATATGTGTTGTTGTATTTTGTTAGTCTTGAATTCTTTTTGTTGGGGCTAAAATAAAAATCAATAAACAATAAATCATAATAGCTTGTATAGTTCCTGGGAAAAAATTTTGCTAAAGTTGGACAATTTAGAGTAAGCGAGAGGAAATCATCAGACACACAGACAAACAGTTCACACTAGATATCTAATATGACGTCAATGTACATCTATAAATATATCACATCGTTTCTTAAAATATCTACATCTAATTTTAGGTCCTAAATTTCAAATAAACGTAATGTTATTCTGTTATTAGCATTATTTTTTGTATACATAATGTAAGGGTATTGTGGTATTAAAATATAAAAATAAAGGTAAGGGTGATAAAAGAGAAAATCCGTTTTTATAAAAGAAATGAGACAATAACGAGCTGGGTACGATTTCAAGCCTGTTAAAATCCATTGACGTCTGAGCTTCTTCTATTCAAGCTTGTCAGTGTCATATTTATGAAAGTCGCTTCATTTCTTTTCCACATTCATTCTTCGTTCCACATAAACCAGAGGTTACACGAATATAAAAACAAAATAACTGCATTTCTTTACGTATTTATAAACATCAAATGAAGTTATCCTCGGTTTTGATTTCTGTGCTTTGCATTTTATACTGCCATAGTGGTATCGTGTTAATGAAAGAAAGTAAAGGTCACACGGATAATTGTGAACAGAGTAATTTGGAAAGAGAGGTGAAACAACCACTGGAGAATAGTATTGTAATGCTACAGCTATTTTTAAATATTCAAAGACTTAATTGACCGTATTAGAGGATCTAGGTTACAACAAAAGCTCTGGTTATATTTGATTATCAGAACACAGGATCAATAGCACAGACATAGACACGAGTAATATCAGAGCTAGTTTCTAGCCTCATACTACCAAAGACCTTGTCTAAGTCATTGTGGTACTTTAATCTTTGCCTCTAACGGTTTTGAAAGCCAAGTTTTAAATATAAGAAATATTAAATAGAGAAACATTTTGGGCCTTGTGCCAAAAGTTGCAATGTACCGATTTCATAAAAGGTTTGGTCATAGTATTAACATATTTCAAAGATTGCGCTCACACCCTGTAGGAGACGTAAATGTTTAACTTGATGAAAACAAAAGTAAAAAAATGTAAATAACACAGCATAAAGGTGGTACCTAAAAAAACAATTTATTTTATATACCTATCTGGTTAAAATTATGTACAGAATGTATATAAGTGCCAATAAGAAGGAAATATTATAAAATACTCACTCATTTATTTTGAATAATTCTCTACAATGGTGAATTTCGTCAATCTCGGAACATCCACTGGTGCTTATTTAGTAATTTACTTTATAAAGTCCTTATAAATGATTATGTATTCAGGTTTTGTAATTGAAAGCACTGATTTAGTGGAAAGAAGTAACTAATTCTTTTCCGATATCATCTACAAAGAGAAAAGCTGAGTAAATGTTTGCGTGCCAAGTTATCCAATCAAAAAGTATCAAATAACAAAGAAATATGAACATGAATACCCAAATATACTTGTGTACAGTTGGTCTCTCTGACACTTATGAAGTTATAGCTACCTCTATGAAGGTAACACTGTAAAATGCAACGTACTGAGGACAATAGGGACCGGTACAAGACATTTTGTCTAAAACCGATGAAGGCATTAGATATCGATCGTTTTATAACAGTTACCGTAAATCTCAAGAATTACTTTAAAAAACCAAACAGAAATCTAAAACTGCTAAGAGCTTGAGGAAGGATTAAAAAACAGGGACAGTCAGGCTGTATCTTTCTATAGAGCAGTGGACTGATAAAAAGGTGTTTGTTTTTGACATCCTCGTTTTCTAAATGTTTACATTTTTAAACGTAAAACCTCAGTAGATAAAGGAGGCTTTTTTGTAAATAAAAGCCTATACAGTAGTATCTGAGAAATGATGATGTTTTCAGTTACAGCTCACTGGACATCTATTCCCTTTGTAAGCTTCCAGTACAAGTACCACAGTTAACATGCATAAGACAGAGGTATCATATGACAAGAGTGAGGAATACCCTGGGGTTACTGATACAAATAACAATGCTATCAGATACATTTAACTGGACATCTATTCTATTTGCAAGTTTCCAGTACAAGAACCACCTTTAAGATGCATAAGACAGAAGTGTCATATGACAAGACTGAGGTTTTATATACACTCATCATTGCGTGATCATTTTAAAGATTTATCTTTTTTCGTGCCTAACAATGATAAAAAATATTGTCCGTTATAATTGTGAAAATATCAAAATCTTATGCTCTTCAATATTATTTATTATGTTTGTATAAAGCAAAGTTAATATCACTGGACACATGGCCTAAGTGCCGTACCGTGATGGATGAAACGAGATGCTACCATTGGTAGCAATACTCAATGCTACCAAATTACGTCACTATTCAAGCTGAACTAATAACTTCATTAACGGTGAACTCACCTAATTCCCTCGCTCGTCTATTTATCCAGGAGCATGAATTATACGTTCTGCTGGTGCTCAGATGTATGTATGTGCTGATCCGTTCATGTCGACTCAGCGCCGATAAAATAACACTTAGCTAAAGATAATTTACGGAATTTATTATAATGCTCTATTAATATACGACCTTATATGTAAATTAATAGTAAAAGATATTTTTATGATTATTTCGTCATTGTAATTTTTAAACATTAAAATCTAATAATAAGCATACACCAAAAATGAGTAGGCTTCCCCAATAAGAATACATAATCGTTTTTAAAACTTTCAGTTTTCATATTAAATCCTTTTTTTATTAAAAATTAATTAAAATAACACGAATGATGAAATTAATATGAGAAATGTGAAGAAAGATCGTAAACATATTACGAACTGTATACAGTTAAGACATAATGGAAGTTTTGACTTCAATATCAATAAAAATTTGAGTAAACACTTTGAGGTTTATGCATTTTAGGTGTTCAATTTGTAGCAGCAACCTTAAATCTAGTTGTGGTTGTATTCTGTGGTATAAATGCTTATTGTCACTATGACAATGCTACAATGTTGGCCTGTCAATCGAATCCAAACGTCCTTTTAATGATTCAGGAATGTTTACTTAATATTAATTAGCTTATCAATGATGTTTCAGTCTTAAATATAAAACATGTGTATTTCAAATTAAGTATATTGAACATTAAAATTCTAAAAGTTTTTGAGCGTAATTACAAACAAGTTTTATTCTGCTTTATCCTTAAACGTACAGATAGTCCTATTGCAATACCTGGGCGTTGTATGTCATTAAATAAATATTATTGGATTTTAATGTATGGCATTAAAAAGTCACGTGTTTGTATTTTACTTTCTACTGTCACTTAAACATCAAATAACACCTTTAAGAATAATTTTTTCAATTAAAGTGTCGTTAGAAAGGGCAGTGTTTAATTATTTGATTTGCCTTTCTCTGCCGGAACAATTACTACTAATTGTTTAAATTGTCATAATAGCCCTGTCATTATTTAAAATTATTGCTCAGTTGTTTTAATGATTTTTTTACTATTGAAATTTTTAGTTCTATAACCTTATGTTAACAATTATTATTGTGAATAAATAAAGCAGTATACTGATTACTCCTGATTTGATTTAAAAAGAGTTTTGCTTCCATCGAAATAAATAGTTTTAAACATTATTTTGTTTCGGTTATGTAAATATATTTTTATGAATCGTTTTAACCCAACATGATTAAATGATGTATCGAAAAGATCCGTATACTTCTCTGTAAACAATAAGAATCATATTAATTTATAGTTTCCAATTATTTATTAATATGTCCGGAATGTTATGGAATCGATTTCATACGTAAAATAGAATGGCTGTCTTTGATTCACCACGCGTAAGTCATTCATTTGAGATGAGTAATTAATATTGTCGATTTATACTGTTATAAGAATGTAGCTGTGCATTTGAATGTTATTTAAGGAGTGAGCGAGGCACTACACTTCATAATGTGATAAGTGCTTGTTGGAGGCGATGTGAAGATGTTCATTTTCAAAATTTCCTGAGCACCAGAAATAAATTTTAACTTAAGATAACAGTTATGAAGCGGCAAGATAACAGTATTTTCATCTCAGTAAAATTTGGTTATGTAATAAAAAAATAACAGTACTAAAATATCAGTTTACTTGAATTAGAACTTTTGAATTAACACGATTCCACCTCACACATATTGGCTTGCAATGATTACGAAGAGAAGTGAGCTTACCAGTTTTATTACCAGTTTTTAGTGACCTTACCAGTGTCGATTATTAATAACATGTTGTTAGATAGGGATGAGCGATTACTGATTACTTTCCACCTCCGTATTACGCGGGAGACGGCAGAGTGACATGTCCTTCATCAGCGCTACCGTTCCTGTATTATTAGCAGACAAATTTCTAGCGTCACACTACACGTCTATTTTTCCATCAAGGTTTTCTCATTTATCATCGTAATTGCGTAGAGTGATGTATCATTTATGAAATGTGGGCAAGTGTATCAGACCTTACAATGATGTAAGAGATGTTTAAAACCCATCAACATCACCACTACCGTTACTGTAATAGTAGCCAATCTGTTACCAAAATTTAGTAGAGTAATGGCACCTATGTGATCTGGCCATTACTCATCTTATAATGGTGTAGGGTAAAGTTATGAATTTCTTACAAGAGGTTTTCTAATCTTGATCTTCTATCGTAAGTTTTATACATATTTATCTCTCTGTGTGTGTATGTATACATATGTATGTTAACAATATTAAAAAGGTCCCATACGGGTTTAATCATTCCCGAACGATTACAGGTAAACCAAAAAATTTGGTACATCATTACTGCGCTTATAAATCTACTTTTTGAGTAACTACCATTTTTGGTCATGTCAGGGAGATGGCCCACAAGGAGTGAGAAGGAAATCTTAAATTAGAGCATAAGTCGGGTATTGCATCATATTGAAGGTCTCTTTTAGTAGATATTTTATTCTTTTGGTGTAGCGCACTAACCGGGAATGTGAGAGATGGGATCGATCGGGTTCACATCCCGGTGAAGTTTATATTCTAGCCGTGCTGCAACGTTACCTGTGCAATTGGTATAAACTAGTTTGACAAGTCTAATACAGTGAACTATTTTATTATCTATAATTGTCAATTAATGTGAAGATAAAATCTGTAAATGTTAACTTAATAACCATAGCAGTTTTATCAAAACTACAACACACAATCTATGGCGAGGATGCTCATACGTCCACTAACACTGACCCTCCACTGTGGGAGAGCGTTAGGAGATTTAATTCGTAACAAATTTACTTCATAGTTGGTATGGACGATATTTGCACCATTAAGAAATCAGATTGTTTTTGATTACATTGGTGCATGTCATTCCAGTGTATTTCCAACTTATTTTAATATTGTTGAGTGTTCGTAGCATTAGTATATTGTAATAATATACAGTAGTGAAACTAGTGAAAAAGCGGGACTCGACGCTCGGTAGCGAATGGCTCGTGCATTTCCTCCCCACTCCTTATTGGTGAAACTGCTCTGGCCTGACTTCACTTGCCGTTTACATCTGACCAGTCATGTCTTTCTTTTGTTTTTGAAGTGCACCTTGTGAAGGAGTAAGCCATATAGTAACTTAGTCTTTGATATCTGCATTAGTACTGATGAAGCACTCCAAAGATAATATTTGCCAAAATGTACAGTTAAACGTATATGTTTACTTCAAATTTCAATTTTATTACCTGATAATCTATCTCTGTACTCAACAGTGATTACTTAAAAGTTTAAAATGTGTTACTTTTAAACTTACTCTATTTCTTGAAGCAATAAATATTTTTTTCAATAAAGTGGTTACATTAATGAAGTAAACAAATTATGATTCTGTTACCATATTTTACAGGTTTTGTCCTTTTTCCCATATTTTTTCTTATTTTATTTTATTTTATTTGCAACGGATCAACCATTACAAAAGCGAGCATAATAATTTATAATCATAGTAAGTTAGCAACAATTACTAACACAAAACTAAATCCAGGCAATAAGGCACTTATGGGTATGACCCCCTAAAGGAACCATCAAAAACCAAACACGAGCACAGGTGTGCGTGCGCGTCCGCGTTTGTGCGCGTTTGTGTTTTGAAATTTATAGTTGAATGGTCAAGCACTGAGAATCACATAGAGCTCTCTTGAAGTAAGGCCAAGGAAGCGCAGAAAAAGTCCATGTGTTCTGGTAGCAAGCATCCAAGTCTCTACATCCTAATCACAGGACTGTTGGCTGCATAGGAAGTTGTCACCGAAGTTCTTGCAAAAAGGACTCTAGATCTTGTGCCAGTGGGAATTTGGAAATTTATTTTCTGTAGCAGGTCTGGGCAATCGATGATTCCGTTAACCAGCTTGTACAAGAAGTGAACGTCATGGATGGAGCGTCTTGTTTCAAGTGAAGGTAAGTTAAGATAAGACGAAATCTCTTGTTCTGAGACATCCAGATACCTAAATCCAAGGCGCACTCCCGCAAGTCTCAGGAACCTCATCTGCACCATCTCAATGCTATCCCTCAAGTACAACTGGTGAGGGGACCACACCACGCAACAATATTCAAGGTGTGGTCTTATCAAGCAGCAATACAGCGTCCTCAAGACGCGCAGGTCGGAGAAAGGCTTAGTAACTCTGAAGAGAAGACCAAGAATTTTGAGGGCTATGCTGCATGTGGTCATAACGTGTTGCTCCCAACTTAGATTGGTGGTAAATATAACACCAAGATCCTTGGTTTCACTAACCCTGACCAATGGTGTATCCGTGATTGAATAATCAAATATGATTGGGTTCATGGTGCGATAAAAAGTAATAGAGGTGCATTTGCTGATATTGAAAGACATTTTGTTCGTACTTGTATTTATCTTATTTCTTCTGTGAACTTTCACTAAATTGTTATTCCGTTATTCAGGACATAGACGAATCGAAATAATCAGAGTTATAATCGGTTCAGCCATTCGTAAGTTATAAATTGTGAGTAACCCGATTTTGACTAGCTGATATGGAAAACTTGATATAAGTTAACTTCTATTTTTGTTATGTTTAAATTACCAACGGGATTTTTAACCAAATTTCATAGACATTTTCTTATTAGAATCATCCTCGCGACATTTCATTTTTGCCACTTATGAGTCCCAGAACCCAAAATCATCCTCCATTCGAAGTGTTTTAATATGTTTATGTAGGTTTATGCACTAACGCGGGTTGTAAATATGGACATACAATTAAACTTAATAACAAACTGATGCATACACTCAGTATAATTTCCATTTCGCCATTCGCTTTTGTACAAACCACTATTATAACAATAAATTTTGGATATTTTTTAAATATTTACAGATGGTAGTAGTCCAAATTATAAAGAAGAATATCTACAAGTCTGTTATTAGGCATTGTAGAGCAAAACGGAAATTGGATTAGTATTAAGACGTTATTTATAACAAAGTTTGTTCTTACAAGTATCGCGTAAGGTTTCAAGAGAGCGGCCGTACAAAGTTTTAAGAAGTATATTATTATTTATAATAATATACTTATTAGTGCTATTTTGTTAAATAGCGGCAAAAAGAGTGAACACATTAACTTTCATACCTTATAACTTATTCAAACTGTATTTGGCTCGAAAATAGTACGTAAATAAGCCTTAAGTAAGTTTAGAAACCAGACTCATAATATAAAGTTTCCAAATGTCGATTATTCGCATTTACAAAAGTGTATTAACTATTCCACAACATCTACAATATTTTGAATAGTATTTTAGAAATTTAAAATTATTTTAAACCTAACCATTACTTAATGTTCCAAGAAGACGCAGTTATATCATAGTTACTCAGCATTTCAGGACGTGAAAGATCCCTAAGATTATATATTAATTTACAAATTATGCCGTGAATATTCTTTTATATGTGTTCAGATATCCAGATAGTTGTCATCCAAAAATTTGAAAATATGATAGCATATATTTTGTGAATATATTCATAAATTATACAACGTAAAAATTAGACTTAGAAAGCTCCAATAAGTATATAATTATTTAAACATTAAAGTTATATAGATGGTCGAGTTTAAAATTGTTAATATTATTATTAAATTGACATCCGGTAAAAATATAATCATTATTATATAAATCAAAATTCTAAGCTGATATTAAATCTTCAGTTTGATATATTTTCAATGAAACTTATAAATATAATTTACCTTTGTTCCAATTTTAGTCAGACAGTTGATAAAATGTTATAGTAAGGAATTACATCTCTTACGTACCGTACATAATTACACGAACCATATATACCGTAGCTTGTTACAAAATCGAATTCCTTCTGTAGTTGACATACACTATCATATATAACTTTAGAGTCAATATTCTATATATATATATATATATATATAAGTCTTACGAAAATAGCTTACATTACGACCTTTGCCAGCTCACTTCGTATTTTGGCTGATATCGACCAGGCAGAGAATGAACGGTTATTGCATCTCGATTTGTGGCTCGCTGTTAGAATATTGTTACTACGTATGTTAGAACTTTGGAGTTCCACTTCATATTTAACCTGAATATCGACCAAGCAGAGAATGAACGGTTATTGCAACTCGATTTGTGGTTCTTTGTTAGAATATTGTTACTACGCATTCTAAAATTCCTATAAACAATAGCATTCATGATCCAAATAGGTTCTCTTAGATTTACTGAATGCAATATTGAATGTGCCTTCAGTATTTCTTCACAACAACTCAGTTTTTATCAAGGGAACATCATTGAAATAAAAATTCTTTTTATGCTAGTATCCACTAAATTTAGAACACAACAAATGTGAAAATATCTAACCTGCTCGTTATTTAATATTAGAATTTAAAACTCTGCGCATTCAAGTACTGTTGAACCTTTTTTGTCATCATTATTGACATTTTTGACATTAATGAAGACATTACCATCAGTTTGAAATTAATTACAGTAAGTTGAGTCTATAAATCATCGTCTGATTATTAATTTTGGCTATACTTGCTTGATACATTTCATAATAGCCTACTGTAAAAAGGTACAAGCATAATCGGCTGATACGCCATTCACAGCGAATTTCACAATACGCAAAATGTACAGAACTCAACCTTTTCTGAGACTTGATTGAAACATAAGAGTACATGTGTAAGAAAGATCAACTTAAATATATCCTGCAAGACGACATACTCGTATGTTTAATGCTTAGCAATTATCAAAACCGTGGAGTGGTAAGACTTGCTTGAGTAATCAAAGGTTAACGATCGTAAGGCAGTTGTGGTTAAACTTAGCACTCGAATTTTGTCTCCGGCTCCAACCAATTGGTAACTACGAGTATCTGTGTAAACCAGTTGAGGTAGAAAAGCTATTTCCTAAAATAGTAGAAAACACCTTAATCGTCAGTTATATGCCAGCGCCCTTCACCAAAGAATGAAAATGCTAAATAAAACGGACTCGAAGAAACTTTATGCAACGAAAAAAAATTAGACCCTCTCAAAAGTCCATTCCCTCTTGATATAGGGCGTACTTTGAATGTCACCGTATGTCCGAGAGTATCCCTTCTTGTATAGGCGGTTTATGAGTTAGTGCAAAGTCTCCAAAATCATCATCGCTTTTAAGAATTAATGGAATAAACATTCGCCATTGAAAAATTAGCTTTATCCCAAACTTTTGAACATATTTATGAAAGTATTATTACTTAATTTAAACTTATTACTTTATTCAAAACTGTGTGACATAGATTGGTTTTACTTTCAAATATTAATTTTAAACTATTAATTAGAATTATTATTTAATAATCATTCTACTTTTTAAGAGCGAATTAAAAGCGTCATCATTTTTGTAGGGTTGACATGGCCTGTTAAAAGAGTTGTAGTTTGTTGTAACAATTTAAGAGTTAAGGTACTTAATGTAAAGAACAATATGGGATAATAACAGTTTATGGCTCATGAAAATGGTTGCTGTTTGGCACCACTTTAGTAAAAGGAGTTTTAATATTTGATACAAAATAACCCGTACAATTTTGCAAGTAAATTCTATGTAATAAAACAATAAATGTAGCAGTCATGCATAAACGAATGTATCATCCATTGGCTAATGAGAGACCGCTGCGCAGTGTTCTATAGCATGCTTCTACTTCATTGAAGTACTACTCTTTTCGTTCCCGAGATAACAGTTACATACACTAATGGTTTTTAAAGTTCAGCCACATTCCGTAGAGAAGCATGCTCCATCATTGAACTCTTTTGTATATACATAAAAATTAGTTTTCATTGGAAACTCGTTCTCAGGATATTTGTTCTCGAGATATCCTGCGGACAGTTACGGTATTTAAAGTTCAGCCACAACGCCCCATCATCAAACGCGTTTCCATCTATTTAGAATTAAATCTTCATTGAAAACGTGTTCGCAGGATTTTCTTTCTCGATATAAACTGCTTATATTTGCTGTTTTTAATGTTCAGCCACATTCCGTATAGAGACATGGGCCATCATTGAACACTTTTGTATATATGTAGAATTAAAGTTTTTATTAAAAACTTATCCTCGTGGATATTCGTTCTCGAGTTATTTTACGACAAATACTGTGTTTAATATCCAGCCACATTCCGTAGAGTGACATGCCCATTATGGAACGTTTTTGTATCTTTGTTGAAATAAAGTTTCATTGAATGTTCTCAAGATATTCGTTCTCGATATATTCTGCGTAGAGTTGCGGTCTTTTAAGGTGAGCCGTATTCCGAAAAGGGACATACCACATTATTGAAAGCTTTTGTATATGTGTAGAAATTAAGTTTCAATGCAAATTTCAAGTCTAAAGTTTAATGCTTCCGTATACAAAGCTGCCTCATAAGTTATTAATAGTTTTTCACAACCCTAGTGTGTAATAAACATTTTATAGCTTTAAAGCCAACAACGCTAGAAACTTGCAGAATCATGTCTTTGCTGAAGCACCACTGGGAATACTAGAGTCTCGGATATGAACAACATACTCTCAGTAAAGCTTACACAAAGTGTCACTCCATAACGACGTTAAGTTGCAAAACTACACCGATGCTCATATCAACAAGAGTGGCTTGGTGTTGCCTACTTTGCTGAAGCACCACTGGGAATACTAGAGTCTCGGATATGAACAACATACTCTCAGTAAAGCTTACACAAAGTGTCACTCCATAACGACGTTAAGTTGCAAAACTACACCGATGCTCATATCAACAAGAGTGGCTTGGTGTTGCCTACTTCAGCAACCACACAAAGGGTGTAAACCATAAACATGGCACCTCGTTTAAAACTTTTCAAATTTTTCATGTACTTATATTACCTTACCACCAGATGACACACATTATTAATTTACATTCTACATGTTTTTAACATGTTGTAGCACATTTGTGTATTGCTCTTGACCAATTACTGTCCAGTAACATACCTTATTTTTAATTATATGCCGAGGTATGAATCACTTTTCCACGTTTATGTCCTAGCTAAATTTTGCGTGAAATTAAAATTAATTAATTTTAAACACCTTAGTTTTAAAAACTAAAAGTGACGCTGATAATAATTTGTTATAAGGCCTCATGGCGTATAATGTTGTTTACCATATGCAGTCCACATGCAATGTGACTAAAATTATAGAGATTCAACCTTAACATAACATGAAAATTTAATCTGTAAGTATTAAAAAAGATATGATTCCCTAAATTTAAATAATAACTCAAAAGGTTTAGTTACAGGTAGTTGTAATAGACATCGTACTGTACAGTTTAAAATTCTGATGCTCTATTTTACCAACGATATATAAATCTTATTTGTGGTAAAAATTTTGACTAATGTTAGTCTTAACAATGGACAAAGTTGTTTCCACCTTCAATCAAACCGCTGGAATATAATGCGGTGAAAAATCAAAAATTTACATCTGAAGAAACCACATATAATATTTATTTTTTAAATATATACTGTATAATTTGTTGTTTATCATTTATTAATCAATTTAATAATTTATAACTGAAAATAATTTATTATTCTAGTTTAACTATTTCATGTTAGAAAAGTTAAAATTTTTTATTTTCAATTTTGTATTTCAATTTTGAATTTTGAGGACAAGAAGCCAAATCTTTAGATCAACTTGGTAAGAAAAGTACAGTTTAGAATGGTACAGGTGACGTCATTGTTTCAATCTTGCGGTTTCCGGTGGAGATAATTTCCGGTGGATGTTTTCTCAGATCGATTGTTAACTTCGACTTCGGCTTCGATTGTCTTGGTTCAAAGTTTTGTAAATTACTTACTCGCACTTTCGATATAGTTTCATTATTAATACTGGCAAATTCAACTAAAACAAAAACAATACACGTCCTCACTCTTTTTAGGATCGTCAGGGGCAATAATATTTATGTCATAACTTCATGAAGTAGGAAAATGTCATACATTTAATTTTAAACCTAAGATTAAATAATATGTTGTTTCAGGGTTTCGTGTCAAAACGAGTGGCAATGTGGATATACGCGTATTTAATAGTGAGCGGTTCCAAATGGATGTTTGTAATTAACTATGTACAGGACAGTCGGGTGTTGTATTCCTGCTAATAAACTTGTCAATTGGTGTGAAGAGGCCGAGGAAAATAAGGGACATTATTGTGACCTCAGAACACTAAGTGTTGGTCCACCTGTATTGGATAATCGATAGTGAATCTTCTATTCTTTATGCTTTCCTACACTTCAATTAAGCACTATGACAGTGCGAAGTACCGGTCGACGGATAAATGTTATCAGTGACTTATTTTATCAGTTCACGTTGATCTTTCGGGTTTGACGTTTTTTCTATTCTTAATTATGCTTTAAACGAGAAATCATAGTAGCCCCTACTCCTGTAATATTTTAAATATTCAAGGCTGTAAATTTTACAAGATTTAATTTCACATTCTTTTTTAAAAAAAGGACACCACACTAACTTTACTTTCTAGGATTAGTCTATGAATGAAAAAATGGAAAGGCATACGCGGAACTGACTGACGGAAGTGACTACTTCTTATAACGGGCTGTGAATATATATATCTTAAAAAAGTACGTTTACTAATTATTAAATTGTTATTTTTATATTTAAATATAATATAAGACACTCAGTTCTTTAACATAAAAAAGTTTTTTTTATTTTTATTAATTTTATGTTTTTTACATTTTATATATTACAATCACTGACTTCTAAATATTAAAGTACTAACTATTTATACATTTTCATTATTATCGTATAAATTAGTTTCTATAATTTGTTTAGTATAACATTTTCTACATTCTTCTATTTCCAAAATAATTAGTTCATTTTCACTATCATTATATTCTAAAAATGAAACTATAGGTTTATAATAACTGAAATAAGAAATAAAAAATATGGGATAAAACCCTGCTAAATATCATGTAAACAGCATCTATATTGCTGTTCCGTGTCTCATACTTATGTTTATATCGTTTGACATAAAATTTAAAATTTAATTTATCTTTTAAAGTCCATTAATGGTTTTAACGTTTCTTCAGCAAAATTTGTATTAAATTAATTTTTTACGTAATTTATTTTGTAATTGAATGTAAGGTAAGACATAATGTAATTGAGTAAATGATAACCTTTACTTTAGAAAATTAGTCTTTCTGTTGATATAATTATAATTAGTCAACAGAAAGACTAATTTTCTTCAGGATTAAATTACAATACGGCTATAGCTAGAAAATGCCTATGCATGACGCGAAACTAAAATATTTTCCCCGTGCGAAACAGATCCATAGCCTGCCAAAAGAAGTAATCACTTCAACAGGGAGCGACAGTAGCCACTGAACGCATAAACGCCCATACTAGTTAAAAGTCTTCGCAAGATTTTTAAATCGTAGTTATCGTTAACTGATACTGAACGAAAGTAGCAGGTAAGAAATCGCAGAAGTTGATAGGCAAGCAGTTATAGGTATTCACAAAAATAACTTTAAAGTATGAAAAGAGCCTTTAATATATATATATATATATATATATATATATATATATATATATATATATATACAATAATAAACCTTTTTAACAATGTTCACTTTTTGTATTCATATTTTGCAAGATGGACACTATTTGCTACAAGTTTAAAAATATTGAGTAACAAAATATTGCTGAATTCTTTAGATAACTAAGTAACTTTGTGGACTTCTTACAAAAAGTGCCTTCTATGCGATAGGTACTCTATTAGAGAATGTTTTACAACATTTTTTTAAATATATTGGGTGGATTTATATACATTTTTGGAACTGCTATTACATACATGATCACTTTCCATATTATCCATGTATGGATAATAAAACATGTATTCTTGTCTTATATGCGATTACCGATTTTTAACATGTTAAAATATGAATTTAACATTTTAACATTTTCTAGAGTTATTGCTTTCTGGCAGGTAGAAATCAGGTCATCTAAATTTTGTTAATAGAAAACAATAAGCTACTGATGAGGATTGTATTAACAAACATAAATTCAGTTATTAAAAAACACCACTAATATATTAATAGGAAATGAGGTGTATTGGGTTATTCGTTTATGTAATGCGTTTTATAAATACAAGTGAAGGATCTAAAGTTACATTTTTACTGTCCTTGATATGGTTGATAGTAAACGTGTGTAGAGATTAGATAAACACTATAGATTATAAACCATCCAAATGACTATAATCAATATTTCATATGATATTGAACATGGCTGGTAGTTTTTTACCTATCGTGATGTTAAAATTCCTCTTTTAAATACATTACATAGAAAAATATATTATCACCTTGCATTACAAGATATTAATAATATTATGTTGTTGGTTTTACTAAATAAAATCCTGGCATAGAAGCACTATGCTTAGTTCCATTAACAGTAATTTATTATTCAATACGTGGATTAATGCCAAAACAGTGAATGTGTGATATATTAATATAATCTTTAATGAACATTTAAATATAATGAATTATCAGGTGGAATGAATATATCGCAACAATGTTTTAGCTAAACAGAAGCCACTACCCGAGTGACAGAATTCACTAACGTTTCTCCAGTAATATAATATTATTATAGCCTGAGTTTTAGCTAAACATCTATAAGGCAGAAAAATATCATTTCTGTTTGTCTGTCTGTATGTATGTATATCTGTCTGTCGGCTCGATGTCTCGAAAATGGATTAACCTGTGTGAATGTACTATGTCGAATATCAAGATATGTCGATAAAGATTTCATACGTAGATTTTTAATTTTACATGAAAACTAATTTTAACAAAAATACGTTCTATCATGCGTTATTTTTGTGTAAACATCTTCTTTGCGTAATTTTTTGTCCGTATATCTGTCTGCAGGTCATCTCGAGAGTAAAACGAGCTGTAGATTAGAAATTTTAGATCTAACCTCAGCGATTCTTTTAACACGTACTCCGGTGTGGCATACTCCTACCTTTATAATATAATATAGGCATTCCGAATTCTTTGACAGTGTCATATTTTACACCCTGTACTAAGCGAAAAGAAAAAAGAAGCTAAACTCAAAACTCCCAACATAATATGGTTAGTTTTAATAATTTGAAACAATATTCCAAGCATAATTATAATAAAAGCACTGATCTTGAAAGTTGAACCCATTTAAAACGAACATGTGGTACATCATTACAATATTTAAAGTCAAATGTAACGTAATGTATTATTATCAGGCGAGGCTAATGTAGAGTAAACATTAGAGAGTTAAAGATACGGCACTTTAGTAGGCTTCAGATATCAATGTGCGTGAAACAACCATAGGATAAATAGTACTGAAATGAAAAGTAAATCACTTTATCAAAAGGTATATTTATAACGAGACATTTTACTAATAAACGTTCGTTCTAATAATTATCGTACAAGAATGTAAGTGCCTATAATCTTATTAGTTAATCTAACGAATTAAAATTTTAAATCAGATGCAGCTAATAGTTTTGTTATACTTTTTAAATATTGCATTACATATTTCATAAATTTCAATGAACATCTACAACTGTTAGAATCCACAGTTATTTTACAAAATGATGTAACCTTTAACTAAACAGTGCCCTTAAAACGAGCATGCGTGTTTGCATGTTTTGATGACATAATTCATAAGTACTAATTTAAGTGTTTATCTTATGCTTTTATCTCTTGGTTACAATACAGTGTAACAGATGAACTGCACAGAGTACGACTTTCGTATTGGGTATTGCATAATATTACATTCATATGAAGAACTATAATTTATATCCGGTTATATGGTCAACATTTCCCTCTACATACTCTGGCTTAGAACCTCCTATAGGAGCGTTCATTGGTACAATTAACATAAAAGCTTAAAGTTCAGGTGTTGCGGAATGCTATTAGGACGGTCCTCTGAAGTCAGCTATTAATATTGCGGAAAATCTTCAACTTTCGGAAGCTTGGAGTATGAAAATCACCCTCAAATGTATGATATTTGCATCACTGCTTTTGGGTGTAGTGCATCTAAATATGCCCTAGAAATGGTCCAAGACGTACACGGGTATGAGGCAAGAGACAGAGACAGCTGCCGAACTAGGAGACAGAACGGTAGCATATGTACACTTGCCAAATGTATCAATTACTATAATGAAAAGTTATAAATCTGAAAGTGTCCTTACGTTGCATATGAAATATTATATTTAGAAGTACTGTAATGTTTGTAATGTATAACAATATAATTAATTGTCTAAAACTCATACATGTGTTCCATGAAACTTAACACCACCTTCAAAACTTGTGTGGTATTGTTTTTGAGTAACTTCAATTTCGTCAAATTTTTTTGTTTCTAGATTTTGGTACAAGTATTTAAGTTTGTGAATTTTTATTTAAAAACGTGTATTATTATCATTAGCCTTACATTTCCGTTTTCAAACTGAATTAATAATAACAGCTGATCACACTACGAGGAAACGCTGCGGTGCATTACTTGGTAAGGACCGGGACAAATTATTTGTCTAATTATTTATAACTTAAAAAAGTAACTGCCTTCAGAACTGTATGATAAGGCATTTTACAAAGAAAAAAATACAATTAGTGAAACAAAAGACAAAGAAAATTGGTTAGAGTTCCTAAATCTACCAAATCCACAACTAGTTTGAAAGTTTGCTGCAGGAGCAGGACCAGTGGATTGGCCTCGTTACTCTTTATGACCGTTTTCAATTAACTCTTGTAGGCTGAATATGTAGGGGGCCGGTACACATCTTTTATACCAATTACAGTCTGATAAACATGTCCTATTTAATATATGGTACATCACTCTACAAAATATGTAGGGGGCCGGTACACATTCTTTATACCAATTACAGTTTGATAAACATGTCCTATTTAATATATGGTACATCACTCTACAAAATATGTAGGGGGCCGGTACACATCCTTTATACCAATTACAGTCTGATAAACATGTCCTATTTAATATATCGTACATCACTCACAAAATATGTAGGGGGCCGGTACACATCCTTTATACCAATTACAGTCTGATAAACATGTCCTATTTAATATATCGTACATCACTCTACAAAATATGTGGGGGGCTTGTACACATCCTTTATACCAATTACAGTCTGATAAACATGTCCTATTTAATATATGGTACATCACTCTACAAAATATGTGGGGGGGCTTGTACACATCCTTTATACCAATTACAGTCTGATAAACATGCCCTATTTAATATATGGAACATCACTCTACAAAAATTTGGGGGGCTTGAACACATCCTGTATACCAATTGCAGTCTGATAAACATGCCCTATTTAATATATGGAACATCACTCTACAAAACTTTGGGGGGCTTGTACACATCCTGTATATCAATGTACAGTCTGGTACACATGCCCAAATGTAATATATGATACATCACTCTACAAAACTACGATGATAAATGAAGCAAACTTGATGGAAAAAATATACGAGTAATATTCCATAAAATGTATCTCTGCTAATAATACAGGAACGGTAACGGTGATTATGGACATTTCACACGATAGAACCTGCCGCCTCCTGACCGTAGAAATTATCAGTATTAGTTCTCATCTATAAAAAAGGTGTGTACATTAATTTAAATTGTGAATCCAACTGAAAAGATCAATTATCTGTGTAATTACAAGGCAATATGTGAACCAATTTGTGGAAAAGAGGAACTGCTTAGTCGCCTGAACTGATTTTTTTTTAACTAAACAAATATAAACAGTTCTACTGTTCAGCTAAAGAGCTATATTCCGTATAATGTATTATTAAGGTATTACCTTATTATTTAAAAAAGGTTTATTTTAATGTATAGTCAATTTTTTTAAACGATTTTTGTATCAATGTTTTTTATGAAAATTACATTCAAATAGGTGTTAGCATTCTAATTTAATCGGTATGGCCCTTTAGTTTTGTATCGGTAAATTGTGCTCAACACTCCATTAACTACATGTTTTATAATTGAGAAATTACTGTGCAGAAGATTAAGATATATCAGACCAACATTGATTTTGGAAGTATCCAATCCACTAATAATCCAACAAAAGCATCGTGATACAAACTGCTATATTACAAATAACTTGGGACGTATATTATACTTTTTAGTAAAAAATATTGCTTTAATCTTTTCCGCTCTTTTTAGTTTTAAGATTTCTCAAATATACACCAGAGGACTACCAAAGTAAATATTGACGCAAACTGGACAGTATTAAATATTTGATAAGACCTAATAAAAGGACCTTAACAGCTTACATTAACATTGAGGCTAGTTACAATTACTGATTTCAAAATAAAATTTAAACAAAAATATATTCATCTAAACTTCTTATATATTATTCAAATTTGAAGCAATCCGCTTATTTTAAAATATGTTTTTATTTTTATGTGTACGTGTAGATTTTGGTCGCAAGTCGGCACTGATTTAGATATCAACTTACATCATTTATTTTGTTATCGCTAACCACAAACTCAAAATCAAAACCACAATATTTTTTAAAGTTAACAGATTTTGAAAATATCTTTTCACTTCCCATAGTTACAAGAATATGTAAAATATTTAGTCATTTAGGTGCGGGTGACATGTATATGTCCAAATTGGAACTTGAACTCTCCTGGTTTCTTAATACTTGGATATCAAGCACAGACCTAGACCGAGGTAAACCATATTTTTAGAAAATAACCGTTATAAATTAATTAATGGGTTATATTTTTATAAACGGTTAAAAATACGTTACAACATAACTTAGATCGAAGAGTAATTATTTTTATTATTAATTTACTTGTCAAGAATATAGCGTATATAAAAATATCATTATAATAAATTCCGTACGTTATCTTTACAGCTGAGTGTTGTTTTATAGTCGCTGAGTCGACATGAACAGATCAGCACATACATCTGAGCACCAGCAGAACGTATAATTAATGCTCCTGGATAAATAGACAAGAGAGGGAATTAGCTGAGCTCGCCGTTAATGAGGTTATTATTTCAGCTTGAATAGTTACATAATTTGGTAGCATTTATATTTAACTCGTTTGTTCAAAAAATACAGTACTTAGACCTAGTGTCCAGTGATATTTACTTTTCTACATATAGATGCATTAGTTATAAATAACGATCATTAGATTTTAATCTTAAAATGGTTTGAATATAAAACCCTTAAAATTATCACGCAATGATGAGCATATATTAACCAATAGTTAAAGGTTAGGAGTCATTAAATGAATTATTAGTTAATAAGAAATGAATTTATAATCTCTTCCTCAAAACTGTAAATCTAAAATGTTACTGAATCAATATTTCGTACTGTTAATGATGCATGGTACAATTTGATGTTTTTCCTCTAGGAATACGTAATTCAACTGTAACTATGCGTAAAATTTAAAACACATAAAGTGTCATAATAAACAAAAACAAATACTTTGAAAATCGAACTTTAAGAATAGTATAATTTAGATTTGTTGAATATATATGGTATAAAGAAGATACATAAATATCTTGGATGATGCATATAAAGTAAGTTTTAAGGTTTTTTTAATATTTAATTCAATACATTGAAGAAATTTAACAGAAAATGCAGTAAAAATATTTAAATTCGAATTAATAAAAGAATATGCTTGGAAAACAAAAATGGCTTGTCTTTCTAATTTACATTTCATGTCACTTCGGTATTATTAACAGTTTCATTCGTTGAAAACTTTTCTGTTAATGATACAAGATTTACGTGATATACTGGTAAATTAATTAACTTATTACTCAAAAGTTAATCTTAATCAAATTTTAATGATTTCATAAATCTGTGAATTTAGTGTTTATATGAGTATATTATAGATTGCGTTACCGCAAAGGATAAGTAGATTTGTGGGTTAAATTGGAACTTGTTATCCCACGATTTGAACGATAAAATAAAAGTGAGGGGTTAGCAAATTTTATAGAACAAAATACCGCATACATTAACCTCCCTTAACAAGAGATAATTGAGAGATTTCCATTTAATATAGACCCAGTATCGGATTGTGTACTGATTACATTCGATGTTGAATATTCAACCTACTAGGGAATTGGAGGGCTATATCTTATACAATGTAACATCTTACAACTAAAACAGTCCTTTTGTCAAGGATCTGTGTTAGTAACAATGAATACACAAACACAAACAAATATGCAAATTAATATATTATTACTAAATATTTCAATTACCTATGAATAAATATTTAATCGCTACTAACGTCATCGTACCTTGACAGTAAACCGTATTTCTATTTTCATCCTTCATACTACTGCTGCCAAATGCTTGGAAGTTCGATATTTGGTAGTTGGATTACTTGTACTGGAAGTTGTGACAGGGAATAGATGTCCAGTGAGCTGTAACTGATAGCAATACAGTGCGTCAGTAACCCTGGGGTATACCTCGGTCTTGTCACATGACACTTCTGTCTTATGTACGTTAACGGTGGTACTTGTACTGGGAGCTTTCAAAGGGAATAGATGTTCAGTGAGCTGTGACTGATAACATTTTCAGTTGTGTCAGTAACCCTGGGGTATACCTCGGTCTTGTCATATGACACTTCTGTCTTATGTACGTTAACGGTGGTACTTGTACTGGGAGCTTTCAAAGGGAATAGATGTTCAGTGAGCTGTGACTGATAACATTGTCAGTTGTGTCAGTAACCCTGGGGTATACTTCAATATTGTCATATGACACTTCTGTCTTATGTACGTTAACGGTGGTACTTGTACAGGGAGCTTTCAAAGGGAATAGATGTTCAGTGAGCTGTGACTGATAACATTGTCAGTTGTATCAGTAACCCTGGGGTATACCTCAATCTTGTCACATGACACTTCTGTCTTATGTACGTTAACGGTGGTACTTGTACTGGGAGCTTTCAAAGGGAATAGATGTTCAGTGAGCTGTGACTGATAACATTGTCAGTTGTATCAGTAACCCTGGGGTATACCTCAATCTTGTCACATGACACTTCTGTCTTATGTACGTTAACGGTGGTACTTGTACTGGGAGCTTTCAAAGGGAATAGATGTCCAGTGAGCTGTAACTGATAGCAATACAGTGCGTCAGTAACCCTGGGGTATACCTCGGTCTTGTCACATGACACTTCTGTCTTATGTACGTTAACGGTGGTACTTGTACTGGGAGCTTTCAAAGGGAATAGATGTTCAGTGAGCTGTGACTGATAACATTTTCAGTTGTGTCAGTAACCCTGGGGTATACCTCGGTCTTGTCATATGACACTTCTGTCTTATGTACGTTAACGGTGGTACTTGTACTGGGAGCTTTCAAAGGGAATAGATGTTCAGTGAGCTGTGACTGATAACATTGTCAGTTGTGTCAGTAACCCTGGGGTATACTTCAATCTTGTCATATGACACTTCTGTCTTATGTACGTTAACGGTGGTACTTGTACAGGGAGCTTTCAAAGGGAATAGATGTTCAGTGAGCTGTGACTGATAACATTGTCAGTTGTATCAGTAACCCTGGGGTATACCTCAATCTTGTCACATGACATTTCTGTCTTATGTACGTTAACGGTGGTACTTGTACTGGGTGCTTTCAAAGGGAATAGATGTTCAGTGAGCTGTGACTGATGACATTGACAGTTGTATCAGTAACCCCGGGGTATACCTCAACTTGTCATATGACACTTCTGTCTTATGTACGTTAACGGTGGTACTTGTACTAGAAACATACAAATGGAATAGATGTTCAGTGAGCTGTGACTGATAACATTGTCAGTTGTCAGTAACCCCGGGGTATACCTCAATCTTGTCATATGACACTTCTGTCTTATGTACGTTAACGGTGGTACTTGTACTGGGAGCTTTCAAAGGGAATAGATGTTCAGTGAGCTGTGACTGATAACATTGTCAGTTGTGTCAGGGTAGGAGAAAATCCTAATGTTACCATTAAAGAAATGAGAATAAGAATCCAGGAAAAGTTCGGCTCATCATTTTGTCCTGATAGTTAAAAAATAATGTCGATATTAAAGTACCCACTATAGTTGATCTTAGTCTTATAGAGTTTCCAGCATACGGACAAGAAAGAGCAGCAAACGAACTGAAAAAAATTGTCAGTAACTCCGGGGTATACCTCAATCTTGTCGTATGACACTTCTGTCTTATGTACGTTAACGGTGGTACTTGTACTGGGAGCCTTCAAAGGGAATAGATGTTCAGTGAGCTGTGACTGATGGCATTGACAGTTGTGTCAGTCACCCCGGGGTATACCTCAATCTTGTCATATGACACTTCTATCTCATGTACGTTAACGGTGGTACTTGTACTTAGAGCTTTCAAAGGGAATAGATGTTCAGTGAGCTGTGACTGATAACATTGTCAGTTGTGTCAGTAACCCCGGGGTATACCTCAATCTTGTCATATGACACTTCTGTCTTATGTACGTTAACGGTGGTACTTGTACCGGGAGCTTTCAAAGGGAATAGATGTACAGTGAGCTGTGACTGATAACATTGTCAGTTGTGTCAGTAACCCCGGGGTATACCTCAATCTTGTCATATGACACTTCTGTCTTATGTACGTTAACGGTGGTACTTGTACTGGGAGCTTTCAAAGGGAATAGATGTTCAGTGAGCTGTGACTGATAACATTGTCAGTTGTATCAGTAACCCTGGGGTATACCTCAATCTTGTCACATGACACTTCTGTCTTATGTACGTTAACGGTGGTACTTGTACTGGGAGCTTTCAAAGGGAATAGATGTTCAGTGAGATGTGACTGATAACATTGTCAGTCGTGTCAGTAACCCTGGGGTATACCTCAATCTTGTCATGTGACACTTCTGTCTTATGCATGTTAACGATGGTTCTTGGTAGATCTTGTTCTGCTGTTCAAACAAATATATTAACACGGCTTATTTAATTATAATTTAAAATACACTTTGCTGATTTTCTGTATCGTATAGACAAGTTATCCATTTCTTAAAAAATGGATTTTGACTATTTATGGCCAAAGCTATAACAAAATATTTTAACTGAAATATATAGGTAAATAAAAATTCTAATTTTGGTAATTCTTCATAAAGAACACTTTAACCTAAGTTCTTCAACTGAACCGTCTGTATTATTTTGCATTAGTATTTTAATCCACCTAATAATTACCGTGTATACCAGCACATATATGAAAATACCAGTACAGCATTTGACAAGGTCATAGTAAAAGCTTCATTAACAATCAATAATATCTTCCAAATATTAATTCTATAGACAGTGTTATAAAGTAGACGCATAGTAAACTGAACGGTTTGTTATCTGCCTTATACTTGCTCTGTTCTATAAGTTTTTAATATTCGAAAATACCAAATCACGTAGTACATTCTTTTATTGTCAGAGTACTTGATAGGAAACGTTTTACAATGGAATTAGTTTTTAATTGCTCTAACTTTAAGTTTAGTTGCCATTATTGGAAAGTAGAAAACTTCTCTAGATCAAACATTAAATAGTTTAAATAAATATCACTGAATAAGGTGAGTTAAGTCATAACAATAAACGTTTGGTTTCATATGTGTAATCAGATATTATAGTGATAAAGTTTTGATCGTTTTCATTTATTTGTAATTAATATTTATAATCGCATGTATCTATAACACTGTTTTAACGCACTTGAAAATTATAAACTGTAGCTACCTAATACGGAAGTAGTATATATTTTTTAATTTTAATATCCTTTTTATCTCAAAATTGATTCAATCATTGATAGAGAGACTTACTTGGAAGTTTAAAATTAATTATATTTGTGTAGTTGTAAAACAATTTTAAACTCGCGCTAAAAAAGCAATCTCCGTCAGTTAGAAACAATTTTCAATAATTTTTAATTTATTTCCGTTATAATCCATTTATATTTTTAAAAACTGTTTTAACTCACTAATAATATGAAAATGGAACTAAATAATAAGAAATTAGTCAATTTTTTTGCATAAGATAACTTAATTATCTCAAAATTTATCCATTAATCGAGCACTTGAAAATCTAAAATGAGTAATATTTTTCGAGTTATTAAACTATTTTAAACTCCAATTGAAACGAACAATCTCCACCTGCTAGAACATTTGGACACATTAAGTTTCGTTTCGAAGGTACATAAACTGAAATGCAACAAGTTGTAATTTATTGTGAAGTGAGTAGAATAACCGGCGAGTTTCATAACCGCGTCTTTACAGTGGATTTGCTGCGGTCTTGATAAACCAATATAGACATTGTGAGCCTTTCCGTTCACGTCCTGGAGATTTTCATTTACTGTTCTATGACATGATATAGTACACAGGTCACGTACTATAGACTTCCACTCTACTTTACGGTCAAAGTACAAGAATGGGACAGAAAACAACCACGGACAGCTAACTATCTGTTCTTTAACATGTTTCTAAGGTGGTCTATGTGTATGTGGAACATATATATATAATATATATAAAGATATATAAAATAGAATATCTGAAAAATCGTAAAAAATATGATCTATAGTAATACCCTCATTAAATAAGGATTTCAGGACATTAACACCACGTTTAGATATCGGCACTCTTATCTCTTCTTCAAGTTAACACCTACTAACCTAATAGATAACTATAATCTATAAATCATACCACAGCGTTGTAACACGCTTAAGTTAAGAATTACAACAACCATGATACACTACTTCTCTAAAAAATGCACTTCATAAAAACTAAACACCTATTGTTAACATTGAACCATAGAATGCAGGACACAATGGGTTTGCTCTCCAATAAACCGTATAAAACTGACCTAGGCCTATATTAAATGGCGATTGTCACCCCATATGGCAGCAAAAAAGGAAGGAATTTAAGATGGCCTTTTTTATGTTCTCTTTTTACTCTAGATAAATTTCTAAAGTTATACTGTAACTCCACATTGGTTTTTTACCAAATCTAACCTTTTTGATACTTTAAGTTTCCTTGTTAGTTCTTTCTTCAGAATTGGCAAGCCTAATTTTGACCGATGTTTGACTGATTGATTGATCTGCCAATCGGTATATTGATTTTTTTTTTTATTTAGTGGCAGTCCATAACGTGCGGTTATGGGTTTTCAGTATTTTCATGCATTAAATTGCTTGCACCTGACGAAAAGGGTAGATTTAATTCCCTGAAGTACTACGAACATTTTATAACATTTAAAATAATACAATATTATTGTCAATAAATCCACCATTTTAAAGGATTTTGAAAATGATCATTATTTTTAGTTGGTTTCCTTTATGACATACTATAAAGTTTATGACTAGCGATAAATAATCTGAATTTAAAACAGAGTTAAGAAGAATTACAATCATTATACGTTACAATGAAATGAACACGATTAACGATGGTAAGGGCACGATTGAAAATTTCTGATAATCTTTAAAACCAATGATTCTAATACTTGTTGCATTAGTGTAAATTTATCGAGGAACAGATTTCCCTGGTTTTCTAGATTTTGATACAATAAAACGTTTGGAGTTTATTATATAATTAATTTACTGAAACCTAATGTTGTGTCTTAGGATGATATATTTTGTATGAATAAAAATATTCTATTATAATTTATCCATGACGCTACAGTTATATATGTTTTATATCATTCAACTACAAATTCAATTTTATTCCAAATCATACCTGCAATTATATACCGAATGAAATATATTTGAGAATATTTAGTTTTCTGTGAGCATATATAATTTTTGTCTCAAATATCAAGGATCTCTAGCGGTTTTGTTTTGTATAGGTATTGAGTTGTTCAAATAGAAAAAGGAAGATAAGATTACTAATTAAGAAAAAAACGTTTATTGTAAAAGAAAGGAGATAATAATGAGCTGGGTACGGTTTTAAGCCTGTTAAATCCATTGACATCTGAGCTTCTATTCAACCTTGTCAGCTTGTCATATTATGAAAGTCACTTCATTATCTTCATTCATCATAAGCCAGATTTGATATGAATGTTAACAAAAGTTTTTTATTTCTTGACGTGATACCAGCATTTAATAATATCTAGATCCGCTTTGATCTCTGTGCTTTGCCATCTGAGATCGAATATGTAAATAATTATATATGCATGAGCTAATCGACTATCAAAAGATATACAGGCGGCTCACAGAATTCCAGCTAAAAGGAACAGAGGCCAACGTCCCATTATATTACAATTTTCTGATAGGAATAAACGAGACTCATTATTGAAAAAGCAAGAAAATCAAGAATTTTTGTAGTGATGTACCATAAACTAATATACATGTTAATGTCAATAAGGCCCAATACACTAAGAATCTGCTTTTCCAGGCTAAAAACTTGGATTCAAGTATGTATGGACCTGGGAGGGAAATATATTTGTCAGAATAGAGGGCAATGGAGATAGAATCCGGATATCTTCTACTCAGGACCTAAAGAAGCTGAGCATTGACGTTTCAGATTGGAGGGTGGTGGTGGATGACTGTGCTTGTGAATGACTCAGATTACTAAGCTTAAAGCATTACGTATACTTTGTTTGAATATTAGAAGCTTGAGAAAACATTATGATGAACTGATTGTTTACCTGTCCAGCCATTCAGAAAAGTTTAACTTTATCATCTTAACTGAAGTATGGATCAAGAGAGGGGAGGAAACAGGTACCAGATGGACGGCTACGACATGCTTCTGCAGGACAGGCCAGATAATCAGGCCTGACGCATCTCTTATCTATACTCACTGCCTTATCTTACTGCTTGTATCTTAAGTGTACATATAAATAATTTAAAAACTATTTTTTCCCTATATGTTATTTATAGGAAGTATAAGTTTGCTTGTAAACAATTTGAAAATTACTTTGGAAATATTTTGAAAAATTCTAACGATCCAACAATTATTTTAGGGGATGTAAATGTCTGTGTGTTGAAAGATAAAAATTAGGGTTCTGCCACTGATTATTTAAACTTGATATCAGCCTATGGTTAGAAGAAGTTTATTGATACTCCCACTAGAGTAATAAATAATTATTTTTCTTGCATTGATCAAGTTTTAGTAAGAATTTCAAAGAATTTACAAATTAATCGCGGTATTGTGGAGCTGGGAATCACAGACCATTAAAGTTTAAATATAATCGCCTTGGACACTATCGATAGTAAAATGAAAACTATATTTGTAAAAGAGTTTGATTATATCAAGCTGAGTAGACAGCTGGCTGTAGCAAATTGGACCTCTGTTAAAAATAGCCTAAATGTAAATAGTGCTTTGTATGAATTTTATAAAACATAAAATACTTGTTATGAATCATCTTACACCTTGAAAAAAATAAAAAAGCGTAAGGAATGGAAAACTAATACCCTAAATCTTATAAAGTGGAAATATGTCTTGTAAAAATAATCTTAACGTGAAACTGAAGGAGGAGTACAGTAATTTGGCTAGATTTGTAAATAGATGTTTAAAGCAAGAACAGTTAAATTATTATTCTAAGTTATTAAATCATTGTAATAGTGGTAGTAGGAAGTGCTTGTGTATACTTAGAGATATATTTAACAGAAAGAATAAATATATGTGCAGCTTAAAAGTAAACGATTGCCCAATTAAATTAAATGGAAATGAATCTCTCAATGCTAATGTATTCAACAAGTATTGTGTTGGTGCTGTACCGGGCCTTAAAATGAATACATTCGGGTGTGACATGTTTCTTCAGGAACAACAATCTGTAACTGATGTCTTGTTGAATAAATTTGATATGGAAGTAATTGATATTTATAAAATAGTACGTAGAATGAAAAATAAGAGTAGTTCTGGGGTATACGGTACAAGCACCATAGTTGTTAAATACCCTTTATGATAGGGACAACAAGACCCGTAATCCCTAAGACCAGAATGATAATAGTATACATATGATTAGTCGCTTTTTTACCTAAAAAAACTTTACATATGTCTATGTTTGTGTATATTTTTTCCATCAGGCAAGAATTAAAACGCTAATGCGACACCTAAATATCTATCTATACTATTCTATAGTGGATAAGAAGACTGGGATATCTTTCAGTGATCATCACTTATAATTAAGGGTGTTTATTAAGCCATTCAAAAATACATAACCACCTGTTATTTAATGGGAAATCGCGTTCAAAGCCACGGGTAACTGCTAGTTCAAATATACAATACAAGAAAAAGTTATACCTTTTTAACTGACGAAACATATATATTTTTCTCTCCATCTTTACCAATGTTCAACATTTCACACACATATACCCCACCTGTAGGATCTGTGTCTAATGCAAAGTAAATGCTCACTAGAAATGTAAGCTCTCTAATTTAGCAAGAAAAACAGTCGTATTAAGAGGAATATAATAAAATTCTCTATATTAAAGAAAAAATATATGTAAATATATTACATATATTTCGAACATCTAGTACTACTTTATTACTAAAGATTACTATAGTGTACGAAATGGAGGAATTTACAGTTTCGTAAAACTCTTATATGACTCTTATGTGTCTAGACTGATACTGAATGAAGTCTTATCAAAACCAGCACGAGCAAAAAAGAAGACGATGATGATTACTGTGGTTTAAGGGTAAGTGGCAAATAAAACTCAACTCCTAGAACACAACAGAAATAAGAACAACGCAATCAATGGATTAATAAAGTCAACTAGTGAGATCGAGATAAAACACTGCTGATCTCGTAAAGGACGTAAACCATTTACGTAGAGTTTTTATTGAGATGGAAGTCGTGATGAGCGGTATCTCGGATGTGCACAAAATAACATCTTACATCAAATACGCATTCCAGCCCTTTTCGTACAGTTCTCATCCAATCGTGATGCGACTTCAGGTTCGTTACAGTTTTACAGGAAAGGTCTCACATCTCATCATGTGAATGCAGCTTTCTCGGGTCAGAGTTTCTGCATCAATGAACAAAGCTGGTTCGACTCTAAACAAAACTATAAGTGTAAATAAGTAATTAGACTACAAAGACGGAGAAAATGTTTTGTCGTTAAAGTTGAATATAGAAAATTCAAAAGAATTTAAATATTTGAGAATCCGTAAAAGCTTATGTAAAGTACATCAAGGAAATATATGTCTCTATTCTTCTTCATTATCACTGAGATTGTTTTTTTTTTTTTTTTAATATTATATCAGTTAGATTAAAACACTAGTTTTCTTTTATCATATAGTTTGTATTAACCTAATAAATGTGTGTGTAAATTTTCATAGCTCTATAAAATAGATTTAGTATTTTGACCCTAACAGATAGTTAAATTTAACCAAAAATATAGAATGCAGAAACCCATAATTTTAATGACACACATATTAGTAGCATCAGACAGAATTTTAATATTTTGTAACTAACCGTGATTTACGTATTATTATTTAGTCTTAATTTCAATTTGTTCAGATGAAATTATTTAGTATGGAATTGCACGATTTGTACACTTAATGTAATGACGTGGTAGAGAAGGAGGTGTATAAGTCCTTGTTGATTATGATTATGTTCACTAAATGATACTGCATTGAATTTACTTTTAATATGATATTTATTAAATACTCATCAGTGAAATTTATATTTGTAACTTTAGTATCAATTTTAATTCCGGAGGATCTTTTACAAACATACCATAACTATATAAAATAGAACATTAAAGTATTTGACTCTGAGAGAAAAGGTGAAAAGTTATATTCAAAAGAAGAAGTGCAGACATATTTAATTGACGAGATAAATCCAAACAATGCCATGCAAATTAGTGCAAAACATCCAAAATAAGAATAAATCCTCAAATAAAAAATATGCATACATTTTAAATATTTTTACATGAGAGACTGGTAGTGAAATTTATTCACAGAGAATAACATTGGTATTCTTAATCTTTTATTTCATTATCATTTATAGTTACTTTAGGTTAACTGCCTTGTTTATAGCTAATAGGTTTCGTTGAATAAAGAATATTTGTAAAGATTACTATGTTTCTTTTGTTTCTTAATTTAATATATATTCACACACATAAACAACCCGTAAAATAATTTCTAGGATAGATAGATAGCTGTCTGTGCTTAGTTCCTTTCATATGTTTGTACTTTGACCGTAAAGTAGACTTGAAGTCTATAGTACGTGACCTGTGTTCTCTATCATGTCATAAAACAGTAAATGAAAATCTCCAGGACGTGAACGGAAAGGCTCACAATGTCTGTATTGGTTTATCGAGTCCGCAGCAAATCCACTGTAAAGACGTGGTTATGAAATTCGCCGATAATTTTACTCACTTCAATATATAAACTTGTTGCATATCAGTTTTTGTACCATCGAAACAATATATAATTTGTCCAAAAGTTGTAGCAGGTGGAGATTGTTCATTTCAATTGGAGTTTAAAAATGTTTAACAACTCCAAAAATATAACTCATTTTAGATTTTCAAGTTCTCTAACGATTAATGGATAAATTTTGAGATAATTAAGTTATCTTATGCAAACAATTGACTAATTTCTTATGATTTACCTCCATTTTCATGTCATGAGTGAGTTAAAACAGTTTTTAAAGATACAAATGGATTATAACGCATATAAGTTTTAGACTTCCAAGTACGTTTCTCTATCAATTGGTGGGCAACTTTTGAGATGAATAAGTTATTTTAGCAAAACATATGGCCTAATTTCTCATGAGGTAGGTCCATTTTTGTGTTATAAGTGTGTTTACCCTTTAAAAATACAAATGAGTTATAACGCAAATCAATTGAAAACTATTCAACATTGTTTCTAAAAAATACCAAATTACGCATATAAAACCAAACTTTTATTTTTATTACTCAACTCAACTTTTTCAGTGATATTTATTTAAAGTTTTAAAGGTTTAATTCATAGAAGTTTTTACTTGTCTAAATACTTATTAAAATTAAATAAGAGTACTTCAAAACTAATTCCATTTACAACACGTTTTCTATTAATAACTATATTGGATTTTTTAATTATAAACAAACAGATTTAAATATTTCTCAACGTTAGGAACATAATTTTGATTACAAACTGTCCATCTTACTGTGCGTTTTATTTATAATACTGTCCAAAGAATTAATACTTGGAACATATTATTGGTTCTTAATGAAGCTTAGTATGAGCTTGCCAAACCCGGTACTGGGGTTTTATGATATGTTCTGGTATAGTTGGTAATTTTTAGGTAGCATAAAATACCACCACGCAACATAATAAAGATGGTTCAGTTGAAGAATTTAGACTGAAATGGTCTTTAAATTACCAAAACTAAAACATATTTCCTTGTGTTTTTCAGTTCAAAATATTTGTTATAATTTTGGCCATGAATAACCAAAATCCTTGTTTGTCCTATTCCATATGCCAATTTTAGGAACTAATTGTTAAAACAATTAGAAATCAATGAAGCTGCATTTTAGATTATTATTAAATAAGCCCTTTCAATAACTTTGAACAGCAGTACAAGATCTACCAAGTACCACCGTCAACACACATTAGACAGAAGTGTCATATGACAAGATTGAGGTATATCCCGGGGTCATTGACACAACTGACAATGTTATCAGTTACAGCTCACTGGATATCTATTCCCTTTGTAAGCTTCCAGTACAAGTACCACCATTAATACACATTAGACAGAAGTGTCATATGACAAGACTGAGGTATATCCCGGGGTCATTGACACAACTGACAATGTTATCAGTTACAGCTCACTGGATGTCTATTCCCTTTGTAAGCTTCCAGTACAAGTACCACCATTAATACACATTAGACAGAAGTGTCATATGACAAGACTAAGGTATATCCCGGGGTCATTGACACAACTGACAATGTTATCAGTTACAGCTCACTGGATGTCTATTCCCTTTGCAAACTTCCAGTACAAGTACTGGGATCATTGACACGACTGACAATGTTATTAGTTACAGCTCACTGGACATCTATTCCCTTTGTACGCTTCCAGTACAAGTACCACCGTTAATACACATTAGACAGAAGTGTCATATGACAAGATTGAGATATATCCCGGGGTCATTGACACAACTGACAATGTTATCAGTTACAGCTCACTAGACATATATTCCCTTTGTAAGCTTCCAGTACAAATATTATAGCTACAAAGACGTCAAAGCGTTTAACTACATTAGTATAAACAATGAAAATTAAAATACAGTTATCTCCCAAGGTAAGTTGAAAATAGTAACGATTAAATATTTAATAATATTTATTTAATAAAAATATGTAGTAATAATATGTTCATTTCAGAATCATGCGTATTAATTTCTCCGAACAATAGGGGTGGATCGGGTAGGTATTACAGGAACTGTTTTAATATTTCAATCCTTGCTGCAACAATATCGCGTTTACTCAATGTGCTATTAACTTAATCTCAGATTAAACCTTGTTTCAAAACTATATCACATTAATATTATTTGGTAGTTTCGACAAATATTGCAGGTATCATAAACAGTGTAATTTAATCTATAAATACAAATTTCATTTAACCAACTAATCGTAACATTTTAAAATTCGGTTGTTTTATCAATACATTTTTTTAATGAGCTCACGAAAAAGAACAAATAAGAAAGTCACAGACAGGACTTCCTATATGTCCCAGACCCATACGAACTGTACCGCTTGATGACCAACGGCTCTTCCAAGTTATTTGAGTGAAAAAAAAAGAAATTTTAAAAATTAAAAAAATTATAGTCATTAGCAGTATTCATATATTAAACCTCCAACCAGGAAACTAACTTTATGTAGATTTCGTAATATTTGACACTGGTTTTTGTATTAGTTAGATATTTATAATTTTAAGTCCTAAATTACTTCTTCAACCTTTTATACAGGCTAGGTCTTCAATTTTAATGATCCATTGATAGAGAAGTGATGGACCTGATTGATCAGCCCGTTGGTATAACTACATTTATTAGTAACTTAGCAATCTAAGAAGACTACTTGAAAGTACATAAAAATGGAATTAAATATTGGTAGTTTTATAATACTATTTTAAATATCTTATTTGTGAGCTAAAATTTAATTAATTCTTTATTTCAATACCTAATTTACAAGTTGTGTAACATATATTTTTTAACAAACGTCCTGATGGAGGAGCTTATATAATCATTCCAATTACATCACGATTTATTGGATAAAGAAATACCACTGAACCTTAGTATTGGATGGGTTATCCGTGTTTCTAGTAATCTTCAGCCCAAATCATTTAATGTAGTTACAAGATTATTTTCATAGTTTGTGTTTTTTATTAAGTCACAAACATTTCTGACGCTGCGTGTAAAGGATTTTATAAAACCTGTTATTTACTTACAGTTATTTATATGTATAGTCTTATTTTAATTGTATTAAATAATTTGCATTTTTCATGACATTGATAAATAAAAACATCTCTACACAAAAACAGAATGTTCTCTAAAAATAAATTTAAGCCTAAACAAATTATTTAAACCCACTCTTCGAACACAATATATCAGCAACAACCCACGAGTACCTACCATTTTTAGAAAGTTGCAATATGTATAATCAGAAGACGCTGGCTGGCACCATAAAACAACGTCAATGTTTTAAATTGAGACATATGAAATTATTTTAAATATAATTGTGTATAAATACAACAAAATATCGTTGCATGGTTACTCAGTCAATAGTTTTTAATACATGCATGACACGAAAGGTATGTTTGGGTTGTAAGATGTTACATTATATAAGACATAGCCATCCAATTCCCTAGTTGGTTGAATATTCAACATCGAATGGGCTGATACCAAAATCCGATATTGGCTCTATATTAAATGGAAATCTCTCAATTTTCATCAAGGCTGATGTAAACGATATTTTGTTCTATACAATCTTTTAACCTCTAAATTTTTATCTATTTTTCAAATCATGGGATAAAATGTCCCAATACAATCCGAACATCGAATCATCTTCAATACTAACATAATCAATTATAGTCCTTTAACCCCCAAATTCTCAGATTGGCGAAATCGTTAAGAACTTTTGAGTAATAAATTGAGTAATTTTAGCGTTTTACAACACAAAGTCCTGTATGATTAAAATAAACGTTTTCAATTCATGCAATCCTCAATAATATCGAAGTGACATGGAACATAAATTAAAGCACAAGCCACTTTTATTTTGCAAGCGTATAAATATATTTTGAACTTAATTCTTTTTATTGTAATTTCGTTCAACATTTTAAAATTTATTGAGTACAATATTAAAAAATTTACTAAATATGTATCAACCTAGTTATTTATTTACCGGTTTCTGCCATTGTGCATCCATCAAATCTAAATTATATTAGTCTTTTAACGTACGATTTTCAAAGTATTCTTGTTTTATTATTACGACACCTTTACGTGTTTTCAGTTCTACGCATAGTTACAGTTGAATTACGTAGTCCTAAAGGAAAAAACACAACCTGTTACTATGCTTCATTAACAATAGGAAATATTGATTAAATAATATCTTATTAAATTTATAGTTTTGAGCAACTGATTATAATTTTACCTTTTGTAAACTTTTGTAAATTCATTTAATCACTCCTAAACTCTTACAGTTGGATAATATCTACTTATTGTGGTGTAATCCTTTTACTGGTTTTAAATTCAAAAGTTATACATAATTATTGTGACAACATTATAATCTCATGCTCTTCAATATTATTTATTACGTCTGTATAAAGCAAAGTAAATACCACAGAACACACAGCCTAAGTGCTGTACCTTGTTGGATGAAACGAGATAAACGTCAATGCTACCAAATTACGTAACTATTTCAAGCTGAAATAATAACTTCATTACTGGCGAGCTCAGCTAATTTCCTCTCTCGTCTATTTATCCAGGAGCATTAATTATACGTTCTGCTGGTGCTCAGATGAATGTAGGATTGTGTGCTGATCTGTTCGTGTCAACTCAACGTCTATAAAATAAAACACTCAGGTAAAGATAATCTACAGAATTTATTAAAACATTATGGTCATTACATCATATTCCTGGAAATTAAACTAGTATTAAAAATGATTATTGTTCAAATAATAAGGAATAACAATTTACTTTTACAGCCGTATAAGAATTTTTAATTCAATAAAAAATTTGTTTTGTTAAAAAAATACGAATAATTTTTTTAATTTAATTTTGAAATCATTAATTGTAGTTATCCTCATTTTAATGTAAGCTGTTAAGTGCTTTTTTATAGATCTTATTACATATTCAATACTTGTCAGTTTGCTGCAATATTTACTTTTGTTGTTCAAAAATAACAGTATAACTTATGTTAGAGATGTAGCCTCAAAAAGTGTTTAATGAATATGTATAACACAATATAAATAAACCTTTTAACACTTTTTTTAACTTTGATTTTTCTTACCATGTACATTTAGAAATCTGGGATTTAATATTCAGGTACTAACTAAGGTTAAGTTAATTATACATAAGTATAACTTATATACCAAGTAGTAGTTTGTATTACGATGCTTTTGTACAGTCTTTATTGGGTACTTCCAAGAACAACATTGATTGCCTTGAAAGACTGTACAATAACTGCTCAGCTGTAATATGTGTAGTTAAAAGGGGTTTAGGCCAAATTTACCGATAAACTTAGAAATTTTTTGTATAAATCTAAGGTAAATTTGTAAGTTTTGTCTCTTTATTTTCTTACAGTTTTTAAGATCTGTGGTGAACTTGATGTTAGGACATATAGCATTTTAGGTTGTAGAAACTCTCAATGTTTCGTCGCGGTTTGAACCAGAAAATCCTAAATATTAGTCATAATATTTGCCGTGTAATCCTAAGATGTAATATTTCAGTATTTCATTTCATTTGAGGTAAATATGTAATACACATGTATTTTGTAATTGAAAAAACTTAACTTTTATAATTCAGTAGAAATGGGAATACAAAACCTTTTGTTTTCACGCTCTAACTATCTGAGCAAACGATGAGGCCGGTAGCTGAAAGTTGTTATAGTAGCTTTATATTTTTGGACAAAAATGTATTAAATAAACGATATACCAAACTAAAGTTATATATATATTTTTTAAAAGATTTAAATCTTTTCATTGCCTGTTCGAATCATTCTTATGACTTGCAGAAGACCTAATATTTTTATTTAATAGCGCGTCCCCCTTATTGTCTATACAGACGAAGCTTATTATGCCTATAACTTAAACTGCCTAGTTTCAATTTAACATCTGATGACTGAAGATGGAACTCCACGGCGAGGTGGAAATATTATAGAAGTTAAATGTGAAGGAATGCCTAAACGCGGTGTAGAACGGAAAACTTTTATATTTGTTTACTAACAAAGTGGTAACCACTTTGTTATTTTGTACTTTGTAATGGCAATTGTTACTGCTATTCTGTGAATAGTAATTGAAACAAGCAAACCAAATGGCTGTAGGCATTATAGTTTTCTGTATGCACCGAATTCCAAGATATTAAATGTAAACAAATCACACAAGTAAAATGAAGCAAATATATTTTGCTCGTTAAGGGCTATAAGATTTTTAATTCAGATGCTGTTTTAACACGTTTGAATTTATGGAAAATTACATCTACTTTGGATATTTATGACGGATATAATCTGTCAGGACTAAATTGTTAATATTTAACTTAAAATTATATAGTTACGGTGTTGGACCAACTAATTAATACATTTGTAAACATAAAATATATCCTAAATAAGGCCAATGAATCACAAAGAAAATTTTCTACATAAGTTTTTAGGCCTAACTAAAAATAATGTACGTAAACTTCATTTTGAAGACGTTTGCATAAGTTCATTGCAAGTAATTATTTTGTCTTACACTGAACTTTATGAATACCATTTTAAATGTTTTTTATAAGTAAAGTCTGATGGTGCAGGTTAGTTTATGTTATAAACATGCTTTTTTGATTTTCCTACAAAAAATGTAATCATTACCTTATTTTATGAATTATAGACAATATAATTAAAACTTATATTAATGCTACTTAAACATATAAAAAAACACATTTTCGAAATTTAATCCTATAGAACTATAGATGAAAAAATATGAAGATATATTAAACACTGAAATAAATATTTTATTATAAAGATTCATTTTAAGAAATATTTTCAAATATGGCACAGTTTTAATAGTTTAATCAAAAGAGTAAATTTTTAATAATAAATTATAAAAAAGTACTTTAAATTTAAAAGTACTTGTACTATTTATTCTAAGTTTTCAATAATGAATTTCGTTTTATTAAATGTAAAAACCGCCTGATGACTATGCAGTCAACGTTTCAAGAGTACTGTTTAGTTAAAAAGCAGATAGCTTTGGAAAATAATTGTGAATTTCAACAGTTGTAGACGTTCAATTAAAATGATAAAATCATTAATACAGTATTAAAACATTATTATACAGGTATTAGCTGCATATGATTTTAATTAGTTAGTTTAGGCAGTTACACTCTTGTATAGTACTTATAGTAATAGCGAATGTTAAGTAGTACATTTTCTCGTTATAAATGTACCATTTAATTTCGGTTTAAAAATATTTTATTTCAGTAGTAAATATCCGAGCGTTGTTGTTTCACGAACATTATTGATATCTGAAGCCTACAAAAGTGCCGTATGTTTTATTGTGTAATGTTTACTCTACATTAGCCTCGCCTGATAAAAATACATTACGTTAAATTTGACTTTAAAGATTGCAATAATGTACCACATGTTCGCTGTTTAATAGTATTGAATTACTGTACTGATGGCGAGAGAAAAGAAGAGACCTGGATTCTGGCCTATCTGAAATTTGCAGGCGTTACTACTAGTATGTTGCCGCGCCCTGTTTCGTAATTCCATTATTGTTTCACTGTTCCATTGCTAGGATAAACAATTCGCAGGGTTGGCTGTGGGGCGAAGCGCCTGAAATTACCGGGCGGCAACACACTAGTACACAGCTGTGCGCCGGCACGGGCCAGGTCTCTTCTTTTCTCTCGCCAACAGTAAATGGGTTCAACTTTCAAGCTCAGTGCTTTTATTATAATTATGCATGGAATAGTGTTTTGAATTAGTAAAACTAGCCATATTATATTATGAATGCTGAGTTTAGCTCCATTTCACTTTTCGCTTGGTCTGACATTGGAAACATTAGAATGCCTATATTATATTATAAAGGTCGGAGTATGCCACACCGGAGTACGTTTTTAAAGGATAGTTGAGGGTAGATGTAAAATTTCTAATCTACAGTTAATTTTCCTCTCGATATGTCCTGTGCACAGATACACGGACAGACAATTCGTCAAAAAAGAGTTCAATACAATAATAACGCATCATAGAACACAGTTTTGTAGAAATAAGGTTTAATTTAAAATTTAAAGTCTACTTATGAACTCTTTCTCGACATATCTTGATATTCTACATGATACATTTACACTTTTGTTCATTAAATTTATAGATATTTTATAAAAGTAATTAAAAAATGCATTTCTACTAATGAAATTACTATAAAATTATGTTTCGTGTGGTAAGGTAGTTTGTCTATAGGTTAATTCGTTTTCGAAATTTTTACAGATATACATATATACAGACAGACAAACGGAAATTAAATTTTTCTGACTTATAAATATTTAGCTAAAACTTATCCAATAATAATATGATATTACTGGATAAACTTTAGTGAACCTATCACTCGGATATTGGATTATGTTTAACTAAATTAATGGTACGTTATATTCATTCCACCTGATAATGCATTATATCATAATGTACAATGTAAAGATTATAGTAATATATCACAAACTCACTGTTTTGGCATTAAACCATGTATTGAATAACACATTACTGTTAATGGAATTAAGCACAGTGCTTTTATGCCTGGATTTTCATAAATCTAACAGCATTAAATTATTAATATCTTGTAATGTAAGGTGATAAAACTTCTTTCTGTATAATGTACTTTGAAGTAGCAATTAAACATCACGATAGGTCAAAAACTACTAGCCATATTCAATATCATATGAAATATTGACCATAGTCACTTGGATGGATTAATCAATAGTGTTTAATATAAATTGTAAACAGGTTTACTATCACCTATTTTAAGGACAGTAAAAGTATTATTTTAGAGCCTCAAAATGTATTGGTTAACAGCATTATATGAAATAATAAACCAATAACCACCATTTCTTTTTAATATATTAGTTTATTTCATTTTTAATAACCAGCTTTTTGTTTTGTAAGACAATCCTTATCAGTAGTTTATTGCTTTCTTTTAACAAAATATGGATTACCGTACTGTCAGGAAAGACTGCTAAGCTTAACTTTGTAATTGCCAGAAATTAATATCTTTTAAGTTTAAAATGTTAAATTAATATTTTCACAATAATATTACGTATTATTGCACCAAACATGTACTAGTGTAAACCACTTAAATTATAACCATGCAGTAGTACAAAAATCATATCTTAATCAACATCAGTAGTTTTTCACTATATTATATTATAGTAGTAGATAGCTAATTCAAAATAACTGCCAGCAATATAATTACTCAAACTGGATTTCATGGAGGCAAATCGAATTCAACATACTAATACAGTAATAGTTATGTATCCCTGAAATATTACATCTACTGGAATGCAATATAATAACGTGATGATGTTGCAAAAGGGCTCAATTTATCCAATACACATCTGACTAGCTGTTAACTAACCGCTTCCGGGAGAGATATTTTCGTTGGTTACACCACACGTTTTGGATATAACTGGTTCGACAGTAACCTCTTGATTTACGTGGGATGTATCAGAATAGGATGGTAGAAATGGAGGGTTTATAATGTTTCAGCCTCATTGTCGGTTTTATTTAATTATTTAGTGTCATTAGAATAATCAACATTTGTTAGTGGAGGAGTTAAAAGGGTTACTTGGAATTTTATGTTTTGGTAATACCTACATACAAAATTAGTATGGAAATAAAATACGTTTTCAAATCAACATTTGTTAGTGGAGGAGTTTAAAGGGTTACTTGGAATGTTATGTCTTGGTAATACCTACATACAAAATTAGTATGGAAACAAAATACGTGTTCAAATCAACATTTGTTAGTGGAGGAGTTTAAAGGGTTACTTGGAATGTTATGTCTTGGTAATACCTACATACAAAATTAGTATGGAAATAAAATACGTTTTCAAATCAACATTTGTTAGTGGAGGAGTTTAAAGGGTTACTTGGAATGTTATGTCTTGGTAATACCTACATACAAAATTAGTATGGAAATAAAATACGTTTTCAAATCAACATTCGTTAGTGGAGGAGTTTAAAGGGTTACTTGGAATGTTATGTCTTGGTAATACCTACATACAAAATTAGTATGGAAATAAAATACGTTTTCAAATCAACATTCGTTAGTGGAGGAGTTTAAAGGGTTACTTGGAATGTTATGTCTTGGTAATACCTACATACAAAATTAGTATGGAAATAAAATACGTTTTCAAATCAACATTTTTTCGACGCCAGTTCCAAAAACGTACAGAACTACGACCAACATATTGTAAAAGATTTACATTTTTTTAAATTTTCTATAATAGTGCATCGCATAGAAGACTCTGTTTGTCCTAAATCTTCAAAGGTACTTAGGTATTCTAAGAATGTTGCAAGTTTGTTTACTAAAAGTATCCTCCATATCAAATAAGATTATCAAAAGTGGCCATTGTTTTGAAAAAAATTGTAAGGATTGAACATATTTGGATTGTAGGTATATAGAAGTTATCAAAGGTATATTAATACCTTAGTAGCTCTTTTTATACTTTAAATGTATTTTTTACTAACACAAAATACGATTAGGTTTAGATCTTTTAAAACTTTTAAAAATATGGCCCACCCAATATTTTCTAAAATAATAAATGTTTGATTGTCCTAAAAGGCAATTGTTATTTGGTTTAAGGAAGTTGATATTTTTTAAACAATAATTAATGTCAAATATCAGTGTTAATTTAAAAATACTACATTTCATAACATGTTTTATTATTCCTAGTCCTGTTTTTCTTACTGGTCCCGCATACCTTTTTGGTATTAATGTGAAGAGCGTAGATATTACAACGATAAATGATAAGCTATCATCAACAGCAATTGTGATGTGGACAATAGCTTTCAGCAGCAGCGATAGATGAACTGCTATAAATCATACACCATGGACTACTCACCTGCATGCATAGGCATTTCCACCACCATCGCGTTTATAGAACAGATTAAATGTAATAAAGCCCCACTTATAATGTGCTATGCCAGTTGCCAACCATATGTAAAGGTGATAGATACATGATAGAGTAAAGTACGTGTTCATGCATCATAAAATCTACTTTCACTATATCATAACATTTTCTCGGTACAGTCTAGAAATTATATCAGTATTTGTAAACCTTAGCGGTATTGTACACTTCATCAAAGAGAAATAAATGCACTATCCTCACGACGATTTCTGTCGTAAAAATTAGTGTTTAGTGTACTGCTTTGTGATTCCACTTGTACTATAATCAGAGACTCATTGCGCTCGCATGGTTCCTAGAATTGTAGTCTCGGAGCGAATGGTTTGTTGAATCATGGTAATGCCCAGTCCCTCCGTTTTACTTTGATCAGATACTGTAAACATGGCGTCCCACAGTGTCTAAGGAAACCAAATTCAAAACGTTACATGTACACGTTCACAATTTAGTTCATTATGTCAATTCCAGAATAAATTGATTTGTTTGCCTTGTTGCCACGATGTTGAAATAAAAAGATATTTTACTTTTGTTTTCACTCTATAAACGTAACAAATGGTAAATAGTGGTTAGATTAATGAATACATGGTCGTGCTCCAAAATACAATGATTACACAGAACAGTTTATTATATTTAACAGGGTTTTTATCTAATATTTCGAAATTTTAGAGATCTAAATGGAATTTTTAATTGATTTAGAGTCAAGTGGGGTGTAACCCGGAAGGAATTTCTAAATAAGAATAGGTGTATATTCATCCCTGGGACGCTAAGAATTTTCCAGTAAAATTTCAATACAAACAAAGGCACTTTCTCATCCATAATATTATTAAAATTATAGGATATTTAAAATGAAATATATAAAGTTTGCATGCATCATGAAGCTATAGTTCAAATGAAAAATTATTGTCGGTGAAAATCTAAAACGGGTTTGAGGACGTGTATTGTTGTTATTTTAATTGACTTTGTCAGTAGTATTAATAAAACGATACCGTCGAAATTGTGGCCAACTAATTTACGAAACTTTGAACCAAGACAATCGAAGCCGAAGTCGAAGTTAACCATCGATCTGAGAAGACAACCACCGGAAATTATCCCCGCCGGAAACCGCAAGATTGAAACAATGGCGTCATCTTGTACTATTTCACAACTTCACTTTTTCTTACCAAATTGATTTAAAGTTTTGTCTCCATGACATTAAAATGCAAAATCGAACCTTTTAACTATTCTATTATGAAATAAGTGCACTAGAGTAATAACTTATTTTCAGTTACAAAAATTTAAACTTATTAATATAAACTAATTACAAAATAGTAAATATCATGGATATTTTCGAAAATAACTATGATATATGGTTTTCCGGATGTATTTTTTATTTTTCACTAAATTATATTCTAGTGATTTAATTTAAGGTCCATTGTTACGTCTAACATCAGTCCCAAATTTTAACCATACTTAACCATTGAAGTAAATACATTTATTTGGGGCTTTTTCCGTTGGTATTACTCTGAGGCTATTTCTCTACCCAAATGTAGTCACATCGGCATGGACTGCGCAGGGAGAATATAATTACATGTCATGAACTTAAAAAACAGCTTTTTGTGCGATTGCTTGTTTTTAAAATTAGGTGTTTAAAAATAAACTTCTTAAACATTCAATATGTATTTTCATTACACACCAAAATATTCAAGGAAACACTATCTTTGTCACTTTTCTAGGATGGGTGATATTTCCAAAGAACAATGAAATCTCTAATCACTTTGTAAGACACTTCCATTTCCGTTTAGATTTCTATTGGAACAAAAGCGAACCTCTAAACATTCCTAAGATTAGTATTGTAATGTAAGAAGACTTGCCTATCATACTGTCTGACCGACACTATGAAATAGTTTATCTTCTGGTGCACCTGTGTTAGTGCAATAAAACTATAACCAACACATTTATGGGGGTTTATTGATATATAATGATTATTGTTACAAATAATGTCTTGGTTTAGTCTACTCTTGGTTTTAGTAGATTCATTCCACTGTAGCATGAACAATTTTCATACTTACCTATGCGATAAAATGGCAACTTAATTTGAGTGTTTCATACCTTGCAGTTATGAGGAACAACAAAAATAGGTACAACATGTTACAAAATGTGTAGGATGTAAATTAGTCATTTTTGTCACGTGGTGGTAAGGTAACGTAAGTACACTTTGAAAATTTTGAAAAGTTTTATACGAGGCACCATGTTTGTGGTTTACTCCCTCTGTGGGGTTGTTAAAGTATGTAACGCCAAACCACTCTTGTTGATATGAACATCGGTGTAAGTTTTGCAACTTAACGTCGTTATGGAGTGACACTTTGTGTAAGCTTTACTGAGAGTATGTTGTTCATATCCGAGACTCTAGTATTCCCAGTGGTGCTTCAGCAAAGACATGATTCTGCAACTAAATTTCTCGCTCTGTTGGCTTTAAAATTGTAAAATGGTCGTACCTCAAAGGTTGTGACAAAAATTTCAAAAATTTACGAGGCTTTATTGTAAACTTTCGAAACTTTATAGCATGGAAGCATGAATTAAACTATAGACTTGAAATGTTCATTAAAGCTCAATTCCTACATAGATACAAAAGCGTCCAATGGTGAGGCATGTCCCTCTATATATTGGGGATGAAGTTAAAAGACGATAACTGTGCGCATGATATTTCGAGAACCAATCTTTTGAGTACACGTATTTAATAAAACGTTATTTTTAAATAGAAACAAAAGCCATAATGTCATGCCACTCTACGGATTATTGCCAAATATTAAAGACCGTACCTGTTGGAGGATAACTCGAGAACAAAAATTTTCTGAGAACTAATATTCTGATAATGGGTTTTTCAATGAAACTATATTTCTACATAGATCCAAAGCATTCAATGATAGGGCATGACCCTTTACGGAATGTGGCTGAACTTTAAAGACAATAAATATCCGCAGAATATCTTGAGAACGAATATCCTGAGAAAGAGTTTCAAATAAATATTTATTTACACATATATACAAAAGCGTTCTATGATGGGTATTTCTTCTGCGTAATGTAGCTAGCTGAACTTAAAATACCGCAACTGTATGTAACTGTGTTTTTTCGGGAACAAAGAGAGATCTAGACTTTAAATATTTATATAAAACGTCAGGGAAATCTAACTACTCGATAGAAAGTGTACAGTGGTCCTTGTCTTGATGCGTTAGCAAAAGAGTCACAATCGACTAGGCCACAGCCGCCTTGTGATCGATAAGCTTTGATCACTTGAGCGAGTCTTACCACTCCATGGCTTTTATGAAGGTTAAGCATTAAACAAACGAGCATGTCGTCTTGTAGGATACATTTCAGTTAGTATTTCTTACACACGTACTCTTATATTTCAATCAATCGAGTTTTAGAAAATGTCAAGGTTGATTTACGTACATTGCTGTCTACTTATTTATATCTATTTGTTTATTTGGTGCGAAATTCGTTATAAATGACGAAAAAAATCAGTCGCCTATGAATATATCTTTGCTTAATAGACTATTAAAATGTATCAATCACGTATAGCCAAACATAATAATCAGATCATGATTTATGGACTTAAACACCATAATCATTTCAAACTGATGTTGATTTAAAAGTCATCAAATATTAATAGTCCGATAGTACTTGAATGTACAGAGTTTAAAGTAGTTAAACTATTATTAATCATAAAGATCAGGAAGGCTTAGGTTTATCTCGCCCCTTGTATTAATCTTAGTGGTTAACTAACGCACAGGGAATGCTTATATAATGTTATTCCTTTCAAAAATCTTAGTTATTTTGGAAACAGTACTGAAGGCAATAAAAAGTCATATTTTGACAGTAAATCTAAAGGAAGTTATTAGGACAAATATAGCATACATAAGAACAATGTTCTAGCAACGAGCCACAAATCGAGAGGCAATAACCGTTCATTCTCTGCCTGGTCGATAATCAGGTTAAATATGGAGTGGACCAACCGAGGTCGTAATGTAAGCTATTTCTGTAAAACATTAGAGATACAATATTGTGCCTAGAGTTATCTCTGATAGTGTATGTCAACTATAGAGACATCAGTTTTACATCCAGGTTTGTAATACGATACATATAGTTGTTGTTAATTATGTACGTAAGGAAATGTAATTCCTTAGTATAACATTTTATCACCTGTATGACACAAATTTCAACAAAGGTAGATGTTATTTGTAACTGTCATCGAAAATATATCAAACTAAAGACCCATTATCAGCTTTGAATTTTGATTTATAAAACAATGATAACGATAACAATAAGATGGCCCTGCCTGGCATGTCAATATAATACTATTACCAATTTATAAACTTGAATATCTTCATAATTATAATATTTAATAGTTATAAACATATCCGGTGTTTATAAACATGATAAACATGAGTTTTGGTTATAAAATTTACAAATTAAATTTATAAAAATATACACAAAACGTCTCTATGCTATCGTATTTTCAAAACTCTGTATGACAACATCTGCCACCCTTTGAATTTTGATTTATAAAACAATGATTATAGGCAACCCCGCCTGGCATGTCTATAATAATACTATTCCCAATTTATAAACTTGACTATCTGCATAATTTTAATATTTAAATAGTTATAAAAATATCTGGTGTTTATAAACCTTAGACTGTGGTGTATCTTAGTTATGGGTTATAATATTTATAAACAATACACAATACAATACAACGTCTCTGTGTTATCGTATTTTCAAAACTTTGTATGGCAACAACTGCAACCCTAACAGAAACTAAAAAAATTCTGATAACACCATTAATTAAAGTAAGTAAAGGTTAAGTAAAGGGCTAGATGATTGTAAGAATCTTTTTTCCTGCAATGTTTAGTAACTATGATATAACTCATTTCGAAAAAATGCTTCTTCTTGAAACCTTTAAAAAAGGTTGAATGAGTCTGATTAAAATAATTTTAAATTTCTAAATTACTAAATTACTTTTCATTTTGTATATATGTTGTATAATAATTAAAAATACTTTTCACAAATGCGAGTAATCAACATTTTGAACTTTTGTGTTATGAGACTGAGTATTAAACTTACCGAAGGCTTATTTAAGTAATATTTTCGTGCCAAATACATATTGAATCTGTTATAATCTATGACAGTAATATGTTCACGCTGTTATTATATACTTCTTAAACTTTGTACGGCCGCTATCTTGAAACCTTACGCGATACTTGTAAGAACAAACTTTGTTGTAAATGACCTCTTAATACTGACCCCATTTTCGTTTAGCTATACAGTCTCCAATAACATAGCAATGGCTGTTTTTTTTTATTTGAATGGCTACCATTTGTTTAAGTTTAAAAAATATCAAAAATGTCTCGGTGTAACAGATGTATTAATGGGAATGGCCGTCATCTTGAAACATTATACCGATTGCATGTATGAATTTATTATTAAGTTTAGTTTACGTCCGTAACATATTACGTATGTTATATTACAACCTGCGTTATATTGCATAAACCTACATACTGGTATAAAAAACGTTTCGTACAGAGGATGATTCTGAATTCTTGGAGTCATGATCTGATCTTATACAATAATATACTAATGTTTTAGTAACTTCAACATTATTAAATTTAAGTGGAAAAACATTTAAATTACACTGACTTATTTCCTTTCAAAATTATGTGATTTCTTTATGGTACAATTCTTGTCCATGCCAATTATAAAGTAAGTTATTAAGAGTTCAATCTCCTCCCAGCTAGTGTGACAGTGCCAGTGTAAGTGAATGTATATGTGTTTTCGCAAAATTTTGTTGTCTAATAACGCGACTATAGTTTCCAAATATAAATATAGAGACTTTATATTTACTTTCATTGACAAATATAAGTAAAACAAATAGTTCATTGTATAAGACTTGACAGGCTACTTTCTAGTACCAATTTAGTACCAATTTGGATAGGTTGCGCCGCGGCTTGGCTCTTGCGACCGATTCACGTGTCTCATTTCCAACCATATTTGTAACCGAACTTCGTAGTTCATTAGAAAAACGCAGGATACAAATTGTTTAATCACATCTCTCCCACAATATTCTCACTGACAAAAATCGCTTACTTAAATAAACATAAACATTTTTACAGAAGACTAATTGATTTTAATAATGTTGGTAATTTATTATATAAAAATATAATTACAACTTATTATAGTAAATTATGTATATATACAATTTATTATAATAAATTATAACTAAATATAATTTATTATAGTGAATATTTAGCAACTAGAGTTTCTAAAATGATTATCATGCAGATATACTTTTCTACAAAGGCATGAAATTTTAAAACTGTATCACATCTATAAATATGCTGTAATTTAGTGTTAGCGAAACACTGCCAATTAAATTTGAGCTGTTTCGTCAATAGGGGGGGGTGTGCTTCGGCTTTCACTTATCTAATAACCCTTATATGAGAACCTCCAGTAGATCTTTCTTTCATCTGTGGTTCACAAGTCATGAACATAATTGAATAATAAGAAACAAATCTTTCTAGATATTTCAATTAATATTTTTATCATTTTACATTCTTGCAAAATCTCACTCAGTTTGTTTAAGTGACCTTAAATAATATTACTCATATATTCTTTATCTATAGATATGACTCAAGAAAAACTGGTTATGTATGATTACTCTACTGGATGTATCGTTCTTTTCCATTCCATTCCATTTGTCATCTGCACGAATTCCGATTAGTGTTGGATACAAGACCAATCAGGGACAAATTAAATCTTTCTGATTTGGAATCTTCAGTATACTTAAACGATATTTATTACTAATGGAAAAAGTAAGGTAATCTATGATTTCTCCATTGGATGTATCGTTCTTTTCCATTCCATTCCATTTGTCATCTGCACGCATTCCGATTGGTGTTGGATACAAGACCAATCAGGGACAAATTAAATCTTTCTGATTTGGAATCTTCAGTATACTTAAACGATAGTTATTACTAATGGAAAAAGTAAGGTATCTTCGAGTTAAGATTTACTTACTCACTCTCGTTATAAATATTCTTTACTCCATAACTCTGATCAATAAGCTTGCATTGAAATCACACCTGAATTGAAAAATATTCATCCATCTGATTTTTCATAATGTTATTTTACTTATTAAATAAATTTTTCGTATTAAATATCTTTGTGAAGAATCAAAGTAACCTTATTCTACACACATAGTTGTCCTAACAATATCAAATGTATTGTATAAATTTATTTTTTGACAATGGATAATTTAAAGGCTTACCAAACTTTTCCATTGTTACGTTTCATACAGAGAATACTACGTTTCGAAAACTGGTTGAGAATAAAATTTTGATTCCAAATATATGCCTGAAAAGTAGCTTATATGATAAAGATACAACTCATATCAAAGTGAAATGCAGGAGAACATTTTGGTCCTTCATAATTAGTTTGTCCTATTTAATACATAATCCTTTCCGCGGTTCATGTAGTTGTTGACTACTAATAGTGTACGTTGGTCACTGGGCCAAAACTTGGTGCTATAGGGATAATACTCTCTCATACCGTATATAAACCATTATAGAAGTACCGCAATACATTGAGAATATAACCAATATCAAGAGAATATAAAAACACACTTAGGCTGGTAATGGAGCGATGTACTCCGCATACGCAACGTAGCGCACCTGGTCCTCTCGCAGGAATGTCAGACATAACCTTGACGTACTGCCGCTTCTGTCAAGGATAGGAAGAGCAAGAAAACAACATCATCATTCAAAAACTTTTATTTTTTCTAAAAGAGTTTATTAAAGTAAATTGATGAAACATTACATCGCGATAAAACGTTAACGATCCACTTGCTTATCGACAGCTGCTTCGTGTAGGACTGGCTGTTGATGAGTTTGTCAAAAATGAGGAAAATAGTGTCAACCTTAAAGAATAAAATAAGTCCACATATTCTCAGAGAGTCATATCGCTATCACATATAGTGAAAATAAAAAGGATCTAAAGACTATGAAATTGCATTTTGAAACGAATGCCACTGACTTAAAAATGTGTTAAGAAAAAGAATATATCGGACAGCATTGTATTTGAGGTCAAACCATCAAATCATATTCACTATCCATAGTCCAATTGTAACTGTACATTGGATACGTACAATCCTTGAAACTATAATATATTCGGACTGTACATCATTGGGTCTCTCAGTACCACAAACCGTTACCCACTGCTTTTGTAGCAAAGTAAATGATCAAAGATACATTTAATGTATTCAAATATTTCTGTGTGGAACAGAGCATACTGCTGTGAATAGCGATAATAGCCAAGCATTTAAGTTAGTGAGAATTATTTTTTTTTTAATACTGACCCATACAATAGGGCGATATTAAAACAGGCGGTCGAACTTCGGAAGTGGTGGTAAAACACATTAAAACAATGAAAGTTATTCCTATAAAGAAATGTCACATTATGCTTAGTTTGTTACCTATCTGACTGTTTGTGATTTTACAGTTTTTCTTTAAGTAACTGTTCAAACTATAAAGTTGAACTATTGAACATATGCTGTAGAGTGATACATCACTAAAAAACAAGCAATTAAATTTTTCAATAAAGTTTCAAATGGAAGCCTATTAAATGTAACTAAAGTTTTTAATATGTCTATAAAGTTTAATAAGGTTCCCTATAATAGGTCGCCATTCGATACTGTATAGAGTGATTTAATTTTTCTTCATAATTTAGACCACTGAATTTGTGTTAATAATATGGGAAAAAACATCAGCTTTATGGCTTTTGCGCTTAATTAAAAAAACTATAAGTTACAAAACATAAAGTAACTATTTTAGAAATTAATTTATAAAGATCATTCTGTTTTATTTTAATGTGTACAGGCATTTGAAAATTTTGACCTTTATTTTAGAATCAGCCCTTTATATAAAATAAATATTTCCCATTGCATTCAGTTAAAAAAATTTTACGTTGATTGAATTTTTTATTGTATCCTTATTAAATGTTTTATAAAAAAGTAATAAATGTAAAAAAATAATAATGTGCTATATAAATATAATGTTGCACGCAGTGTATCCATTAAATACAATCATCTGTGCTGTATGAAAGGTATATTTATTTTGTAAATGAATTGTTTTTTTGTTTTTACTATCTGTTATCGCGCACAGTTAAAAACAAGGGTTTGAAACGTCACAAATTGAACACGAAGTAAATGTTTCGCTAAGTAAGTAAAGTTTATGGGAAATACTACGATTGCACATTTTTATTCAAATGCGTTCATCTGAATAGGGATGCTGAAAATTATAACATTTACCATTATTTGCGTTTAGTTGTACAGTGTTTTCAATGTTTTTAACTAATAAGAAATGTTAACTTACACTAATAATTCCTGTATGCTTTTTCCTAGATACTTGATAGACCAGAGTTTATACTTTGACCAACTACCAATTCTAATAAAGTGTAACGTCAGGTAACTGATATATGTTCAAAAATGTATAATGACTTTTTAATTAATGAAGCATTTTAAGGTATTGTGTATACGAAATGCTAATATTGTTTGTTTCATAAGCAGAATCTGATTTTTCCCATAAAACATAAACGTGATTTTAAATGTAAAAACAGCAGGCCCATTCTTCATAGCAATTTTCTGCAAGGTCCCAATTATGATAACTGTACATTAATTTTAGTTTCATCACAAATTAAAATAAGGTGAAAGCAAAGAGAAGCGGTTTTAGAAATCACTAGTTAAAGAATTATTTGCAATTTTAGTTGTGTAAGATTTTACTGCACTATCTCGGAACGCAGATATTTTTAAATATACACCTTTCACTCATAAACACACAGCAACGCACAGCTGCTCTGGAGTATCTGAGTGCTTTGGGTTGTTCTTTCATGCCACATCTAGGTGCATTCGACGTGTTCTCATTGTAGTTTTAGTGGTGTATTGTAGTGTTACTACTGACTACTATATGGCAAAGCAGTGGTGATTTCTACAGCAAAACACAAACTGAAGGAGGATGTAACAATTCAACTACTGTCTATTGTTTGATCTACTTTCATTGTCCGGCATCGAGAAATTTACTGAGGTGTGCATCTACTGAGGTACACGAAATCTACAGTTGCCAAAATAACTGACTAGGGATCTACTGACTAATCTACTGTCTACTGACTACTGACTACGAGTGTGATAGGAAGTGTTACAGTGGTGGTGGTGGTGATGGATACTTTATTTATAGTGCTTGTCTACAAAACGTGTCGGACTTCTGAAGGGTACGTATATGTGGTGTCATGCTGTGATATGCTTCATGCTCGCTACCATGCTGTGTGCTGTGCTATGCTGTGTTCTGTTCTATGCTGTCTGTACTCATGCCTGGTCAGACACCAGCTTCCAGTTCCTGCGCATATAGAAATACATATGAGTGCTCATTGTTGAAATGGCTGAAATATAATTGTATTAATTTGTTTTAATCAAAGTTTGTTTACTTCATGGGTTGTTGTATAAAATGGGCTATATATTGTGTAAAAACTATCACATATATGAATTTATAGATTAAAAAATCCTAGAATTCGTGTATCTTGTTAGTTGTGCAACTACATTAACATTACATGCACGTACTGCCAGAACTGCACAGTGGTTTGCAATTATTTGTTTTAATTGTAATAACTTAAATTATGAAAACAAGTCTTATTTTCATCATCTATATGTTAATTCATCTTTTAGGCAGTTTGAATCATTCTTTACATTAAAAATGTAAAATATATAGCCTATTTTGGGTAAATATCAACTATATTTATGAAATAAAAAAACAATAATTCATCAATCAAGAGATATAACTTATTAAATCATAACTGAGCGAATTAAAAAATAGGCTTCTTTATTAGTTGATACAAATAATTTAATAAGCCTCCCTCATATGAAAAATATCTTTATAATCAAAATAATGATTAAGGGAATTTAATATTCATGCATACTTAGAAAGGGACAAAATTTTAATAAGCAACAGGTAAATTAAAATTTTCTCGTCAAATGTTCATTTATATATTTGACATGGAAAATATATAGGTTAATCAAAACAGAAGAACTTATATATTAATGCTTACATTAATATGTACAGAAAATAAAATAAAATATTACATATAATGAAACAAGTGGGAATCTCTATCGGTTTCTTGTAGTCCTCTACATTGGCTGTAAAGACTAGTGAGTTTTTAGTTCATGTTACTTAACTACTAAGAATGTCTTATTTCTTAAAATAATTTGCATAGGTATCCGTAAGTTTTTACGGAGCATTTAAACAAAAACCTTCAAGAAGTTATAAAACAAACCCGTATGACGTCAGTCTATTCTTGACATTGAAGGTGGCCTACCTGTATGTACTCAACATTGCTTATGTATTATATTAAGCCTGTTTTCTATATTAAAGGAATGGTACTACCCATCATACGTCAATATATATTGTATTAGAAGTTGCGTGTGTGTACTAACCACCAATATATATATATATATATATATATATATATATATATATATATATATATATATATATATATATATAGAACACAATATGATATTGTAACTTTTAAATTTGAACCTAACTATTTGCTTGAAGAAGTCTCCATGGGTAGAGTATTGGTTTTTTTAACTTATATCAGTTTTAAAAGTTTCAGCTCTTTTATATTACTTTATTAACTAATTTTTTGGATTACACATTACTTATTGAACCAAATAGATTGTAGAAACAATAAGCGCTACATTTAAAATATCAGTATTTTAGGTTACGATTTATAATAGTATAACTTTAAATTCATGCTATAGTTATAAAGTTTAATGCTATAAAATTTATTATAATTACAAATAACAACATTATAAATAAACGAAAAGTACAATTAAACTATTTCGGATTAATAAATAACCAAACACGAAATTTAGAACAAATACGAGAGTTCTATACCACTTATTGTTTAGAAAAATGAAAAGAAATTTAATTTGGGAGGTATAGTAGAAGTTTAATAAGAAAAATTATAATGAGGACATAGCTACCATACCATGCTACTATTATATCAACTTAAATTAATGCGAATTTAGAGACATGGACCAGCCCTTCCTACCATAGCTATGTTCTGTTTAAAGAACTCAAATCAAGTTACTGAATAGAAACAAGACTATATTATATTTATGAATGATGCTTTAAGCACACTTCTCCAATGTATTAAATGCAGCGATACTATACTGTCACTCTACATATGCCCGGACGTGTTACAACCTTATTACCATGAAAGGGACGCTACCGCATACATTGTTACAGCTTGTCAATATTAGCCGACACCGACACACCGCCATTAGACGATCACATTTTCTATGGTTGGTGCTCTTAGAGGGACTCAACATATTATCACATTATATTACTTGAACTTTTTGTCGATATAACAGTTTTGTGACTAATCTACCAAATTATAAAATGATGCCGAATTGAAATTTATCACCACTTGATTACGTATAAGTCCCTCAATAGTAAATGACATAATTATAACAGTAATGGTTTATTACCTAATAATACCAATATATTTTAAATGTCAAAACATTTATTCCATAAAAGAGACAAACCAATTTAAAGATCAAATTAATTTTTTGTATTTCTGGGACAAGATGTTGGTACAGAATGCGCCTGGATTACCTGATGACCTAACACTTATATTGGTTGCTTCTTTATTGAGTTAAATAATGTACATTTAAAGATTCTACTTTGATTAAACAATATTATCCGATTTGTCTTTTACTTTCTGAGATAATATATTAGCAAATAGAGAAAATTCAAAAATCACTAAAGTAATTTGCGAAAGTTGCATGAAATTAAGAAATTTCTAAAAATGGATACAACTCAGAGGTTAATTAATAAACCTGTTCTTGTGGGTCTTTGAAGTTTCAATTCTCATAATAGAAACTTATAACAATGTTCATGTGAGCAGTAAGCAAAAAATTTCACACGAATATTATCATGAACGAAATAAAGGCTGCAATTAAATACAAAATAATAATATTTGGTAAATTTTGCTTAGATTTAAGAAAACTGATCGAAACTTATAACAATCTTTAATACGATATTTTTTTTAATCATTTACTAATTAAATTTTTCAGTTAAAAACTAAAATATAATGTAAAAAGGTTATTAATCAATTGTTTCAAAAGCTGAAGGAGATAGGAGACACCACGTAATCAACTCAAGAAACCGATATTGACACAGAGAAGGAGGGGGTGTCTAGCCGCCGTGGATGCCGCGGTACCTGAGGCCCTCGCAGCTAGCCTCGCTACTCTTGCAGACCAGACAGCGGCAGGACAGAGCCTGCAGGAACTGGTAGCGCTCAGTGCCGGGCTCCACGTCCGGGTCACAGTTGCGGAGGATGGTAGTAGTCAGCTCTCGAGAGTCGTGTAGACACACGGGGTGGTAGGACCTCTTGTAGGGGAACCGCCAGTCGGAGATCTGCAGGAAGAGGCAAAAACCAAGATAATGAAACAAAAAGTAGTTCGAAGATGTAGTGGTGGCCACTTAATAGAATTTGGTAAGTAGGTCCTCTTGCATTAAAACGTTACTTGGTATAGTTTGAAAATGTAAATAAAGTGCCTTTCTGTGCAAACTGTCAGTTTAATTTAGATTAATTTACACATGTCTAAACTATTCATTTAGTTTGCCATAATTTATAAAGGATAGGTTTTTCTAACTTTCTTTCAACAAAGATGAATGAGTAAATGAATTTGAATCGAATGAATGAATTTCTACTTAATTTTGGAAATAAATAAATTTACAATAAGTACAATGTACAATCTTAAAATAACTGCATACATGGCAACAATGCCACGCATAATGGTAGGTGTTAACAACTATACGATGGAGACCATGCCATTTATTTAAAGGCCTCCTTTGACCATCCGACCACTAGGGTTCCAGAGTTCTAGGGTGGTCCAAGAAGTATACAGAATGTACCAAAAGTCGGGAATGGCATTTATTAGTTGAAACATTGCAGATAAAGCAACAAAATGGTACTACACACGTACTAATAAAAGTAAAAATATACTTTCTTAAGCAAATTTGAATTTTTTACATCATTTTAGGGGTGGTCCACAAAGAGTCAGAAGAAAATCTTAAATGAGAGCGTATGTCTCTATTATGAAAACACAATGGCGCAAACCAACCTCAAAAGGTACTCCCTAGACAAAATGTCAGCGGTTTAAAGTTACAAACTTGTACTTGTTGAATAAAGCTTGGTTTTCATTCCTTTTGTCAGATAATATAATAAAAACCCAAAAAATCTAACAACATACAAAAAATGTATCCTTCTGGATTGTGAATGACTGCAACAAATTCGGAAACGGTCTAGGAATACATTGTAAATGTTTTGCATTCTACAAAATAATAACACGTTCAGTAGTTTCAGATGAGGCAATCTTATAGCTTTCAATAGATGCTCAAATTGTTTTCCCTCGGCAGTTTCACATTGAGCAGGGCGGTTGTAATAGGCATTCACAACATTTCGTAGCATCTCAGCAGACATCCCAGCCGCCTCACTTTGTGTTAAGTCGTTTAGGTTAGAGGGCTTGGTGTGGTAAACTTAAGGTTGCCCAAAGATGACAGGTAATGTAATCTACAAGGCAATTTAACTCTACCCCTCTGACCTATCCATAGTTCTCGAAACTTATGGTTCGTAACATTTCAAACGCCTAGTGCATAATGAAGGCATAATCTTGTTGGAACTAAATAGAATCTCGATTTAATCATAAATTCATGATGGCAGGGATAATTCTATTAATTAACATTTATTGGTAAATGTCTCTATTAAAATTTCCATCAATAATAAAGGACCAAAAATATCTTGTACTACAATGTCAGCCCACATATTCACCTGGGATTTAAGGAGAATTTTGGTAAAAGTGTACATGACAAATTTGCATAGGCCTCCTTGTAGACCGTTTCCAAAATGTGATTAAATTCATTCACTATTTAGAAAAATTGTTTTCCGTATGCTGACTTAAGGTTTTTGACATTTCATCATTTTACCTAACACAAGGAATGCAAATAATATTATTCAACAAGCTCAAGTTTGTAACTTTAAACCACCGCCATTTTGGCTAGAGTGAACCTTTTGAGGCCGAGTTTGCGTCATTGTGTTCTTCCAACTTAAATTAAAGTACAACTCTGTATATTCTTTCATATATGATGTTCTTCTGATTCCTTGTGGACCATTCACAGTATGATGGAAAATATTATATTTGCTTATAGAAGTATATTCTAAGGTATAATACTTTTGTGTAAAGTCGTTTTATCTGCAATATGCCAAAAAAATAAAATCCCGTAACCGGAATTTTTGTAGACCCTGTATATATTTATAGACTTTTATGATGATAAGAAATTTTTCCTCCCCTCACTTTAAAATTAAACTCCAAATCCCTCAAAGTTTCGCTGAAAAATACTAATATCTATTAACTAAGCTGATTTTCTGCCATTAACGGTACACTCACTTATATAAGCGTATTTGTATTAGACTTACTGGCTCTAACAGGTTTTGTTTAACCTGTAAATGGCTCTCTTGAACGAGGCTGAATTTTCTCAAGATTATAATTATTGTGTTGGCAATGTTACCATGCGGTACGAATTGAAAGACTTAAATGAAAGTTATGACAATGACATAAATCTAATAATTAATTATTTATATTTACCTATCTGATCACTTAGACTGACGCACAGTGAATCGGAATTGGTTCTAGTAGTGGACTATTTCCTTAATCATCATGTATATCACGAGTATTTTGAATAACATAAGGGGAGTCTGACGTCAATTTTTGGAAAAATTTTAGATTTTATTTTTATATTTTTTTCTTGTTCTCCATTATTTCCTGATCATTTTGATATATAATAATTATGTATTTCATTTCAATAAGCCACATAAATAAATGTTACAAAGTTATAACACATGGCGTTTGATTTTTACACTCTCGACTTTCATACTGTACTCATTCTGAAACTTTTGAAATAATCATATATTTGTTTTATATTTTATGTTGGCTCCACTGCTCCATTTACTTACATCACCTGCTTGATTTTAACAGCTGTATGTTTGTTTTGGTTACCGTATTGTTGGCTTCTAAAATGCGCAATGACTGCAAAAATGAAAAACTTGAGGATGGTAAGGGGTTGTCAGGTAAAAGTCGGCTTACTATAGAAGCAGCTACTCTATTACAGACATATTATGGTCTAGCAATTAGAAGGAATATTGATAATCTTGACAATATGTACAAAGCAGCTGTTTGGTCAACGTTCAAAGACTATTAACTGATGAAAGCCCACAACATGGGCTTTGTCCTAAGGGAAATGATTCTTGGTGTAAATACCAACGTTCCCTAGTAAGTAAAGATACATTGAACCATAAAAAGTCACTCCCTTTAGCTGTTATGAACAAAATTAAACCTATGTACAGAGATTTGTCTAACAAAACTCTACTGGGGAAATGCCTACACGGAAAGACTCAAAATCCAAACGAGTCGTTCAATAATATTGTATGGTCACGGGTCCCAAAACGCGTGTCTGTTGGGCTTGAAACACTCAAAATAGGAGTTTGGGATTCTGTAATAACTTACAACTCAGGTTATTTAGGTAGGGTAAAGGTTTTGCAAGAACTCTTTGGTCAGGCTGGTGCAAATTGTGTACTTGGGCTAAAGGAACTTGACCAACTGCGGCAAGTAAAAGCCGATAAAATAGCTAAGGAAGTAACCAAGGCGGCCGGAGTAGCAGCAAAAGTTAAAAAAAGGAAGCTGGAAGACCTGGAAGAAGAAGAGGAGCTGTATAGACCTGGGATTGATGCTTTTGTGTGAAAAAAAGACAATATTTTCTTTCCGCTTCGTTTCCTGAAAACTTCAAATTCTCAACTTCAGGTACACTTTTTTTCAGGTACATTTCTCAATGTATTGCCTTGAAATTTTCACCACACGTTCCTTTCAATCTCCTGTACATGTTAAACCTTACGTTACTGTATAATAACAAAGAAAAAAATAAATATTTAAAATCTTAAAAGTTGTTTAGTGTTATTTTTTTACATAATATATATATATATATATATATATATATTTATATATATATATATATATATATATATATATATAATATATATATATATATATATATATATATAAAGCGTTTGGATATAGAATAACTTCTATATGTTTATTGCAATGGCTAGAAACAAATGAAAATAGCTGATATTTTTGAAGAATTGGTTTAGGTAAGTTAAATTAGCTCTTTTGCGCAGACAGACGAAATGTTATAAAGCAATTTTCCAGATCTTATCTTTTTCCCCAGAAGGTGTCTGGGTTGGAAGGGTTGGCTAATTATTTAAAAATCAGGTAATAACTTCTCTTAACCATATAACTTATCAGACTTTATCTCAGATCAATAAAAAGTTGTGTTTGGTTTAAGAAAATAGATTTCAATTTTTGAATTTATTTCAGAAGTGAAAGATTTACTAAGGCTTAACCATAAATATTATTAGCAATTAAATTATTTAAAGAGGTATTACACTCAAATTTTCAATGGTTGATTTACGAGGATAACTACTTATAATTTAAAATCTTTAACACTATCCGGGTGGGCCACCATGCTACTTAGGGTAAGGATCAAATCAAAGTGTTTTTCTAGTAATTTTGGACTATTTCATATTCTATATGCTCTGATTTCATGAAATTTAAGTAAGATGTTTGTATAACCTTTGTAGTCTTATAAAAACAATTTAAAGGCAGAAAACAATAACTTAGTAAGAGTCAGAGAAGAGGCTCCTTCATAAAGAAGAGAAGCGGACAAGCTTTAAGAGGCTCGGATGTCAGTGGGACTTTAACAGGCTTGAAACTGGACCCAGACCATTATCGTTGGTTGTTTTAGTGATAAAGCTTTCTTTTGACGTGATTAAAACCGCTGTGTTAAGCATTTTCCTCGCCATATCCTGTAAGAGAATTAATTAGTTTTTCCTCGACAAATAATATTACAGATTGTAAGGATGTACAATACCTTATTTATTATTTGGGACAAGTATTCTCGAAATACTTAAATTATACTAAAATACAAAATCAAAAATATATTAGAGATATTATTTAGGCAGCAAACAATTTCTGGTATGAAATTTAATACAAACCATAGTAATCATATTACTATGGTTTTTTAAAAACTTCAAATTATTTTATTTTGCATTCTTTATCCAAGAAATTCCTCACACTTCTGACATGGTATAGTTCAGCTATTTTTGCACTGGGGTTCTTCTCCCATTTCGCTTCAAAGAATGCTCTCACCATTGACCTCTTTGGGTCGAGGTAAAGGTACAGGATTTTGTTATGGGGTTTCTGTGTTGTTTCTCTTTACGTTAAAAATGAGAGTGTGTATTTACTTTTTAAACATGGATACAGCATCAGTAACAAACATTATTTGATACCTGACAGACTCAATCAGACTTTATTCAAAGTATCTATAGTATATTTTGTGCAAGTGGTTTTTAACTTATTCCCGCCAGATATAAATCAGTAAAAACTATCCGATCATTCAAATTACAGCTAAGGAGCCACTTGGTCGGGAAGGCTTACGGTAGCTTTAATGAGACTCTTGAGCGACCCTGAATATAGGCAGCAGGGCGGCAACCAACTATCCTTTCAAGGAAATGATTGAAGTCAGCACATGATTTGCATATAATATTACTTTTTAGATTTCATATAATCGTTATTTGGATTAATATGATAGTATGTAGCTTCACTTGTATGTGAAACTTTAATTGTTCTATTGTGCCAATAAACAACTATTCAACAAAAGTTATATGAGGTAGGGGAACTAGAGCTAGAGAAGGAGAGATACCCAGTATTATTGTTTGGAATAAACACTACAGTGTAAGTGGCAACATAAAATATTACCTTTCAGTTTTTTTAATTCAATAAATCACTATTTTTAAAATTATTACATGTAATAATATACTAATATAAAAACAGTATTTCGAATTGTGGTGCATGTAAAACCTCTCTTTTTAGATGATGATAAAAAAGAGTCTAACTTGACAAATCAACAAATATCCAATTCTCCTCCGTAGATTAGTGGATATAGTCACGGCTCTCTAACTGAGAGATCACGAGTTGAAATCCCGAGGAGGTCTTATCATACAGGAATAGCAGCCACTGTGAATTAAACAAGCCAGCATGTCCGATAGCTGAGGCTTTTAAAGAGATAACAAAAACAAAAAATCTTTCTAAACGTTTTGTACGTCTATTTCAATTACATAAAGTTGAAACAACAAACATAAGAACAACTTTATAATATTCATCAGCAGACTCTATTTTGCAGTCTGTGGTTTTTAAATTATAAACAGGCATACAGTTTTTAAAATTGTAGAGATGATTGTGTATACATGTACAATTATTTGTGGGAAAAATGAAATTCAAGTTTATTAAGTACCTAAATTAAGCTGCACAACATTACAATTATAAAACAGCGAAATAAATAAAAAAAAGTAAAAGTCTAGAGCGATATAATTATTTTGCAAATGTTTTGTAAAGGTTTTTCTCATTTTCAGAATGGATACTGCTTATTACCTAAATTCATAAAACAGAATGTATTTAAAAAAAAAAAAAAAAAAAAAAAAATTTATGAGGTAAACAAACCTTTTCTAAGTATTCCGCGTGTTAAGCTCGTTCATTGTATGGGTATACTTTAACTTCATACTTTTTAGTTGTTTTACATTATTTTTACAAAACACTAATAGCTGTTAATTCCATTGAATCATACTATAAAAATAATTATAAAATAAGTCCTAATGAATAGTAATATTGTATTAAAAATCATAAATATACATAGACTTTTGTAAATCTAGGTACTTTTTGTTATTTATATTTACCACTTATTTTTATCAATTCCATTTTTTATGAGTTTAAAACTTAATTTCAATTATTTAAAACACTATAAGAATACGACGGTCAAACGCTTTCCGTATTTATATTTTAAACTTATAAATATGCTTGAATTTCAAAATCATTTTTAACATTACCCTCTTTAATTTTACTTAAATTTTTAATGAACCACCAATTAAAACATAACTTCAAAGGAAACAACTTTGCTATATTTGAAAAAATCAAAAATGTTCCACTCATGTTTTATACTTAGTGTTTCCAGTTTATACAGAAAATCATTTTCATAAAGTCACGGCACGAAATCTATAACATATTTGAACATAACTTTTAGACTACAATTAGGATGAAATGTGTTTTTATAAATTCAAGTCTAACTTACATAAGAAACTTGTTATCTCATTTCATCTGGCCCATAACGTATATCATAATCCTCCTTAGGAAATACTAGTCTACATAGTAATAGAGTCTTTGTATTTTGGAAGGGTTGGGTGAGAAGTTACATACTTTCAGCCCGCAAGCTGTCCAAGCTTTTATTCAGCCTCTTAATGGCTAAAACAACGAATGTTTCTATTCTTCTAAAGAACGCTCTTTATTTGTATGTTTGTAGTCAGTCTATACCATAGTATAATATTGTTGTTACCTTTTATTTTACTTATTGCAATAATAATTATAAAATTCTTTTCTACTTTTTTGCTTTTTTTCTTATCTGTAATATTATTATGACATACGCATTATTATTCTTTTAATATCTGCTTTAAATGTGATCCTATTATTCTGTCGATCTTATATTTCTGTTGACGATATTTATGAAGAACAAGTCTTTAATAACTAACACCAACACATGTTCTACCCAAACTGCCTATAATTTGCAGTCGTCTGCATAGGTAATTTGATAGGGATCTCCAATTTTCAGCCAATCTTTCTTTAGATTGGCTGAAGCTTAACCAACCATCAACCAGTTATGATCAATATGGCTTTTTATACCAACTTTCACACTTATCATGTTATCTTCTTTATTGGAGCTGGTTACATTTTTTATTATTTTTAAGGTTTCTATTATTACCCTTGGATAATAGTAGACTTTTGGAAAGTAATTTTTTTGCCGAACTGAGTTCCATGTCTGTTTTTGAAACTTTGATCTGCTATGGCCGATTTTTCTTTAGAATGTTATATCGCGCGTACGTGTGTGTGTGTGTGTGTGTGTGTGTGTGTGTTTTTTTTAATAGTTACTCACTCGTGTAGATATTAAACGTCTTGTCTAACCAATGCAGACTGAGCCATAGTTTTATAGGATTTCGTAGACTCGTGTCTTACATAGAAGAATCCTTCACTTTTCTCGAATTATTATTCTTCAATACATGAGCTGCTTTTAATACAGTTTTTATATTGATTCTCTTTCATATACTCCTTATTGTATCGGTCATTCCTTGAGTGCATCGAAGATGGATAATTTCGGACGTTCCTAATTTTTACTTTGCTCGAAATGTGGACATTTTAACATGCTACGTTCGTAATTTGTATTTTAAACTCCATATTTTGCTTATTTGATTATTGGCAACAAACCATACACAACAGTGGCTTGTTGTAAATGGTGTACAACTATATACTGTCTGCTTGTATAACCATATATCCATTCCTCTGTAGTGTGTCTTTATTATTTCCTCCTCTCTTTATTCCGACTAACTTCAGCTGATATTTAGATCGCCAATTAATTACTATATTCAACAATCGTGACTTCTGGGCTGCATGATGATGAGAATCGGTGTTCATATATTTATTGTGATGGTTTCCTATATACTGAATATCCTATACTCCGTGCTGGCTCCCTAGATATCAAAAAATGGTAAACATCTGTTGTTGGTAAACTTCTATGGTAAACTTGATGTTGGTATATATGGAAATAATATATTTATATGATTTATTGTATAGTAGGATATTTAACCGAACAACTGACTTAAGTAATATGTATGACATACTTCCGTCCAAGATAGAATGACTGGTGGAAATTATTAGCACCTCTGATTAGATTTTGTAACTACATATTTGGCTACTATAACCATTTTGATAGTAACCATATTAGAACAATGTGTCAGTTATTTGAGGCAAGATTTAATAGGCATGTGAATGCCTATTATTTTTTAATATTTTATGGGTGTTCAGAAAAACATCAAACTTGTTTGCAATTCACCGTTTCAATACTCAAAAGGAATATACTGCTATAAAATCATCAAGCTTGTTTGTAATTCACCGTTTCAATACTCAAACCGTATAAACACTGCTATAGAAACGTCAAGCTTGTTTGCAATTTACCGTTTCAATACTCAAAAGGAATATACTGCTATAAAAACATCAAGCTTGTTTGTAATTCACCGTTTCAATACTCAAAAGGAAGATACTGCTATAAAAACGTCAAGCTTGTTTACAATTCACCGTTTCAATATTCAAAACGTATAAACACTGATGTAGAAACGTCAAGCTTTTTGCAATTTACCGTTTCAATACTCAAAATTAAGATACTGCTATAAAAACATCAAGCTTGTTTGTAATTCACCGTTTCAATATTCAAACCTTATAAACACTGCTATAGAAACGTCAAGCTTGTTTACAATTCACCGTTTCAATATTCAAAACGTATAAACACTGCTATATAAACGTCAAGCTTGTTTGCAATTTACCGTTTCGATACTCAAAGGGAAGATACTGCTATAAAAACATCAAACTTATTTGTAATTCACCGTTTCAATCTTCAAACCGTATAAACACTATTACAACAACAAAACGTGTTTGGATGCTTAGTATTAATTTCTTTAACTCAAAAGATCTATCATAACTTCAGCCAAAAATAGGTTTTTGAGGATCAGCATTGCTCTTTTCGAGTGAAACTCAAGGTCGTATAAAGTATAACTCTTTTGGACTTACTATAGTAAATGAACTAGGTGGCACGGAAATTTGTCACACTAGTTATTTTTTACTAGAATGTGCGCTTCTTAATACCAAAATAATGGTCAAGTCTAATAAAGCTGTACTTTATGAATAGTTAGCTCAATTTTTTGTGGTGAAAGTCGTAATTATTAGACTTAGAAAACAGTTTCTACTTACGAATTTGTTTAAACATGATAACTGACCAAATATTCATAATATACCAGATCCAGCTTGTCAATTATAGGCAAATGTTTATTAACCATGGCTAAGTACATTTTAGGAATTGGAGATACAAATTTTTCACAGAATGGAAATATGCTTTGCCAACGTTTACGGAAGAGTACTTATTATCCGTAAAGTAAAGTTTCCCGACTGGTTTACTGTATTATTATGAAAATCATTCTAAATAGCCAAATATTATTCCAAACGAGCCTTAAAACTCTACAAGTATGCAGTGAGAGGTGAAATTATTTCCCGGAGGCCAACTCGTAATTTAATATAAAAATACTCCCTTAGGATCCCAGCTAAGATGGTGTGACAAGTTCCGCCTTCACGCGGAGTGCCTTAATTCGTTCTTTACTACCAAAAACTACTGAAATTTTTATAATTATTTCCCGGAGGCCAACTCGTAATTTAATATAAAAATACTCCCTTAGGATCCCAGCTAAGATGGTGTGACAAGTTCCGCCTTCACGCGGAGTGCCTTAATTCGTTCTTTACTACCAAAACTACTGAAATAACTGTTTCGTTGCACCTGATAATAGTTTTGTTGATAGTTTAGTTTTCTTTTTAATGTGTAGTTGTTTTAGTTTGACAACTCATCAAGTTAAATGTATAATTACTGTTTTGGTTTAGTTTTGGTTTATCAAATCTAGTCACATATAGTTAATTTGTAATTCCATTCCCTTATGTAACAAACCGTAAGTAGTACCAAACTAGAGTACACCACTTTAATGATAATTTAATTCCTTGCCTTAATTCAACTATGAATTATGCACAATAATGACACATTTGTAAAATAGCCCCACACATGTTGCTCAATGGTGGTCTTGCCAGATTGCAGCGCCTTGGGAACGAAATGTGCTCAAGAATAGATTTTCTTCAGTGAATCTTTTCTTTCCTTCAGGAAGAAATCATTTTATTTGATCTTTGAGCAACACTAAACTAATCTAGATGCTTAGTCTTAGGCAATATATTTGTTTTTCTGGTCAATCATAGTTGTACTGCCAATTGTTCCTGTTTTTCTTATTTTATCCCTGTTAATGTTTTCTCTTGGTAAGTTTTCACCACTGCTGTTGTCTTTGCTGTTGTTTTGTTTGTTATTTATTGTCGTTACTGTTATTTATTATTATTTTATTGTTGAGTTATTTAGTTTCTAGCAGAATATTGTATATAGTATAGTATTTTCCATCTCGGAAATGTTCCTTTAATTTATATTATTATTGTAAATGGTGTATCCGTTGGAAGAATAAATAAATAAACAAAAATGCAGGATTGTTAAACACTGCTAACATAAACTCTCTTTGAATTTACAAAAATTACATTATTTTACCATGTACAGTTTATTTGTTTTCATAATGTGCTGTGTGTTGCTTTATTTCAATGTGTGGTTTTCAATCACATGAAGCACAGATATAAGCATCATAATATGTCGCGAAACCTGAACTGTGTACAGAAATGTCTGTGATGCCGGCGGATATAACTGTTTTAAAGCAGGACTATGAATAATCGTATTTTTGTATGTATATGGTTAAGCGAAACAGTGATATTTTTGATAAAAACAATTATAATGCCATGTGTAAAACGTTATCAGTATCTCCTAGTGATGTTACTATCAGCATTAATTGCTGCTAACCAGTTTCAATCAGAGCTGTATACAGAGATGCACAATTGAAACAAGCCAGATTGGGCCTACAATCATCTGATAATATTGATTAAAGAGAGTTTTACATTCAGGAAACTGCATCACTAGTTACATTATTTATATGAACAATTAATCTTTTGTTGTATTTTATTTTCCAAAATTGCTAGATTAAACGTACCATTTATAACAAAACATACACCTCTAATATTCAAACAGTTTTGGTTATCAACTAAAAATACATTAAAGGTTGATTATTTTTAAACCGTCAATTTATTATTTATTTGTTTTAGTTGAAATTGTACCTTTTATAAACATATTTTGATAACAATGAATATTTTACAGAACATATCCTCAATGAAAAATTATATTATTTACACATTCTCATGTAAAATATTGATGCGTTGACGAATGAAAACCAGGGGAAATTGATCTTCAAATGAATCAAACAAATCATGTAAATCCAATGCATTATTTATAAAATATGGGGCAGATACTGTTACGGGCTCATTCCCAATCCTCCAAGTGTACCCAGTAATAAATACATGGACAACTTATACAACAAAACATTTGGGTTTTTAAGAATAAACTATGTACGTATTCTCAATTAGGTGTAACCCTGAACGTCCTCTTTTAAACACGTAATACAATATGCTATTACTAATTTCAAGTAGTTATAACATTAATTAATATTACAATACACGTTTCAAGATATTAAATTTGCTATAAATCGAGTTGTATGTGAAATATTTTTCATTAGCCTTGAAGATTATTTAGTATTTTTATATATGCAAACCATACCATTGATGTTAATTATAATATCTATAAAATAAAATACTAAGAAAAACCTATTTTGACCATTTAAAAAAATATTTCTTTAAAACTCCATCAATTTGGCTAAAACAATATAACTCTTGTAGGTTTGACACAATTGTCTTTCGTGCTGTAAAGGAAACACCAAGTAACGTTTTACCTATGTATTTATTAGGAAGTAGATATATTTGTTTATTCAACTATCAACATTAGCTTCCTATCTCATGTAAATAAGTACATATCAATTAGTTTTTTTGCACTTTTTACCATTGGACATATTAAAACCAATAAATATATATGTCTTAAAAATCATTTTAGGTAAGAATAAGAAAATATAACAATATTTCTGAAGAGGGCAACAGACTAATAAATAATAAAAGAGTTCTACCAGCATTCTAAGTTTAATCCGGATATATTGCAAGGCCAAAAAAAATGTATACCTTTTTGTAAAATTGATAAAAAAGCTACGTCCAATGAGGTTTTGCGATGTTGAAATGATTGCAATAAAACCTCACCAGGCCGGGCCGCAAGAGGGCTGAGAGGATGAAATCTTCACTGAGAAGCTTATTGTACCGGAGAGATGAGAGGAATAAAATGTAAAGTTAAATTTAAATAATCTCCTCATGTGAAGAAGTTTGTGCCGCATATTGTTCTAGAAAATGTGTACTAAAAAGTCATATGATGTTTATAAACTCTAAACTTACCACCCATTACTGTAAAACTTTATTATGTTAAGGTTATATAAATTTCATTATTGGTTATACTATCACTCGAGAGCTAGAAAATTTTCATTTCTGTCTGTCAGTCTGTCTGTCTAAACATTGCCCGATATCAAACGACTTCGAGCAAAGTTTACTTTTTGTAGCTTTAGTAATTCTAGAGATATAATTTTTTAATGAAAAATACAAAGTGGCGGCTAGCGGCTAAACGACACAATTACCGACCTATGTCTAAAGGACATTTTTGCTTTGGAATGATGAGCACTACTAGCTATAGACGCTTGTGTTACCCTTTTATGAACACTCTGTATATACACATATACATTACTGCATTCATGAAGATTCATCCAAACTGTCTAGTCGTTTGTTAGATATCGTCCAATGTTTAGACAGTCTGTCAGACAGAAATGAAATTTTTCTAGCTCTCGAGGTATATATAGGATAGTAATATTTTTATTGTGTCTAAGTTTTATTGAAAAAGTGTCCGCACATATTGTTAATGATTGTGACTAAACTGAAAACCATTTTGCTCATCATGATTGTATTTTATTTCATTCTCATTACTAGTACTTTTTAGCGAATAGCGTTCAAAGAAACAAACGGTTAAATACCTTTTTGTGCAAAAGGGATAACATGCATTTATTATATGCTATGGTTTATGTAAATAGTGTACTTTTTTCTTTTCATTCTTTGTAGAATAATTATAATATTCGCCAAGAAGATCCGACGGTATTGGCTGAAAAAGTCAATCATTGTTGAAACTGTATCATTATAATTATCTTTCGACGCCTCGGGGTGGAAACTTCTTTGTCTCATAATTTCCCTGATGGCAACGAAATTGTTTATTTAGCTTCCTTTCAACGTATATCAAAGTAAATTTTTGTAATTATTTCTCAAACATACTGAATGGTATTTATTTTATTTACTAATGGAGTAATTTTGTATAAATTTTAGAGCTTCAAGTTTTAAATACTAAAGATGGTATGTTCATTTAGCTATATGGTATACATTTTCTATTTCCCCTTACAAATATATTTGGTTTCTGGTAATTTTTCATCTTATTTGTGTCACAAACAGAAAATAAAGTAATAGGTACTATAGGAATAGTTTATACTTGAATAGTAAATTTACTGTAAAATGGTAATAAGGAAGATTCAGGTATTCCTAAAGGAATTATCCAATTACATTAGGATAGGACTGAGTTCTAGTACCCGCAGTACTGACACAGTGCAGCCCCTGCATGTCTGGTGATCATGTATAATCGTAAGTTAACGCTCTAACTCATACTGTTCTCAAGATTTAGTGGAGAGGCATAATTTAAACATTTTTTCTCCTTTATCATCTGACGCTCGGACTGTTAATGTTAATAGAAAAGTGTTGTTTAGCTCGTCACCTCGTTGGAGTCGCAGCGGCCCCAACAGCTCATGACGTTGATGGTATCCCGACAGGTGCGGCCCTGTGAGTCCCTCTGGGTAACTGTGTAGCTGTACAGTCGGCGGTGGCAGTCGAGGGTAGACTGGGGATCGATCATGTGCATGGCGTGGATGTGGGGGAGGGCGAGGGCGAGCACCAGGGAGCACAGGGTTAGCCACATTGCACCTGGAACATAACTCGATCTTAGATCATCAGACAGTCGAGGGTAGACTGGGGGTCAATCATGTGCATGGCCTGGATGTGGGGGAGGGCGAGGGCGAGCACCAGGGAGCACAGGGTTAGCCACATTGCACCTGGAACATAACTCGATCTTAGATCATCAGACAATCGAGGGTAGACTGGGGGTCGATCATGTGCATGGCCTGGATGTGGGGGAGGGCGAGGGCGAGCACCAGGGAGCACAGGGTTAGCCACATTACACCTGGAACATAACTCGATCTTAGATTATCAGACAGTCGAGGGTAGACTGGGGGGTCGATCATGTGCATGGCCTGGATGTGGGGAAGGGCGAGGGCGAGCACCATGGAGGGTATCATGAGAAATCAGTAAAAAATCAATATTAGAAATGGTTAGCGAAGTGTTTAGGTTAAAGCTAGTCGTGAAAATAGTTAGTTTAATTGTTCATAACAACGGGTATAGATTTCATTTACAGGTTATCTTTCATTCATTTTTCTAAATATATTATAATTCATAATTATACACCTTCAAAGGTTTACTCACATATGATTTAAATATTAAATAAACATATACAATGAATTAGTGAAGGAACTGACCGAAAGTCTTACGAAATAACGAAAGTATCAACTTTATCGCATACGATACTACGTCACTTAATAAAACTTCTTAACATTGCACTCAGTTTGTTTACATATTTTGTGTTGTGTTATTTTCTCGTTGCCATCGTGGTTACCTATAAAACAAGAAACGAAGTGAAATTTTAATTTTATCATTAATTTTGACCTTTTGATCTCATACCTTCCTTGGACCATGAATATTTTATGTGCCAGTTTTCAAGTATATAGGATATTTCCTGCAAGAGTTATTGCTCGCACGGAAAGATAAATGGTCAGACTACTGGAGGAGTTTTAATAAGTTCTGTCGTGTAATTAATACTGACATTTAAGAATATTCCTGTCTAATAAAATCATGCTTCTAGTGCAATACCCGGTATTTTTTTTAAATCTTCATAAGAGAGCCGAAACAATCAAAACACTGCCTATAAAAATTGCGTATTTCATAAGGGTGTATTTTTCCCCTACATGCTCTTTCCACTAAAGTTTATCGTTGTTTACAAAGGGCTCGTGCACAATTAATACGTTATACTGCGATAAACATTATTTACAACCACTATAAAACAAATCTCGCTATGAAACGCCTCTCTTGTACAACCACTTCTGCTTTATTGGAAAGTGCAATAACCTTGTTTAGGTGCTTCCTTTATCTCATCGGCACTTTAATGGGATGTGAGCTCGTTTAGAAATTTAAACAATACGTTTTTAAATATTTTATTATTTTTATACAATATTAAAATATATTTATACATTTTTTAAATTCTGCTTAAAAAAACCGGAAAAACTAAGTAGAGAATTGTATCGATTTATTTTGTGATATGTTAAACATAATTTGCATCACTACTCAGAAACAATGACGCAAGAAGAGTGAACTGTTCAAAACATTTAAAATTTTTTAATATAATAGTCCAGAAGCCATGTACCAATTTTTATTCTGAACAAGCGCAAAGCCTGTTTTTTCGATATGAAATTTATAGAAAATTTGTCCTACGAAAGAAGCCGTGCTAGTTTTAGTGCACGTCAAAATGGGGCGGTATTACAAAGATTGAAAAATATGAAACGATAACTTTTTCCCAGGATATATTTTCATTGACCTAGCTCGCCTAAAATCACCAGTCACTTGAGACTGTAATACAACTAATACCTTTTCTCTACAACAACGTTTCTTGAACCCTACAAGATCTCTTTCTTACAAGTGTAAAACTTTATAGCATGCATATTAGTAATAATTAATAAAGCAGTCTCCTATTATAAAACGCCCCAATGTGTTATTGACCCCATTTAGAATAACACATCTCATTACTTTAATCTGTACATGATCACTAAAATCAAAGGATGTATGTTATCACTAAAACCCACAATCGATGTAATATTGTCTTCACTTATATTTCGCGTCATCAATTGGCCCTTAATCGTCATTACTTACACTTATATAGATCTTCTACTATCATAATATTCTCCATTGTTTATATTTTTATGGTGAAATTTTCGTTTTTCATGGCTTTTATTGACTTGATCATGGAGTTTAGGTATATTTATATTTTTGACATGCAAATTTATTTTCTAATTTTACTTCGTTTGTTCATCGCTATGTGTTTGAATTATTTTCTTCTTTTTCGTTCGCTTAACCTTTTAATTAAGGATTTGAAACGTTAAAACAGTAAATACGCCTTGTTACGTGTTTGAATCAAACATTGTCAATAACGATATTAACAAAAAAAAATTAAAGAAGTTATTTTACCATTACAAGATGCAAGTACACTCGTCCTTCCGTAGCGTGGCAACGTTTCGTAAGTGCACAATTTGCAAAATTTAGTGAACTACGATGTCACAAACACGATACCTAGGCACGGTGGAGCAACGGTGTTTTCTACATATAACGTAGCTATGGTGGGAACGGTTGATTCAATGTCAATGTTGGTTTTAGATCCGGTTCACCCCTGGAATCTGGAGTCATATTCGCCTGAAGACATCCAAAAACTGTTCGTGACGAAGAAGCACCTGACCGGACTTAATGTTGCACCTGATGAGACAATGAGAATACCTCTTCACCTAGATTAAACAAATTTTGCATTCTATGAGAATCTGTTGTCGAAACAATGTAAAGAATTCATTTTGAGTTTCTTCTTCGCTGTTTTTTTATCTCTTCAGACGAACATGACTCTCCAAGTTCCAGGAGTCAAGTATGTATCAGCGTCATATTGTCGAATTCCAGAAGCTGTCGTATGAGGAAGGTAAACTGGAGCTATATTTAACAATTACCTCCTGCTTGTTTCTTCTCCCATAAAAGCATGCAGCATTTGTTACTCCGATACCAACGATCAATCAAATCAGTTATCTTACCAACTGGTTAAAATTACAGTGAGAGTAATAATATTTACCAAGCAAAGTGTATAAAAGCTTCTATTATGAAACAAGGATACAGATTGGGCAATGGGGGGAGGGGCTCTGTATCAGTAATCACCCAAGTGCTGCATTGAGAGAAGCTTCGGGTAAGTGCTCTCGCCAGATTTTCCGAATTCTCTAAAATTTTAATTTTAATTTAGATACATTATGCAATTTAATTATAAATATAATACTATTTATTGACATTTCATATGTTACATCATTTCAATAATCTATACCGTTTAAAACTAAAATGAATTATATACATACGCAATGGTCTATGGATTTAAGTACAAATTAGAACAAAATAGAACAGTAGGACCCGACAGAACGCGATACCGATAATTATGCAATGAGTAGTTACATAAACAACTATTCATGTCCTCTAACACCTAATGCATTATAGTTTTATTTAGAAAAGTGAAATGAAATATTAAAGGTAGGTTTACATAGATCTAGAAAATATCTAAAGCCCAAACTCTTTTTATGTGATCTTATTTTATTTATCCATTAACGATCAGGTACTAACAGCTGGGATATGTCGGAGTGAGAAGCATACAGAAAAAATTCAAAATATTATGTTTATTATAAAAAACTTGTATTACTATTCATTATTATCATGGTTCATAATTCATATCTAAGGAAGTTTTTGGAAGTAGCATGATCGGAATTTAATTCTTAGTACTTGTGATAAAATATTCGGATTCCATCATACAAACCAATTGTGATATAGTAAACTACTGTTTAAAGTACATATAATAATTAAGAATTTTATAAGTATAACTCAGTAACAACATTATTAGTGTTAAATGGTTTCCCCTTAAGTTGTCTGTCAAATTAATTCATTATCAAGAAGAAAAAATTTTAGAGGACAATGAATTTGGAATTGGCAAGAGTAAATATAATTTCGTTTTGAAACATTTTTACCTAAGACAATACATTTTTTCATTTCCACTACAATCCCAAATGCAATATAGTTTTCACCATTTTGAAATCAAAATAATGTAGAGCTACCAATTTATACTTATAACTTACCTAATGTTTTGTATTTGTCCACCTAAAAATAAGTCTGCATACTTACAGTATGTACGTAACTTTTAACTTTTAATATTAAGTTTAAAAATTATAAAGTATTTGTTTAGTTAGTAATAGGTTAAGAGCATCAAGATTTAATAGAAAACCCCTACAAAGTTCTGTTTATTATTTTTCTTGGTTTAGTCTCTGTTTATCATTATGTCTCAAAAGATTTTCCAACTCATAATTGTTCTGAACTTTGTAATTTCACATAACTGTATGTTCTACTAGGTGAAAGAAATCAGATAACTAACATTTGAAATGGCCTAATGGAGGCCAGTTCAAATTGTATAAGTTATTTTTATAAGTAATGTCGCACAAGAAACTTAAGGGCACTTTAAATATTTTCAAAATATTTATATTTTTAGACTTCATTTGTATTAGTTACGTAAACTTCAGGTGAGCAAATCAATATTTGAACAATATTGATTGCTCTCCTGGGAAGCAACCACTTTAGTCTCAGTATTTTTCACAAAATACATACTATTAATCCATCAAATTGGGAATATTATTATCATATACATTAAAATCTATACATAACAATTAGCTGTTCAATATGTTTTATTAGAATAAAAAAGGAATGGAATACTAGAAACATACAGAGATAGAACTTACAGCCGTCACATATCTTCTTTCATTTTAATATTTTTAACCAATCTCTGAAGATATGTACACTACTATAACTCATTTTCACAGCAAATCAGTTATGTAGATAAAATGTGTTTTTGTAGATAAACTACAATGGGATAGCCAAGTAAAATTATTTCAAAACCTTATATGTTGAAAGTCATCAAATAGTGAAAGAAGTTAAGAGTAAACATGCATATACGCATTAAAACCCGTTCTCAGAGCTACACCTATAGATCTTATGGCAAATTATTTCCACTTTTATTCCAGAGAGGAATGACATTTATTTGAAACTATGACCAGAGAGTTCAGAATTTTAATGATCAAGATAGTTTTCATTATTGTAAAGCGTGGAGCTTTGAGCATATGTCTGATCCAAACAAGGTCAAATATTTGGATGTTTCTTTGTATCACAGTATTGAAAAAAGATTAATCTGGGAAATACAAACAAAACAGTTAAGCAGGTACCAGCAATAAATACTGCGTTGTCCCGACCCAACCGAAATGTTTGCCAAGTCCAAAGAGCTCATGGATGTTGCCAACAAAGGTAAATGTTGCGTTAAGGGCTTTTCAGTTTCATGAAATTAACAACAGTGAAGGAGGCAATTACATTATTATAATTAATTCATAGCCATTTAATTATCGTTTTGATGAGATTATTGTGTATTAAATTCATTAAAGTAAATTTCCTAGACATATAGAAGGTCAAACTGATTAATTGGGAAGGTTTTCCATTCGAAACATAATTGGGAATGAAGGGAGAAGAGGTTAAGGTAGGGATATTTTAAAATAATAATATGGGCATATGCAAGAAATAAATTACTGCTAACTCATTTATTCAATTTCTACAAGAAATTACAGCTAAACTATATAATTTACCCCCTTGTCATTATATCTCTGAACATCTGATTGCGCCATCTTGAAACGTACAAAAATATATAAAATGTATAAAAGTTTATTTCAAGCCGTTGAATTAAAAAAACCCTTCTACTTTTGAAGGGTTGTTGAAAAAATCCGTGTTGTTGAACATTTGGGTTAATGCTACCTTCCGTCATCTTGAACATTTTTTTTGGTTGATGCTGGTTAACAAATGTATCCAAGCAATTTGTAAGTACTGTATCACACCAAGTCTAGTTTGAATCAATAAATAGTAATTATGCTCAATCGTGAAGTCGCTGTGCGCTATATTATTCTATACTCTTGTACTCGAAACTACGCAGGACTATGGGCACAATTTTTAAATCTTATTGTAAATAATCTGAAAATTGTAAATATCATTTTTCGATCCATAGTAACAAAATCATAGCCAAACCTTTTTTTTAATTATAACAATATTGAAAACACTTACATGGGATATTGACAAAAGTTATGTATAATTGTTTTATACATATTAATCTGTGTTTTTTAACAATTGATTTTGAGTCTATAATTGGCAATATTTGTGATATAATTTTCTAGTAATTACCACAGCCACCATCAAGCTTCTTTTCGTTATTTAATACTGACTAATGAAATTAGCCAAAGCATTATATTCTTAATATAATTTTTTTCCTTAAAATAATAATCACCGTATTTTAACACGTTTACATGGCACATTATATTGTATAACCCTACACTTGCAAATATATAAATGTACATACAACATTTCTTATGGTTTGGATTTTTGTTGTGAGGGTGTTTCTTGATTACTGAATTAACAATTGTACCGAATACGGAATGTTGGACAAGCGAAGATCGGATAAGCGAGTCACTACTTTACTCTGTTCAACTGGCATTCAAAGCATCGTCTAACACAATAATAGCATTGAAATGTCTGAATTTCTTGGTTATTAAAATAACAATTGTCCCGAATACGGAATTTTGGACAAGTGAAGATCGGGTAAGCGAGTCACTTCTGTACTCTGTATAACTGGCATTCAACGCATAGTCTAACACAATAATAGCATTGAAATGTCTGAATTTCTTGGTTATTAAAATAACAATTGTCCCGAATACGGAATGTTGGACAAGTGAAGATCGGATAAGCGAGTCACTTCTGTACTCTGTACAACTGGCATTCAACGCATAGTCTAACACAATAATAGCATTGAAATGTCTGAATTTCTTGATTATTGAAATAACAATAGTCCCGAATACGGAATGCTGGACAAGTGAAGATCGGATAAGCGAGTCACTACTGTACTCTGTACAACTGGCATTCAACGCATAGTCTAACACAATAATAGCATTGAAATGTCTAAATTTCTGGATTAGGCAAAATAAACAACACTAATTTTAAGCACATTTCTAATAGTATAAAAATTTTCATGTATAACATAAACAATAGCTTTGTTAAATTAAACTTATGTAATGTAAGGTTATATAACGTGTTGAAATGAAATCTGTCCATCCCCAATTCGACGTATAGTGTGTCGGGATTAGAGAACATGAATCTCTTTACTTAGGATACTGCCAGATAACGTACATGCAATTTAAAAGGTCCATATATCGTATAAATATTGTATTATCGTCTCCTACTGTATTATGGAATTATAATGGATTTTTACAAAAACAGACCGAAGTGCAAGTTTTTAAAGAATGATTGAACAAAACTAATATTAATATTTTAAATATGTAACTAAGATAATTTTGTTTTGTTTGTTTTTTTTTTTTGACGAAGGAATAATCGTGAAGGAAAAAGGATTTTCCGAGCATGTGTCATCGTTTATTAATACAATACAATCAGTAACACCACGTTTCGAGATTTCAAGAACCACACCTGCCACACTGCCACAACACAGCCTCTGGTCAGTTTTATTTAATTCTCAGGTGAATGTCTGTTGTGATCTGTATTCTGCAATACATTTTTAGTTGTGTGTTTAGTTTTTATGCTTATTTTAGAGTTATTGTTCATAAAACTGACACACAACATGGTTGTTATGATTTCTGTCTTATACGTGTCATAACGCTCTGGAACGTTTTGTGTACTTATTTTGACTTATAATGACTGCAGTGTTGCATTATTTTAGTCATTCACCTGAAGAATATATCAGGTATATCACTATTTAATAAAAACATTAATTTGTAAATAATTAGTAGTTTTCATGGTTAAGTTAAATAGTTGTGGTTGTGTTCAGTTTGTTTACAAATGTATTTATCCTGCGATTTCCTAACACTCAGCCAAAACCCCTGGAATGATATGCACCACCATCAAACTTGACATTGTCTGTATAGAAGTTAAGATTTCTTCATACGGTTGATAGGTCAGTTCGTTCTCGTGATGGCGTACGCAAAACAGAAATTCAATTTTTCCAGTTCCTCCATGAATAGGTTTAGATATCGCTCAGCCATTAATTACAAGTCATTTTAAAACATTTTAGGTTTTAAACTAAATTGTTCTGAATGGGCTCTTGATAAGAAATTTTAGAAACTCACCATCGTAGACGGCTGTTACTTTAATCATGCTTTAATTGGATTTTCGATGGCTTTGCAACTGGCTCTGGCCACAATACAGTATAGCCTAAATACAATAATTTAAAGGGAGGTTTGAGGTAAATGTTTTAACATACCAATATATGATTTTTATTCATCGGTATTCTTTTTTAAGTATACTACGCAAAACCTTGTACAGTCGCTACTTTAAAATCTCACAGTTAAAAAAATGGCTCATTGAAGGTTTTCTAAATTACAAAGACATTTTCAGTTTTGCTCCTGGACCGCTCCATGTTAAGATGAGATACAACTTATGTCAATTATAAATTTCAACAGCCGCCATTTGTATTAAAATATGGCAAACATTTTTTTAAATAAAGGTTACTTTTAATTGTATATACATTTCTAAACCCATTTTCACACAGGATTTTACAGTGCTGATACCAAGAAAAAATTGTACAAATACAAACCGTCAAGAAGCTTATGGCATGAGGAGTATTATTAACAATACCAATGTTGTTTGCATCAGTCAAAATATCACGATGGCTACAACATTTACGAGGTACATTATATTGCATAAGCCGATATAATGTAGGATAACAATGTAAAAATATTTAAAGTCGAGGAAATTCTGGCATGAGGACTTCCATGAAATGTAGCTTGTAACGATGTTAATGCTATAAACAATAGTACGCGTGCAGGCTAGCTTCGTTATGCCGGCAACTTTATGTTTACCGTCCGCTACTGCGACAGAATGATAACCTAACTCTGCGAGTGACATCTCTTTACATCGCCGTTGTGAACACGCCATTGTAATCTCAAGAACAGGACTTTGTCAGATAATTGCTCCGCAAGTCGTACCGGGCTTATGCTCTCACAATGAAACCTAGATTATAAAATCTCGAACTGGTTAGCGGCGTCCGGCTGAAGCATGGACCATTAAACATTGTCAAAATTCAGCCTTGCTGAGCTGTTCTACTAGGAATCTATCCGGTCTGTGTTTCTATATACCAATAGAACATGTGTACATGTATTTTCCCTTAAAAACAATTATTTTATTGTATTAATATAATAATTAATATATCATCGTCGGCCCATTTACTTTCCCTTACTATAAGTAACATCTTCCTAATATTTCAGTATAATATCGTTAATGTATTTACGTATATGTATTACGCTCTTGTTCGTAGGAAATTTCAATGAAGTTATAATGAAGTAAAATGCACCACGTATATGAGTATTTATGTTAACTGTTAGTTACAGTTCTTAGTTTTTATATTTCAACTCATATATAGCTATGTTATATAATAATGTTCAATAACAATTAATGTCCAATTAAAATTTAAAATCTTTAATGTATAGACCCATGAAAGTGACTAAAATTGTACAATAGTATACAAATCTGTGAATATTTATATTACTCCCATTCATTTCAATACTAGTAATATAAAGCCAATACTAACTACCTATGGCGGTGGGATTTTGATAGTGACTTGAGGTTAAGTTGAACTGAAATCGAGTATTCTGTACATCCGTATATCCACAATAACACCTACGTGTGTTTGGTATAATGTCTTACAATTTGAAGAATTAAAACTTGATTTACACTGCACTGTAAACGCTTTTCAAGGAAAACAAAAACTAACAACGTTTGTATTGCAAAGAGACGCTAAATTGTCGGTAAGGGGTCACGTTCGCTTGCAATAAAAAGAGGTGGAATAGGGGTAAGACTGAGACACGTACGTGGCCGAGCGTACGCGGCCGAGGTCAACCCTAGAACACAGCAATCCCGTGGCGTGACGCGTCACTGAATGGTATCTAAGTACGGTGTAATATAAGTACCAATATGGTTCTTATTGGAACTTGGAGAACTTATGGTTCTTATAAGTTCTCCAAAGTTTTCGAACACTCCTAGTATTTCTTACAACCATCCTGTTGTAATTCATCTGCTTTTTGACATCACTTATGACCTTTTGTGTTATTACGAAATATCTGGAGTTGACTGCTGTACGTGTTGTTATACAAATAATACAAATTTTAGTCACAAAATGTATTTATACATTGCCTACCCAGGGATAACTACTTACTTTTTTACAGTAAGCCTACAGGACTTTTTATAAATACAAGTTCGAAACATTTATCTACGTTTATACTTAAATTACATTATTAAAAATGGAAGTGCTGATTGCTCTTAAACATTTACATACCTTTTTTTACTTATTTCTGTGTTTTACATATTAATTCCTTCTTTAATATTTTATATATTTGGAATTGAATTTTAAATGTGAAAGTGTTAACTACTGATGTGTAAAAAGTAAACAAAATGTGATTGAATTAAAACGGGGGTTGAAAGCCTTTTTACAAACATCAAATGTGAGGTTCGAATAAAAGTTCGCAAAGGCAAATGTTATTCCCAATTCATAGTGTTTCCAATAAATAAATTAAAGTGGTGCTGAAGGGGCAAACTGGAAGAGTAATTTATTATATTGATGCCTCTCCCTATCCATCGAAAATGTTTAATCTTCTCCATACAATATGTTTGAAATGTCTTCGATTTAGAACATGAAACAGGTAGACCCAGTACCAGCTAAGTTAGAACTAATTGTGTAGTTAACGGACAGTTAATTACCACTAAATTATATCCATACTTTCGGCCAACAAGAATTTATAAATGGATTACACTTCCATTCTTTAAACTACAGTTGTATTTACATCAATAATAATAATAATAATAATAATAATAATATATATATATATATATATATATATATATATATATATATATATATATTTTGCATCCCTTGTACTCGCCTTTAAAAACTGAAATGGTTAAGTACAGTTACAACAGTTGTTTCAACCCATCACCTCTTCACTTTACTCATAAAAGTATTAGTAAATGAAAAGTTAGAAGATATTTTTAAATTTTATTTTGAAACTGATAAACTTTCTTGTCTTTACATGCAAACCAGAAACATACACTATTGATAAGTTAAGCGTTATATCTTTACTTTGTTTCTTCAATATTTCATTCAAAACATCTCAAATGTTGGAGTTATTTATTGATTTATTTGAATTCTCACGTTATTTTTTAGTTTATTTAAAGTTAAATTTATAAAAATATAATAAATTACAAAATAATGTGTAGTAATTTTATTCGTTAATTACAAGTTAAAAATACTCATAATTTTATCAAACAATACTAATAAGTTGAGAGCTACACAATTAATTATTTTCAGTTCAAAAAGAGCCAGTAATTAATGCCGAGTTTGTTAAATCTTCTGCAAAGTGTCTGCTCTACATTCATCAACATCAAAATATTCGGTTGTAACTGAAACCCATTCAACATTCTCTTAACTGCGTACCCTAAATACCGCTTTTAGAGACCCCTTTACCCCTTTGTTTGCCTTATGTACAGTAGCAGCTTAAAAGAGAGCAAAGACCTTCATTTGGATGTTAGTTACGCGTCATATTTCTTGGAATTTTTATATCACGTTAAAAAATTCTAAAATCTTAACGAATATTGTATACTATTATTATTATTGTTTCATCCTTTTTTATTAAACATCGTATAGTTTTTCTTTAAGACATGTTTTGAAGATCATTTCATTATATTTCTTCTATCCATTTCCGTCCATCGTATCCAGTTTTTTCAATAAATCGTTCAGTGTTACTGCCTGCCGACTATGGAATTTAGTACTGATGACATCAGAAATTTTGGCATGCGTTCTCGTTTCAAGGCCAGGGGTCGCGGAAATGTCGCGTGGGAGGTGGGTGTGATGCAGTCTTGGTCACCGATGGTACTTCGGAGTTAATGTGTGAATGCTTTTAATGATTTGTATGATTTACTGGTTTATTACTCATTTAAAAATCAGTATGTTTTAAAATCTTGCAAACACGTTACGCTAAGGTTGCGTGCAAAATTTCAAATCTGTATAGCTCATTTCATTCTCTGAATTTCATGCGAGCAGACACATGGTGATACAGGAAAGGTATTTTTATATCCTCCCAGCTGACTGATCAAAGAGAAATTGTGTTATAGCCTACGAGTGATAGACATCAATGCCATTCAGCCTGATTCCATACCTGGACATTCACCAGTATATAACTCACTCTTGTCTCTGTAGACATGAACTTTCAAGCAAAATTGAAAGTGTACAGATAAAATCTTCCTCGAGATATCTTGCCAAATTCATATTTTTGTTTAGTAAATCAGGTTTTATAGAAGTGTCCAAATAAACGTTCGAGTAAACTGGCGAGGGAAAACTACAATGTAAGAGTGCACTGAAAACAAATATTGTCACCGACTTTTAACATTGACTCCAGTGTAAACGCTGAAACGCAAACGCTCAGCAAAATCACATGGAGAGACATGTTCCATCATCGAAATTAGTGTCTTCCCTCGTATATAATTGAAGCTTCATGGAAAATTTCAATTTATTAGTCGGCAAGTAAGGCCGAGATATCGCTCGAATAGACAGACAGATAACACCGACAGTCAGCAATGAAATTTGTCCAGTCCACGAGTGGCAGGTTTTAGCCATCTTTGCTTTGTTTTTCACTACTATTTATACTTCCCTTACGTTCAATATTAGAGTTTTGATGTTATAAGTTTTTTTTTATATTTATGTTCTTTTGTTCACTTATCATATTTTAAAATTAATTTCTATATGTTTCAATACCTTAAATTGTATTTAGGTTAAGTAGGAGAGTCAATAGTAATAACTCCACCTCTAATAAAGCCAAGATTCATTTCATTTCATAATATCCTTTTTATGTGATTAGGTTATTATAAAAATAACTGCCAAGAATTCATTATTTGTACTTTTGTATGTCTTCACCCCTAATAAAGCCAAGATTCATTTCATTTCATAATTTTCTTTTTATGTGATTAGGTTATTATAACGCTAACTGCCTTGCATTCATTATTTGTACTTTTGTATGTCTTTACCCCTAATAAATGCAAGATTCATTTCATTCCATAATTTCCTTTTTATGTGATTAGGTTATTATAACACTAACTGCCTTGCATTCATTATTTGTACTTTTCTATTTAAATAAATTAAGCGACTTCCAAAATATACTTTTATATCATTCAAATATTTTTAATGTGACAACCAAAAGAAAATTTGACAGTGTATCGTTTATGTATCTTACTCAAACATTCAAAACTATGACACACAACTATTGTATAAATTCTATACCACTGCCCGTTTAAGCAGACCAATTAAGTGTGCATTAAAATTAGGCAAGTGCATGAATACGTCAAAACAATATGTTCAAATTCTGAGGTTTGTTGTGTCAGAGATATGTATGTACAGAGATCTAAATGTTTTGAAGCTGATGACTCATTAAAAGATTCCAAGACTCCATTTCAATAGAACACTAAATTTTTAAACTGAACACTACCTTACAGACTTACACAAACTCCTTGAAATAAGAGAAACACTTTGCTACGGTTAAAACATATATGAATAAAATTTGGCTCTTTTTAATTCTTAAGAATATTTGAGAGCAAAGCGACAAAAAAGTTACTACATCAAGTGCATTATTGTTTATCAGATTTTTCCTGACAAAAATAGAATAATTAAATATTGCAACTAGAATAATACAACTTCGTTTAAAAAATTAACTTCTCTATGTATCAATTCTTAAAATATTAACAACTCTCAAAACGCATGTATATTTAAGTCTCAACTCTAAAAATTCTAAGATTGCTCATTGAGAGGACGGTCCAAGCAAGCAAACATTTCAAAAATAAATCTGGAAATATCATAAAAACAACACATAAAATGCCAAATATATTCACTACGTCTTGTACAAATAGGTTCAGATAAGCGAAGTATTAATGAACTACGAACGTAAAATGGAAACATATATTTTGAGAAAATAAGTTTAAAAGTGTGTTGAGTTAGCGACTAAAACCTCAAAAAAGCACAATTGAGCTTAATAATTTATCATCCTTCTGCATGTATTTACTTAATGCAGCTATTTATGCAGTGATTAATAGCTGGATAAAATCTGTTCTTTACATGCAAAAACACACACACACACACACACACAATTCTTAATACTTCTGCGTAATTCAAGTGTGAAAATAACCTTATGTGCAATTCAGGAGGCAAACGAACTTAACGGATAACGCGTCATGTGGTTGAACTCAGGCACAGAGTGTTCTTCAGATGACAAAGAATGGAAGCCTCAAGGTCTCGCGCTCAAGTATAAAGCAGTCCACACCCACATTCCATTAGTTGTCTCAGTAACAGGACAGGTCTGCTGTGATGAAAAACGTGTCGTCTCCGACGCGTTGAGTGCACTCCGCTACCTCAACATAAAATAAATAAAGAGTGTAACCAGCAAGATCTGTTGGTGTGGCGAGATAAGTCTGTGTGCAGTGCTTTCATGTTTAATTTAATTAACGAGAACCGTGTTCTCTGTTGTCAAACTCAAAAATTGGTTCTTTACATTTGTTCTGTACTACTAGCACTTACCCAAGGTTTTGTACGCAATTTCGTAGGGTTTGCATCTGTATGAGCACTTCTGGTTAGAGTGAATTATATTTCCGAAGCCAATGTTGAGTTTGCCTTGTTACCACGATCAATAAAAGACGTAAAACTCTAATTTACTATGCTACATTGTAACATTGTCTTTTAGATATAATACTTAATATTTGATAGAAATTTACAGCTAAAAGTAAATTAACAATGAATGACACTACGCGTTTGTTTCTTTATAAACTAAAAAAATATTGTTAATATTTTATAATATTTAGAGCTGGAATTAGTACATTAAATCAAAAGCACTGTCCTGCAAACTTTCATGTAGCATAGTTCTTGCCTTCCACTTCAAAGGGAGTCTTCGGTGTCAAATTCTGACCATCTACGTTTTGGGGTATTTTGTGAGATAGATGAGTATTTACTTAATCGCTGAAATCTACAACGGCGTTAAAAATATTTGAACTCACTATAAATTTAAACTGAGAATAATAAACTATCTTTACACAGAACAGTTGACTGCATTAGAAAAGCTAGTCTCACTACTTTTAAGACAAGTGGGGCGTACCCGGAGGTATTTTCGAAATAAGAACGAAGAGACCTCTATTCATCCCAGGAACCCTGAGAATGCCCATATCAAATTTTAGCGCAATCGGTTGTATAGTTTATGCGTGAAAGCAAAACAAACAAACAAAGACACTTTTGCATTTATAATATTATTAGGATTATGATTTTGTAGATACAGTTTTAATTAATCGTAACAAAAATAAAATTATCTGTTGCGTCAATTTTAATGTGTAAGGTTTAACAAAAAATCAAGGTAATTTTTCAAACACACAATAATTTAAGTAACATTTAATAAATAATGAAAATTACTTAATGATAGTCATTACTGCTCATATTTATACATTAAATTATGGACGAATTTAAATGTTTGGTAGGCTGAGGTGTCCTGCGAACCACAAAAAAGCTTATAAATAGTAGCCTACTACACGCACGTGTACTTTATTATAAAATGGTCTAACAGTCAAGCTTTAAGTTCAACCAAAAATTAATTTTAAAGACAAACATAATGATAACTTAGCGCTTTCAAATGGTTGGCTATTTAAGTTACGGTACCGTCTCGTAATTGCAGGATAGAATGTGCTGGCGTTCTAAAAATTTTAAAAATTGAAATAGCTTCAATTTGTAAATCTAAACCATTCTCGGATACATCTGAAGGCACACACACACAATTTCATTAACACCGGTCCAGTCGTTTAGGAGGAGTTCAGTGACATACACACGCACACAATAAATATGTATCTCCAAGTTGTTTTTAGAAATCACAAATTTTCATTATTTACTATGTAAAATCTCTTTCATCAAATAATTCCAATAATTTTTAAAGATGATAAAATTAGGAATCATAAATTATTACATTATACGTATTATATTATATTATACTATATTATATTATACTATATTATAATATACTATACTATATTATTGATTAAACTTATTTTGTACTGTATCACCCTGTTTACCAGACCATCTGGGCCACTGATTTTATAGTTATACGTGAAGTGATTTCCATTTCAACTGTAACCCCCTGCTCCCAATTTTGTGGGCAAAGAATTCGATAGCATTATTTTAACCCTCAAAAAATCTGTAAAGGGAATGTTTTTGGAGGTGAGGGTTGTTTTTGGGGTAATTTTTAAATGTAAGAATGGGGATTGTAGTACCTCATTTTAGTGGTCTCTTTACACAATCCATTAAAAAAAACTTCAATTTATCTCGCTGTAAATGTACAGTTACAAAAACTAAATGTCTATGCCGATCAGTAACCTCAGGTCTATATAGGTTTAAATAATTTCAAAGTAGGCTAGGACTTCAAATATTTTTATTCACATTTAAGGTAGAAATAGGAGAGATGGTATACAGGGTGATTCATGAAGTTCTCCCCCCACTTCTACAGCACATTGCACTAGTAAAAATAATGAAAAAATGTTATATAAACATAGGTCCGAAAACGCTTAGTTAGCGAGTTACAGCTAGCGAAAGATTTCGCCTGAATTCCTGGGTAAAGAGTAAAATAAAGCCATACTGAACTTTTGGAAAGGTTAATTAAGTAAGAAATATCATGGATTCTTATGTATTTTTACCTGATAAAGCTAATAAAATAGGTTTCAGAACTGTACCTGTAGTAGTTTTTGAGGGATTCAGGGTTAAATGCAAAAAATTGGGGCACGAAACAATGTTTTTTTAAGTTTGATGTACAATAACTTTGTTAAATTGGTAATAAATACATAAAATCAACAAAACATTAATTGTAGAGAATTTAATTCTGAGAAAATTGATATAATCACGGTCTAAAATAAAACAGAAATAAGTACCAAAAAAATCGATTTTTATTCAGTATAATACATTACTAGTTTTAAGCAAAATTAATCAGGTTGGGCCAACCGTACGCACCTTTTTATAATAGATGTTCGAAAATGAGGCCATCATTATCAATAAATTTTGCAGCACGTTTTTGTATTGCTTTTTTTTGCGTTTCTTAATTTTTCAGGACTTCCCTGTATCTGCACAGCCGAATCCATAATACGGGCAATTAATTCATCACGAGAATTCACTTTTGTCTTGTGTACAATGTCTTTCATCCATCCCCAGATGCAATAATCCAATGGAGATAGATCTGGTGATCTTGGTGGCCAAGGGTGAGGCCCTCCACGACCAATCTAGTGTCCAGGAAATTGATGATTTAAGTAAGCAGAAACGGCACGTGAAAAGTGGGGAGGGGCTCCGTCATGCTGGAAGTACAAATTTTGTCTGAGATGTAAAGGAACATTCTCTAACAGCTGCGGCAAACTCTTCTATCCGCCTCTCTTTCAGTATAAAGCCATACTGAACTTTTGGAAAGGTTAATTAAGTAAGAAATATCGTGGATTCTTATGTATTTTTACCTGATAAAGCTAATAAAATAGGTTTCAGAACTGTCCCTGTAGTAGTTTTTGAGGGATTCAGGGTTAAATGCAAAAAATTGGGGCACGAAACAATGTTTTTTTTAAGTTTGATGTACAATAACTTTGTTAAATTGGTAATAAATACATAAAATCAACAAACATTAATTGTAGAGAATTTAATTCTGAGAAAATTGATACACACAGTCTAAAATAAAACAGAAATAAGTACCAAAAAATCGATTTTATTCAGTATAATACATTACTAGCTGTAAAGAAATACCGTACAGTATTTAGTTAAAATAAAACAAAAACAAAATTTTTGTTCCTTAATGATGAGATAAATTGAGAAAACAAGATTAACTGTTAAATACATTTGTTTGTAAATAAAAATATCATGTTTTATTACGTTGTTTTTTGTTTTTTTTTTTTTTAATAAAAATTTACATGAAATGTACGAAAATAAATGAAGCAAACATTTTCCCATTATTGTTTACTAATCATCGAAATGCAGTTTTTTGTTTTATTAATTTCTAAGTTGGTAACGCACGAATAACAGCTGATCAATAATGGTATTCTGTACTGTTACGTTAGAACTGTGTATTAGTGGTGTTTTGCAAGCTACAGCAGGAGATCGGGTTCTGTGAATCGTGTTATTAAATTCAATTTTTCTGTGAGTTATAATTCGATTGTTTATTCAGCGAAAAAATGCCTTACTTATTTACATCAGAGGAATACGCTGATATGGTTTTTATTTTGGGTTACTGTAATGGTAATGCTAGAGCTGCTGTAGAAGAATATTAACTACGTTACCCTAATAGGAGGATTCCAGATACCAAAAACAATTTCAGGAACTTTTCGTACTCTTCGGGAAACAGGATCACCACCAAGTACTAGAACCAATTATGAACGAGCTGTCCAACTTGATGATGATATTGTTATTAATGCTGTTCATCGCAGTCCAGGTGTAAGTACACGACGTATTTCTAGGCGGATAGGAGTTTCGCAGTCAACGGTGTGGAGATCACTTAATCGAAACAAATTTTATCCGTTTCATAAACAAAAGGTTCAACATCTACAGCTAGGGGATGGTCCGCTTCGCTTGGAGTTTTGCAACTTTTTGAATATTAATAATCAACTCTACAAGCGTATTTTGTTTACGGATGAGGCACAATTCACTCGGGATGGTGTCAATAACTTGCACAATGAACACTCATGGGCAGAAGAAAATCCACATGAGGTAGTGGAACAGAACTTTCAAACACCGATTTAGCGTCAATGTCTGGTGTGGCCTTTTGCACAATCGGCTGATTGGACCTTTCATATTACCTGGACGCCCAAATGCTGAGTTCTATTTGCATTTCCTTCAAGAAGAGTTGCCGCAGCTGTTAGAGAATGTTTCCTTTACATCTCAGACAAAATTTGTACTTCCAGCATGACGGAGCACCTCCCCACTTTTCACGTGCCGTTTCTGCTTACTTAAATCATCAATTTCCTGGACACTGGATTGGTCGTGGAGGGCCTCACCCTTGGCCACCAAGATCACCAGATCTATCTCCATTGGATTATTGCATCTGGGGATGGATGAAAGACATTGTACACAAGACAAAAGTGAATTCTCGTGATGAATTAATTGCCCGTATTATGGATTCGGCTGTGCAGATACAGGGAAGTCCTGAAAAATTAAGAAACGCAAAAAAAAGCAATACAAAAACGTGCTGCAAAATGTATTGATAATGATGGCCTCATTTTCGAACATCTATTATAAAAAGGTGCGTACGGTTGGCCCAACCTGATTAATTTTGCTTAAAACTAATAATGTATTATACTGAATAAAATCGATTTTTTGGTACTTATTTCTGTTTTATTTTAGACTGTGATTATATCAATTTTCTCAGAATTAAATTCTCTACAATTAATGTTTGTTGATTTTATGTATTTATTACCAATTTAACAAAGTTATTGTACATCAAACTTAAAAAAACATTGTTTCGTGCCCCAATTTTTTGCATTTAACCCTGAATCCCTCAAAAACTACTACAGGTACAGTTCTGAAACCTATTTTATTAGCTTTATCAGGTAAAAATACATAAGAATCCATGATATTTCTTACTTAATTAACCTTTCCAAAAGTTCAGTATGGCTTTATTTTACTCTTTACCCAGGAATTCAGGCGAAATCTTTCGCTAGCTGTAACTCGCTAACTAAGCGTTTTCGGACCTATGTTTATATAACATTTTTTCATTATTTTTACTAGTGCAATGTGCTGTAGAAGTGGGGGGAGAACTTCATGAATCACCCTGTATACATAGTGTGAATAATCATTCCAGGTATGGAACAGCTTTGATTGATGTTATGACTAACCGATATTGTAACATCAATCACTAATTTGCAGACAATAATATAAACCAAAAACTTAAATTTCACTGACACATATTAATCGTTAAATTATTTAAACACCAAACTAATCACTTCTTAATTTAAATCGAGATTGTTAATCTAAATCTGTATTTATATTATTACACTGTTTTAGGAATACTTCTTCAAGTTAATCACATGATCACTACGAACACATTTTAGTTCAACAGTATAACAACTACAAAATTCCCAAAACCCTTGAATCTCTCCAATTATTAGTAGTTGCAACTTTTCAACTATAAATATTTATTTTGAAAAACAACAACATATTTTTACAACCACAAAGCTTTTATATTAGAATCTTAGGCTTTAATTATTTAATTGTCATGTCTTGAGGTAACAACTCGGAACTATTTTGGAACTTTTTTTATACGGTAGTAATCATCGATTTTTTTAGTAAATTCTATAGAAATCGGTTATAACCGTTCACCTCACATATCTATCGTACTTAAATATTCGTGTTATTAATTTTGTTCAAATTAGGACAGAAGCTGTGGAGTAAAATGATGGGAGTTTTCAAGTCAGGAGTATGTGACAAGATAATGAGCGGAGAGGGGAAATTTACATAATGACAATCACAGATTCAGGAATAATTAGGGCCTTACAATTAATGCAATGGTACCTAATAACGTCCTGTACAAGCTGCAGCCTATGGGCCATACGGGATGACCTATGAAGAATAATGTTATGAGCCGGCAGTAGTGGAGCGATCTTGGGTTTTGCCAACAAGAACATTGTTGAACTCCAAACCCCAAACCTCCTTATTGTTATTACAAAATTATTTGAAATGCCCTATTTTAAAACCATGATTAATACGCACCCAAACTCTGTTTAGTTTGTAAACAGTATTTACATTGTTTAATATTTCAAACGGCGAGGTACAAAATAGTTTTAATTTTTTTCTGAGTAAGCAAAACAATTTTAACGCTTATTAATTTATTTTGTATGACACCTATCCCATTATTCTTCGACCAAAATAAACACGTAAGGATTTGAAGTTGAACATTTATATTTTGGGACTATAATCAAGATGGCTGCTAGTACAGTTGGGTCTCATGTCAATGTAATGCTTGAGAAATGGTCTAAAAATTTTAGAAAACTAATCTGGTACATATACTATTTTACATGGTGTATAAAGTAAAAGCAAGACCAATTTCCCTAGATTACGAATTTCATTAAGGAATGTGAGTATGATAATCTGTGCTTTGCATGCAAATATATCCACACTTACTCCTGCACAAACCTTTTTATAAGTCCGTATTGCCAACTTTTATTACTTAATTGGCATTTTATACAACATCTGTACGTTGTTTGGTAAATGGCTCTGTTTTTCCTGAGACCGTCTACAATCTACATTTAAATTTCACAATCCTTACTGAAAATTCAATTGAGCCATTTAAAGATTCAAAATTAGTTGTGACAACTTACAGATAAGGACTAAAACTAAAAGATAAGGACAACTTACAGTGACACTCTCAGTAGTTTATTGCGCTCCGTTTCATGAAGATAAGAAAACCCTATATTACTGCGGGATACTGAATGTCGGTAAAAATAGTAATACTATATTTGCACAAAATTCGCGGGCGTTGGTCACCAAATAAGAATCTAAAAGACTAGGGTGGTTTTCTCTGCCATTCGTTAGTATATTACGACTAGTTTATTATATTTTCTCACATCAACATTAACAAATAATCCTACGGATTATTTGTTTATTTTTGTAAATATAACTGAATAATGTTTTTGAAATACGAAATAATAAACACCCTTATAAGTTTATTCACAGATTTTCACAAAACCTTTAAAAACGTCACGTCGCATCGGTACAAAAGTGAAATAAGCTCACTGTGTTCAGTGTGCCATTTTACTGCATAAAAAGAGACTTAATATTATACGCCAATTAAAAAATGACGTTTTAGAATGAGTTCAAATGACTATAAACCAGAAACCGTCAAACTTGACGTCGATGCTGGAAGATTGGCAGTCGAGTTTGTTTACTTGTCAAACGATTTGCCGCCCGGCCTGCGCTGTGTTTGACTGCTGGAACAGCAGAAAATTAGTTTGAACCCAAATTCCGTTTGATCGTCAAACGAAATGTGTTGCGTTTTGCTCTTAAGTAAATCGAAGAGCAAAAGAGTTAAAGTAAAAGAGTTCAACTATACTACCTAAACTGAACTTTATTGCGCATTCTTTGAATGGAAATAGGATTTGTACGACTTGTAGATTAAAACCTGATGGTTTAGATCAATAGCATTTTTGGCTCATTTACACGACTTTTCGACATTGATTCATGTAAGTGCATGTGAATGTTGAAAACGTGTGGTGGTCCTTATACGAGTATCGTCTCTGCAGATGCCTATTTTGTTGAACACGTTGACTGCGGCAGACGCTTTACAGGTTAAATGTTAAAGATGTTAAAATGTCTTAATAGCACTTTCTACACAAAGAATCTAATTTTTTTAATCAAAAACGTATCCCTATATTAGACCTCTCTTACAAGACAATTGTTGTATTACGTAGATATCAGAAAACAGTGTAATATCTTATAAAAGTAACATTCTTTCAGATTTTAAGAAAATCTAAATTTCTTGTAACAAATTTTAAATATAATTTTGTTCTGAAATTAAAAAGTTTGGTGCTGAAGCCCTTATGTGGTTTTAAAAGGAATAGACTCTTAAATGTGCTACTAACGATTTGAATTTTGAAGAATGTTCTATTCTCTGGTCTTGGCGAGTGCTCACATAAGTTTTTATTTTAAACACTCGTAGATCCAGAAATTGAAAGCCGGCAACGATGCAATGGCCTGATATAAATGTACTCAGAAATGAGATATGCCATAATTCAGTTATACATTTTAAATGTATCTTGTATGTTCTACTCTTAATTTTGAAAGTTTTAAAGTATAAGTGATATAATTTCAAATATAAATTATTCAGAGTTCAAAATATGCAAAATATGTTAAATTTATTCTTATTAAGGTATACTCAATATTTTTAAATCTGTTATATAATGAGCTAAGCTGTCTTGATAACGTCAGATCTAGAAGTCCAATATCTATTTGGAAATAAACTATAACCATTCCGTTTACCGGCTTGATATTTGTTTAATTGTTAATTTTTTTATACTTATATTTTAAATGTTGATATCTATTGGTGAATGTTGACCGTATCGACAGTTTAACTTAAAAACTTTAAACGTCGTAAGAGTTAATGTTAATTGGTTGAGATAGAATAGGTGAAACATTCGTTTCGATGTGTGTCTCTTTTTATGTGCGTCATCAAAATAAGAATACAGATCTGAAATATACAGATTATATCTAATGCAGAGCCTTGACGTTTCAGTTTCAGTTTTCCGACTGATGATTAACCAAATATTATGCGTTCTAGGTGAAGTGATGCCTGTATAAATTAAAGAATTGTGTGTACTGATATTCACTGTAGTATTACTTACAACAGTTATCGGTAGTATCCAAAAGTAGTACTAACAGGAGTAATATCATTAATAGCCACCTACCTATACGTAGTAGGTAATTGGATTCAAACTGATAACGAGTCGGCCCCTACCCAAAATAAAATATCTGTTTTATACATATATAATACAATTGAGTAGTTACGGAATGTGTCTTAAAATAGCTTGAAACAAAATAATATAAAATATGTCCGTAAATTCCGATTTATAACCGATGCACTCGCAAACCTGCTACATACAGCACGTTGCATATAATATGTAAAATTGATGGAACTTGAAAGTTATCAGGAAAGAAGACACTATTGCCTACAACACTGTTCTTTCAAAGCTCCATTGAACAACAGACCTTCGAGTAAATATTTATTCTAGTTTAACTCGTATTTTAATCTGTTGTAATATAGCATTGTACTATTTATAAAAGCACAAAAGTCATTCAAGAATTATTACAGGTGCAGTTAGATTGATATGGAGTAAAATGTACCAGGGCTGGATTAACACAGAATTACATCCTAGAGCAAGCTTTGAAAATTACACTCCACATGTCTCGACTTAAGTTATAATTAGTTTGATGTAACTAGTGCTGGATGACGAGTAGTACGTAAAACCACTATTTCACTAGCTAAATAAACGAGAACTTTCACAACACTACTTCACGGCCATTAACTGTATTAATTAATCATCGGAGTTATTCATTTCTGCTGTTCTTTGACGGTACGTCGCACTAAACATCGAAATTTACAATCTAATCTCAGGAATATAACTATCTTTTAACCTATAAAGGACGAAAGCTTTTAACCTCTTTCATGATATCGCTCTGGCGTTAATTGGTTCTGATACAGAGAAAACGTCAAGCTATAATAGACACACCATCGATATGGTGGAAAGGGTTGATTCAATATGAATCTTGAGTTTAGCGCCATTACATATTCCGCTTAGTGCAGCGTCGGAAACCTGACACTAACAGATTTGACTCTTAGAATTTGGAGTCCACGTCTGTCCGTCTGAAGAGATCCAAAAAGAGTCGGCGTACAATGATGAGACAATAAGAACACCTCTTCATGTAGACTTTACTGGATGGCTGATCACCAGACAGAGATCTTTTGTTGCCTGGGTGCCGATTGTCGAAACGAGCAAAGAGATCGATTGGAATGTCTTCGTCACCGACATTTTTATGTCTTCAGTCGGGCGTGGACTCCAAATTTCATAAGTCAATGTGTTCATGTTTTAAGGTTGAGTGGTAGAGAGGGCTCAATAGCCCTAACTCCGCCTCTTTAATAAAGGTATTTTTCATTTCATTTTATGTTCCTATAAATTTAAAGAACACAGACAAAAGTCACATATACTGATACTGAATTATGATTTTTTTTAAATTGACAATAATGTTTTCTTACCCAGACATTTCGTGAGAAACTCTGATTATTTTATTACCTAAAGTCGCCATACATTTTCAAAAGTATAACATGTTAGTAATGACGGTTTGAAAACAACCAACTTTCAAAATTTTCAATCCAAAAATGATATATTATGTACATTGGATAGAAAACACGATGGATTATTTAGCTGCCTAAATTTATCCTACAGGCCCAGCGCTATCAGTATACGTGTTACATAGATTGATTAGATTATCGTTTACTTTGGTGGAAGCCTGTGAGTTATTAATCCATTTTCAACTCCCAATAATGATTGTCAACATTAATTATTCACTCCATTGCCATTATCTACTTTTCATAAAACAGCTGTTTCATGTCCCCATAGGCTAAAGCGTATTACTCGAATAGTAATAAATTATTTTACATTTTGCTTTACTCAACTTTTTGATTTCATATATTATCATCAGTACTATTTTGGCTATAATATTAAATTTCAATGATTGAAAAAAATGTTTAGTTTGTCTTAATATTAGTTCAAAAAATATAATTTTCCAATTAACACTATTAAATATATAATTAATTGCCGATTTTTCGTGGTTTAATGTTTATATCATTGCCAAAGATTCTCTAGAGTCTACAAATATAAACTCTTTGTTCAACTAACAAAAGCTAAAACTGTTGTTGTTATACAAATTCAAGCATCAAGAGTCCAATACGGATAATTTCATTCAAGTTAAATTAATTCCATAATTTGTTAATTATACGAATTAGGTTCCAAAATATACTTTGATTCTTTACAATAGCACTGATTAAATATAGACGTTATATGCTGGTTTGGAAATGTGGTAGGGTTTAACTGAACCCAAAATTACGTTACATGAACCTATCCATGTAAAAGATGTGATGTACACTAAACACACTGTATAATGTAACAAAGCACACAGAACGTCGCGCAGCTAACCATGAATAATGCCACCAAACATGACATGTCGCGTGATAACGCTGAAGCTTTCCCGTAATTAAAAACTGTTCTTAGAAGCTATTTAGTTAGTGTCATTTCAGTAACTTGTAGAAACAACAACACTCTTGACTTTGCGATCGATGACCTTGTACGTTATCATAACTATAATATTATTACACATTATTTGAAAATTTATTTAAAAATATACAGTGCAATCATTGTAACAATCAACACCTGGCGTGCGTAAGCGTTTTAACAAGTATGGTTTTGACAATATAATAATGTGATATTCAATAAACGAAATTCAAAGAAAGACTCAAGATTAAAAAGTTGATTTGTTTAGCTTATTAATTTTAAATTTACTCATTGAGTAATTAAATAAATAAAAAAATGTTTATCTTGAAAATTAAGATCACTGAATAAAATATATTAAAATTATTTATTTCACTTTTAGGTCTTTCGCAAGCCCAAAACCTATCATTTAATTTTACAAATTTACTTGTTAGCATTTAAAAATAATATTATATTACTTTTAAAGTGACAATCTGATTTTCTTTCATTCAGAATTGTATTTCTTTCTGATTACTTTAAAAGCCATATAAAAACTGTACCTTTTAAAGAAAAATTAAATGAAGAATTTCATATAAAAAGTTAATTAAGTAGTTGTTAAGTGCAGATTAATTCTGAACGACTATTAACAAAAAGGAGTGTAATATAATTGTATTGAATAATTTTAATTAAATGTAATTATAATTCTTAAAATGTTATATTTTAGTAATGTATTATTATATATTAACATTTAATACATTACTCAAATATAGCATTTTAAGAATTACATTTAATTAAAATTATTCAATACAATTATATTACACTCCTTTTTGTTAATAGTCGTTCAGAATTAATCTGTACTTAACAACTACTTAATTAACTTTTTATATGAAATTCTTCGTTTAATTTTTCTTTAAAAGGTACAGTTTTATATGGCTTTTTAAAGTCACTAGTAAACTAGTATTTATAATATATAAATATTATTTATAGGTCCAGATAGCTCTATAAATCAGCTTCAAAACGAAATCTCACCAGGTACAAGGTTTATCTTTGAATATTGTTAAATTGGATTAGCGGAGAGGGGAGATATTTTGTTTGGGCTTTATTTTACCTCTTATTAGTCTTGGGTAAAAATTCAACATTAAAGCTAAATTTGTTTTAAAACGTCCACATACACCAGATATGGGGTATTTAAAATTACCTGATATTTTTCAATAGTCTGAACTGTCTATGGGCTCATACAGTGATCAAAATACTTCTTCGAACATAGTGCTAATTTTAATATATTGTGATAAATCCTAGCGCTCGTAATAATTTAGAAAAATATTGTAACTTGTGGGAATCTCGTGACGTTTTCAAATCGTTAGATAGCCAAACAAAGGTACTGAAATATTAACTTCTAAGACATATCTGTAATACAAAGGATATTAACAAAGAGGTACTAGTGATTGATATATATATATATATATATATATATATATCATTTATACAATTAAAAATAAATAAAAGTAAATAAAAGTCGTTTGACAGGTATTTAGTTTGCTTATTTAAAACGCATATTTGACAGATACGGCCAAATACAAAATAATTGAATCGGAAAAAGTAAGCGCTCTGTGGTGTAATGGTAGCACATTCACCCGGCAAGTGAGAGATCCGGGTTCGACTCCCGGCGGAGCAAGTACTTTTTGTGATTCAATGTTTATTGAAATTATATATATATATATATATATATATATATATACAACCAACTCCTCTAATACTTGAATTTCCTTTAATTCCACTATATACACACTCTTTTTTGGTTGACTTGTTAATTTTGATCACAAACCCCCTATTTTTGTATCGTGACACATATCACAAACCTGTATGTTTTACTAGACTTCTACCTAATGTGATCTTATTTTGAGATAACTTTATTACAGCTATCATTACAAACCTCATTCTACCCAGCTGTTTATGCGTAATCTACCCTTTTCTGCATAATCATTTATATGTATATAAAACCAACTCCTCTAATACTAATTTTCATATTAATTACAATTAATTTCATCTGTTTGCTTAACTTACATCATATTACTTATACATCCACTAATATTATTTTCTTCTTTCAAAATTATTGTAGTTGAACTCACAGATGTTACAGTTGGCGATTTTCTTTTATAAGTATTCTAAATGCTAGACTATGATATACTATGTTAATGTATTGTATATAGTTTCAACTGGTCACGCTACTGGATAAAGTGGCCGGATTAATTTCTCGCTTTTTTTCCAATACTGTATTACTGCCTTGTACTTATGGGAAATAAATTCATTTATTAATTTAAAAAACAAATATTTTGTAATTTCATAATATTGAATCACACAATCATCGGATTCAGAGATTCCCCAAATCTATGTTCGATTTTCCACTGTCGTAAAATATTGCTCTAAATACGTTAACAACACTAGTGTTTTACTAACTTTGCAGTTTAACAAATAATACATAATAAAACAATAAAATTCAAAACAAAATCTTAAACATTACATTTATTCGACAATACGGCACAGAGAAAGGAAACTGGGCATAAACACCGACAGTCGAACTGGGATTCTATTATTGGCGACGACTGCAAATACAATATTGTATATGTGAATGAGGAATAATGTGAAAAGACTGAAAAAACTCAACCAAAATTCATTGGCGTTTATTTAAATATATTACACTGTTTGTGCGAATAATGAGTCTTTAAACAAATAAAAGCATATCTAGACAAGAACTGTAAACCGCGCTGACTGGTGCTGATTACTTTCAGTAAATATTTTATTCATTCCATTTACAAATATTCTAAATTGTATTACCTTACTGGTAATTTAGATATATTTAGGAATATGTTTCATCGTGGGGTATGTAATTTAGATGAAACCAGCAAAGTTGTAACGTATCCGACATAGTTGTAAAGTTAACCTAATTAGATTTAATGGAAGCTTTTCGGATTGTTTTATTTGTAAATAAATAGTGTATAAATTAGATACTAGAAGGTTAAAAATCACCTTCATTAAAAATCAATGTTTATAAAAGTCTTTTTTGCACATTTCCTTCACTTCATTTTGTACTAATGTTATCAATAGGAAGAATTAGTTCTTAATTTCAGTTGGACAGTCAAACAGAGATGCATCTGTTTTATCTTGAGTATATACTTATTTAATATAATGGTTTTAATCACAATTTTTTCGATACCATCCTTTCCAATTTAAAAACTAAAATTCAATTTCAACTCATAAGGGATACAGCTGTTTATGGGCTTAATAGTTTCACATTTTTGTGTTTTGGCCGAAACTAGAAATAATTTACTGAAATGAAATGAGATTCGCAAACCGCTACATGCGTTACCTGTGAATCAACAGATTTCATACCTAAAGTTAAAGATTCTTATTTTGAATTAACTATATTGCGGCCATCATTTTAGAAACCCTCTCCTACTTAGCTGTTTGCCTATAATTTACTGCATAATCATTTATAAACTTTTTGAACAGCATATTTAATCCCACAATCTAAAGAAAGTTCCGCAAAGGCTCTTTCGCAAAGTCATATTTTACCAGTTAAAAATCTACTCAAGATAATTCAGTTCAGAAAGAAAGATTATGCATAATTTTAAAAAAACTAGAATTAAAATGCAGCCCGTAAGTGTCAATCTTTATACGTACGTATATAGACATATGTCTAGATTTGAACGCTCAAAAAAGTACTTTTGTTGTCAGAGCAAGTTTGTTACGAATTCTTCTCACGAGAATCGCTATATTAATATCAATTGTTACTTTATTTTAATACATTATTTCCGTGAATAATGTTGTAGTTGTAGCACGCATTGTTTACATTTTTTTCTTGATAGAATGTAATATAATCTAAGTTACATGAACTATTGATGCGGTGGTCTGAGAAAGTTATCTTTATCGTTGTGCAATTTATTTATATTTTAGTGTATTTGATAGTGTCTTGTCAATTTCCGGTTTAGTCCGATTAAATAAATTAATGAAGAATGCCCTAAAATACTTATACTAGATATTTTTGATAGTGATTTTGGATATCTCAAGGTTCTTAAGCTAAGTGGTTGTGGATTAACATTACAGTTTGACTGTCCACTACATACGTATAAAATCTAAGTATTTTTTCTGTAAATTAGTAAATTTTGACGTATTGTCTGTATAAATGTAACATTTACAGTCTAACAAAACTTGTGGTTGGAATGTGAGCTGGCAAGACTTAGAACTGTCCCTACCTGTTGAAGTCTTGCTACCTGAAGAGGGTCGGGATTCAAAAGAACGGCTGGATGGTAAAATCACAAAAAACGGTGAACACAAGTAACACCTAGCTAGAGTCTTATATCCCCTCCCCCAGTGTAGTCGCGATGGAAGCGCGTAGGAGGCTCACTGACACACGTCCGCAACAATCAACAGCTCATCAGCTGATAGCAAACTTGGCGCGCAACCGTCGCGGTCCAGCTCTTATTGGGCGACACAGCTGGCCGCTCATTGGTCGCGACGGGGTGGGGATTCAGGGGAAGTTTGTTTGACGCGCCAAGTTCAAACTGTCAAAAACTACGACCAACGCGTGGGACGACGTACTCCTACGCTAGCCAGGACGATCAGCTGTCAGTTCACAAAGCAGTGATGTTATATCTATCCCGCAATACTTCAGTGAAGAGGAATATTATGCGTTGAGCGTTAGTTAATATAGTTTTATTTCAAAATAAATACTCAACAATACTTTCCAAAAATGAAAAAGAAATATTTTCTTCTTTAAGTCTAACCCGTAACACTCTGTTACTGAGTTAGGACATATTTTATTGATATATATTTTCCAAAATCTTAAATACAACTCGATATATGATTGTATTTGACTAAGATCTAAATTAATTTGGTATAAATAAAACTCAATAGTTCAACTTGCAAATATACTAATTTAAAATAACATATATTTTTATAATATATTATTACTTAGTTTACCTAAATTAAAGTAATAAGTTCAACCAGATAACACTGCAATTTGTAAAACCAATTTAAACTTTAAATGTGTTGATTTTGTGACTAAAATTTTTCAAACATTTTTATCTTAGACCGATATATTACCTTTAATTCTGGAATAATCTTTTTTTATTGGCTGAACGTTAGCGAAGCCTATTATTAGAGGGGCTGGAAAAATTTTGTTTCTGTCTGTCCGTGCAATATCTCAAAAACGAACCGACCTATTGTGCATGAAGCTTCATTTCCATATGAGGAACACTGACTTTGACTATGGTGCATGTCACTCCATGGGATTTGGTTGAGCGTTAGTGAATATTTATATATTGGTCTTATGAGTAATCATGACGGCAACGAGAAAATATCAGAATAAATATTTATTCTTTTAACTCAGTATATTTATAGAAAATTTTAACCTGGGACATATTCATACATGTAGCAACTGTCCCAAAACATCTAACATCATTAAGGTACCATGGTTTGTAGACGTTTATTATTTAAAGACTGATATGAAACCCTACCTAATTAATATAAATGGGAAAGTATCGTGTGGCAAAACAACTCATAGAGAAAGATTTCACCAACAGGCTTGAAATTTTGTATGAAACGTCATTTATAGATAGGCTATAATGAGTTGTATGATAACTCATATGGTGGACACAATATCTCTTTTGTTCGCCGGGGTATGTAAAAATGTATTTTTAATATGATTTTCTGAAGTTTTATATGTCAATAATGAAATAAATTGTAGACTTGAAATTTTGCAGTGACTTTCAATGAAGTCTGTTTTCAGAATACTATCAACTACAACAGTTACATTTAGTTGCACTCGTTCTAATCTCAAGAAATCCATACATTATTCTCTATTTATTTGCGTAACTTCAATAATTATTAAAACAATTTTTCAAAGTTTAGATGTAACAATTATTTTTAAGTGATAATCAAACTTCTTTGGATTCTTGTGGTTTAATTTCCTTGTCATTATATAGAAAACCCAAAACAAACCTCTAAGTCCAGTATCTAAGTATTCATTGAAGTTTTTAGCTGCGATGAAAAAACATAAAACAACTCTGCGAACTGGAATGACTCAAAAGTAATAAGGCTGTTTAGTACCTAAAAGAAAAAGAAAAGTGCCCTATATAAGATATTCGATAATTGAAGTTGGGGTGAGGTGGTGGATTACACAATAACCGACAACTATTCTTTGTCCAACTTAATGAAGCCATAATGGCATTTTATTTCGTAGCAAAATCTCGTATGCACAAAAAAGTGTTTTCGGCAAAAAATATTTAACGAATAGTACAATCTTTCCCTCGTAGTAGTATTTTATAGAATTGTTGCAAGTAATATAGTATAGATGATAACTTACTTATTATTCCACAACTCTTTTCAACAATTGTACTGGGATTCTAGCACGTTTATGAATTTTAAATTATATTCTTTTCAGATAGGGGAGGCCTATTGGTTTATAATCGGAAAAAACTCTGTATTTTATAACCAAGATTATTTTTTTGCTTTAATAATGACTACATCTATGTTTTTCTACTTTTATTTACTTACTAGTTCTTAAGCACGTCTTTACAAGCAATTTTCTTCTAAATAACAGGGACGTCACAAACACACACACACACACACACACACACACACACACATACATATATATCCCTTTTAAACAAATGCACTCTTTTTTAAACATATAGGCATATCCATGCGTTACTAAGAAAGTGATGGACATTAGAAGATATTCCCATCTCCTGAGCGACTTTAGAATATTAGACTTTGAGATCAAAGGACAGATTTCGGGGTCCAGAAGCCTATAACAGCTTTCATTACCACCAATAAAATAACTCTAATTTCATTTCAACATTTCATGGAATTTGACTGAATAGCTCCCAATATTTCTGTAGCACGTGAACTACGCTTTTGACTATTAGGCAGCATTTCTGAAGTTGGAGTCCGCAACTTTCTTAGTGAGAGCGTTTATGATATAATATGATGAAACCGTATAATACCTTTGAAACTAGTAGACATACTTAAAGTACGCATTGTTTAAGTGTTTTGCAAACTTTCAACACAATCATGTAGTTTATAGTAGCTTAGTGTCAGAATAACAACCTTAACTACAGGTATACAATATAATATTTAATATTAAGTTAAATCCTTAAAATGACATACATGCCTACATCACCGTTCACCTAGTATCATTTGTGTCATTGGTTTCGTTCTTGAATAGTGTGCATACACATATAAAACTTGATACAATACATTTTATTGGTTAAGGCTAAGAATTATATGGATTTACTCAGTGTCGTACCCCTCACCATAACAAAACGGACATGCTGCTCTCTGGGTGGTTTTCTCGGAGGAAATGGCTTGTTTATTCGTGTTAGTGCTCATTCCCACTATTTTATACTTTGCCCTCACGTAAATAAATATTCCGTGCCACAATGTGAATTTTGGTCATTAAATTAAATATTTTTGCAGCGTTTAAATAATATACAGAATGGTTTCAATTCATAATTGGCGCAATCTATACGAAACTTAGAAAATAACATAGTAGTTATTGCTATTATGATTTACACTATTTACTCGAAATCCTTTGAGTTTGCGTGGGAACTGCGGAATATAAACATATTTACAATCTTCCAATTTTTCATTTCGACTAAAACTAATTTTATTACTGACATTGTAAAATAAAAATTCTCCAACTCGGACCAGTCGTATTTCAAGTAATGCGCGACAAGAAGCAAGAAGCAAACAGTATTTTATAGGCTGAGCTTTAGTGAAGCTTAAAGCTCGTGGGGAAGAAAAATTTCGTTTCTGTCTGTCACACTGTACGATATCTTGACAACAAAATCTTAATATATCATGTGACAAGATATGTCAAGAAAAATGCATGTGTAGACTTAAGATTTTGCATTTAACTTCATTTCTACATGAATGAGATTCTGTGATTTGTAATTTTGGTGTCAACTTGAATGCGTTTTAGTTTATCTGTCAGCAGGACATCTCGAGAATGAAATGAACTATAGGTTAAAAGTTTTAGATGTAATCTCAGCAACACCAACTGGTGTGGCGTAATTCTACCTCTTTTTATTTATATGATAATCTATTTTGATATATACTACTATTTTCAACAAATAATATATCCTTTTGGCTATTGAATACTTGTATTATTCTTTTAGTGCCAACTGAACCGGATGATCAATAGATCTTGTTGTCCAGATAGCTTTCGTCTTTACTTTATAGTTTTGTTTTATCTTCATTGCAAATTGTGCAAATTATTTCGTTCCATGTCGTAACTGAACCAATAAAATAGTATACAAAACGTATAAACAAGTTTATATAGCGATTAGATAGTGTTGGCTACGTTTCATGAAGTTAATGTCTGGAAAACATATAAGCAATTAATTTAGTAATTATTTCTTTAGATCGTTTTCGAATGATCGGAGTTGAAGAGAAAAGTTCTTTTATAGTTGTGTAGTATAGATAATTGCCTTGTACTCTTTATCATTCAAACTTAAAAACATAAAAGGTTTTAATGTATGAGTATTGTTCTGTTCAGCTATAACAACTATCTCAACCATTTTTTCTGCACTCTTTTAAATTGTGCATACATACACATATATATTTATTTATTTTAGTTCTTTACCTTGAAATGCAGTACACTTCAAAAAAGTATAAATTTGTTTTGAAGATAATGAAAACACATTAAGACACGTACCAATGACAGGAAATAAATTACAAAATCTCAACTCTCCAGTGGCTTTCAGGATTAAAAAGAAGAAGTGAGGAGAGAAAGAGGGCTCTCTGAGGACAGCTGCGGAAGCTATACTAATGGCGGCCGTGACAATTATTGTCCGGAAACAGACAAATTGTTCCCGGGGTGAGTCGCACTTAATATTTCGAGCTGCCCTCATAGAGCCGAGGAGATCTAATCTACTGACTCACACACTTATGTTGACAGCTACAAGGTTGTCTTCGTGATAACCTAGAATTTATCTTTGTTATACGCTACATCCATAAAGTTTCTGCAACTTTGTTACGAGTTTTGTGTCTATTCAGGACCGGATTATTAACTCCGTGTTTACGGTATATGCATGTTTATTGTTTCTAAATCTGAGCACTACGCTTGCTCTTATGAAGTTAACTTATTAAATGTAGGCTACAAAAATTTCACTATAACGCTCACTTGCTATTTCAGTAACAAGACGTGGAATACGTTAAAAATACAGATTAATTCTTAAGTAAAGAAACTTACATATCAAGGTTCCTTCCCCGTAAGAGAATAGAACGTTATAGTTAGTTACGTGAATATAAAACAATAGGAATACCATTTATTTTAAAGGTTTGTTCATGGTTATTCCCGTTGTTTATTGTTTGTGGAAATAATATGTTGTGAGGTATATCAGTTACCAAACTGCTGTTTGCTTTGTGGTCTGGGTCAGTGGAATTTAAAAAAAATAATTTTTAAGATAGGATGAAGGTATGCATGCTATTTTATACCGATTAATAATTACAGGCCAGTAGAACTTAGTAAGTAGTAATAAGGTAGTAATAAGATCAAGAATTTACAACATACAAATTGTAATTCGTTCCAAATATGCGTTTCGACCAGAATAAAATATATTGTGTTCTCTGTTTATGGTTGCTATCAGTCAGAGCTATGGATATCTATATTGTCTCACCACAGTCGATGGGTTCCTCAAGAACCCCAACATGGTTGACACTCGAAATTCTAGCATGAAAACTGTTGATTTGGGATAAATATCAAAAGCTATCAATAGAAACGCCTGGACTAACATTGTAAAAACTGCAAAATCACATAGTTCTTGGTTGTCTCAAAATGCTGAGAGCCAATTCACGTTGTCATGTGTAAAGAAACAGCTTAGACTTTCATGAAATTTATAGAAAAATGTACCTTAATTAAAAAAAGTTATAGTCAGCTGATCTACTTTTCTTAGGGGTCAAAATGGGCGCATCAAAGTGTTAAAAAAAATCGCACAATACATTTTTTCGGGTCATATTTGCCAGTCACATTAACTATATTTAAATCACCATTACACAGTGAAATTAAACCGATTGTTTAGCTCAAAATGGCAACTTTAATGTTTTATCTTGTTGTTATACCTTCTATTTTGGCCTCTGATAAGTTACTTATAACTGTGTAAAACATGGGTAACGAAAAGTGTATCTTTTAAAATTAGAATTCATTTGACACCTCCGTGAAAACTAGCACAGCTAGCGATCGACTTCTTCCTGAAGGGAACTTGTTCTTTTGATTTCTGGTAGAAAACTAGATTGTGTGTTTACATGGTGCAAAGCAGATATACAAAAAAACTGTTGATTTATTTACAAGAAAAGGCTATCTCAAAAAGGGTGGCATTAGACCAACACGTATGCAATTCGTAGACAAAATTCTGAAAAGAGATAAATGACAGATCTCTCTTCGATACATTTTCACGAGTACTGTATATAGTATCAATATACTGATCTCGTTTTTTCCTTTACTTAAATTTCGTGTTCGACTTCCAACTCTGTTTCGATACTGATAAAACTCAATCCGAGTCAATAATGCAAATGTTGTCTTGCAATACATGATGCGACCGTACTCGTATAGAATCCATGCATAATACAACCAACTTAGTAGTACTGTATTACAGAGCAAACACGATTTCCATTTCTGCTGGATTTGTATGTATATCCCAGTACAAATGTAGCATAACTTCTTTCCAACGGGTCAACAAACACATTCATTAATATGTTCATTGCCATGGGCGTCAGGTCGGTCGCTGCATAAGAAACACCTTCAGTGCTGTATACATTATACTGAACATGATTATTCGTTTACTATATTACAGTAATTAAATATTATAGTAAGCGTAATTATAAGGTTTTGACATCATGCTTACCGTTTAATTTCTGATAAAAAGTTTGTGTTGTTGTTTTTTTGGTTTTTTTGTATTGTTTTATACTCGTACTTACTACTTAGTATCAAATCATATTTAATAACAGTTCAACTTTGATTCATAAAATTGGAACCGTAATTTTTGTATAGTGCCAGTGACACAAAAGAAACAATACAAACAGAGCAATAATAATCTGGACGGTTTAAGCCTTTTTTTAATCCATCCGGCTTTCAAACGTTAAGTAGATGGATGGGGAGTAAGAATATTTGCTTCTGACTCCCTGGAAGATCTACTAAGCATATTCTACACACTGAAATTTATATGACTTCCTCGGAAAACCTTTTTATGATTCGTAGATATGAACACTTACAAGAAACGATTGTATGCTCTGAAATGACCAGGACATGTGTTAAGTAATCGAGCATTACATGAAAATTGTGCCAAAAGATGTGAAGGTTGTTATTTGTGTCATATGATATTTTGACAAGTAATAAAACAAGTAAATATGTTTTAGTTTACCAATACAGCTACAGCTAAGACAACAGTTGCCAATAAGCCAACAGAAATGCTATAAAGAAGATACGCTTGTGAAATATCATTAAGACAAAAAGCCATAGGAATTTCCTTTGTAAGTGAATGACCACCAAACTATTATCATTCAGCAGAGAAGGGTTTAATGGCAGGCATTGGTGAACTCATTTTTGAATACTTGCCGTTATCGATGACTTCTAACAATTTATTTAAATACGTAAAAATATTGTATAAGGAGTTTTCAGGCACGCTACCTAATATCAATGTTTTTTTATTCACAGTCCAATATCGTCTAACTGTATTAGACCCAAAAATGTTATGCCCTGCACTAGCACTGATATTAGGAACTCCTAATGTGAACCGAGACATTTTTAACTTTCCTTTACAGTTAACCTGTTTAACCTTTTTCTTCATCCCCTCCTCATCTCTACCTTTTTGCACTGGGATATGAAATCTCGAAAACTTGGAATCTCCAACAGAGGTATTATAGAAACCACTGCGTCTCCCAACATCTTAGAGATGAGTGATAAGTCACTGTAATAAATCCACATCTACTCAAAATTATAGTTTCTCACATGAATAGTTTTTTAGTACATTCTACTTGGACCGCCTCAAACCGTCAAGCATTTTGAAGTTAAAGAATAAGAATATTTATAAAACTGTCCGTCTGTAGGCTCCTATCAATCTTGTTGGACCAATCTCCGTGGTTCTTAGCTGCAGATTGAGCTATAACTATAATAATAATATATTTATTATAGTATCACAAATGTACATTTGCATTAAAAAATCAAAGTAAACCTAGTCCTGATGTTTATAATCATCGTTGTTAATAACGGCAGTAATAATGATAACTCTATTGAACAATAGTTAACAGCTATTTTTCCACATACTAGTCATTATATAATACAATAGTAAAGATAATTTTAGTAGCAATCTAACTGTATATGTTGGATAAATCGATACTTTAGCTATTTAAACATATTTTCATCAATCTCTTTACAAAATTAATCTGTATCAGACAACAGAAAGACGGAAAACGAGATTTGAATACACAATATCAAACGTTTACATAATTCAATGTACTGGTCCGGAATGTATTTATTTAGGAATTTTACACCCACTACTGTCTAGAGAAGCCCAGCGTGTGCTCAATACTCGCAATTTATTATTCACCGTTGTTGTTATTGTGACTTTCACTCTTTGGTAATGGCTTGTACTTGCAGAAATCTACTATTTCTATTATCTAAAATGAGAGAAGCATCAAAATATTATAACATTAGCAATGTGTATGTAAGATATTAATATCTTACTTCTAATTTGTATCTTATGCTAGCCGCTATTTTGGTAAACAAACCTGTCCTCGATACACCTCTAAACACCATCACCACGGAAGCAAATTCCATAGGATAAGTACAGGAGAAATAACCCGCATCTGATGAGACAATGAGAACACTACTTCATCTGTATGAAATTTGTTAAAGTCTATGTGTCTCTGATTTCAAAACTATGTAAAGAGTTCGTTTTGAGCTTCGTCGCCGCCGAGTGGATCTCTTTAGATGAATGTTGATTCCAGATTCCAGAATTAAAGTCTGTCACAGCGTTAGACTTCAGACGCTGCACTAAGTGAAATGTGAACTGAAGCTGAACTTAACATTCGTAATCTGATTTTTCAATTGTTAGGGAATACGGCATTTTTAGGGGTGAATTTAATCGCATTCGGGGTAAGAGGTGGGTAGTTGATTTGATCGCATAAGGAGCTTTGAGCAAAGGGGTTTAGAAGAATTCTACAAAGTGACTGAAGGGGGTTCGGTATGCCCTATCCTTCCCATGTTAATTTGGCCAATTTTATGTACCTTTTTCTCAGAAACCTTTAAAGCTATCATCATCAAACTTTAGGACACTACTATTTAGACCTTTGTTAACATTTAGAGCGGAATACATTATAAAAATCTATTTTAAATTTTTATTAAAAAAAATTATAATTATAAATTATTTTACAAAAAATTAATAAATTTTTTATTTACAACAAATTAAATAAAAACTTCTTTTTTAAACTTTGTTCCGCTCTAAATGTGAACAAAGGTCTAAATAGTAGTGTCCTAAAGTTTGATGATGATAGCATTAAAGGTTTTCTGAGAAAAAGGTACATAAAATTGGCCAAATTAACATGGGAAGGATAGGGCATACCGAACCCCCTGAAATGACTTGATAACTTTTGTGAGTACCTAAATATGTAATGGTTTGCACATATCGTAACATACCGTTACTTATTGTTTTTGTTTGTATTACTATTATTATTATTATTAAATTCTCTTGATAAAATGGGCGATTCAACTATTTTCTCAACGTACAAGTACATAATAGTGTACTTTTCACTAATTAATGTTCCTCTGAATCGAACATGCACAAGCAAAAGTCCAAGTTTAGTTACTCGATTTAATCAGGCACACGCGTACTATATAACAATACTATAGTGAAATGTTTGAGTCGAGGGAGTGGGTTAACGAGGAAAAACTTCTTCAAACAAGGACCCGCATCCCTTCACTTGTTCATTTTGTTAGCTCTCACAGTTTTCATGTTTGTGAGGCCGTTGTTTGATATGCTTCAAAGTATCTTTCCATAGAGGAAAGAAACTAAATAATAACAGACACTTAACTATAACCAGGAGACACCCCTGCTAATCTCGGCTCGCTGCTCCCGCATGGTTGATGACCATGCGCGCTACACAATGCGTTACATAGTTAACAGGCTGTAGGCTACGTTATCTGAAACAGTAAGTTTAAAGAATTAATTTCTAACTTAGACTTATGAAGGACGCAACGATCTAAAATTGTGTACATATAATCTAGGAGCTGATAAACAATGTTTATTACAAAGACACAAACTAGTCTTATTGGATTTTCTTCTGAGTAAGAAATCGGTCGTTAGCAATTATAGTTCAAATGTCAAAATGGAAAGGTATCGAAAGAGGTGAAAATATCAAACTATAAATTTTGCCTCAGAATATACTTTTACCTTGACACAATTAAAACAACTGCCAAACGTGTAAATAATAAAATGTTGTAACTCAAAGACTTACTGAAAGTCCCCCTTTTCAGCAAAATAATCCGCCTTTAAATGGTTAGCTGACGTTGACTCCACTTGTATTTTCTGACGGCCTTGCCAAACACGCAGCTGACGATCGTTGTACTTCTTATGGGAAATTCTTCTATCGGTTTCACGAAAACTAGGTTGTGCTCTAAGATATTGCAAAATGGCTTTCGGTTCTGAACTATTAGACTACTAGTATTTAAGTTAGTATATACTCAACAAATCGTCAAATATTCTTCACAAAATAGAGGACCAAAGTAAGTAATAAATAAATAGACTTTGAGATATTGGAGTTAACGCAAAAACTAATTTTTAACTATCTTAAAACGGACTTCAAGGATTTTTTATTTGATTACATATACTGTATAACATGTAAGAATAGAAAATAGCACGGTACTCTTTAATCACGGTATAATTGTTGTGAATTCTGTTGTATTGAAAGGTAAGTGTCTACTTAATTTATGAATATAGAGTTGTTCTGAGACTCTCATCGATTTCAAAATTGTTATAAATTAATAAAAACCCCTTTAAAAAATTACCATATATATATATATATATATATATATATATATATATATATATATATAATCAAGATGATTGTAACTACTGAAATGTAGCAATAGCCCCCTCAGAGCTAAATACAAGATAGAATGGCTGATTTAGTTGTATTGAGTATTCCAGAACATTGTTATTTAAATATCTTTCCTTACCTGCTAGCAGCTTCTTCATGCTCTGCACCATAGAGGAACTTTAACATAGTTACAGAATATATGGAGGCATTAAAAAATACATAGATATAACCAACTGTTATCAACCCTACAAATTATGACCTGATATTTAAGCAATTATATCATCATTAAAACTAGAAAGTATTAGTAAGTTTATAAATATATACCAGGTGTTTATAAATGAATATCGGTGTTTTACCACTTTGCAGTTTTTTGAAGTGAAAACTTCTTTAGGCGCGTTGAGCGTTTTGGTAGAGGGTAAAAATCCTCGGTTCGCGTCACCGACATGCTAATGATACTAACCTGCATGAAAAAGTCAGTCTCGCTGTGTTTTTTTAACCGTAGACTTGGCCGCGGACTACTAACCTGCATGAAAAAGTCAGTCTCGCTGTGTTAAAACTGTCCCGGCGGAGTATGAAAACAGACTGCGAAAATCAGTGACCTTTACGGCTTCCTCTCGCGATTTAAAAGTGAAGCCAATGTCGTACAATTCTGTAAGATGCGTCAAATTAAAGCTCTTAATATTTGCAATCTATTGGTTACATTTTTAAATATTAAAAAAATTTCGAAATAATTTTGATTATTGTTTACATTTTACATAGCGTTTACAATGACAAGAAAAAAGTAGTAAGCGAGGATTTTTTTTATTTTTTGGTCAGACAAAATTTGTCAGCGAGAAAGTTGTGTGAAAATAGATGAATATTTTTTTTGTAATTTATCATTTTTTTATTGGAAGGTTAGTTTAGCCTGTAGTAGCGTATGAAGTGATGAGTGAACGTTTCTGCCGGAACTGTAGTTGGCGCATTGGCTCACTGATACCGTATTAACTCAATAAATTAGTTTATTGTGCAATAAAAATACCTTTACGAAAGAACCAAGTTAATTTAACTAATTTATTAGTTTTAAAAATATTGTGGGTTTAATTGTTATTGCAATTATATACTTTATCCGTAGCAATAACTGTATTATTTACAACGGTGTTCAACTCACTGTTGTTCACTCGGTGTTTACTCACTTGTATTCTATGTTTAACTAACTATTAATTATACAGATAAATGAATAATGAAAACAACGAATATATTTTTAAACATTTTTAATATTTGTACGAATATTTGTGTTTAAAATTTAGCATTATTCATTTTAATTATGTTTTTAATATTTAACCTCTTCATCATGAAATGAGTATTATTACGGTATAAGATTTATCTTACTAGCGTGGTAAAATAGATTTCTAGTTATTTGATAATATTTTTTCGTGGATTTTAAAATTGGAAAATTAAAAACGCGTTACATTTACAATTACAGATGTACTGCTACTATAACGTATTGTTAATTACTCTCAACTTAATAGTTCCGTTTTCACTTCTATCGGCAGTCCCACGACTGCTACTGTTTTTTTACATATAACTTAAAATTATAGTTCATACATCAAATCAAAGAGCAACTCAAACAGTTTTATGTATTGTTGCCTGTGCGCATGGGGACGCAATGTTTCCTCCGCCATCCGTTAGAAAGCGCTAATAGCAAAAATGGTGACTCGTAAATAGAAGACTTTTGTGTTCTGCATTTTGCAAATTGTAGCAATAGAGTGATGTTCGAATCATCTAACTGATCCGGCTTAGTTTCCTTCACTGCCTCGACTCGTTCAATTGACCCGGTCAGTGTAGAGTTACTGAACCTTATCGCAAGAGCATGTCATATCGGCCATCGTTTTAATGACTGAACGGAATGACCGAGTAAACGAAAGAATCCATTTGCAAACAAGTGAACGAATAGAGGAAGAAACAGCATGTCCTTATCGTTTACATTTGTTACAGGCTCTAAAGATTGCTGATTACTGTTTACGTGTTATCTTTTTAGTGATGAATCTACATTACACCTCAGTGTACAGGTGAAAACTCACAATACGCGTATCTGGGACTCAGAAAACTTCACTAGATGGTACAATTGCTGCGAGACTCCTCTAAATTAAATGATTTTTGTGTCATATCTAGGCGGAATGTGTAGGGCCTTTCTTTTATTGAGAAGGAACTGTAACTGGAATTTCTTATTTTGATGCTTCAGAACTATGGCTATTTCCTCACTTCAGACAAATTCTCCTGAATTGTTTGCTAATCTTTCATCAGATTGGCATCTAGTAAAGACAAAATCTTGAAAGATTTTTGTTAATTAAGGAATTTTTACTGATAATAGGTTTATAAGCAAATGTGTAAATTGATATTAGACGAGATCATTGAAGAAAGCAACTCTTCATGGGGGATAAAATTCTACTTACCAAAAAATAAGAATCACGAAAGACATTTAGTAGTCGATTTCTCGCAAATGGTAAACCGTTTCAATCATCAGAATGCTTACCCGTTGCCGAACAGTGACGATCTCGTTGTAAACGTTTATCAACATAAGATATTCAGCATTACTGATATACAGAGTGCTTATCATGCAATCCACAATTATGAAATATGAAATGAAGTTAACAGGTTTTGAGGCTGCTGGTAAATTGTATTATTTCAGAAGAATTCCGTTGAAATTTAAATATGGAGTCACCTGTTTTCGCTTGTAATAAAGTGTATTATCAGCAAGGCCGGATTTAGAAAACACAGATCCCTAGGTTCCACCTGTGGTGCGGGTCCTGGGGTTTCGTGGTTTGGGGGTATGGAATGTCCTCCAATAAAAGGGGGGTCCGAAAGCCCTCCTAAAGGGAACATTGAAAAAGTTAGGTGCAACATGATTATACTATGGTATTACTATGAGTATATAATGGAATTTGCTCTGAATATTCTGTATTGTCTGACCTATACATATTAATGATTCTCCAGTTATAACAATATCCCTGTACCCATACAGTTGAAAATGTTCAAGACATTTGACAGTTTTAAACTCCTTAGTCTATAACTCAAGTTATTTTAGGTAAAGACAATCCACAAAAGTAAACATAACTTTAACTCTTAAATGTACATTGGTAAGTCCACAAGAAAAACGCAAATCAATATTATGTACTTATAAATAAATCTTTAGCTATAAATTAAAGGTACTGCAAATTTTGTTTAACTGAGTCACTCTTGCTGGTTGCTTTTCGCCTAAACTTCTCCGTAATGAAGCCGTTTATGATGGCCTAATGGTTGACTTGTCTCAGCATGTCGTGTTCTATACTAAGCAAGGCTAATACGTTTATCCTGTCTTCTGACATAGAGGTCCGGAGTCTGTTCTTGATTAGCTTCAGCTAGAGAATAACCTTTCTACAGAGAAATTACTCACGATCAAGGAAATGTACAATGTACGCCACTTTTGCATTATAAAAACAATATTTTACGTTGTTTTTCAAAACAAGTTGATGCATCCACCTTTCTTTACTAATGTGCCTTTTACTTTTGTCATATTTATTTTGAAACTGGTTGGAAAACTCTTGAATTGTAAAAATTCGTTACAAAATTCTTCTTCTATATCTTCGCTGTATCTGTCTATTAGCGTTCTGCTTGCTGCTAACCCCCCACCATTAGAGAGCATGTCCAATTTGTTGAGGAACCAATCTCGAATCGATAAGTTCGTATATTTGAAGCCTCTTTGTCAATGTACCTTTAAGTTCATCGATGAATGTAAATAACCTTTGGGTCTGGAATTTATCAGATGGAGTTAAGTCGACCGGAGCTAATACACGGTTAACAGGAGCTAAACGTACAGTTTTTTTCCGTTTACGTTTTGATTTAACTTCAAATTTATATTCCAGACTGTCAGTTAATGTGAAAACTTTCTGCTCATACCCCTCAAAACTTTCCCGTTTACCCTGAATCGGGCATTTTACAGATTTCAAAAATGATGCGGCTGCGTTCACGGCGATTATGGGGTTTTGTAAAGATTAACTAATTTTGTTTACTTGACCCAAAATGTCATTCCACAAAACGGTATACGGTCCTGTCTCCAAATTGTTCATTTTTCTAACTACACGCAGAGTAGCCACTCTTCATAACCCTGAATCCTCATGTCTTTTGAAAATGTTTCACCCTTTGCCCGCTCCTCGCATCAGCGAGAGATACTTCAAACGAACAAAAGTCCGTATAATTGTAATTGTGGGTCGAGCCGCTAGGAGCGCGCCCATGTCACCTATGCTAAAATCCGGCCCTGATTGTCAGTAAAGAAAATCGCAAAGCTTTTTTTGCAAATCTTGATGATGTGACAGTAATACGGTTCAAATCGAGACGAGCATGATACAAATCCTGTGAAGTTCATTGCAGCAGCTAACAAGTACAATCTTACTCTGAATTAAGAAAAATGCTCCTATTAAAAAGGTCAACATAACTACTGGGATGTGTAATAGAGAACGACACTTTATTTTAATCAATCTCATTCTATTTATTTAATCTACAATGTTGTACTTGTTTACGTAGTTTACGTTTAGTTTTGCTCAATAAAACCTTGTTTGGTTCCTGTAAGGATTACAGAACCAAGCTAGGTAAAGAGGCGCTTTAAATGCGTTAGTCACATACGGTGCAGCAACTCAAACAAGTGCAGAATAACACTTTATAAATATAGCTTTTAGACCTGCCTAATAAAGAAAAATGTTAAAAAACCGGCATTGCAGTCTCTTAGAGTCTTCGTTATAGTCGTCACTCTTCCACTCGTTAGTTCGTTTCCACTCGTATCGTTGTGGTTATGTTAATTTTTTAACAACATTTTATTTATTTACAATCTGTTCAATTTGAGAAGAACAATGAGTAAATATTTTATACAGAAACAACAATAACAATTAAAATTGGGTTAACACTAACATAATTCATTCAAGAACCTAAAAGATATATCCAAGATAGCAGTTTGGTGTAGTCTGTGCACATTTTTAGAATTATCAAGTAGATTTACCGCAAGGTGGTTTGGATGATCTTCTAATCTTGAAAGATAAATGCGACTGAATTTGGTTATTTCTTCTTTGACTGTTGGGATGTTCAAATCTTGATGTAACGTTTTATTGGATACCTACCATGGCGCTTTTGCAACTTTTGACGTGACAACGTCTTAAATTAGGTTGCGGCTCGGAGTTACTCATGAAAAAGTGTAACGCCCGGTAACGTTACGATGCCCGTCCAGTGGGTCCGCCGCACGGGATCCGCACGGGATAAAGCAGATAACTGTGGGTCCGCCGCACGGGATAAAGCAGATAACTATGTTTATTCGTGAAAATGTGGAGTGCTTAGATTCGTCATTTACAACAACTACAACAATAAAGGTAAATAATTGTACAGTGATATTTCATTATCGTAAACTATGATTGATTGATTAATTGTTAGATTGACACAAAAGTTGAGAAACTGAGTTTATAGGTTATGTCATACTATTGACAAATGTACAACAATAAAGGTAAATAATTGTACACTGATATTTCATTATCGTAAACTATGATTGATTGATTAATTGTTAGATTGACACAAAAGTTGAGAAACTGAGTTTATAGGTTATGTCATACTATTGACAAATGTTGATAGTGTTAAGTAAATTATTAGTTTAAATCACTCTGCAATCAATCGTAATTCAGTCGATTGAGAAGAAACAGCGCGTATTGCTAGTCAAACATTTAAAATAACAAATTATAACCTCTAACCTGTCATAACAGTGCGACCAAACAAACGAACTAAACCGACCAATCACCACGCGCGGAGTTAGAATTTAACTGTGTTTAGCAAGAATTTCAAATTCCAATTTTAGTAAATGTTTTATTCAACTTTACCATTTACAATAACAAATTTTATTTAATTTCAAATTATGTACAATGTTTTAGTAAACAAAATATATTTCTATAGTTAAAATTTGTGCAATTCTTATTTTCATTCAATTCCTTGTTCCTATTGTGCAATTTAATAATATTCATATCAATAAATATTCTACCGAGAAAAAGACGTTGTCACGTAAAATCTTCGCCCGTAAAACCGACTTTACAGGCAACCATAATTTTTTCTTAACAATTTTGATTGATACCGTTGCAGTATCTCCAGATTTGAGTTGCTTGCTGTGCCCCATAACTGCACACCATATATCCAAATAGGTTTTAGGATAGTTTTATATAATAGGATCTTGTTCTTCAAACCGAGTGCTGGTTTAGATCCGAGTAGCCAATTCAATTTATTTGTTTTTAAATTTAGTTGTTGTCTCTCCAGTGGCGTAGCGAAGGAGGGGTCCAGGGGGTCCGGACCCCCCCCGAAATTTTAAGACATAAAAAAATGAAGCATGGAGCAGGAGAAAAAATGAGAGTTATCATTACTCTTGTCTACAAACATTAAATTGATTGATTTAATTGATGAAAGTGACCGTTGTTAAAAATATAATTGTCCTTTCGTTTAAATCATAAAGTATCAATCGATACTTTTGGGCTCGGCTTTTCGGATAGTGTAGCGTAATCACGGTATTTCTATAGGGCGCGGACACGTGACGTGGCAAAGTAACCTGAACCGTAACACGGCGAACAGTTTAATTATCGTATAATTATCGAGAAAAAAAAACAAAAAAATCCCTTCCGGGCGGAAAATACCGAATAAAAGCTCTCTACCGATTCAAATTTTGACGATTTTGGATTTCACTGGTTGAGTGGTTGAGGTATAAGTGGTACTTAGAATTATGTTAGGACGTTTATTTTAGGTATTAATTCAACGCCGACTAATACATATATAATTATCGAGAAACAAAACAATAAAATCATTTCCGGTCGGAAAATACCGAAGAAAAGCTCTCTACAGATTCAAGTTTTGACGATTTTGGATTTCACTGGTTGAGTGGTTGAGGTAAAATTGGTACTTAGAATTATGTTAGGACGTTGATTTTATGTATTAATTCAACGCTGAGTAATACATATATAATTATCGAGAAAAAAAACAATAAAATCACTTCCGGGCGGAAAATACCGAATAAAAGCTCTTTACAGATTCAAATTTTGACGATTTTGGATTTCACTGGTTGAGTGGTTGAGGTATAAGTGGTACTTAGAATTATGTTAGGACGTTGATTTTAGGTATTAAATCAACGCCGACTAATACATATATAATTATCGAGAAACAAAACAATAAAATCACTTCCGGTCGGAAAATACCGAAGAAAAGCTCTCTACAGATTCAAGTTTTGACGATTTTGGATTTCACTGGTTGAGTCGTTGAGATAAAAGTGGTACTTAGAATTATGTTAGAACATTGATTTTGGGTATCAATTGAATGCCGACTAATAACTACATAATTATCGAAGAAATATTGAAAAAATCACTTCCGGTCGGATAATGAGAAGTGATAAGAAGTTCCGACTACTTTGGATTTCACTGACTGAGGTATTATTTCATTTTCCTTAGTATATTCCGATCGGAAGTGATCATTTTTGTTTTTCTTTCTTGATAATTATATATTTATTAGTCGGCGTTGAATTAATACCTAAAATCAATGTCGTAACATAATTATAAGTACTACTTTTACCTCAACCACTCAATCAGTGAAATCCAAAATCGTTAAAACTTGAATCTTGTAGAGAGCTTTTCTTTGGTATTTACCGACCAGAAGTGATTTTTTTCTCGATATATATTATATATAGTTAGTCGAGTACAGTTTAATGATAACAAAAAATCGTCGCCCTAACTCAATCAAAAATACCACGTTTACCTCAATAAATGAAGTCCGAAGTAGTTGAAGTTCTAATCATTAGAGTTTTTCATGTGTATTTTATTTCCGACAAAAAGTGATTTTTTTGATTTTTTTCCGATAATTTTGTACTCGTCTACAGTGTAATGATACAAAAAATTGTCATTATAACTCATTCATAAATACCTCTATCAGTGAAATCCAAAGCAGCCGAACTTCTAATCAGTAGAGTTTTTCCGGTGCATTTTCCGACACTTAATTTTGATCTGTACCCGAGCAACGCTTGAAAATTGCCACCTTTTCTAAAGGGTTTTCGGCCGTCAGTGGCCCAATGTCCCCGAAGGGGTATTTCATTTTCTCCACAGAATATAGTTGTGTCAATTATACACTTGAGTGAAGCTCTGTTTTGTTCTTCTTTTTTATCCAGTGAATGCAACATCACATTGGTGCCTTCTACTCGGCCAGAATCGAACTTCGTAAAGTTTCTGTAGCTATACAAGAAAATTTTTGGTACTAGAGCTGCTGTGAGAGTTGAATTTGCCTATTACATCTTTCCACTTTCTATAAGGCATAGTTACTAAAGCTCCATATTTTTACCTTTTACCAGTGAACTCATTGGCAAATAACACACAAAACGTCCCCCGGATCCCGGTTTCGGACCACCCCCCCGAACGAAATTTCTGGCTACGCTACTGTCTCTTTGTCCAAATGTGGGGTTTCCATGTAAGCCTTCTGTCTAAGCGCATGTTCAGATAATTTATTTCAGTTACTTGGGGTAAATGAACGTCATTCAATGTAACTGGACAAGAATTTTGATTTAACGTAAACGTTATGTGAGCTGATTTATTTTCGTTAATTTTGATTCTCCATGTCATAAACCAATTAGCAGTTGCATCTAAACTCTGTTGTAAGTAATGAGTTGCTCGAACACAATCTTTATGGACTGACAAAATTGCAGTATCATCTGTGAAAGTTGCAATTTGAGTATGTTCATTTTCTAGGAGGTCAGTGGTATATAGTAAGTATAAAAATGGACCAAGTGCACTTCCTTGAGGAACTCCGGATTCTATTGAATGTAGCCGAGTAAGAACATCATGGTATTTTATTTGAGAAGATCGGTTTGAAAGATATGATTTTAGTATTGAAAAACAGAGTGAGGAAAAAACTTCTTAATTTTGTATAATAGACCAGTACCTTATCAAACGCTTGACTGACATCTAAAAAGGTAGCTGAACAATACATTTTATTTTCTAAGAGCACTCCCGTATCATTTCAACTATTCTATGGAGTTGTAATGTGTCATTTTTTTCACCTTAAACCAAATTGATGAGCAGGTACTATAGAATCTTCATTGATTAATGATTGTAGTCTTCTCAAAAGAAGCTTTTCAAACAGTTTTGAAATAATAGGTAAGAGGCTTATTGGTCTGTATGAGGTCAGCTGGGCTTCCCTGGCTTTGGGATGAAAATTAGCTGGGCTCTTTTAAAATGAACGGGTATGTGTTCTAGTCTCAGTATGGCATAAAATAAGAATGTTAAGAATATAATAGCTTTCCTTGGAAGTTCTTTCAGTATTTTTCCAGTAATAGAGTCATAGTCAGGAGACTTATAAGGATTGAGACTGTGAGTTATAATTGAGCGAACTTCAGATGGTTTGAATTTTCATAACAGGAAATCGAGTTGAAGTGGAGTCGAGTATTCGTGTATTTCCTCTTCGTTGTTTACAAAGACGTCATTTTATTTGAAAACATTGGTGAAATATTCTGCAAATACCTCAGAGTTTTCAATATTACTTTTCGCCCAATTTCCATCAGGTTTTAAAATAGGGGAAATGGATATCTTAGGCTGCTTAATTCTTTTAGTTCCTTTCCATAACGAATAGTCTGAAACTTCGGTTCTTGAGAGAGACTGGTTATACCCTTCAAACCACTGGTTTTTAATATTAAACAATAATCTTTTCAGATGTTGAGCTGCCCTGTTGAAGTTTGCCTTGTCATTTGGATTTTTACTGTTTTGCCATATTCTTCTTAATCTTCTTTTCTCAGCGAATTTTTTCTTGATGCAGATAGGGTAATATAACCCTGTCTTGTAAACTTTTGAAGAATGTTGTAAGGATGTAGCCACTTTGGTAGAACATTGCAAACAATAATTAAAGTAGTATGTTGCATTTTCTAAATCCTCAACACTTTTCAACGAAATGTTCAAATTCAAATTTGCATTTAATGAATCATGAAATCGAACCCAGCTAGTAAATTTGTTATGTAACATTTGACTTGACTTTTTAAAATAATTTTGTGCTTAAATTAAGTATAATTGGCGAATGATCAGAAGATAGATCAAGGCAGGATTTTAAATCTGTATAGTTTTGATTAATACCTTTTGCAACAAAAAATCTAACAAATCTGGATTTTTTTCATATCAGATGGCCAGTATGTAGGTTTACCCGTAGAAAGATAATTGTAATGATTATCATTTAGAACCCTTAATAGTTGTCCTTGGAGTTGCCAAACGAAAGCCCCATGCTAGGTGTTTCGCGTTGTAATCACCTCCTGCTATAAATTTATTTCCCAATGTAGTTAAGAACTGTTCAAATTGTTGTTTGGTTGTAACATATCTGAAAGGAGAATAAATTGCTGAAAATGTAATAGGGCCTAACCAATCTTCAATAACAATGCTGGAAGCTTGAACGTGATTCTCTCTAAAGCTGGGTAGTACATAATTTTTAATTTTGTCTTTTACTAAAATGGCACTACCCCCATAGGCCGTATTTTCAGGATGATTGGTATAGTATAATGTGTAGTTAGGAATTTTAAAATAACTTCTGCCTGTGAAATGAGTTTCTGAAATAAGTAAGACGTCTAAGTTATGTTGGGTGATGAATAACTGGACTTCTTGACTATGCTGTCAAACCGTTGGCATTCCATAAAGCAACTTTGAGAAGAATATTCATTTTAGACGAGAAATAATAGTGGTCAGGAGATTAAGTAACGTACTAATCTGTTCTGCTTGTTTAGATAAAATATTTCCAAATCTTCCAACAGATTTTGAATTATGTTAGACAAACTTTCAGATTCATCTATGTGTCCGTTAAATTCTTGTTCCCTATTTCTGTGATTATTCTGTACAGCTTGAGCGAAAATTACTCCTTCAGTAACCAAACTATTTTGAGAGGACTGGTTTTCTTTAACATTAGTTGGGTTGTTTCGTCTAGAATGATCTTGGTTTGTTTCAAAAGTCTTCTTTCTAAGTGGAGGGAATTGTTTGTTTTATATTTCTCTATAATACAGAAAACCCTTTGTAGTTAGCCGGATGCTCACCAGAGCACAAAAAACAAGGAGAGGGTACTGTTTAAGGCTTATTTCAAACCTTTGTATCATGATATCGGGAACATTTAACACAACGAAATGTATTTTGACAATATGATTTAGTATGTCTATAACATTGAACAACTTCCTTCTTTCTATTAGGTGGTTCAAATAAAACTTCAGCGTTTAGTAAATACTGAATTTGAAATATTTCTCTATTACGGTCACAAGGCTCCAAATCAATAAACAGAGGCATTGGTTTCTTTGTGATTCTATTTCTTACATTGATCAGATTTCTTACTTTGTGGCCGTTTTCTTCAATATTTTTAGGTCTTCAATAGAAATAGAGGGTACTTTGGGATTATACCGACCACACCCAGACATGAATCGTTATTTCACATTTCGTTTCTACTGATTACTAGATTAGCGTAGAACAATATTTCGTCAATATAAAACAGGAATTGTCTTATCGCAAACACCTCCCCATCCTCAGACAGAGGTCAAAGTCGAGCGTCTAGTAGATAACGTGATTGCAGAGTCTCGCCGCCCGTTCAGCTGGTGCATCGCTTTGTTGTACTTCCGTGTTTTACCTCTACATTTCTCCAAACACAAAAATTCAACAAAAACAAACATTTACCAAACTAAACTTTTTATTAAAAAAACACTCAAAACTTGTTTTTATTCTTGATCACATTCCGCCACCCAAAATGCGAGTGCCTCCGGCCATCAGCGCGGGCTTCGGCAGCACCTTCGGTGCTGCCCCGCGCTGATGTCGACGAAAGAAAAACATCCCTCGAGATAGTACCTATCAGTAAAATATCAAATTCTAGAGGGGCTAATCAGAAATATAAATTGAATTGTAATGGAAAGGCAATGATGTACCGTGCAAATCACGTGATGCCGCGCGGCCTGCCGTAATCAGGATTCTCGAGAAAGATAAGATAACAGCGACAACAATACCGATCACAATACCTGGAAATGCTTGTAAGTTTGTAATTTTGTAATTGAAGAGTTGTTTTTTCGTTCTATCATGTTTGTTTCTATAAATTTCTATTTTTGTGTTCTTCATACTGGTGTGGTCGGTATAATCCCAAAGTACCAAATAGAGTAATACGAATTCTTCAGCACAACTCTATATGCTCGTTCTTGCTTTAACTGGTAAGTATGGAAACTTACGTTCAAGTCTGTGAGTCCTTTGACTATAACCGGTAAGCGTCAGGAGAAGACGGAAAAAGTTGAATTCTGTTTTGATTAAGACACTTATAGGAGTATTCAGTTTTACTTACTCTAGACTCTAGGGCTTTGATCATCGGTGAAACATTTTTCACTCCTGGAAAAATATGGGAGGTGCTTAGAATAATTTATTAGGTTGTTAGTGACGATATCTTCATCCATCGAATTTTCTTTGTTAGAGGATAGAAATTCATAGCTATTTGTCGAGTAGCTTTACTGCAATGGCGCTTGAGGCCATGGTCTGGCGAAGAAGTAATATTTTTTTAGTGTTTCTTGGCTTATCTGTTTGCCAATTATCTAATTCGTTATCCGAAATGTAACAATCCGATGATTTGTACTGACTTATTCTAATACGTTAGAGTTCTTCCCAAATGAGGAAATGTAATAATCATGTTCATGAGCGTTCTGTTCCATAATGGAAGAAAGATAAACACACAAGTCCTTAACCTAAAAAAAAAAATAATCGGAATATATCAAACCAAGGAATGTTCACAATTGAAACTAAACTAACGCACTGACTTTACATGATTAATTCATCCCGCTTTAACAAATCAAAACACAAATATATACAATATAAATAAAAGCAAACAAGTAATTAAATGATTTTTCCCAGAGAAAAATTAAAGTTTATGTATATTAATTAATTGTCAGTATTTGTAATGTTATTTGCAGTGAGACTTTTTTTCTTCATGGTTACATAGCACAACTACAGAGTCAAGGTCAACAGAAACAGTGACGAATTATTAAAATTATTTACACTTGTTATTGATATTGAATGATCGGTTATCGGTATAACTTTTGTTTTATGAAGACACAAAACTATATCACAAAGTTTGAAGTAAATTTTGATGGGTTTTCCAAAAGAACTTTTCAGCAGAGTGAGACGTACTAAGGGAACTAAAGTATTTAGTGTGGTAAAATACTATGCTTTTGGAGGATTGGTTCTAGGTACTCTCATTGGAATTGGGATGAGGTTTGTAATTCATTAATTTTTTAGTTTTACTGATAATTCAATTAGCCTTAGCCAAGGTCTATGGTGCCATTACAATATCAATAAACTAAAACAGCATAACCTACTGAAGAAAGATTTACATGCTGTATATGGAGCTTCTATTGGTTACTAAAGATTTACATGTTAGATGAATGAAGGTATAATGGAAATTAAAATAACACATATTTATGCTAAATTGTAGTAGTTTATAAGGGTAGGGTAGGATAAGCGGACGTGGTTTTTTGTATCGAAGAATGTAATCATCGATACCTAATATTCACATCTCAAATCCTAGACTATTAATCGATATAAAAGTATCTATAGTCCTCAATAACGATGTTTTAAATTAAAATGTGGATTTAATATTTACAGTGATGAAAAAAATTATTATAAGCAAAATTAGGAAAACTGAAGACGACCATATTTGTTCCTTTCACAGTTACAGTTGTTCTTTCACACAAATTTCACATAATGGATTTTTCGGTACGAGTCCAACATGTTGACACCACGTTAAACATGTCTTATCATCTTTAAAAGCAATTTCGTGTAGTTTTCTAAAATTGACTGCCATTTTTAATAATCAAATGGGTACTTTGGGATTATACCGATCACACCAGTATGAAGAACACAAAAATATAAACTTATAGAAACAAACATGATAGAACGAAAAAACAACTGTTTAATTACAAACTTGCAAGCATTTCCAGGTATTGTGATCGGTGTTGTTGTCGGTGTTATCTTATCTTTCTCGAGAATCTCGATTACGGCAGGCCGCGCGGCATCACATGATTTGCACAGTACAAATTGCCTTTCCATTACAATTCAATTTATATTTCTGATCAGCCTCTCTAGAATTTGATATTTTACTGATCTGGTACTATCTCGAGGGATGTTTTTCTTTCGTCGACATCAGCGCGGGGCAGCACCGCCGAAGCCCACGCTGATGGCCGGAGGCACTCGCATTTTGGGTGGCGGAGTGTGATCAAGAATAAAAACAAGTTTTGAGTATTTTTTTCAATAAAGAGTTTGGTTTTAGGTTGGTAATGTTTGTTTCTGTTGAATTTTTGTGTTTGAAGAAATGTAGAGGTAAAACACGGAAGTACAACAAAGCGACGCACCAGCTGAACGGGCGGCGAGACTCTGCAATCACGTTATCTACTAGACCTCTGTCTGAGGATGGGGAGGGGTTTGCGATAATACAATTCCTGTTTTATATTGACGAAATATTGTTCTACGCTAATCTAGTAATCCGTAGAAGCGAAATGTCAAATAACGATTCATGTCTGGGTGTGGTCGGTATAATCCCAAAGTACCATCAAATGTTACTTATATATAAAATTGAAATATTACCTTACGTGTATTATTTGAAAGTGTTTACAGCTGTTGATATAGATTATTTAAGTTATTTGTTCAAAATAATTAATCAGTATCGATTGATTGGTATCAATTTACATTAACGTGACCATGTTCATTTTTTTTTTTCCTGAAAACTACAATTTTTCCTGAAAACAATATTGATGAAAAAATTCGTCGGCAACAAAAATCAAAGGAGCTATGATTTTTTTAAATCCTCTGAAAACTCCGTTTTTGACAGTTTCCTATAACTCCGCGTCTGCTCAAACTCAGTATAGCCAGATTTTAAAAACCAATTATAATACCAACAACGAGAAATTATCGTACTTTCATATAAAATAATCGTACCAAACACATTTAATGAAAAAGTATGTTATGTTCGTATAATAAATTATGTTATAATTAACTTTTGGTTTGTTACTTGTATAAATTTGTCAAAAATCTTTCATGGTACGATAACTACCCATCGTGTATCTTACCGGAGCATAAAATCAATGAAATTATCGTACCTTTACGATAATTATCGTACCTCTGGCAACACTATCCATATTTGACAGTTTGGTAATACTCCGCGCCTTCTCAAATAAAGAAGGGATGCCATTTTGAACTACCGTTGTTCCTCCACGTCTCTTCATAACCTCCTAGTTCAGTAGTGGTAATGGCACACCTTTGTGTTGGATGTTCGGTATCTCACGTGGAAGCAATTCGTAAAGACGAGTCTGACTAATACGTTAATCCTGTCAACGATGCCTGCCCGCTGCGCACTGCTTGCTCTTTTAGAAAAAAATTAACTCGAGCTTGCAAAAGTCGAATCCCAGATCACGTGATGCCCCTGCTCCTTAACGCAATAATGTCCGAAAGGCATAAATATAATACAATAATATACTTTCCCCCCAGTTCATATGCACCTGTGATAATAACACTTGGCTATAAATGCCCAACCCATGAAAAAAAGTCCATTTTCCATGGTCACGCTAATGTAAATAAATACCGATTGATTATATCGGTGGTTATGATCAAGTAATATCGTTTGCCAATTTCGATATAAAGAACCGGGTCCGCGTATCGTACCCTACCCGTTTATAACACTCACTGTAGCTGCAGTATAATAAGCCTACACAATGACAATTGAATTAACTATTGATTAGAAATATCTAAACTATTGAATTTAAAAACATTTGACCTATGGATATTTATAATTAATATTTGCCAGCTGTTTGTATTTTACAACATAACAATATTGTTTAAAATTAAGTAAATTCAAACAAAGTAAAATCATCTGTGTAGTGAATTATACTGGTGTGGAATGGTTTTATGCGCTGAGAAATTTTTTACTGGGCTACCAATGAGTTCAAAATCTTAGATCTTAGGATGACACATATAGGCCCCTACCATGTAAAAGTACACAATATACCTACCCCAAAATATGACGTAATACACCTGGTTTTATGCGCTGAGTTTTTTTTTATTAGGCTAACAATAAGTTTGTATTCTTCAAGTTTTTCAGGTAGGCGGTTCAAACTTTAAGTTATTTAAAAATATATACAAAACGGCTCCAGGATGAGGCATTAGAAATATCTAATGGATAATTTTATTCCCTGATTTGATTGTGGTGGTTGTATGGTATATGAGGCACAAGTAAAGTGGCGATGTAAATGTGAACTAGCCTATTTGAGTCACAAGCTATCAGACATATTAAACTTCAAAATAGTAAAAATTACCTATATATTAGTCTACACTGTTTGTTTCTTACATTTTATAAATACACTAGCATAAATAGTTTTTTATTCATCATTGAATTATTACCTTTTTAGATACCGTACAGTATGTTAAATGTGATATAATGACTGGAGTGGCAAAAGATGGGTTTTGCATTAATAACCTTTTGCTATAATTCTCATGAACAAAAAATATAAGGTTTCAAGGGGTAAATAACAAAGATTAATTATCTCTTTAATGTTATCGAACATTAAAAGTGGAACTACTTTTCCCATGCGGAGTAATATTTCCTTGTTCTATATCTGTGCTGGGCATCATGTGGCCTTCTTGTGAACGTGAGACACACTTGTATTGGTTCCTGCTGACATCAGCCAATGCACCATCTTTGATACGTCAAACAACATAATGCTCAAATCAAGGGAATTTTTGACCCAAATGTGTTTTAAAACATGTTTGTGTTGATTTAAACCTTCTGAGAGTAAAATTTTTTATCGGCTTTACCTAAGTGCCTCCCGCCACAACGCGGGGTATGGCAGCACCACAGTGCTGCCCTGAGGACCAGAGCTGCAGGTAAGGGGGGGCAGGGGGGGTCGTTTGCCCCGGGCGGCAAAATTGTAGGGGTGGCAAAATTATAAAAGACTGAGTCGTTGCATTGCAACTACTGTTTACGCATTTAGTTAGGCACCTGCTCAATTTGAAGGTACAAACCGCCAGACTACCTCAGCAACACCGCCCTGAGCAATAAAATTAGACAACAAAAATCCTTTTTTAAGTTCACTGATTCTCTATCCTGTCAGGATAAGTTACAAAAGTTTTACTCTTGTGTTCAAATTCATATAAATTGTTGCTAGTAAATGTAATAGTAAAATATCAAAATGCTGATGTTTGATGAAACTTGAAATATTTCATGCATATGTATAGTTTAAGAATAAAATTTAAAAATAATAATTTGGATTTAATTCTTTGAGTTCCTTGAATTTTTTTTATCCTTAAATATAACCATACTTTAAATTTGCCTTAACATTCAAATTATTTTTCTTCACAAGAAGCTGAGAAACCTCTCATTACAATTAGTCCTAACAGGATATTTACGCTTTCTTACGCAGTGACAGGATATTGTATGTGTAAGGGAGGCTCTGTATCAGACTTTCCAGTCAAAGCGGGTAGAGCCAGCACTCCCTTATGTGTAGTCTGGTATGTCTGACATTTAACGCAGTCATCTACCGCAGTCAACTAGACCTGTCGATCTATCCTTGCACCCCATTATATCATGGTTAATGATGTGCTGCTTCTGGACATTCACAGAATTGTCCTTATTAAGTGATATGTTTACTGTATCCAGGGTGGGTTCAGAATCAGAATCAGGGTTGAATCGAAAGGTTTATACCAACCAGAAGTGAACCCTCCTGGAGACATGTACGTTGATATATTGTATACTTTTAATTTTTTTAAAGTGATTTGATGGCTCAGCGTTAGTGAAGCCATCTCGAGGAGTTGGAAAATATGTATTTCTCTTTATTTGTCTGTCTATCTGTCCGCACGATGTCTTGAAAACTAACTGACCTATAAGGGTATACCCCCTAGTTTCAAGGGTGAAATTTTACGTGTAAATTAATTTTAATATTAGCAACACTGAGTTCGATAATGGTGTTTGTCACTCCATGAGATTTGGCTGAGCATTAGCAATTATTTTTACATTAGTCGTATACATGGGTAACCATGATGGCAACGAGCAAATAGAAGAATAAATACATTTGCAAACTAACTGTGTGTGCAATAATTTGAGATTTTAGTAAGTGACGTGTATTCAAAGAGTAAAACGAAAATATAATAGACCGTTATGTCAAAAATCGGTAACAGTGTTTGGTACTTTGGGATTATACCGACCACACCCAGACATGAATCGTTATTTCACATTTCGTTTCTACTGATTACTAGATTAGCGTAGAACAATATTTCGTCAATATAAAACAGGAATTGTCTTATCGCAAACCCCTCCCCATCCTCAGACAGAGGTCAAAGTCGAGCGTCTAGTAGATAACGTGATTGCAGAGTCTCGCCGCCCGTTCAGCTGGTGCATCGCTTTGTTGTACTTCCGTGTTTTACCTCTACATTTCTCCAAACACAAAAATTCAACAAAAACAAACATTTACCAAACTAAACTCTTTATTAAAAAAACACTAAAAACTTGTTTTTATTCTTGATCACATTCCGCCACCCAAAATGCGAGTGCCTCCGGCCATCAGCGCGGGCTTTGGCAGCACCTTCGGTGCTGCCCCGCGCTGATGTCGACGAAAGAAAAACATCCCTCGAGATAGTACCTATCAGTAAAATATCAAATTCTAGAGGGGCTAATCAGAAATATAAATTGAATTGTAATGGAAAGGCAATTATATACCGTGCAAATCACGTGATGCCGCGCGGTCTGCCGTAATCAGGATTCTCGAGAAAGATAAGATAACAGCGACAACACTAACGATCACAATACCTGGAAATGCTTGTAAGTTTGTAATTTTGTAATTGAAGAGTTGTTTTTTCGTTCTATCATGTTTGTTTCTATAAATTTCTATTTTTGTGTTCTTCATACTAGTGTGGTCGGTATAATCCCAAAGTACCCAGTGTTTCATTTCAAAGTACTCTTGCCTTGTAGTACCATCACTAACTCACCCAAACTTTTATTATTTTAACACTGCTCTAAAATCTGTCATAGGCTTACTAATAAAAAATGTAAATGCATCATGTGGCAAGATATAAGAAAGATTTTAGCTCTAGACTTTAAACTTTGAATTACTCTTCATTTCTACATGGACAAGATTGGGTTCTATTATAGTGCCAAAAATGTCTCAGTAGGCTGACACAATTTATCTTTACTCTGAAGGGGGGATGAAAAGATTTACTGTACGACTACGTCTATCAGTCTATAGGACATATAAAGACATAATGAGCTATATAGATTCAAAATCATGTATGCGGCGTTAGCGAAGAATGTTACGTTCCACGAGAATGTACTCTTACCTTGTAATTATATAGCTTTTAGCGATATTAGCACCAGTTTTAATTCATTGAAAGATGTAAATTGTCAGTTTTATATTTGAATGGTTCTCAAACAGTGTCATAGCCACCGGGAAGATATCGAGATAGCGAAAGAAATTTAAATAAAAAGTTGAACAATAAAAACTCAGCATTATGAGTTTGGCCACTTTTCGTTTGTTATAATTTTATAAATAAAAATGAATTGTTAAATGTGTTTCTAAGCGCTAATATAGAAAACAATCGGGCTAATTCGGCCAATTATGTTTTACAATATTCTTTGGAGTCCGATAAAGGTTTTTATGGAGAGAAAATCGGAAAAGAATTTTGGAATACTTTAGAATTTGGAGTAATAATTATAATATTTACGAAAAACAATCTAAATTTAACTAACAGTAAACACCTTTAGCTGAAGCTTAACAAACAGACAGAAACATGTGTTTACACTTAAATTTTAGAAAATACTAACTACACAATAGTATTATGCAGAATTGAAAGGCAAAGTTACTATCTAATTTGTATTACAGATTTCACGTGTGACCAATTAAACTATCTAATGTATGTAAGGAGATACTATTTAAATGTTATTATAAATGCCACATTAATGAAAAAAGCTGTGAATGTTTGCACGTGAAGTACTCGAAACTGTTTGGTTCCTTCGACTTAGTATATTTTATTTTTACTGTAATTTCAGGAAAAACAGGAGAATGGATACAAATATTCCTCAACGACTCATTCTTTTTTAGACTACAGTCTGAAAAAAAAACAAAAATTCTACCTCGCAATGATTATTTAGATATTTGAAATGAACATAGTTGAAACAATTGTATTTTATATCCCTAATACCGGAAGAAGAACACAAGCGACAAAAGTAGTCTTTTTTATGCATAAATTGTATTGATTGGGGTAAAAAAATCAAAATAAAATATATTACCAGAAGTATTGTAGACCAGAAATAGACGCTTTTCATATAAGTTATCTTTCGAAACTTACATGTGTACACGTTTTCTTGATCAGTGCTATACTGTAATACTGAAAATTATACAAGAAGTGAATTTAAGCGGCTGGAATAGATACATTTAACCGCAGTAACTTTTCATTCTTACGTAATTATATTTATTTTCTTTGTCATAATAAAAGGGCAAAACCAATTATGGCATTTGAAGTATCTTAGACCAGAAATAGATTACAAGGATCAGTAGTAGACGTTTTGACAAAAGTAGGGCTTGAAAACCAACATATGTATATATTTTCTTTATAAGGACAAGGCAAACTTAACTGTGGTGTTGTATTAGACTGTATGAACAGTGGGAATAGACACTTTTTGATCGTTCGTTGCTAAAAAGGCCGTAGACCATCTTTTAACTCCTTCATAGAGGTATATATATATATATATATATATATATATATATATATATATATATATATATATATATTTTCTTAGTGGGACAATAAGAAAAACTCAAGATAAACAATGGTGATGTCTTTCAACGGATGTAATTTAAAAGGCCCAGAAGTATATGTTTTTGAGCAAGGCAGGTTTCTGAGACCTGTTTGTATTTCCTTGATTGGGATATTAGGAAAGGGACTCAACTGTGGCATCAGAAATGTAATTTAATTAAATCACAAATATATACACATTTTCGACACTCGCAAAAACAGAAATAAGCCACTACAAATTTTATTTCACTTTTAAATACCTTAACCACGGGCATTAAAATAATAATTACCAGATATATGCCTAAATTTGATTGAAAAAATTGTCATAAGTCTCCATCATATTATATCATAAATGATTTCACTAAGAAGGACACTCTTAGGTTTTGAAAATGGCATGCGAAGCCAAAAAGTAGTTCCACTTTTAATGTTCTAAAATTGAATATTTGTAATTTTCATACCCTGCAAACCTTGTTTTGTAAACATAAGTTTAATAAATAGAAAAAAACTAACATAACTATAACTACCTAATTTCATATGTATGTACAATCTACTTAAAAACCACCTGGTTTACCAGAGTGATTAGAGCAAGCACAAACCTGTAGATGTACATAACAAGCATATATCCTGGGGGTCCAGAGTGATTAGAGCAAGTATAAACCATGTGACTGCACATAACAAGCATAAATCCTTGCATATGTAATGATGGCAAACATCAGGAAACGTTTTATCCTTTCATGTTTCTGTTGTGACACATAACAATATGAAAAGTCCTGTTATTCATTTAATAATAAAAAAAGGTAAATTTAATTAAATACTAGGCTTAAATTTTGATAAACAGCTTAATTAGTAAAGTAAACAAATAGTGTTCTTTGGCCATAAAAACAGGTGAAGAGGAAAGCTGAGCGTTTCTTCGTAAATGTCATTACTTTTTTTGTGGTTTTCAGATATACTGCTCTATTTGAAGAATTTAGAAGAGAATACAGTGAAGGACTCTATGATAACACACCAGAGTATGAGAGGAAAAAGTTATATTTATCACTTGGTATTCCAATACCCCAGACATCGGAACAATTGAAGAAAGATAAAGAATTTTATAGAGGTACACATGAACCTATCGTAAAAACCTAAGCTTACTTACTTACCTCGGTGAAGATGTCACAGATTGGGAAGAAAGAAAAGAGTTTGTCAACGAAAAGTAATGTGAACAAAAAGAAAACAAATAGTGTTTGTAGTAAAGAGTCTTCTAGTAATTTTGACAGCTTCTTCAGTTTAAGGTAAGATTAGAATACATATTCATGTATAATAATTAGTTCAGTATTTTGTCTTAATAGGTTACTAATGTTATTATCACAAGGAAGATATTCCTTCTATCTTAGATATGTTTTTTCTAAAAGTCAAGTCTGGCCTGTATTTTCCACAAATAAGTCTAGGACACACACTGAGAGTCAACTAAATGAGGGCACCACCAAAAAGCAATTTTCTTTTTTGTGTGATTAACATTTTTATATTAAGTACTTAATCAAGGAATTTTTTTAATTGCTTATGGATCTTAGGGTTAGGTATTGACACTAGATAAACTAATATGTTTTGTTATGTCAAAATTTTTCATGTCATAGCCTACTTGTGTGATGTAACTTCTGTGCATTATACTGGCAAGCAGACAGGTATCAAATTGTCCAATCCGATTTCAAGTTTATGAGATTCATTAAAAATGGAAATCTTGTATCATGTACTGGCCTCTTATTTGTCTTTAATAGTTCAGTAGTCATATGATCTGTGTTTGTCAGTATTATCTGCAAGTATTGTATGCCCGCTGCATGACCTCGGTCAGTGCTGAATCATCTAATGTTGCATGTGTGATACTGTGTTTTTTTTTTACCTGGACGCAATACTGTGAATTAGTTCCATAAATAATAACCCAAATCATTGTGTTTTCAGAGTGACTTTGGAATATGTTGCTAGTTTAGGTTTTTTCATAAATAAAATATGAAATATTGGCATAAACAGAAATGTGTGTTAATTAATTAGTAAGTGTATGTTTGTCACGTGTTGTTTTAAAATCAGGAACTGATGATTAGTAGGTGTAATCAAATGTATAAACTCAACCTAATTATGTCAGTGAACCTCTTTTTCAGAGTGAACAGGTTTATTAAAAAAATTATTTCAGTCGTTTAACTATCATTTAACATTAAAAACCGCGTTACTTTCTGATTAAATGGAGGCCACCTATTCAAGGCATGCTGTGGCTGATGTTGTTAGGTGATTTAGGTTTACTAACCTTACCGTTAGTATTTATTGTGTAACTGCCCACCGAAAGTTACTATATCCTGTTTATTATCGGTGGCCTCTGTTTAATCAGAAAGTACCAAAACCGGTAAGACAAGAAGTATATATTTTTAACGCTTTTTATCTCGTCCATTGGTGAAATTGTATTCCTTTTTCTTGAGCATTGTTGGTCCCATAACATGAATGACGAAAAAAATCATCATTTCAACAAAAACAAAACCAAATTTTGTGATCCTCTAACAGTGAGAGAGTGATGAAAGTTTGGATGAAGGAAATACAATCGTAGCAGACTGTAGACTTTAGGACGCGAGTAGGTACTTTTTCCTATTCCGATTCAGCTTGAAGGCAACATAAGTAAATGTAATTATTGGGTGATTTCAGCAGGTACTACAATAGTAAGTGGCTGTTGAAAAACCTTACAATGAATAGAGAGAATAATGAGTGATTCTCACATTGCCACTTTGTTATATATGTTGACCCTGACAGCTTATATCCAAATCATTAAGTGGCACTTCTGTAAGGTTAGGGCTAGTTTTCAATTTTACAAATTGGCTACCAATATGAACGTACAAAAACTTCAAAGGGCAAACAATATTTCATTAATTCACAAATAGTTTTTTGTCTCAGATTTTAAGATCATATACAAATAAGTGGCAAAAATTTGCTTTTATTACATGTTGATGCTTTGAATCATTTTATTGGGAAGAAAAACAGAAATGTGGATTAAATATTTAGATTAAAAAGCAGTGGGATCTGATACACGTAGCAGTCAATGCTCAAGCCTAACAGACGGGAGTGTTTCAGAATTATTGTGTTGATGGTTTAAGATGTCATAGTATTTTTTTTCACTTTACGTACAGTTGCTGTATGAGTGAAACATCATCCTGTTTTAATTGGAATCAAAGGGAATAATTTCAACAAGGCATTACATGGCTTCAAAATTCTGTTTTCAGCTAACATTACAATTGTTTGTAACATATAAATATAATTGTAATTATCTATTTTAAATTCAAGCTACTATTTGAAAATGTTTCAATAGCTGTGATTATTGAAATAAATAGTTTATACATGATTATAATAAAATAATTATATATAAAATAGTGGTCAGAGACAAATTTGTAGCACTAAAATTTAACCCTTAATGATTTCAGTATGTCGTTAGAAATATTAATGTACAATTATATATTTACCAATACCATTTGTTATTTTTTTTGTAGGTTGCCACTCTTTGCTATCTCATGATGATGAACTTGAGAAGAAATCAAATGACAAATATAATCTGAGTTGTAATTTAGTTGTGTCAAGTTCAAGTTGTACATACTTCTGAAATATAGTAGTTGAAAGTTAAATCGTGTTTTAATTTATTTCCCTTTTTTATTTTCAGTTTGGCAAACAAGAAAGAGAATAAAGATGATTCTTTGCTGGGTTCAGAATGTCACATGAAAGATATATCTTATCAGCATAATGAATCAGATTTGTTCAAATTCCCTTCAAAATCAAAAGCAACAGGTAAAAATGATGTGGTTTCTGAAACAAGTTTTGAAAGCAAAGCTTCTGAATCAGACAATGCCTTTCAAGAAGAAACTAAAGTAGATACTTCATTGGAACTTCATCTCCTGGGCACCAAACCAAACATATTTAATGATACAACATTAACTTCTAGTGATCATGAAGAGTCAAATAAAGAATGTATAAAGTCTGATTCATTTGAAATTACAATTGAAAAAGGAAATTCAGAACTAAACAATCTGGATGAAGAAGTTCCTATATCAAGAGCAAAAGTGTGTCGAAATCCTCCCACTGTAGAAGATAAGAAATATGTAACAAACAAGGATGGAAGTGAAGTTACAAATCAGTGCCCAATATGCTTGAAAACTGTCACCAAATACTTGAGCCATATGAAATCATGTGCTGCCAAGAACAAACTCAGTACGCAACAGTTGCTTTCTGCGCTCAAACTTCATAAAAAACAACTTGCTGAAAGAAAGGAGCTGGGACTGGGTCTTCCTATACAGAGTTACAGAGCAAAGGTTTCTCCAAAGAGATCTAGAGCTAATGATAAAAAGGTGAGTGAGTCAATTTGAAAGTAATTTAATCAATTTTGATCCAAAATAGGTCCTGAGTTATTTTCTCCATTTTTTTTATTTATGTGTAGAAAGAGATATAGCCTACTACAAATTACTCTTAATTGACGTAGCTGTATATACATCAGTAAAAAATTGAGTTACTAAGTGGTTTAATATCCCAGGAAGGTTTAGTCTGACTGGTTCTTCCAAATTGAACGTACATGATATACAGGTATTTACATATGGGAACCCCATGGATCATCATCTTTATTCATCATTAAGCATTATATATGCAATAGATGTTCTCAAAAATGTATAATATATAAAAAATACACTGAATTATGTGTTATGTCATTATTATTTACAATGTAAAATTAGAGAACATCCTAACAAAACCATATGGAATACCCTTACCAACAATAACACTTTATAATGACTTAGCCTTAAACAGATCAAAACAGTGAAACAACTTATAATAAACATAAAAAAACTGCATAAAAATTTGACCATAATATTACATTAAAATAAATAATAAGATATATAACAGGATAAAATAACATGAAAGGTTAAAACTAAAGAAGATAGGTACATTAAAACTTAGTTAAAATTAACAAGTTCATAACCTAATTTGTAAGAGAGATTTAATAGTTACGTGATATATAATAAGTACTAAAATAAATAAATCGACACAATACACAACAAGAATGCTTAAAACTAACAAAGAAACCAGTCTGACAGGCACATTTAAAAATTTGTGTATACTGTAAAAAGGATTTAAAACCAACTACTTAAAAAGTTTGTGGGTTTTATGGATGTATAGGAGCAGCACCTCATTAACAGAATGGGATAAGAAGGTTTATTGATAGGTCTAGGTTACAGCGGAGAATAACTGTTGGAATGGGTAGAGCTCCCTTAGTCCTAAAGCCTCATGCTCGACTGAACATGGAGTACTATTTTTTTTTACCATTGTCTCCTATTTGCTTTGACTGGAAGAAGCTGAAATAGAGGCTTTCTTTCTAGTGACATGACGGATTTAGTGCCCGCTATTCTTCGTCATGGAAACTCAATAGGCGGCGGCCTCTGTCATTGGCGTTACTCATTCTTAATACCCTATCCCTCCGGAAGCAAGGGTAAAGGTTCTGTTTAGATCTAAATGCAATGAGGAGTTTTATAAATTCTTAAACTAAGGGAAGAAAAAAGGCACACTAGTCCTACAGTGCCAGGGGTAGGGGTATATTGTAGATACTCTTGGTGCTTGACATTTTATAAGTACAGTATGAGATTTTTGTAAACTTATTACCAGAGTAGAAATATCTATTTCAAATGTTCTATCTCTTTTATTAATGACAATTATAACAAAATTATTATTATTTTTCCTTCGAATTTCTTAAAACTGGTGACCTTGTTAGCATTGCAGTAAAAGCTTTAGTGAATATATTAAACTCAGAAATTAACTTGTAATAAACTTTTATTTTATAGAATTAAGTAGAATACAAGATATTGTTTTAAAATATAACATGCCAATCTTAGAAGGAAACTCATTCAAATAATGTAAGAGATTTTGGAATTACATGAAAAATAAATAATGTCACATGCTTCGCTGATAATATGAATTTATATACTGAAATATTTTCTATTCAGGATGTTGTTCTCCTTCAAGAAAACCTTGGTGTAGTCGAAGCTTGGTGTCAAACAAACATTACAGCTCTAAACTTGAATAAATATATATGTATATTTTTCCACCATAGAGCCTCATCATTGTTATAGTTATACCATTGGAGGTACGATTTTAACAAGAAAGATGAAAGTAAGACCTTGGAGTTTTGTTTTTCTCGGATCTCTGTTGGGATGTGCGCATACTTAGTGTCAGCAATAAGGCTCTTCTTCATAACTTTATGTTGCTCTATCATGTCTCCAAAACATTAAAGAAAAAGAAATCTTTTCAAACAGCTACAAAAGCCACATAATAGCATCATATCCCTATCAATTAAACATTTACATTAGTTTTGACATAGTATATATATAAAACACTTTTATATATAGCTTTATTTAGAAGTCTATGTAACCTGTTGAGGAGTACTGACGGCTATAACCATCAACCTATCTAGAGTCTACTACAGTGGCCCACCCAGGAATCTTCTTTGGGGGTGTCTGGAAAATCAGAGGTCAAGAGTATAGAATGGGCCTCCCCTGCAAAATTTTTGAAATATTAGATTCTAAAATCTTTATTTTATAGTACTTCTCAACTTGTAAAAAAAGAGCAAAAATCAGATCAGAATGCATAAAGTTTATAGTAGTAAAACCACTGTATCAGTAATCACCTGTAGCTTATAAAGGGATAAATAAAATCTTTTATAACAAATACAGTTGATATAAAGTATTTTGAACTAAAACAAAATTAGTTAAGTTTAAGGCATAGATAAAAAAACAAAGCTAAATGTTGATGTATACTCTCGGCTCACAAAGTATAGATACCTGAGTTTGAATGTTGACCACAAACTAACTAATAGACCTACAATAACGGGAGTTACATTAAAGTTTGTTTATTTCGACATATAAAACAATTAATTTACCAACATTAACTTCCAGTTTGTAAGTCAATAACATCGAAAAAGGATATAGTTTTTTGATGCTTTTAAACCAAAAACTCAGAAAATTGTGTTCCAAATTTTTATACAAGATATATAAAAGTGTACTGTAATTGAGTGTGTAGTTTTAGAATTATATGAAATAAAGTTTTTATAAAATTCGTATCACAACTTTTAATCTTGACCGGGTAGTCTAGAAAATTTGGCATTGTATCATTATTCATTATCTTAGAAATTTAATTTTATAAACTATTATTTAAAGCATTTAATTTTCAACACACATTAAATTGAGCAGGTTTTATTTATTTAGCACGGACGGCACCTATTCATTTGCACGTGCAGACTGCACAGGACAGTATTGCCCCATAGTGCCAACAGAAGAGAACAGACTAACTCAATACATATTTGCTACAGAGCTTGGCAACTCACTCACCTACTGTAACAACTGTTCACAGCTATTGTAACAGATTGTTAATAAGAGGTCTGGCTGAACCGTTACCACAAACCGATAGTACCCAGCATAGATTACTGTTACATGTATGTACTTTTATGATATACGAGGGGGTACCCAAAAGTAACCGGAATTGTATTTCTGGCAGCCGGCAGCGTGTAGTACACATTCCTGCCGCTAGGCGTGTGTCGCGCAACCCATTGCGAGCTCAGTGACCCCAGTTCCGTTGTCCTAGTGCATTCTGTTCGTTCGTAGTGACTGTTTTCGCTAACCCTGTTTTGTTCTTGTTTCGTTTTTTGTCATGGCAAGTTTAAGTGAACAACGTGCAGCTGTGAAATTTTGTTTTTACTTGGTAAAAATGCTGCAGAAACTATTTCAATGTTGAATACAGCTTACAAAGATGATGCTATGGGGAAAACTCAGGTCTACGAGTGGTTCACTCGATTTAAAAATGGCGACATGTCAATTGAAGACAAACCTCGTTCTGGACATCCATCAACCTCTCGAACGGACGAAAATGTTGAGAAAATTCGTGAACTTGTGCTCACCGACCGTCGACAGACAATTGAGGAACTATCAGAGAGTAGTGGGTTAACTTGGAGCTCGGTTCAGCGAATTTTAACAGGAGATTTAGGACTGAAAAGGGTTGCTGCCAAATTTGTTCTTCGACTTCTGACTGACCATCAAAAGGCACATCGAGTTGAAACTTGCCGCCTTCTGAAAGAACATCTCGAAAATGATCCCGATTTTCTGGAAAAGGTAATTACTGGTGATGAGTCATGGTGCTATGGTTATGACCCAGAAATGAAGCAACAGTCAAGCCAATGGAAGTTGCCATCTTCACCTCGTCCAAAAAAATGTCGGCAAGTCAAATCAAACATCAAAACCATGTTGATTTGCTTTTTTGATGCGAAAGGCATTGTTCATTCTGAGTTTGTTCCTCCAGGTCAGACTGTCAACCAAACATTTTATTTGGAGATTTTAAGAAGATTGCGCAACAGTTTTCGCCAGAAAAGACCCGATTTGTGGCAGACTGGAGACTGGTTCTTCCACCACGACAACGCACCGGCACACACAGCCATCTCAGTTAGGCAGTTTTTAGCCAAAAACGGCATGGTTCCGCTGCCCCACGCACCTTACTCGCCTGACCTCGCTCCATGCGACTTTTTTTTATTTCCACACATGAAAAGAGGCTTGAAAGGTCAACGATTTGACAGCGTTGAAGAGGTTAAGAAAAAAACGAAGCTCGAGCTTGCAGCCATTTCTAAAGATGACTACAAAACATGTTTTGATCAATGGAAATACCGTTGGGACAAGTGTATTAGTTGTAATGGAGATTATTTTGAAGGAGATAAGGTCGTATTGTAAAAAATTTGATAATATATAATTTTTATAAAATAATTCCGGTTTTTTTTTGGGTACCCCCTCGTAGATACTTTACATAGCAAACCGAAAGTACCCAGCACAGATTACTGTTACAGGTAATTTTATGATATAGATACTTTACATAGCACTTCATCACTTTTCCTGGTACAAAATACTCTTACTTGTTTAGCAGTAACAATAATTGAAACACGTAGCTGTACTATTTTAGGAGGACTATGTAATTATATTATTCTAAATCAGTACGAGTAAATTTTGTACTTGGTTATTGGGAGTAACAGGTATAGCTACAAGCCACAAAAAATTGTAAAAATTGTATTTTCATTGTTGTTTTGCCAGTGAAATTCAAAGTGTAATAATTTTGTACATGGGTGCATGCAAATTGTTACTTCACATTTAGTGTGGGCCTACTAAAATGCAGTTTCTTTTCTTTCACGCTCATTCCGTGTTGAATTTGACCACATAAAGTAGTGTTTCTTCGGTCCTTTTCCTTTGGTGGTAAAGGGCACAGGAAATGACAACAGACAAGCGTAGCAGCTGTTGGACTCCATCCACCTGAAGTAGAACAGCTGCTTTCTTTTCTCTTAGTGTAACGTGTATTTCTAATATTTGTCTGACAATGTTTATTCAGAAGTCATGATAGGACAATTGGCGACAAAGCTTTGATTATTATTTGTTAGGAGCCAGCACCTTACAGCAATAATTACTTTACACATTTCACAGTCAAAATAGTACATAAGAACGCCAATATAAATTGTAAACAGCTGTAATATTGATTATTTGAACAAGCCCATGATGGACATTTAAAACCGTGTCATTACTCTTTTAGGATCAAATGACTATAACCGACAGTACTCTTTTGGAACCACTTTTACTACTGCTCAGCAGGTTAAATTTAGTGATAACAAATTGAAACTCTTTACAGATGGCCATAAAAGTAACAGTATTGAGACAAAAAATCCAAAACACTGTAGTGGCAACCCTACAACAACTATTTTTTAACTGTCTCTCAAACACACTCAGACTACCTTCAATCTTCAAAGCGAGTTGAAGAGCCTAGAACCATTGCTCATTAACTGTCTCGTAGAAAGTAGTTTTATGTTTTGGAATTGTGATATTGTTATTTGTACAGAGATTGTAGGTGTTATTAATCTGGAGATTACAGAAAAAGTGCATGTTTTCTTTAACAAAGAGAACTAATCTCTGTATATAGATTGAAGGAAATATCACTAAGCTGTTTTCATGGAAATATGATTTACAAGAACACCTGCGTAAAAGATGAAAAATCTCAAGCAACCCTTTTTTGAAGCTTACAACATCAGTTCTGTTCCATTTATGTACCCCGAGATTTCTACACCATAGCTAAGATAGGTGTAAATTAATCCATAATACACTGCTAACAAATGTTTGGTCTCCAGAGTTGAAGAAAGTGTTTTCGTAACAAAAACTCTTGAACTTGGCGGTTTACATACTATTCAATGTGACCATTGAATCTTAAACTTTTGTCAATATAATTTCCAAGAAATGTTCTAAAAGGAGATGGATAGACAAGTGAATCACCAACAAAACAGAGAAGGGACAAGCACAATCTGTATTTTATATAGATTTAAAATATATGAAATTTAGTTAAATTTTTTTATGATCTTTTGCATGATGCTGTTGAGAAAACCATTGAAGTAAGATATTTGATTATATATTTTTCTTCAAGTTCTGGCCAATCATCAGATGTCAGTAATAGAAGTATCCAGAAACACAACTTACCCCCTCATTTGATACTTGAAAAGGAAGGTCATTAATGAATTAATCACGCACACATTTATAAGCCTACTTAGATCGTTAATAAATGGTAGGACCTTTACATAAATGACCAATTTGGAGTAACTGGACAATTTTATTTGAACTTCTTTATAAATATCACTGCAACAATAAGCGAATAATACTTGTAAAATGTAATTAGCTCCACTACTAGGTTTAAAAATTGTAAAGGCAGTCGCAGGACTGACTGACAGAAGTGACCTTATTATATTCAGCCTTATAACGGGCTGTGAATAATATATATCTTAGAAAAATTGCGTTTGTCTAGTTATTGACTGCTGGTAGTTTCAGTAAAACAGTTTTAAATCGCATGTTAGTTCAGATCAGAGGTTAATATAATGGTTTGTTTATGTTTCGGTAAAGCTGTCATTCTACTTTGAAAGCATGTGAAAACCATAAACATGCATAACGTTCCATGACGTGAAACTAAAGTATTTTCCCCATGCGAAATATACATCTATACCTACTAAAGAAGTAGTCACTTCAATGATTCCCAGGAAAGATTATCTGTAAGGATCCATTACTTTACTTACAACTAAGTTATTTAATAATTTATTATGGAGAGGCATTTGAGAGAGGAACGCTGGTTGTGGCTATAGGGACCAGTGGATTCGAGCTTACAGCTGGCACTGGCCTTGTCAGCATCGCTGCATTCGGCGGAGGAGAATGAGCTGATCCAGGAGGCTGAAGCTCTGAAGGAGGCGGGGCTCTCTGAGGAGGCTGAACAGAAGCTCAGTACCTTAGAGAAATATGGGTTTGCTACATCATTGCCTCCTGTAGCCAGAATTGCTCAAGGTGAGATGAGTGAAACGTAGAAAAACTATTTTCCTCATAGTTAGATCTAAAGGCCACTGTGTAGGAGTTTAAGTTGAATATGTTATATAGCAAAGTGTTGCATAAATAAGATGACCCAAAATTATGAAGAAGCCATTAAAACTAATTAGTGTTAAAACGTATGTGTCAGCAAATTTAATAATATTTTTACTTCCTTGATAAACCAAAGTTTTGTTGTTTCCGTGGAATGTGCTGTTTACTTCAATGTTACTTTTACCTCTATATATCAAAGTTTTAATGTAAATAGTCTCAATATATAGAATTTTCTACCTTAATTTGGCATACTGTTAACTATTTACTGAAGTCTCAGTTTATCAGCCAAACAAACCATATTTTTCATGTTGAGACTTGAAACCATCACTACCAACTCTGTTTCTGTTGTCACCAATGGTGAATTACCACTGCACCCTCAGTTTGATTTGGATGTTACTGTGATTCAAGCGATCCAGTCCATATCAATTTTAGACAATGGATTGGACAATGTAACTTTCACAGATAGACAAACTACAATTTTTAGATTTTTGAAGATGAGTGAATCTTTGCAAACTCTAACTTTTACGCAACCCTAAATTTCAGTAGCATATGACACTTAACATATACAGTATGTAGTATTGTACTTTGCATACCTATTGTATTAATTTATATTTGCAATTATTATTTCTCATTCCCATTTATACTGTATCACTGTACATTTCGTTATTATTAATATGTTTAAATTTATGTACTATACTTGTTATAGTTTCTTACTACACATTTCTTGATAAAGTACTGTATTCATAAGCATGCCTATATTATTACTGTAGTTGTTGAGGACCTCTACATATCAAAATCTGAGGATTTAAACATGATATAATGAATGAGAGAACAACAATTGTAAACCCTTATATATCAAAGTCTGCTCCAAACTGTCTTGATATACCAATTAATATTGTATTTCCCTTTTGGTATTCAATATATCCAGGTACACTGTAACACTCATGCATTTATTTTAAATTGGCACCATGTTGAAAATGATGATAGTTTCCTGTAACATTTTTTCTAAAAATTTTCCACATATGAAATTTCACAAACACATTTTTTCTATTTTGATAAATTTTCAGTATATCATTATGTACTGAAACACATGTGTTAAATGTTCACATGTTTATTCTAAAAATACATATACACAAACACGATAAACCGTAGTAAATGAATGCATTACATGAATTGGAGTAAATGAACAATATATGATATGAATTCCTGAAAATGAATAATATATGATATGAATTGGAGTAAATGTACAAATACATGATGTGAATTTGAGTACATGCAATACACAAAATGAATTGAAGTAGATTATCAATACATGATATGAATTGGAGTAAATAAATTAGAGATAAGCTGTATTAACAGCAATGCATGCTGTATGCTCTAAGCAATATTTGTCATAAGGTTTAATCTTTTAAATTTTGTGGCACACTATTTGTAAATGCTCCTTGCACCAACTAACAAAAGGAAAAGTATTAAAATCTCTAATAATGAAATAAAATTTTAGTTTTACTTCTTTGCAATCTGATTTACATTTCCTGTGGATAATTGTGTTTATGTACATTTTGGTGTGGCAGGAAGAGCCAGTGTTTCATATTAATTCATTTACTAATCAGAGGGTGGTCTTAATTTAAAAAAAAGGGAATAATGGAACTAAGAAGATGGTGAAAGCAACTCCAGCAAATTTGTTTTTCTAATAAAAAAAGTTATGCTAGTAATTTTCAGAGTGTTCTACTGACTGTATTTTTAAAACTTGCTTCCAGGCAGTTCCAAATCCATGGTCATGGCTCCGACTCTGCTGCAGAAGAGAACCAGAGAAGACAGAGAGAGAATAGTTACAGAAAAAGTTGCAATAGTTTTGATAAACGAAGATGAAAATGTCTCTTTAGATGAGTTTACTACAAAGGAGCTAGTAATCAAATCAAATCAACTTAGAAAAGTTTGGGATAAAGTAAGTTCAGCAATTTATTAAGTTTTGCTTTGTTCATTGGTACTTTTTGTACATATCAAGTTTGTCAGTGTATCATGCTATTTTTGCTAACCCTCAGTTACTCATTATTATGGGGTTAGATCTTCATTACGGTTTTTAATCCTCTATTCAGTTTTAAATATGCAATTTTTTTCATGAGCAAATAACTTATGAATCATTATAATATCAAAGACATATGCATACCTAATAATTATATCCTTTATGCCCTTTAATTAATTTATAATTATTTTTTATATAACAGTAGTTAATTATAGTTTGTCCATCCTTTTTATCACCCTCTCATAATTCCCAATAATCTTTTTTTTACTCATTCCAATCATATGAAATTATTATTTGAATTAGTTGTGATGACTACATATTTTAACATCGCTTAATATTTTACTTTTATTTAATGTTGTGTGGAATCTGTTTCTACGTACAGTAATACGCTAATACTTGTGACAGTCTTATGTAGCAAAATCTTACATTAATATAAATACAGCAATAAATAGTAGTGTCACCAAAGTGTTGTAATTAACCACTTAATTATAATTATGATCATAATGTAGTTATGGTGGGCAAGATTGATATAATGTGAATGTTGAGTTTAGCTCTAGTTCACCTTCCGGGAATCTGACGCAATCATAGACTTGACTTCAGGAAACTGGAGTCGTGTTCATCTGAAGAGATCCAAAAAGGTTGGTGACTAAGAGGCTTAACAAACTATTTGCATCGTTTCAAAATCAGAATCACCTAGACTACAAAATAAAAGAATGAAGAAAATAAAGAACACTAAAAAAAGTCAAATACCTCTTCCCCTAGATTAGACTGTAATCTAGGTGTCTCTGATGTCACAACTACGTAAAGAGTTCATTTTTATCTCTTCAGATGAACATCACTCCAAGTTCCAGGAGTCAAGTCTGTGACAGTGTTAGATTATAGATACTAGTTTCCTTTGAGGTTGAGTAGTAGAGAGGGCTTGACAACCCTAACTCCGCCTCTTTTATAAAGTTATTTTTCATTTCATATTTTAAGATTTTGCTTTACTTATCTGAAAGCTAAGGACAACCCACGTTAGGAAATTAGAGAACCCATATAATTGTTTTACTGTAATGAAAGAGTTTAGTATCCCATTTTCTGATATAAGCTCCCTTATTATACATCCATTGCCTGTTCATGTTAAATATTTTGTGAATTAATAAATAAAAAATCACAACAGCTTATTGTATTAAATATTGTTGTTTATTAATTGTATTTTAAAGATTGATTTCTTTCATTCATGTTATGAGTAATATATCATGTATATGATATGGAAATATATGCCATGGATTATATAAAAGTGATATTGTTAATTAGTCGGGTGATTTTTAGAAAATGTCATTAGTATTACCCGTAGACTGTGGAAACTAAAAGATCTTTGGTTATTGTGGATACACTTTGAACCATTAAGTTTAGTTAGTTATACTGGAATGTGGAAGATGACATGCTGTAGGGCAAGAAATATGACTGCTTTCTTGGCTTCATTCAAGTGTACTCATTCAAATAAACTATTGCCCTATATTCCAGAAAATTATGCGGGCATTTTGAAATGGTCAATAAACAAGTTGTCTTTATTTTGAAACAAGACGTCATTAGAGGGATGAGAACACTGATATCTGAATTATCTTATAGCAAAGATTTGAATAATTTTACAAGTTGCAAATTCGGTCTCTTTTAATTTTGCAAGTACAAATTTAGAGGAATTAATTGGTTTCTTTTTTGGGTGGAATAGGACTTTTTTTAAAGTCAAATGTGGATATTTTTCTAATATCTTATTTTAGTAAGTCCACTTCTGAAATTATTAAGAAAACTTTCGTTCTCTTCTTGTATAATTTTCTTAACTGACCAGAATTAAATATATGAATGTTACTCTGTGCAGGATAGTCAATTATGGACCAAAGCACATTGTGGAGCAGATGAACAACGACAGGCTTTCTACGTTCAGAAGTTGTCCGAGTTTGTCACCCCTAGCAAGTCCGAGGTGGGGGAGAACTTAAAGAGGTTATCTCAACTTCCGGGGCGATTGAATACGCCGGTATGTAGAACTATTAATTGACATGGTAGAGTGAAACTGCAAATGAGTATGTACAGTGGCCAAGTGGTGGTTTTGTTCATAAATTTAACAAACTTACATGATTTAAAATGTAATAAAGTATATCAATCAAATCAAAGAATTCTTTATTGTTAATTTCTTCAAGAAATAACATGGCATCAAGCTTAAAATGCAATACATTATAAAAGTTAAATTATACATTACAAAGTTGAGTCTTGCTTTACAAAGTCTTGTTTGAGTCCTTTACTAAGTCAAAATATTCATTCAGGGTGTAGAAGGGTCGCTGCACCAGCCAGTCTTTGAGTTGATTTTTGAGTTGCCTTCCAGTAAGATTCTTCAGATCCAGAGGGAGTGAGTTGTAGATCTTGCGTCCAATGTAAGAGGGTTTCTTACTGTATTTAGTGGTGTGATGTGCTGGTAGAATATAATCTTTAGTTCTACGAGTGTTGTAGTAGTGTACATCACTTCCTCTTGCAAAGTCTGTTTGGTGTGTGTACTTAACTCCCCAATTATGTACTTAACAAAAAATTCCATGAACTAATTGCTATTTTATTACGCAGCTGTACAAATTTGGGTACTCCATACGATAAAATTGTTTTGTAAATGTGTTATGTGTTTGTAAAATTTACTGTGACATATTGTGTTGTTTATTGTATTTTGAATGAATAAATTTTAAATTATAGTAACATAGTTATGTTTAAAAATAATATAAATAAATAGAAGTATCCTAGAGTACAATAAATTATGAGAATCATAAAACAAAATGCTTTAAAAAGCAGAGGACACTTCAAGTGCAAGTGATGTCAAGAAAGTAACAGACATGTTGAAATAAAAAATTAACAAAGAGAAAATAACAATTTTTATTATTTACATTTTCAAGGTAAACTCTTAGGCTATTTTTGTACATAATTGCCATTCCAATTAAGACATTTATGTTAAAACGGTTCAAGCTTTTCAATGCCCTCTCTGTAGAAATCTGCCACGTAGGAGTTCAACCACTGGTTTACACCGGCATGCAGTTCAGCGTTAGTGTCAAATCGTTGTGTAGTGAGCCACGTCTGGGAAGAGGTGGTAGTCACTCGGAACAAAATCCGGGCTGTACGGTGGATGGTTGAAAACTTCGCATCCAAAATAATCCAAGAGCTTGAGTACAATTGGCCATGTGTGGACGAGCGTAATTGTGGAAAAACAAAACTTTGTATAAAGCACTAAAGTTTCTGAGTGTTTGGCCGTACCTCTCTAAATTTGGCCACATTCCAAAAAATCAATGAGAACCACACCCTGAACATCCCAAAACAAAGTTCCTATGATTTTTCTTGCTGACAGTGTTTTTTGACATTTCCTTGGTCTTTTGGGTGAATGTTTGTGTCCATTGACTGCCTTTGCTTAACAGTTGATGTGCTTTAGCCAAATCTTGTCCCCAGTTGCAATACAATCGATGATTTGGTTTCCAATTTTGTTGTAGTCTTCCAAAGATGTAAATGCTTCAGCAAGTCTCTGTATTTTTTGGTCTTCCATTAGGATATTTCGAACCCACCTGGCACAAAATTTGTGGTAACCAAGTTTACCAACAGCAATTTCATGAACTAAACTCCATGAAATTTTTAGGGGAAATGTTCTGTGAATTCCGTAATCGTGAAATGGTGATTTTCACAAATTGTTTTATCACCACCAATTTATCCTCACTCACAAGACCAGGCCTACCACTGTGATGCTCTTGATAAACACTGGTTATTCATTTTAAAAATCAATACATGACTGCCTCACTCGGCTTTCACTCATTAATCCTTGACCGTACATCACAAATCTGGTGATAAATTTCAATTGGTTTGTGATTTTACCAACAAAAACCTGATCACAGATCGCACTTTACAACTGGCGGGATTTTCAGGTGCAGCACTCATTTCAACACTCCACTGTTTCCAAAGTACAATAGGCATGATGTATCTTACCACGGCTGGTTGTGTACTGAGTGTAGGAACACTCTGACACCAAGATGATGGTGCTAATCCTACCCATTTTTATGCCATGTCAAAACATATGTTACTTTCTGAACAGCCCCCGTATTTATATTTATATATATATATATATATATATTAAGTATCCAGAATTAATTCACTTTCGCAAGATAATACTGTGACAAAAACCTAACAACCCACTTCATCTTCACTTACTTCCTCTGACTGACTGTTATTCATGTCAGAATTTTCTGCTAGGTTGGTGTGTATTTCGTCATCAATATTTGAATATCATTTTTCCTAGCACTATGAACAAGTTTCTCAAACCATTTAGATTAATACATTGTCTGTGATAGACACCTTATGTTACAGTAATCTTGTGTCTAATCAAGATTATTCAGTATACAGCTGCAGTGAAGGTGGTAAATGTTTCATTATTTAGTGCTACCATTCCTTCCACATTAGAGATCATACCAGTTGTTTTCACAAATTTAAAATGTTCAATTTGCAAAAATCTCAAACAGTAATCTATCTAACCTATCCATGCCGACATGTTTTCAAAACTGTCATAAATAATTAATTAAGGTACGCCTTCCCATGAGTTAGGCCTACACAATAGACCTGTGGGCATTTTTATACAATCCTCAGAGTTTTAGAAATTAAAATTACCACCACTTTTTTCATTCAATTCAATTAAAGTATTTTCACAGAACAACCTTTTTGTTTTTCTAGATTTTACCTTTGTAGCGCAATAAATAAATTTACAACAACGTGCATTTCAAGTGAAAAAAGTGTTATTGTTATTTTCTTGCTATAGACAAGATAACGCACTCATCATGAAAAATGCTCTAAATATTAAAACACCAAATAACATTATTTTCAAATACATTTCAAGTTAATTGTTTAAATAAGATGACATTTGTTGTCTGTAGTGATGTACGTTATATGGTTCGTGGTTTATGAATGTTGTTACAATATTCTACCTTAGTACACATTTCTAGTATGTTTCAGCTACTGTGGTTGATGGTTACCTTCCTTTATTCATAACTCCTTTTCCTTTTGTATGTTACTTTAAGTTTCTATTCCATATGAAATATTAAATGTTTAAGGACGTAAGAAATTTGATTTTTTATTCTTTTTTAGGAAAGAGACTGTAATTTTTCTCCAACCACTTCTCTCAAAAGTCAACGGTCTGTAAGTAAAATTGTTATGATTGGTTAGAAATATATTTTATATCACTAAATTTTCGCACATATACATTTAATTTCCGTTAAATATTTTAGGAATATTTTCCTTTTTGACTCAATCATGTTTTAATAATAAATTACTCATAAAATATTTTTACTCTTCAATTTAATTAAAACGTCAAAGTCCACTTTTTTGTTTACTGTTTTATTTATTTCCAAAAGGTCTAGTATTTGACGATTTGTTACTTTTTTATTCTAGGATGAAGTCAACTTGTCTGAATTAACAACGCCACCTCAAATATCATCATCCAGAGAAACACTGTTGAATTTGGTTGAAGTTCCAACAACTCATAAAAGTTGGCAGAACTCAACAAAAACACAAAAGCTATCTGACGATTGGTTAGCACTTGTTAATAATTCTAAGTTGAGTGACATTACAATACAATGTAGTAACAATGATTTAGTGCCTGCCCATAAACTGGTCTTTCATGTTAGGTGTCCAAGTGTGTTGGAAGCTGTGGTCATGGTGGAAAACCGTGAGGAGTTCCTTGATTGTAATGATTCTTCTAAAGATTCAATTTTAGCTTTTCTTGAGTTTGTCTATTCTGGTAGCACCAATAGGCTGTCATCCTTGGTAGCTGAGGATCTGCATTGTGTTCTTAATCTTGCAGACAAGTTTAACTGTTCTGATCTTATGAACCATTTAAGGACTTTTGTTGAAAATAAACTTAATAAAGCTGAACCAAAGAAAGATGTTAAACGGGATCTTTTTCATACAAATAAAGATTCAGAAAATAGTCTTAATATAAGCAGTAGACTGACTCCTAAAAGAAACAGTCTTTTAAGTAATATATCAAGCAGAAATACTTCAGAATTGAATTTTGCCTCAACTAGTAGAATTCATAATAATGATAATGCCTCTAATTCTAGCAATGGAAGAGGATCTCCAGACATGTTTTGTGAGTCAGACTTAATAGAATGTGATGTTTCATCACAAGAAAGTAGGGATGATTTAGATATCTTAGCAAGTCTGGTTGGAAAATCATTAACAGAAGTGGGAACAACACCTAACAATAAAATGAGTGAAAGTGGAAGTAAAACAGAAGTCGTTTTATTGCTTAATTCTTCCCCTGAGGTAACATTGTCTAAATCGCTACCAGTCAAAAGAAAAGCTCAAAGTAGTTGCAGCGAAGATGAACAATTGACACCATTAAAAAAAGTGTGTTCAGATCTGTCGCAAAGCGCTCTATCAGAAAATCAGGATGGTATCTTTGATTTGACTCAGAGTAGCAACTCTTCAACTGAAGAACACACAGTTAATGGGCTAGATGATAAAAGTGATAAGGATCTAGCTTTGGCTGAAAATATTGAAAATGAAGATGATTGTTTAAATGAGCTTACTCAAAAGAATCCATCGCCCTTAAATAGCTCTAAAGATGTTGATAACTGTGCTGACTTTCAAAACAGCAGAGATAGTAGTAGATGTTATGACTACATTGATCCCGTTTGGGATGGTTTTGATGACAATTACTCGCATTACAATTATGAATTTAATAATTCAGTGAAAAACTCAGGAAAGTTTTCTCTTGAAAACTCACCCTCAGCTGATAAAACCACATTTTCTCCATGTAGTGTTCAGTCTGATTTAAAATCAATTTCATCTCCAAAAAATTCTTCCAAATATACATATCCAAATAATAAAACTCCCGAAAAATCATGCCAAACTATATCATGTTTGTCACCCAGGACTTCCTCCACTGTGAAATATATTTCATCTGAGAGTAAGTCTCCCAAACAATATTCACAGAAGACTATAAGCCCATTATCTAAGGCTTCTTATGACATAAAATGTGTTTCTTCTGAAAGCAAGGCTCCCAGACAGTTGTTGCAAAGTACTTTAGATAAGTACAGCCCTCAGTCTAGTAAGAATTTGTTAAATGATGATTCTGATGTTGAAATCATTGAGAATTATCATTCGCCGGACTTAAATTCCAGCAATCGAAATAAGACAAGGAAAAATTTGAGTTCCCAGTTCAGTTTGTCTCAAGATAACGTTACCCAAACATTTCACCATACACCAAAGAACCAAAGTAGTAGTTCACATGACTCACCAGTAAATTCACCTACCAGTGCTTTCAAACAGTTTTCCCAAAATAACAAAAATAAAACACCAAACTTGCCAGTGAAAAGGGACTCTCTGGCTGCAATGCAGCGTCTGTTAGATGACTCTTTGGAGATAAGTGATAGTGTATTCGCAACAGCTGATGGTTTGCTAGCTTCTGAAGTAACTGCAAGTACAAAGACAAAGTTAGGAAACATGGGTCCCTCCACAAGTACTCAATTCCAGTGTACCGAAGAGGACAAAGGCAAGAAATCATTGATGACTCCATCTCCTGGAATAGTCGTGTCTGATGATGTTACCCCCCTTGCTGACTACAGTGCTATGAAAACTCCTGCTTTAAAAGTGAGTACAAATACTACTGTAGTAAAACATGAATAAATAAAGAAAATTTGCAGTTTTTGTATAGATTGATTAATTTAATCATACATGGACTTGTAGAAAATTGCCTGGAAGAATTATTTTCTCCAGAATTATTTTAAATATATAATTTAATATGAATAAGTAATTTATATTTTAATAATTGTAATCAAACACATAAGCACTGTTTAATAATTAAAGTTTAGATACATGTTTAGGTAAATAATTATTACAAGTCTGGCTTTTACAAAACATTATGTTACAGTTGTGAACATTAATACGCTTAGTGTTATTTCTTTGAGACTGCTTTGTAATGAATAAAATTATATAATAGACAAATATAACTTGGGAAATAATATGTTGTTTAAAAACCCCATATAAGTCATTTGGTATCACATTTTACATCAGCTCATGATATATGTTTCAAAGAAGAGAGATTTCAAGATTACATTAAAGAATACAAATAATCAAATGCTGTAAGTTAAAAATAAACTTGTTTTATTAATTTTAAGTTTATTTCTGCTAATAACTGATTATTCATTAGTATTGATTATTTTTTCTTGGATTTATGTTTTACATAAAATAAGATTTTTTACAGTTAAATATTTATAATGTATTACTAATTTGAGTAATAAAATATATATTCTTTTAATATATTTTGTTTAATATTCAGAAGGACCAGTAACTTTTGAGAATATTTATAAAGCATAATTTTGATACCTTGTTTAATTGTTGTCCAGTACAAAGAGTAATTGTGTCAGACTTATTAATTTTAACAAGAATGAAATCACTATAATCTAGATCACCAACATCATTAGAATTTGTGTTTATCAGTTTATCAGTTAACCATCTTAATGAGTGACAGTGTTCCAGAAAGAGTTGAGTAGATTCGGTTTGAAGCCGAGCCTGGGCCGCCACAAAGCCAAGTTACTGCTGAGGTACATCTATGACCAGACTCACCCCTTGGTGGCTGAGCCAGAAGCACAGGCAGACGCATTCAGAAAACCTGAAGGGCAACCACCTCGCTCTCCACTAAAAAGTCCTCATAAATCACATAATCAAGTAAACCTACTGGATTCTGAGTCAGACTCTGAGGAGTTCTGCTCCCAAAAAAGGTATTTCAATTACATTCTCTGTAGAACTGTTAAGGTTTTACTAGTTTAGGTATAGGTTCTTGTGAGAAGTTACAGGAAAATATAAAAAGAAGCATGTATTCAATTCACATGTCATCTTAATTCTCAATAACATACATTGATATAAAAGAACTAAAATTTTGGGCCGATCATCAAAATGGACAACAACCAAATATTTGAAAAGATATTAAGTTGACTGAGTTATGTTACACGAGGTTCATAAAAATCAATTAACAAATTAATCTATGCTAAATAGCTTTAAAAGGTTTGTCACAAGTGAAGGTCTATTAAAAATATGTCAAAATATGGGGCTATTCTCTGTAGGGAAATAATTACTTATAAAGAAACTCCATTCCTGATGCACCTTTTAAAATTTGTATTCATCCAAAATTAATCTTTAAACAAATTATCACACAAATACATTTTATAATCTTTATACTTTTATAGTTGGACTTTATAACATTTATACTTGTCAAATTTGTTTCTTCCATGTCATTGCACTATCTCAATCAACTCATTAAAGTTTTAAAACTTTATGCGTTTATGATTCCATTTAAGATTCTTCATAAATTCTTCAAAGGATGCATCAGTATAGTACTTTTACGCAAAATAACAATGTCCTATTTTCAACCACTAAAGCATTATTAATCCATTCCAACTTCTTTTTGATACCCTGTACAGATTTATGCAATAAAATGAACCTGTTTTTTTATTGATCTTCAAGTGGCCAAACATTCTCACTTTCTGTGACTGTGGATAGAGCATCAAGTGCTTGTTTAGTGTTCTCAGTTTCAATGGTATTCATTTTTCTAAAGTTTTAATAATGCATTAGTAAATACTAAGAGAAGGTTCAGATCTGAGTATTCCTAAAATCCTCTATGTCAGTTGAATATACAGTACTGATTATAATAGTTCAGTGTGTGGAGCTACAAATTAATTAGTAGTTTGTAACGTATAGTTGTATTATTTTTGTTTCTAAACACGTTTTTAAAAGACAAAACTGATTTCAACGTGGGATGACAAGATATTAATATTGTTTATCTGTAAAATTCATATCAAATTAGGTTATTGTCTGTTTACTTATTTTATACTCATTGTAATGTTATGACGTTGGCCAGCACCAGCAGCAGTGTTTCATCATTAGCCACTTTGCCTGAAGAGAGCATCAATGAACCAGACGATTTGTTATCGCAAGATTTATCTTCCACAGGTAATTCTGTCAAAGCTTCATTAGTTTATGGTTTCAGTTAGAAGTTTTTTTACTAAATTCAAGGATAAATCCTTATGGTTTAAGCTTCTTTGATAAATTTGTATTAATTATATAAAATAAAAGTATATTAGTTCTAAAAATAGTTATGCTTTTCATAAAATTGCTAAAATTAAGCCAGTGCTTAGCAAATATTAGTAAAAAATTGAATGATAAGTTATTTCATGAAGTTATTATGCATAAAATAGTCTTCTCCATCAGAAGTCTGGGCAATACTGTCCTGTCCTGTGGCATCTAGCTAGAGATAGCTCTAAGAACTTCACTCTGTGAATCATCCACACAATGATTGAGACACTATCATGCTTGATGCTGAGCCTGAATGTGCCTAAGCATCAACTCTGTTTTCTACGATCCCCTCATGGCTTGTAACCTGGAAAATAATAATGCAGTTCTACGAAATAGGAAACAAATCGACTATTCCGGACAAGTTTTAAGCTTAACATATATAAGTCTAATGTCTTGTTGATAGCTTAAAAATTAACCTCATAACTGCAATAAGCATATATATTTCGGTCTGTGCTGTAAATGATAATATAAACACTTTAAATGCTACTTACAAAGCTTTTCGTTGATCTCTCAGTACAATAAATGACTCGTTTTTAGTAATAATACACAGTACATACAATATTGTTTATACTATTTGGTCCTTGTCTTATAACAAGGGATATGGATAAAAAGTAGATGTTCATGTGCATCTAAAAGATACAAATACCTGAAATTGAGTAAGTTGTCATTGCTGTGTCAGTAGTTTTTTTTTACTATAAAATATCATAACACTTCATTCTTCATTAACATAACAAATAATATCACCAAGGTCACTCCATGGAGCTTGTTTATTTATATTAACATTAAATAATCTACACTATAATAATGACAAAGTTGTCATGGGTTTGATTCTCGGGGAAGTTAGAAAAAATTATATATTTGAGATACCTACTACAGAAAGTGTAAAGCCTCCATACACAGATAAATTCACATAGAACTGTTTAGTATTACCTTATTATGTTTAAATTTTCAACTAAAGTGTACTAAAACTAACAACGTATACAATGCCGAAGATGAGAAATAAGGATATTAAGCCGGTTTGGCATTATAAACAACTATGGATGTTCTCCATGTTTTTGTTAAAGTTCAGAGGAAATTTGTAAACTTAAATCTGAATTTGGATCTAGATTATTTTTATGCGTTACTTTTCATTTTCATTAACATTACAGTTAATGCTGGTTTAATGATTTTTAATGTGCTGTATCAGGTGATGTGAAAGCAGCAGTGAGAAGTCTGATATTTAGCCACCCAGAGCTCCATCGCAAAGTACTGCTGTATGAACCCATCTACTTGGAGGACTTGATGGCATTACTCAAAGCTAATGGGATCAAAAGCAAACCCAGTGCTGTTATGGACTATTTGGATGAGCAGGTCAGATATCAAATGTTTATATTTAATTTCTTGAAGCCTATGAAAGACAACAATCTTCTGGAACTGTTCTAAGTAGGCCATTGAAGCTGAATTGTTAAGCATAGGTTGAATGGAAAATTCCTTAACTGCTGTAGAAAGTTGCCATTCATTTCTTACAAAAGGTTTTGTTTAATAGTTGGATTGTGAAACCATGGCTTGTCTTCAGGGTAGTCTAACATTTTGTGTGGGGGTTGCAAAGAAAACATCATGGCTATGTTACAAAAACACCAAAATATGTCAAAATTATCTTCAAGAAGTTGTCATCTGTATATTAGATATGATGTCAGAGTGAGTAGAGGAAGTTTCATGAACAGGCACAAGATATCAGTGTTAAATATCTTAAATGATAATAATGTTTAGTTATTTGCTTCTGCCATCACCACCTTATAAGATGGCAAGAATTTCCAAAAACCTTTTGTACGTAATCTTATTCTTTACTTTTTGTGATATGATTTTAATTTTCCAAATATGAAATCTCTAAATAATTAGTATTTTTATATGAAAATGTGTCTTAATAATTTTAAAAAATTTCAATAAACTTTTTTTGTCATTTCAATAACAATTAAACAACCCATTATGAGTCACCAACTTCATTGTTGATCAGATTGCGTGCTGTGCAACCTTTGGATCTATGTCAGCTGACAACGAGTAATATTACGAATATAACTGTATAAAATGAATTGTTATATATGAGTAATCAACTGGTGCAAGTTCCATTTGTATATATAACTTTACAGTTTTCACGCAATAACAATGGAAAGTTAAACGACAGCTTTGTGCCGTCCTTATCATTTCAAAAGCGATATAAATAAACCATCGTTGATCATCCATTGGAGGATTAACGGAAGCAATAATTTGTAAATATTGGACCAAAAAGGAGGATTTTAATACGTCACGAAATTAGGCAAAAAAATCACAGATATTTTGTGAACGGTCATGGAGTTATGGTTTCAGTTGTTCATTATTGCAATACCTTATTAGCGCAATTTCCAGTAGTTAGCATGTGTTTAGTTCTTAAAACTGTTATTTATGTGTGTAAAAATATCAAAATATAAGTACATATTTGTCAGCTTAAAGCTATTTATACAGTTATATTATTATAACACTGTCGTGATGCACCTTAAGGTCATGGTATTTGGTTGATTTACTTTACACTGTGCATTTCAGAGTACCACAATGACTACTTTTTTCTGATTTATACAACATATATTTATTAATTCCTAAATCAAACAAGTAGAAATAGATCTTGAACTCTAATTTGAACTAACATTCACAAATAACTTTATTTTTCAGTGCATAACTTTTCGGACTACAAGCTGGAAAGCTACAAATGAAAAGAGGAGACTGAAACAAAGAAGTCCACGGAAAAAAGCTAAAACGACAAAAGGGAGAGATATTAGTAAAATATCAGTAACTGGAATTCCAAGTCAAAATAATAGTTCACCTACAAAAACGCAATCAAATGAAGTTAAAAAAAGGGGTCGGCCAAGAAAGGACAATGTAAATAAACAAGTATAAACTTTAAAATTACTGTTAATAGTGTTGTATTTTATTGTTTGTCTTATTTCATATTCTATTTTTAACTGTTTAGTATTTGTAATTTTTTATACAATATTTTACAAATTATATATAAATGTTACTTGTATATTGTATATAAGTGTAATATGTAGTGGAGAACAGGGGAAAAAATAAACTAGAGTCTGTAATTAATTCTACAATTTTATTTCAAATCTGTTCTCATTTTTTTTTAGGAACTTTTTTTACTCAAGAAGGTTTGCATTCATTTCTTGAAATACTTAATTTATGTTTACCTCCAACAGTCTTCTCTCAATTATGCTGCACAATTTCTTAGTTTTTAACTTAGTGAGTTGTCTCTACAATGCAACAGCGACTTTCTCCTTTTTTTGTATTTGAAATAAATAAGGCTTTTTTTATCACAAAAAATATTTCAGAAACAAAACATTAAATTTGTATATGTTACTTGTTTTGTATTTGTAGAAATTTTAAATCTCTATTTAATATGTTTTATATTAATTGCAGATAGTCTTTTGTGGCTTATATAGATGTTTTTAACACATTTACTGCATTGTTTGATTTGGTAATTTTTCTCACATTACGTAGTGTGTCAACGAAACCACAAACTATTTACTGTGTTGTTTTATTGTTGTTTATGAGTTAGTTGAGTGACTCATGCCACAAACTGTTTATACTCAATTGGACCAATATTGAGTTAGTGAATAAGGCTAAAAAAAAAAAATAGATGACAAAATAATCTAAGCATATACTTGTATCTTGGCAGCTGATACAATAACATTGCAGACAATTGCAGCATCTGAAATCGGCACAAACAAGTGAAACTAGTATGCACTTCTGTAACACAAAAATAGTGAATGATACATTATAGTAACCTTCATTGTAATAATTATAAAGTACTAGCTGTCACCCATGGCTTCGCAAGTAATTTTCAAAATCGAAGCCTTATACTACGTAGTAAAAGCACTTATGATGTAACATGAGTACTATAAAATGTTTAAAACATAAGTAAGCATACATCAGGTAGATGTTACTAAGTGTTCATGGTTAAAAATATCTGAGTTTAATCTGACTCTTACATCATGTTTTACACATATAGAAGCATTTCTGGTTCAAATTAATTATATTTCTAACATCACAGCTTAGGAAATGTTATGAGCATTTCAGAACAGAATACATTTTGTTTATTCTCTAGGTTTGTAAAGAACAGAGCTGTGAATTTTTTAAAGTTTGAACAACTGCTATATTGATACAAATTGGTGTACCAATATGGCCAACGGACATAGCCAAGATATTTATAAGATACATGTTTATACCAAGTTTCAAAGTTTTTGGGACAGTTTTCATAAGACTTGTTATACAAAATATACCTAAACATAGTTCCAAAACTTAGTACTATACGTTCTTGTTGAAGAGATGAACATTATATATATATATATATATATAATGTTCATCTCTTCTATATATATATATATATATATATATATATATATATATATATATATATATATATATTGAGTTGTTTGAATACTCCACCAAATACGAATTATTTTGAGAAGGTAAACTTAAATGTTAATTGTTGATAAAATACTAAGTTGCCTAAGACCCATCATATATGATTATGACTATTAGGAGGCAATATTAAAAAAAAATACACCGACTAGCTGAGCTTGGCACTGTGCCATAAAATTTGGTCATTGCCCCTTCTGGTGATGTAGTGAAGCCAAATCTCGAATCCACCAACTCTTCAACAGACTCAGATTCGAGAATTGATAAGACAGGATTTAACAATTGAGTTTTGCTACATCATAAATTCGGCTGATGGGCAGTACACAAATTACCAATCGGTAAGACCTTGTGTCTGAAAATCTTAGATTAGATAACCTAATATCGTAATTTTATAAAGAATATTTTCCTTGCAGTTAGTATTTTCTATATTTATGTTTATGCATTGTAAATGTTTGAACTTTGAATTATTTATATTTCCATCTGGTTTATTTATATTTAGATTCATTCCATACTCCATTTTACCAGTTCTGACCTCTCTCAGTTGGTATTCTCCACCAGAAGGTATTGTACCATGGGCTTCTCTCTCTTGCTAAGCCTTGTAATTGTTAGTCCAAACAATTTATCGAGGTTTATTACTGCTATCGCCACAATTCACATTTGTATTGATTTATTGATAGATCTTAATACAAGATCATCAAGATCTGAATTGGTGTCAAACAGTATAAGCATTTTACAATTTGTCAATAATAGTTTCCAGGTTAGGCAGTTGTGGTTAATGTTCTCTCCAATTCAGGAACTCCTCAAGGCTGTAGAATGATTGGTCCAGCAACCAGGTTGTCAGTCTCTTCTTAAGCAGATTGCGGCTGATACTCTTCAGTGCTTCTGGGAGGTTGTTAAACAATTTAGCTCCAGCGTATGTAGGCTTTGATTCATAGAGTGCTGACCTGTGTAGAGGTAATGTATAGTTTGTGGCATTTCTAGTTTGGTAAGCATGCCTATCATAGTGTCTTGGAAGGTTTCGAGAAGAGGCATGAAGTATTGTCTCTAGGATATAAAGGGAGGGTGCTGTGAGGATCCCTAAGTCCTTAAAAGCCTGTCTACAGCTGTCTCTTGTGCCTAGCCCAGATATTGTTCTTATGGCTTTCTTTTGTAGGATCAGTACACACTGTATATTTCTTGCTGTTGAGCCTCCCCAGACCACAATGCCGTACCTTAGGTGTGACTCAAACAGTGCATAGTATGCGATTTTGCTGGCTGCTTGAGTGCTGATGGTCTTAATCCTCCTTATTACAAAGATGGCTGAGCTCAGTCTTTGACAAAGCCTATCCAGGTGTCCATTCCAGGATAGCTTTTCATCTATGATGATCCCCAGATGCTTCACTTCGCTGGTCACTGTGATTTTGGGGAGTTCCGAGACTTTCTCTCTGTTTCTTCCCAGAACAATCTGCTTTGTCTTAGACTCATTAAGTACAAGGTCATTTTTTATGCAGTATTCAGCAGCCACATTCAGTGCAATATATGAGTCAATTTCCAGGTCTTCTGTGTTTTTCTTTCCTGTTAGCAGCACTGTGTCATCAGCATACATTACACTGTACGCATAGTCTTGGAGGTACTGTGGTAAGTCATTTGTGAATAGGACAAACAATACGGGGCCAAGCACTGAGCCCTGTGGGACTCCTCTTTGGATTGGGAGCAGGTCTGATCTGACTGAGGTGATAGTGTTCTTCAGGGTGTGTTCTACTTCTACCAGCTAACTTCTTCCATTGAGGTAGTTTTTAAACCATTTAGCCTCCACTCCATGTATTCCAAGGGCATTCAGTTTTTTTATTATCAAGTCATGGTCCAGGCAGTCGAAGGCTTTGCTAAAGTCCAGTAATAGGCTTATAACAGTGTCCCCAGCTTCCAGGTGGTCTACAGTGTGCTCAATTAAATCAATGAGGGCTGTCGCTGTTGATCTGCCACTGATAAAGCCATGCTGCCTGTCTGTTAATAGTCCATTCCACTTTAGATATTCCAGTAGTCTGGTGAGGGCAACCTTCTCAATTACTTTAGAGAAGGTTGAGAGCAGTGAGATTGGCCTGTAGTTTGAAAGTTCTAGCTTGTCACCTTGCTTGTGTTTGGCATATACTCTGGAATTTTTTAAGCCAGAAGGGAAGATTCCTTGGGCGAAAGATTTGTTGACTATATGAACAAGAATGGGAGATAGTTCATTTTTGCAGTATTTTAGTAGTTTCGCTGACACTTCATCATTTCCAGCTGAGGTTTTGGGTTTTAGTGAGTCAATGATCTTCTGGACCTCCTTGAGCGTAGTTGAATGTAATGACATGGTTTGTAAGCTTGGGACGTCATTCATGTCTAGGGGCATTTGACTTACACTGTCATTCTGCTTAAGGGTCTCATTAGCAACATTAACAAAGTAGGTGTTAATGTGGTCAGCTATTATTTTAGGGTCGTCTACTAATCTCCCTCTGATTCGCAATTGCAGGTTTGATGTCTGTTCAGTTTTTGGTTTTCTCTCGCCATTAACAATGTCCCACAGAGCTTTACTCTTGTTATTGGCTTGATGTATATGTTCTTCGCTAGCCAGGTGTCGGAGGGTTCTGAGCTTCAAGTCATATTTTTTTTAAATTTTTACAGCATCCCTTTTGTCCTCATCTCTGCTGGTTTGAATGTACTTTTGCCAAGCAATTTGGAAGTTCTTTTTTAAGGTCTGGGCCTCTGTGTCATTTACTATTCCTCGTTGGGTACTGTGCCTTGCCCGAGATCTTTTATATGGACATGTTATATCTAGGGCAGAAGTCATAATGTTGGAGAAGTTGGTATAGGTTTCCTCCATACCGCTCGCTGAGGTCACACTTGTCCAGTCCTGAGCCGATAGAAGCTGCCTAAGGTTCTCAAGATTTCTGTTGTTGAAGTGTCTGCGATTTGAGATTAGTGTCTTTTTTGCCTGTGTTGGTATTGCCATGCTGCAGTATTGCCCAGTGTGGTCTGAGAGGCCTGTGTGGACAACCTCCACATCAATGTCGTGCTGTGCCATGTTTGTGCAGACACAGTCAATTGAGGTTGCAGTGTTGTGGGTAATCCTTGTCGCTGGGAGTGTCAGTCTGTGCAGATTGTAAGTGGCGAGGAGTTCATTAAATTTGGTTTTCTGGGTATGTTCTTTGATGGAGTCAATATTGATGTCGCCCATGATCAGTATTGGGTTGTTCTGCGTTAGGAGGTCATCCAGCAGGTCTGTTAGGATTTCCAGAGTGGTGTCTAGATGGCTACTTGTCCTATAGATTCCAAGTATATAGAGGTAATTAGATTTTGTTACTCTAAGACTTATGCATGTGAGTTCAATACTGCGGTTTTCAATATTAAGGCTTGTTATATCATTTCCCAGTTTGTTACTTTTGTAAATGGCAACTCCTCCTTTTTGGTGGCTGACTCTGCTAAAGTTGCTGACGAGGGAGTACCCCGGTAGTCGAGCATTTTCTAGACAGTCCTTATTCATCCCGTGCTCAGTGAGGATGACAATGTCCGGTTTCCTGGTGCTTAGTTCGTGGTTTATTCTTTCTACTTTATTTGTCATCCTGTCCACATTCTGGTGAAATACTGTTAGTGTTTTATGTGCTCCTTCAGCATTGAATTTAGGATAAGCCGTGATTTGTAGCGGCATTTTGTTTTGAAGCTTCTGTCTAAAAAAGGCGGGCTCTGTCCTGACGTAGGTGCTGCTAGTAACGTGTCAGTAACTAAGCCATTATCAGCTGGCTGAGATTTAGAAATTTCTCTTGCATTTTCTTTAGCCTCCGCTGCAGCTCTTGATGTTGCCCTGTAGTGTTCTGCATTTTTATTTGCTGTGTTTGTTGTTTTGTGTTTTTTTGTGTTATTTTTGAGAATTCAGGCTGCTTTCTAGTTCATTTAGAGAAGTGTACAGGATGTCTGGGCTTGTAGAAGAGTTGGAATTAGTTGGTGTGGTGGTTCTGCAAATACTACATTTCCATATGTTTATTCCATCACCTGTCCATCTTTTCAGAATTTTATCAGGAACATTCTGACAGCCAGCATGGTACCACCTATTACAGGGGCCGGTGCATTTTATTCCTGAGAATTTGACCCCAACTGCACAGGAGCCACAAGGAAACCTTGAGGGCATTTTGAGTTTGGAGAAGGTATACTTATTTATTGAATAAATAAATATTATATATATATATATATATAAATATTATCGTTCATCAAAATTCCCGCATCACCAGTGCAACAGGGTCAGTTAAAAATGTGTACTTGCCTAGTAATAGTCATCAATAATAAGAATCAATAATGATAATGATAAAAGTCAGTCAGAGTCAATCAGATAAAATATATAATCATGTAGAGGCTATTCAAGACTTTGCCCTAGTAATTGCTGTTTACATTGGTAATTGACAGCTGGTAGATTAGTCTGCTGCTGCTGTGTTGGGTTGATTGGGTGGTGGTGGGGAGCAACAGTTCTCAACAGGAAGTGACTACCGCGTTCAATTTCAGGTTTACTATTACTGTCCTCTAGATTCTTGAAAATTAATAGGGACTATTTTATACAGTAAACTGATGGATATTTAAGTTTTTACCAAAAGTTGCTTAGCTTGTTGTTACTGTTTGGTGCGATAAGTGCTTTATAACTGTGATTTGGCAGTTTTTCCTGTGCAAAGAAAACATGTGCTTTCCTACACATTAAAAAAGTAAGTTGTTATTTTTATTTAGATTATTACTATTGACAAAGTAAGATGTTATATCTCTGTCTATTCTAAATACTTATCAGCACTTCTTCCTTTGTTTTGGTTAAATGTTTTTTGCAGGAAAGCAATTTAGAAGGGGAAAACTTGGCACTGTATTGTTGAACTGTATAAATCTCACTCACTCACTTCATATGTATATATGTATTTGTTTACAACTGTTAACTCGTTTGGTGTGATCTTAGTAGGAGCATTTTCTCAAGTTATGTTGAATTTTCATGGCCATCCCAAAATCTGTCCCCCTCCCCCTTTGAACAAAGTGAGGAACTGTGCTGAAAGTAAAAGTCCTGATGACATAAACCATGTTTTGACTGTGATGTGCAAGACTTCTGGTGCTGTTTTGTGGGCTAAAACCAGAGCTGTGCTGTTCCATTGTTACTTTTAAGTCAACAACCAGCTACATTCATTTCTAGTTTTCAAACCTTATTTTACTCCTTTGTAACCTTTCCCAATCCAGCCATCTTTGTTTAATATTTACCTTATATTCACTTCTTATGAGCCACTTTTTAACATCTTATATTTCTAGTCTATTGCTTGCAAAAAATATTTGGTTCCCTATGAAATTTAAGAAACATATTGTTTAGACAACCACAATGTTTTCCTAATATTTTATGTAATATGGTTCATTACAAACATTTGCAAAGCTTTCAATTGTCTGAAATCGGCCAAATTTGCTACAACAGTATAACAACAGTTCTCCAAAGTGTTTCATGTCAAGTTATTATTACTTCCTAGGCCATAATGATTCACCAATATTAACCTTAACCTGGCAAATATTATTTTAATAAAAACTCATTATTTTAACACACTATCTCAATGTAAGCCTAAAAGAATGTTGAGAATGGCTAATATAAGGAATTAATAATTCACAAAGCTGAGTCAAAACCATAATATATTTGAATACAAAAACAAAAATATATACATAAACGTTATATGACACATGAAGAATACAAGTAAGTAGTAGATTAACAGGCAAATGCAAAATAAAAATTGTAGTGGCTGTACAAGGAACTAAAATACATCCAAGTCCAAACATAGCGGCTAATTTTCTTCTACTTATCTAAAGTTAATTATATACATGAGATTCCAGCAAGCATACCTATAACAAAGCAACTAAAAATATTTAAATTCTTAAAATAAATATGCTTATAAATAAACTTGATAGCGAAATTACTACAGTAAACATAGGTTTGTGAAACCTCCCATTCCAAATTATTTCACTGTACATCAATACTACACAAAAGCACAGCAAATTAAAAAAAGGTATTTCCTTTATATGGAAACTAACATGACCAATGAACTTTTCAACATTTTTAATTTTTATTTGATACATATAGATTTATTTAAAGTGCTTTTTCATATTTTGGCATGTTAAAAATTATAAAATTGCTGCCAATAACCCATTACAGAGTTCCAAAGGATGTTTCATTTAGTTAGTAAAGCTTATGTACTACCAATGTAAAATAATTATACTAACAAATTGAATATGCATAACTGAATGAATAATTAGGAAATACAAAGCCTTAAATTCCAAATAATTAAAATAAACTAGAACATACTTTACAGTGTGTATTACCTGTATTGTGTTTGCAAGCAAAAATTCATATCCAGATACACTATTGGGTTCGGAATCCTTGTAAGAACCTAAATTTATTCATTACAAAACGTTCTTATTTGTATTGTACATAATATGTTGAGTATTAAAAATATAGTAATAGATAGTCTATAATTAAAACTGATACAATGATATAATAAAAATATATAGTAAACAGAGGAATAGTCCTGCTTCATAAAAAAGTCATCACTGTGGACATTGAGAAGAAAATTTTTAAAAAGTGCAATACAACTATAATTAAAATTGAAAGAAACCAATCAACCTATTGGGAATGCAGGCATTATACAGAAATTCCTTTTGAGAGGATCTGTGGAAGACAGTGAGGTTCTCTAAGTGTTGAGTGCTGGAATATCGATTCTACAACCTGGTGAATTTTATGAACAGGCTGATAACACATGAATGTTAAAATTTTAACAACTATTTTTTCAACTGTTTAATTTAATTTTTATTTACAACAATCTCAATAATAAAGTACTACTAAACCAAATTTGTTCTGTTCAAATCTAAAGGATTTATGCTCATCTCAAAATCAATAATTGAATTTTCCAATTCCATGTTTACAAAACAATTCCATAAAACTATTAGAATTTATCATTGTTTTGAAGATTTATTGCTGCAAAAAAAATAAAGTGTTATATTTGAAATAAAATATTAAAATGAATTCAAATAGTCCATGTATTACGTAATTTGCTCTTTGTAATATATTGTATTTCCCCACAATCAGATATAATACAATTAATTTTATGAACATTTAGGTACAAGGTCAATTGGCACACTTATTTATTGGACTTTTCAATTCTGTCTTTTTTAAGTAATAAGTGTATAAATTAAGCTTGTACAGGTTCAACAGCTACGCTTCCTCATCTTAAACAAAAATGGAGCATTTTATTTGACTAAATGTTTTAAGATGCGTTACTGTAACAACAAACTATGTAGAATTAGCTGGCATGAATTACAATAGATGAAAATAATGGTAATACTGAGTCTTCTAATGAAGATCTGGATGGAAAGTATTCCTACAGTCGGCTGGTTCGTCTGTAGGGGCTCGAGTACCTGCCAACATTGTTATATTATTTGAACGTGTACACATTTATAACTTCTTAATCTTCTGAGTGCCAGGAAGAGGTTATCAGCGGAATCATTCTTACAGTTTAATCACAATGCCTAGAAGAAATAAAGCTAAGAATGTACATCATGAGTTGTAATCATGTTTTCATCCTGACCCTCTCAAATTTGTACTACATTTAATATCGCTAGCATAAACTGATGTTAAAACTAAACACAACTAAAACAATCTATCAAATAGTTCTTATGTTGTACATTTTCAAAAACTGGCAATGTTCTTTTTTTTTGCTTTCAGACATATTTTGATTCCTTTGTGAGTTCAAATAAAGCTAGAACAACATCTTAGACTCTATGTTCAGCTATTTTATTGGCTCGATTTGTGAAATTTTTAAAATCGAGCTTTTTGAAATCACTTAATCCTGGACAGGATTGTTGAAAGGCTCAAGTGAAAAGTTCTAATTTTGAAGTATTCACATATTCCTAGCACATACATCCTTTAATTTATAAACTGTATACCCAAATGTATGTGATAGGTGGTCCAACTTAAAGAGTACAAATCAATATAAGAAAACAAAACAAATCAAAAAGCACAATTTTAAAACTTTTAGATTTTTTAAAAATCTATGCCTTTAGGAAAAATTATATATAAATCAATATATCATTTCTACATTTTATCTAGAAAATTGAATTCATTTTGCTCATAAAAAACAACCTAAGGAAGGTTTAATTCTGATACTCAGCAGTATTGAGGATTCTCAAGACCGCAGCTCTTTTAATATAATTAATAAATCAAGTGCATAAAATACCACTGGAAAGTCACAATTTAACAAATCACGACTAGTGATGTGTAGAAGTTAAATCTCAAATCTACCAATAAGTGCACCAGAACACGTCTATGTTCACGGATGACAGTTGATCTATTGAGCGCAAATTAATCGGTAAAATGTGTTTTTGTTTGAAAAATTCTGATACATAAAATAATTACTGTAGTTTACTGAATATTATTTTGATCAAAGTTCATATTTCTCTATATATTTATAATCACAAATCACCACGAATTTGCTGTGTCCATTCGCGGATGGACAGCTGATCAGCAGTACATAAATTGCAGATAGACCAATAACAAATTATCGTAGTTTTATAAATAATAATTTGCTTACAGTTCATACTTTCTATTCCTATATTCGTGCATCACCGTTGTTTGTCTATTTGTGGATAACAACTGTTAGGAAGCATGTAATTACCGATTGCTAAAATAGTGTTTTAGCAAACGCTTAACATAGTTTTATAAGTAATAATAAGTTTGTACTTCCTACGCCTATTTATGTATGCATCTATGCATGAACATTTATTTCTCAGCATTAAACAAACAGACATTTGCTTAGTTTTTGACTATCTTGTAAGTACTCAGTTGTATAAATATCTCTTCAATAAGAATATATATAAATACTAGCAGTTAACCACAGCTTCACAAGCAATTTTGTACGCTTTTCACATGTATGAACACTTCTGGTTCAAGTGAATTATATTTCTGATAACAATGTTGAGTTTACCTTTTTTTACCACGATGGAGAAAATATTTTTAAAGTGTATATTCATTTTATTTTACTCCGGTCTTAGTTTTTGTTCCACACTTGATTTTGCATGTTTCCCGATCAAGAAAATATATACATACACAGGTCTGAGAAACTTACTTCTGTGAAAAGACAACCAAGAAGGATTTTATAACAGTCTTTAAATGTATAGTAATATACATTTAAAAGGCTCTTTCAATTAATATTTCAAACTTTAGAGACCAAGATAGGATTTTGCTCTTTTAGAGATTAGTGGGATGTAGACAAGTGGGATTTTTCGAAATAAGAATAGACCTATCCACAACACGGACCCCTAAGAATGTTCATATAAAATTTTGGTACAATCGGTTGAATAGTTTAGGTGTGAAAGCAAAACAAATAAAGTCACTTTCGCATTTATAATATTGTTATAATATAAGTTTATACCTTAAAATGTTTTATCATGGCTAAGGGTGGTGAAATGTCCGTGTTATATTCATAATTATAAATAACACAACAATCGGTATCGAATTAAGAATCTAGGCTGTGATTGTGGTAAAATCGTAATAGAATTTTTGTTGTCCATTCCTAAACTTTTTGACAATAATTGTAACTAATGTTGTTGTTTTTAGAATGTCTGAATGGGGGAATTCTTCACCATAATAAGACAATACTTTATACTTCCAACTAAACACATAGTGCATTATAAAATTTTAAATTGTGTGCAAACGCTGAAAAAATATAAACTCTTAAAAGTTTTTTACTATTGGTTACTCATTTTTAATAAAATGATTAGCCAGTAAACGAAATACAAACCTATCATAGTACCGTTCAGTGCTGAGCCAATCCTGGTACTTGTACCACCACTCCTCCCACTTGACGTAGTCTTGAAGCGTCAAGTCTCGAAGGTAGCCCTGTTCCTTATAATATGTGTAGCGTACCCGCACGTCATCCCAAGACCCCTCTGGGAACGATGACAGGCTTCTGCAACATACACTAAACTTTATACATTCATGTAATTTTTGTTTTATTCATCAGTAAGTTAAATTTAAGACATATATGTGGAAGTAATATGTAACATGTACATATACAAAGTACTGACTTAATTCAATTTAATCTTAAATTTGTATTGATGATCATATATGTCATATCACTTTTAATGACTCAAATACCTAGGTCAAAAGTATTTTTTAAACAGTGGTAAAATTGGGCAATGCAAGATGTTTCAACAAGGTTTGTATATCATTGTTATGGCGAGTGGTGTCTGTCTGCCGCTATCTTATAAATTAATCTTGGTACTTAGTCACTTTTAAATAAAAAGCTCACTTTGAGAGCCATGTTAAGGTTTTGTAAATCTTTAAAATATATTTTACTACAGCAATTATGATATTTTAAGTAATATTTTACAAAAGTTTGGAAGATAATATCATATTAGGTTAGGTTTTCCAATAGGTTGGATTAGACATCTATTATGTGCGAAGAAAATTTCAATATTACCAAATCTTTTTCACAATACTTAAGTGAAACTTATGATTCAAAAAAGTTTTTTTCCAACCAATTTTAGAAATCCACGCATCAAAAGTTGCTTGGTATTATGAAGTTTTTGAAAATGCATGGATTTCCAAAAATATAAGAAAAGAAATTAAAGTTATGAATAAAAATTCAAAAACAAGCACAACCCAAACAAATTGTATTTAGAGAATTTGAATAATAATTAGTACTCCCAACTATTTAATTACATCTCAAGCACTAAGTACTTCCAGAAATTTAAATTAATAAAATACAACATCAATAAAAATATTTATTATTTCTAATCAAAGATTATTAACAAAGTCATGTTACATTTTTTGTCATATTCAAGTACATTTAGTAAGATTATAATAAACAATAATCATCAGAAGTAGTATGTGTATGTGAGTTTAAATTCTAAATGTTGAGTGTTTGTGTTTCCGCTGCCTGTTGTCCATTACAGTACCTATACCATTGTAAAATTAAGTATACATTATCAAAATATGTAGAGTTTACTCTAAATAACAATTATTTCTTTCTTTGTGGAATAAATTTGAAACTAATTGTTCCTGAAACTTACTGACATTAGTTTAAATCAAAATCTGAGCACTTGTATGTACTATTATTAACATAAATATGGTTAATTTAGATATGATACAAAACTTGTAAATTTACATTTAAACAAAATTCAAGTTGCAGAAAAGCAATACAAATTTAGCTACCCATATTTAAATTACTTATTGACATTGATGTTCAGTAGACAACAAACTAATATGTAAATTTTCAACACTAACAATTTGACCAATTTTCTTTGCATTACTGTGAATGATATGGTTAAATGCAGTTAAATGGTTACTTATAAACAATTGGCATGAATACATAATTTAGCTACCCATATTTAAATTACTTATTGACATTGCTGTTCAGTAGACAACAAACTAATATGTAAATTTTCAACACTAACAATGTGACCAATTTTCTTTGCATTACTGTGAATGATATGGTTAAATGCAGTTAAATGGTTACTTATAAACAGTTGGCATGAATTAATAATTTAGCTACCCATATTTAAATTACTTATTGACATTGCTGTTCAGTAGACAACAAACTAATATGTAAATTTTCAACACTAACAATTTGACCAATTTTCTTTGCATTAAGGTGAATAATATGGTTAAATGCAGTTAAATGGTTACTTATAAACAGTTGGCATGAATAAATAATTCAAATGAATTAAATACAACTGATTTCATGGCTAAAAATAAATAAAGGGGATGTAGAAAACGTTTTCAGTCTAAAAATATTTTCAAATAATATCCTAAAAAATAAATTTTAGGCCTAACAACAAAATTGCATACACAACACTTGGTAACATTCATAAAATCTAAAAAATTGTAAATTTAACAAAGTTAGCAAGTGGCTTACGGTGGTGATGGAGGACTATCCATGAAGACAGTCATCTGGTCGCCAGCAGTGATCCGTAAGTTGCGATGTTCCATGTCCCGGTCAACACTGAACTGTGCCATCTTGCCGAACCTCTCGGACAGTGTGAGCCGCGGTCCCGGGGACGGTGAGCTTGACCTCTCTGACTCCGACTCAACCTTGATACCTCGCCGTCGGCCAATCTACAATGTTAAGAATAAATTCCATGGTAATATACAGGTTTAACTTTATAACAAGATGTTGGCACACTTGACTTGTTTTTATCACTTGGTAGGAATACTAGTCAATTCATGATTTGTTCTTATAAATTATTTGTAATCAAATATAACTTTAGAAATATTTATAAAATTAACATAAATAAGTTAAGTAAATAACACTGACAGCAAGAATTGTTAAAGAACAGAAAACACTACTAACCACATTTATTCAATCATAAGCTTTTTAACATAAACAGTTTCATCTGTTTCATCAAAGTAGATGAGCCACTGTATGATCTAATCCACTAAGTAAATATTTACACTTAAAGAAAGATTTAAAAGAGTCCAACATACCTTAAGAACTTTTTCCTTTTCTCTTTTACGACTTTTGTTTTTCCTCCTTGGCTTTTCGACAACAGTGGTTGGTCTTGAGCGTGGTACGGAGAATGAACGAGATCTGTAATTAAATTTTTATTCAGTTAATAATGTAAATTTCAATTTTACTGTCTTTTCTAAAATATAAATTAATTGGTAACCACTGGTGGTGGATTTAGTTTTGTTGCCTTTCTACAGAATAGACACTGAATCAAGAGTGGTCTTTGACCTTAGTCCCTGGCATAGGGGTTTAACTCCTGTGCCTGGGATTTATTGGTATGATATGATAGTAACGAGTCTGGCAGAGTCTGCTGGCAAAAACGCTAATTTTAAATTACACAATGTGGCAGAAACTTTTGTTTATCTCCTCTTACTTACCAAGACTAATATATTGCTACCTATATTTACAGTAAACATGTAAGACTAGAGAATAAAGTAATTTTACAACACAATTATCTGACCTAGAACGAGTAACAGGTGGCCGAGGAGATGGAGGTCTTGCTCGCTCCTTGTCCTTGGCATGACCTCGGTCTCTCGTTCTGTTCTTAGGGGAACACACCGAGCAGGACTCATCAGAACAACTGCTCATTGAACTGCCGCTTACACTCTCTGAGCGACGCTGGAACACATTAACTCTATGTTATCATTAGGCCTCTCAACTTTTATGGAGAACTACAAAAATCAATTTGAGTAAATATTCAGTACATTACGCAATGAGTGAATGTGACCACAGTCTTGGTAAGGTGGCTTCAGGGAAATTTTGTGATGTTAGTTGGTGATTAGCCAACAAACATAATTCAACTTGAGCACAAAATTTATCTAGAGCAACAGTAATTCCACTCATTTTAAAATTTTATGAAGACATTCATATTTGTAGCTAAAACTTCAAAGAAAAGTAATCATGAATAACGATCCAAGAGCTGAATAACGATCCATTTCATAATGGCAACAATGTTAGTTTACATTACAAAAATTCACTACCACTTAGCTTAGCATTAGCTTAAATCAATGAAGTTATGTTATCATTGCTTAAGTTTTCAGCTGATGACAACAGCTGAAATTAATAGTTCATTCTTGGATTAATTTTTTACTAAACCAACTTATATAAAGTGAGAACAATTAATTTAAGAATACAAATCCTCTAATTGTAAGTTTAATATATGGTTTTTGGCTACAATATATACAATTAAAAGAATAATTTGGCAAAATAACATATGCACGCAAATAAATTTCATAGCAATGGTCCAAACGACCAGTTAATAATTAAGCTGTTGTACCTTCCATCAGCAGTTATTTACTTATGACTCAACAGAGTTTATTTTTTATAAGTGATGACACTCAGTAGATATTTATTATTTGTCATAGCAAAATAATCTTGGCATTAATAGTTCATTTAAAAGTAATCCGTATTTTACTATAATATATATTTCATACATTCCCATTTATGAGCTGTTACAGTTTGACAATTTTTTATGACTGCTATTTTAAAACCAGAGATATTTTTCTGAAACGTTTTAACAGATATGTACAAGACATAATTTTTTTTACACAAACCGACAGAGGGTAAATTAAGTAAGATAGGACTATACTAAGATTTTGATCAAACCAATCTTAGGCTCTAGTCTCTAATCTAATCAATCTATTGTTATTTTAAAATTCTATGTACAACCATAAAATTTAATATTATAAAACTACTTCTGCAATTATAAGTAACTTGGATTCTTGCCGCTTTGATGTTAATAATGCCATATCATTTATATTTATCATTTCATTATCATATCATTAATATTTCAATTCATTTCATTTTAAGACTGAAAAATACTAATTCCAAGAGTCCAGCCAACCAAACACTTACCCCAGGAATCAGGTGGAACTGATAAGCTATATTTTCAAGTCTACTAAGAAATAGATCGTAGCTGATGAATTGTATGCTTCAGTCGCCTTCAATCAATAGAGGAGTCCTCTCTGTATGTGCGTAAGCCTGGTATAGTGTTCATCTAAGGCTTTCCTAATCTTCTAAGTGAACATGCCTCAACAATAATGTAATGGTGGCAGAAAACCAGTCTTACCTTCACTGCTCTTAATGTAGCCAAACAATAATACTACAATCAAAACTTGGCTCTAAATGAGGGTAAAACAAAGAAAATTCGATTTGGTAGAGTCAAGAATGAAGATTTTAAAACTACTAATTTTGCAGGTGGTATAAGAGACTAAGTACATTGGAATATTTTAGCAATGCTCCATCTTGTACATCACATGGATATTGTCTGCAACAGCCAAAATTACCTTTTTTGAGTTCCATACAGACTGTTTGTAAGCAAAGGATCATTTATTGGAAATCCTAATAAGGCTAAGACATATCAGAGAAAGTACTGGTAAACCTAGAGATGACTGTAGACACACATTTCAAGAGCACCGTGTTCGAACTGTAGCTGCTTTGTTTATATTTCAATTTATTATTTACGTTCTCACAAGCAGTGCTTCACAGAAATTCATAACTCCAACAACAGAAATGCTATAAATTTCAACATCCAACCCCATAGACTGGTAATTTTTGTGAGTAAACCCTCTTACACAGAAGCAAAGTTCTTCAACCTTCTTCCAAGACATTTTAAAAAAGAGAAGAGGCTGCTGATACTGATGAGACACCTTGTGATCTGGCTAACTGATATGATCTCCTACACACTTGAAGAATTTATCACCTGGAACAATCTAAAACCTTATGATCTATTCACTTTATGTATTAAAAACACATACCATATTCAAGATGCATGAATAAAGTTTGGCTTAATAATATTCCTCTAATAAATGTTCAGTTTTATTTCGCATAATTCCCTATCCAGATTGTTTTTCTATAAATTATATTTACCCTTGGAGGAGGAGAAGGAGGTCTCCTTTGCTTGGATATGGACGATCTTGGTCGACCAGGGGGTGTTTTAGGTCTTCCTCTTGTGTTAGGTGACCTCGGTCTAATGTTGGGTGACCTTGGTCTTGCATTAGGTGACCTGGGTCTAATGTTGGGTGATCTGGGTCGTGTGTTAGGAGATCTTGGTCTCGGGTTGGGGGATCTGGGTCTGGCATTTGGTGACCTCGGTCTCTGATATGGTGATCTAGGCCTGGGCCTTGGTGATCTTGACCGCCTTCTGGGATCCTTGGGCTTTGGAGATTTTGGTCTCGGAGATTTAGGTCTGGGCGACTTCGGGCGAGGTGATTTAGGACGATCATTCTTGCTGCGAGAAGTGCTTGAGGACACTTTGTCTACCTTGCTACTGCTGCTCTTGCGTGGAGGAGAAGGTGGGCGAGTGCTAAGGGGTGGGGACTTTGGACGAGGAGGTGGAGTCTTAGGCCAATTGGTCCGGTTCGGAGATCGAGATCTTGACCTGCTTCCTGAAGGACTTTTGCTGCCATATAACTCCTTAAAACCACTGTGCCTCCACCTAAAAAAGGAGACACATAGACAATAGACAAATCTCTTTATTTACATGATCGTAAAGAACAGTATAGTGTCAAATATTTAAAACAGTCATAACTCAGAAATAAACTTTAGAAGAGATAAGTAGAGCAATTTTGGAAAAGTTCATCTGAGATGTGCACTCCTTGCTCTTTCAATAAATTCATCCAGGCTGTAGATGGTTTCGGAGATGAGCCAGCTACGTAGTCTCTGCTTTAAGGAAATGTGATTCCCCTTCTTGATTTCAGGTGGTAGCAAGTTGTATAGCTTTGCACCAGCGTAGGACGGTTTCATGGCGAAAAGGCTCATTTTGTATGCTGGAAGGGCAAAATCATCCGCAAATCTGGTGTTGTGGTTGTGAGCATTGGCGTTCCTGGGCAACCCAAGGCTACTGGCATACAGGATGACTTCCATTATGTATAAAGATGTAACAGTTAAAATTCCCAATTGCTTAAAAGCAATTCTGCAGCTCTCACGATATTGAAGACTGGCCATGCACCTAACTGCCTTCTTCTGGAGTACCAGCACCCGCTGGAGGTTACTGGCAGAGGAGGCACCCCAAAGAATGATCCCATACCTGGTGTGGGTCTCGAATAAAGCAAAATAGGCACATTATACAATCTATGCATTTTAATGCATATCAACCCAGATATAGTAGTGTTCAGAACAAAAGATGCTTCAAAGTGAAGCTTGAATAAAGTTATATGATTTTATATCAACATATGGCATTGATGATTGTAGCTCATTTTTATATGAAATCTACTAGTCTTACTGCACTTAGAAAGGTTACAATTATAACAAAAATCACTAAAACTGTTCAACCCTATCGAATGCTCTCTTGACCAACATATATTACCATAAGATTCAATAAATAAGTAGTCTATGAAAAAACAACTAGATTATACTTAGATTCTCTAAGATGAGGTTTTGTGAAAATAAGTATATTTATGTACGTTCCACAAAAAAATTTAGTTTTACTTTCATTGCATACATCTAGCCCATCCTGACCTGTTGGGGTCCTTTTCTTCTACTTCAATAAGCTTCTTATTCCAGTAGTCACTCTTATCAGGGCCCTCCTTACGAGCTTTCTTCATGACGTTATCCAACTCCCTGCGCCTAGGAGGTGAAGCTGCAACAAACACCTTACCATACAACTAGAATATCTAAAAATAGAGAAACAACATTTATAAATTATGCTAATAACAGACATGGTAGCTAACCAAACAAAAACATCAAAAAATTATTTTTGTTTAAGCAACATTATTTTAGGGCATAAATATTGTGAACCAATATTCAAATACCATTGATTTACTAAGACATCAGGGAGAGGGGATCGAGCCTCATGAGTATGTAAAGAAAAATTGGCAGTAACTTACATCAGGAAATATTCTCCACCTCCCTCCCTGACATAATAAAAGTGGAGTATGAACACCTCAAGAAAATGTTAACATTTGAAATGCAAAATTGAAATTTTTTGGATTTTTAAATAAAATGCAATATTAAAATTTGTTTGATTTTTCTAATATCATTTACTGGAATTTAAATTTACTCATGTTCTAATATATTACAAGACTACTTAGCAAACAAGTAAGTAAAATGATGCATACTTTTATATACACATAGAACATTTTATGAATATCTTGTGTCCTGTTACATCACATTACGACTCATAAAATGCTTGCTACATGCTTTTAAAGACAACAAAATACACATCACCTGATATTTATATACATAGTACTTTCTTCTGTAACCGCTAAAATATTTTAAGTGGAAGACAAGCAGCAAGATAATTGTACTGCATATGTCTTTCTTCTCCCAGATAGACAGTGAGAGAGAAGAATGGATATGGTGCAGACTCTACACATAGTGTATGCTGTTGTTGACCATCAGAGAGAGAGGTGTTTGCTTTTACTGTCTATCTGAGTGTGAGAGGGTTTCAATTTTAACAATGATTATTATTTAATATAATAACAAAATTAATGTTTCTAGTTTTTATTCTGTCTACTTAAATTAAAATTGTAAGGCAGTGATGATTCAAGGTTTTAAAATCATATTAAATTCTTTTTTTATTTAGGACTACTTAAATCTCTGACGGGCAATCTACGAGGCATGTTCAGAAAGTAAATAACATTTCATTCTAATGGTGTTCCGCACATGCGCACTAGTTGACCTGGTTCACTGGCTATTGACTCACACCATTTTAGTTGTACTACATTGTATTTTCTGTATTCTCTGAATGTTTAAAATGTTTAAGACAATTAGTGATCCCGCCAATTGTGAGATTCGTTCTGTAATAAGATTTTTGAACACAAGGAATGTGAAACCAGCTGAAATTTATCGTCAGATTCGAGATGTTTACGGGAAAGACGTGATAAGTGAGAAATGGTTAGAATGTTCAATGGCTTTTGAACAAATGTGCATTATGAGAATCGGAGCGGTCGGCCTTCTCTTGTCACCGATGATCTGGTAAGGGCAGTTGACGAAAAAATCCAAGAGAACAGACGTTTCACTATGACAACGATATCTGACGATTTCCTACAAATTCCACATACTCCTTTATACAAAATTGTTACAGACCGCTTATGTTATCGTAAGGTGTGCTCCCGATAGGTTCCAAAAATGCTCACTGACGTGCACAAAACGAGACTCGGAAGTGCTTTGACTTTTCTCACACGGGAAAGTGATGATGGTGAGGATTTTCTAAACAAAATTGTGACAGGTGATGAAACTTGGATCCATCATGTCACACCAGAATCCAAATGGCAGTCAATGGAGTGGCAATACACACAATACCCGAGGGAAAAAAATTTCAAGACCACAATGTCTGCACAAAAAATCATGTGCACTGTCTTTTGGGGTCGGAAAGTTGTTTTGCTGATTGATTTTCTCTCAAGAGGTGAAACTATTAATGCGGCGAGGTATTGCTAATCCTTAAGAAAACTAAGGGGAGTAATTCAAAACAAACGGAGAGAAATACTTATTAACGAAATTGTGTTGCTCCATGACAAAGCTCCTCCCCATACCGCTGGTGACACTCAAACATTTGTTTGACAATTTCATTGGGAGCGGTTTGGTCGCCTGCTCTACAGCCCGGAATTGGCACCATCTGACTACCACTTGTTCCTGCACATGAAGCACAAGTTAGGCGGCCAACGCTTTGAACCGACTATGAAGTGAAAACTGCCATGGAGTCGTGGCTACATTACTTGTCAAAAAAATTGTTTAAGGTTTGGGCTTACATGTAGGAATAAAATTGTGATGGAAAAAAATTGTTTTACTTTTTTTTCCTCGTAAGTTCACTTGGTGTAGAACTGTGAGGTATTGTGAGTGTCTTAAATAGTAATTTCGCAAATTACTGTGACATTTAATTGATTAATTTTTTAACATTTCAGTGCCTTGATAAATTGGACCATTTTGTTGTTACTTTTACTATTTAACCATTACTTACTGTCAATAAACCTTCTCAGCGGGCCGCACAAAACACTGGATCTAACCATATCAGAATTGTTTTTAAACATGTACTTTTAGGAAAAATAACACTAAAAATATTTTTGCTATTCGTAGTAGGCTTGTAGCAATTTAATTTCTATGATAAACAATGACAATCTGAACAACATACAACAATACTTACATGAAGTGTTGTTTGAGTAGGAATCCATCCGAAGACGGGAGGGCTCCTGACTCCTTCGCCGAGAGGACATTGCCTATTTTCATAAAGTCAGCTTTAGGAGAAATTCATTAAATTACTTCAATATACTATTACATTGTTATAATATTAATTGTATTAGTTAGTTTATTGTACACTGTGTTATGGTAACATAATTAATTTGGTTACAATCTTAATATAATAAAAACAGGATGTCTAGCAAATTTAAATATTAGAAACTGTATATAAATGAAATATATTGTAGGCTAATCACTGAAATAACTTAATTGCTGGCACATCCTAATAGTCTTGTCATATAAAAGAATAATGTCATGGTAAATCACAATTTAAATTTATTGGTGAAATAGCAAAATTATAGATATGATACTCAACTTAACAAATCCTGCTGCAAAAATTCATTAAACACACATTATACACAATATTACAAGAGTCAAATATCTTTAAAGTTTGACTTGTCACAATAAGTTTATACATGCTACATACTCAAAATATCAAATATTACATCTCACCACCTAATTTAAAAATGTCATGCACCAATATCAATAATGATTACATTAAATCTGTTTGTGCCCTATTGGAAGTTGATCATCACATAACTTTTGATAACATTGCATTACCGATGTCTTGTTACCAAGGAACAGAAGATGAGTTACGGAAAAGATATGTTAGTCGTTTCTGAATTTCAATGAAGAAAATTTGTTCTTATACTATATTTAAGAAAAACTTGATTCACCACTAAATCCCAGAACAAAGAGAGAATGGGAGATACTGGAAAAAAGAATGGAGTGGGAGATACGGGTTATGACACATACAAAAATAGGTGGAAATTGGGTTTTGGAACTAAAAAGTGGCTATTTATTAATTGATTATGTTAACAAAGGATGGTAGTTTTATACTACAGCCAGTTGTTATCATTGCCTGAACAAGAAAAAAACACTACCCCAACAATGTATTCATCCATTTCCACAGAAAACTTAATTTTTATTAAATTCACCTAAATCTTGTTCTACCCTTTTTTTTACTTGCATTAACACCTTCATAACTTTTTCCTTTTATACACTTTTCTCCAAAATAAAACATGATCATAATGTTATGTCTGTTACTGAGGTCTGTATACAGTGGAAGTAGTGAATAACAAAAAAAAAAAATTTAATGGGTTCTAACTTCCAAACCAATAGGTACAATAGACAATAAAATAGTGGAGAATGCTAGTTTTAACATACAAATACATTATCCATTTAAGAGTTTAGCACGGAGGTTTCTTTATCACATCTTTCGGTAGAAAAAATGTTTCAAATTATTATGAATTCTTTATTTTACACTATAAATTGTAGTTAGTTATAAACAGAACAATAAACAAATTCAAGACAAATTGCTATAATTTCATCTGTCAATGAGTTTAAATAAATGTTTGATTTACCAAGATGTGACGGACAGTATTAGCTTATAAGTGAATCAATATCATACCAAAATCAATAAGCATACTTTGTTAACCCTTTCGATCCCAATCATTTTTTTAAAATTATTTCTAGAAAATATTAGTGGTTTTGTAAAGTAAGGTCTATTAAAAATCCCAGCAGTTTTTGTTCACTTTGCAAAAATTGTTATAGCTAGTTTTCTTATTTATTAAAATTAATGTTCAATATCTAAAGTCAACACTAATCAGATCACTTTATTAAAAAAAGTATATTTATAATCAAATAATTATCAAAGTTTCCTAAAAAATACTAAATTTTGTATGGATTTAGATCTATGGCTTTTTAACCACACAAACTTTGCACTACTTAAAAAATGAAACCAAATAATATTACCTCAAATATCAAAACACTGGAATAAAACTAACTGAAACGTGTACAGACATAATTTTACAAACAAACTTAATTTAATACAAAAGAACAATGTAATAACACATTCAACAATCAACTGAATAGTTTGAGTTGTTATTCACAGCTAACTTGCACAAAAAAGATTATTCAAGTTGTTACACCATTATTATTTTAAAATGGAATTGTACAAACCATGTTTTGTAAACGTTTTTGGTATCCAAGAAAAAAAGTGTGATTTGTTTTACAACTTATAGCAGATATTTTGTGAACAACCATATAAAAGTAGGCTGGGATTTTACAAAAATATAAATATATCCATGTAAGCGTAAAATGAGATTTCATACTTATATTTTAGATGTCCGTATGTAACCTAATGAACTTGGAATCGATAAGGTTATGTAGCTTAATCTTCAAAGAGAATAGATTTTGTCTACATCAAAAACATCACACGCTAATAGAACACTTAACTACCATTTACAATATTACCGCTTAACTTATAAGAAATACATAGACTAGAATTAACTTTGATGTCTATAAACTTAATTCATATACTTGTTGTAGCACCCTATGTTTCATAGACTTCTAAAGATACCTTACCAAAGTTTAAGAGCAGTGTATCCAATGCCATGGCTTAAGGTGACAGACATGCAATGAAATTGGATGCAGCACCACTGGTCAGCAGCTGTACCCATGGCTATGCAGCACGCTCAGACAACCCGCGCGACGAGTTACGACGACACTTCCGAACGCAATTTTGGTTGTGATTTGCACAAACTACACCGAGCCGATAAGTTTGAGTCCCAGTTTATGTAAAATTGTCCAACGAATACGCCCGTTCAATGTAACATCACGTTTGGATTTTCTTCGGAACACATATTTGAACCGACGCTTGGTTTGCGGCGGCGGGTTCGCGAACACAGTCGGACGAAAGTAACGACAAGAACCGAATTCCGCACCGACCATTTTAATGATATCGTATTCGCACACGAAAACAACCAGATATCACAAATGGGTTTTAACTGTTCTATTGTGTGGTGACTATCACACTGTATCTTCATTTTCAATGGTGTCACGATCAATCTTCATTCTTGAACAATCTGATGAATCCTTTACATTCCTGGCATCATACAAAACCAGGAATAAGGAGGAGAGGTTGAGAGAGCTTCCAAACAGTAGTTTAGCATGGGAAGAACAGACAGCAAACATATCTCACCTAGGAATGTATTTTTACCATTTTATTAATAGTTGTTTATGTTAGTAAGAGTAAAAAAAGATAATATTTACTTTAGCCACATTGCCTAAAACTATCTAAGTACAACCAATTTATACAATTTCTGAAATAGTAATTTTATTTCCAGAAAGAATTTTAGGCAACCACAAAACATATATGGATAAAAATTATTAGAGTTTTAATTTTAAGTTATATCTCAATTAGTCCATCAATCCTGGTGACACACAAGAATCGGGGGTTTCTAGGTGGGGGAGGATAACAAACTAACAATGTATAAGAGGTGGGGATAACTATATATATTTTACTGATCGCTACTATCTTGAGGGATGTTTACTGTCTGTCGCCATTAGCGCAAGACAGCACCTACAGTGCTGCCGTAGTCGGCACTTATGGACAGAGGCATTACTGTTAGCCTGTTCCATTATTAGTGCCTTTAACTTGATAACAAAAATTAAGTGGCTAAAATAAACATTTACTAAAAATAATAATAAATTGTTACTTAAGCCATTAGTAACTTAATGTAAATTTGTACAGAATTATCTAATTGGATTTGTTATCATAAAGTTATTTTTTTTGTTGGCATTTATTTGTAGCTGTAGTTTATTGATCTTGAGTTTATCCCTCTAAGAACATCACTCTCAAATACTTTTACTTCCTCAAGTTTATTCGTGGAATTGATTGGATAAGTCTTATTTTAAAGGTATAATTGATACAAATAAAAAACTTAGATTTTTTTCAAAAAGTTTAAACTTTTTTCAGGGTTTAAGCTATGATTGAATTTGTCGCATTTTGCAAAACAAGCAGAGAAAATGCGATGAAAAGCTAAATCACGACGAAAGTAACAAACTAACCACAAAAAAAGTATATCGCATTTTGAAAATCAGTTTATAGCCTTAAAAATATTGATTTTCAATTATAAGATCATACATTTTCTCATCACAGTTAAATTATTCATTGTTAAACCTGCCATTTGGAGGCCTAGAGAGCTCATATGAAAAAAGCTTATGGGAAATGGTCTAATATATTAAAACAATATTTAATTTATTATATCTCCTACTTGCACTGAATTGCGCGAGTGGACCACGCATGATCGTCGTAAAATTGCCCTCGACAGTCTGACGGTTTGCGTGTTCCAACAAGCATGTACCAGCCGTGGCAAAAAACAAAATCTGTTTAACTAAGTTAAAGTGATGTTAAAAAACAATAGTTTTAAATTGTGTTTACAAAAATAAATTGCCTTTAAAACAAATATAATGACTATAAGCTCAATAACGTAACCAATGCTGAGTTTTGTTTTAAACGAACCTGTTTAAGAATGAAAGTTAAAATGGTTTACGAACAACTGGTTCGACAACTTTATCCATATAATTCAAAAATTCTAAAACTATATACTCCAAGTACTCTTGTACATATGTGGTATAAGGCTTGAGTTGTTATAGGATGTTCAAAATTGTAATTTGGTTGAAAAGCACTAAAATATACAATTTTTCGTTCCTACCAGCATAAAAACTTAAATTTAATACTTGTAAACAATTTGATTTATGTCTAGAGGCAAAAATAAACGAATTAAATTTGAATTTAACTCCCGTAATTTTTGCTGAACTAGTTAGTTGTGGTTAACGTTCAAACTAGGTTATCTATACTTTTTGATGTGAGAGCAGTATCAAACGAACAGCCGTGCTTATTGTTACGACAGCGGTGCTGATATGCAGTGGCTGACACACGTACAAAGAAAAACAAACGTTGTACGCTTCTAAACGTCTTGCTTTGGGGTCTGCAACTAGTACCGGAGATTTTTTGAGGTTATGTTATAGTCTGATTTTATTTTGAAATGACAAACATTCGTAAAAAGTCAAGTATAACCAATTTAAGCAATTTGTTAATGATGGAGATCATTAAGGTACTAATAAAACACAATCCATTTCAATGAGGTTTAAACATTGGTGTTTACAAAACAAAGAAGACTACGGATTGATTGGTTGGTAGGGCCTAGTTCGTTTTTTTTAGAAATAATGTCAAAAGTAACTTTTTTCATAAAAAAACCATATTATTTAGTTTAATTTAATGTATTTACATTAAAAGAAGAGTTAGTTTTACTGTATATGTACCTGTTTTACATATAAGTTTAAAATGTTATTTTCTAACTATGCTGCTTTTAATAAAACCTCTTTAAAAATGTTTTAATTACTGAGGTTCTGGAGGATAAAGTATTATAGAACTTCAGACTGTTTTTCGAGTGTTATTGTATTATTGTAATCCCCTGTAAAACACCATTGCTATTAATAAGTGCTACAAGACAAATATTTTTCCTAAAATGTCTGCAAAGCTTATAGCATTTTTGCTACGAAAATTTTAATCTCAGCTTAAACCCTGACTCTTTTTATATTCAGACAATGATGTAAGAATATTAAGCATTCTTTTTCTGAATAACCAATAAGAGTTTTGTCAATACTTAAAAGCATATATACAATATTTTACATATCATCTTGCACAATTTTACAACTAAAACTGATTATGTATATGTATGACTGTATTTAAGATTTAATTACCTGAGATTTTTCAGGGAATTTAGTCAAGATGGCCACTAAGTAGTGAGGCTGAACTTAAGGAGGATATAAGTGTTCACTTGTGGCTTTATGATCTTGAGTTATAAGTAGATGACCAGATACAAAAATTGGGCCTCATACCCACATTATTAGAAATTAAAATAAAGAATCAGAAAAGATAAAAAAATATTTGATGGTTATTTTAATAAAATTATTTATGTTAAAAATTAATTTAAAGTTGACAGTTATACATAACAGCACCAACATAAACATTCAAAATCAAATAAATTAAAACAAACGAAATGGGAATTATAACTAAAAGCAATGTTTTATGTAAGATATCAAAACAATAATGTATACTGTTTCGCCCTAGAAGTGGCAGTGTCAAATGTAATTGCAGATGTTTGCTAGTTGTGCACTTCATCATTTAAAAATCCTATACCAGATGACCAAAAAAGAAACTTGTTGGTACCACTGCAAATTTACTATGCATGAAAACAATAGGTCAATATATTTTGCAATATCTACTAATAAAATATTGTTACAACAAAACTTAAAAATACCTTCATTAATCTCAAAGAGGCTTGTAAGACTTCATGTGAACGAGGTTTGTTTCATTGAAGTGAAAAATAAAATGTTGTGGTATCAAATTTCATCAATGAGATCTGAAAACTGAGGCTGGTGAATTGTGAGTCATGCAATGTCCTTCTGTCTGTTAGCTTCCCTTCATAAGAGTGACAAAACACATTTGTAACATTTTGTTATGCTACAATGTCTTTTATACATCCTCATGACATTAAGCTACAAGAGACATAGCATAGTCATTATTTACTTTGCAAACTTCCAGTATTTTAAGATGATTAATTTGAAAGTTTGTTTTAAAGGTTGAGTTCGTGATAAACATTCTAGTAAAAATTTGTTATAAAGATTTATTGTTTCACATGATATGATAAAAATGTCTTATTTATGTTACTAACCACTTAAAAAAGCGAATTTTCTAGGCAACTACCCTATGCAGCTTGGACGTTTACATATTGAAATTAGCATACGCCAGTTATGTAAAAATAACAAAATATGCTCAATTAAATCTGTTAAATTAACTTGTGGTTGACAAAATTACATGCCCAGGATAATGGACTTAAGAAGCTCCATCAGGAGACTAATACCGAATTTTTGAACCGTGCAGTCAAAATAAAGTTAAGGTGGTAATTTAATATTTTTTTCATATATATTTATAAGCTCCTAAAACTTAATACTCGAAAACCGTACACACTTGTACCTATCATGTACAAAAATTTTGTCTTAATTGGATTACAATTTTTCTAGCTATGAATTTTCAAAATTGCAGTTTGGATGAAGAGCACAAAATAACCAGTACATTTTTCGTTCTTATCTATACAAAAACTGGAAGTTTTATTTGTAAATAATTGACTTTATACATCTAATCGCAGAAATAAATAAGCTAAATTATAATATAACTTCTCCTATTATTGTAAATATATTAGGTTACTTTATGATTAACGTTCAAACTCAGGTATCTAACCTATGTTGAGATGTGTCACCAGTACTCATTGAGGAGGTATCATAGTAACCTACTTTTTATGTAGGCATACCTAAATATTCTTTTAAAAATATTATACTCCGCAGTTAAAATAGTAAATTAATACAAAAATTACTTTAAAGAGGTAAAAAGAGTATTACAACTCCATTTCAGACTAGACTTAAACATGTTAAGAATATTTAACAATAATGAGAAACTAACTTAAAACGGAACATTTAAGCATTTCAAATCCGGTCGAACTTGATTAGCAATGTGTACCCTAGGCCTCACTGTGGCTCCCTGAGGCTGAAATTGTAGATCTCAAGTATAAAGATAAAATTTTAAAACTGGGAGATAAATGTTTTTGTTTTTCTGACCCATTGTTATCTGCATATTGATTTATTATGTTTCAATTGATTGTAAGTGGACGCAATATGAACCCTATTTGGGCATTTGTTTTTCATTAACACAATTTTTCTGTTTTTCGCACTTGGCTTTATTAGTAATTAATAATTACTTAGTAAGTACTAAGTTACACCTAATTACTAAGTACTTAATAGGAATCAACCTTATTTACTCTTAGGGCTAGGCCAATATACATTTTTATTTGGTAATTTAATCATATTCGACATGAACATTAACTTAATTTTTATATCCAAATTAGACAAAAATGAAACCCATATTTAAGAGTGATATAGTCAAGTTAAAAAGAAAAAGAACATTTCATTAGTAGAGCAGTTCTGTCATGTCTCAGGGTTAACCCTTTGATGCGGTAATTATATCTTAATTGAATCTAACGACGAAATTGATGAACATTGTTTGAGTCGATCGGCTGGCCGTCTGCTGTCTGTAGACTGGCAACAACATTAAGTTGCTTTTACACTAGCAAGTAAAGTTGCGAGAGAATTTGCACAAATACTGTAGCATTATGTGAACAAGATAAGCAGGTTTACTCACGAGAACTGTCACAAGTACTTTATACAGTTCTATCTCTGGTTTTTCTGGGAGTCAAGACAATGCCTGTTCACACACGGCAGTTATGTTCGGCAATGTGAGGAGCAATCGTTCAAAGACCAACTGAGGTCTAGGCTGCGATACGAGCGGTAAGTTGTGAGCGCTGGATCGAGTGGTGTCTTAAAGTTTAATGTTTGTGTTGTACATATGGAGAACACTGCACAAGCCATGGCAGACGTCAGCAGCAGGCAGTACCACATAAGCATTCTGGTGTACTAAAAAAAAGGGGTTGCGCCTCTTATCAAGCTGTCAAAAATTATAAGTATTCAACGAACCGAACTCTTAAGCCTGTTTATAACTCTATACACTTTAGGCTTGTGCTACCTATTTAACACACGTCTTTTCAAAATACTATTTTCATTCAAGAATAAGAGTTGGGCAACTTCGTCCAGAGACCCCACTTCGGCGACTGAATAATTTAAGTACAAAAATTTTCTTTTTGTATCGTGGTCATTACCGCTCTGCCGCTTTACAGTGTACTGCTTGTTTAGGGCCAAACTCTGACGGTCAGCCGATTTCAATTGTCCAAGCCATTATGTATTTTTATTTGGGGAGAGGAGGAAGGCTTGCCGCGGTACAGGAGTACAACTAACCAAGATAAAATCCACTACACTAGTGGAAGTAACCTTAGATCAGCCGGCATCAGATTGGAGCGCACGAACATATGCCGATCTTCATTCACAATATCATGAACCACATCGCATAAAATATGATGTTTCGAGATTAAGCAGTTCTTGATTTAAGAAGCTGTCAGATTATATCTTAATTTTACAAGTTCTTTTAAAAAGTTAGATGAAAGAATTGTTTTTGAAATTTTCCCGGTTCTCAGGAAAATTCCTGGTTTCCTCGTGTCAGATAGCCACCCTGTAAAATCATGTGTTTCGTTATTGACTAACGGTGGCAAGAACAGTGACGTGCATGTCTTCTTTGTTTCACAAGCATTCATATGTGTATCCTTGGAAATATTTAAGGCATGTAAATGTTATTGTTTTTTTATATTAATTATATATTATATTTTAATTTGTAAATTATATTAATATTAATTTCTTAAGATTGAAAACTAGCAAAAACGTAATGTTCTTTAAAACATCTATTATATTATTTTGTCTGATATTTTGCTTTCAGTCCTTTGGATGGTCAAGAATATCGATCATTTCTTATCATTCAATAATCATCACATGGTTGTGTTGGTCGCCGCTTATTATACTGCACTCAAAGTTCTTTGAAGTTAAGAGGGTATTAACTTAGGTTCAATTCTGGTTATCTGGTCTATAATAAGACTATTAACTTTTTTACATTTTCAGCACCAAAATTCATGGTACTAATATCAGGTTACATTGTCAGAAAAGTATGTGTTTTTATATTATTATTGTTGGTGTTCTAAAACCCAATATAAATATTGGGTGAACCAAGGCTAAGAAATGCAACGCATTAGCTAGGTAGCCTAACCTCGGTTACTATTCCTCTTACTGATTATTTGAGGAATATAAGCATTTAAACAGACTCTGAATTTAACTAAGCTTAACTTACTTCATTCCAGTGCATAAAGTTACCCATTTTGGATACAAGTGTAAGGTCATTATGCTATAGTATATAAAAATTAGTTAGCTTATAGGCTGTTTGTTTTGATCATTTTTATAATCTATTTTCTTAACTTGAATATCTATCCAAATATGGGTTTCATTTTCAAAATTCAGATTAGTCTAGGCTAAAATATTATATATCTAAGTTAACATAGAGATGACTAAAAGAACTTCATCTGCTTTTTCATTCAGTCATTCACAAAACAGTCACCTATAACTGTTTTCATTTTAATCTTTATTATGGTTCAATCCTTATATAAAATATAAGCAATAAATACCATTGGCCAATACTCAATTGAAATTAGATGTCTAATTGGCAAGTTACCCCAACAAAATTAGAACATTTAAAAAAGACATGTATCTTACAAATTGTACAGATGATTGATTATAGAAAACAAACGTTATAAATATTAATTTACAATAAATGTATAACTCTTGAGGTCAGCTATGAAACATAATACAGTTTCACAATACAGCAACTCCATCTATGAACAAACCTAAGCTTACAACACAAAGAAACATCCGAACAACGACGCACCTTCGGTAAGTATAAACGATGTATCGGCCGCAACAAACAACAATCGAAGGCGGATTTAATATTATTGAAACACAATCTCAGAGTGTAAAGTTAATTGAATAGGCAAACTTGTCAAAACTGTACAAACTCAATCCACATCTACAACGCCATTGATTGACGTCACCATCACATTTGGTTTTGGCATTTACCTGATTTGGGACAGCATCTTTTTTTTGTCTTATTGATTTGACTGCAAATGTGGTGGTGTATATTTGTGCAACCACTATTAATGGAGTACTATAAAAATGACTAGAAAACGTTGATTTGTATTTAATTACATTTTATGAACAGGAATGAACTGAAGAATAGAGGAAATAAATATATTTTACGGATTCTAAAACTTTTACATTGAAATCAAATGAATATATTGGTTTTTCTAGGACACCAGTCTTTGCATATCTATGTTTACTCCATTAAATCGACCAACATGAGTTACATAATGGAACTCTGGTGCACTTCCACTACCTATGGTGTTAATTACTTAAGATCGTTCCTCGTGAGTAGTTGGAGAAAACGACAATTAGAGATGGTTGGTGTATAGAGCATACACTTGGTCTGACAGTTTTACTTCTGTGTCTCCCGCTTTGTGGCTATTGAGTTTTAGTAGTGGAATTTTTGGGTCTATGTTCTTCTCACAGTTATTATGCATAAACTTGGCTTGATCACATCGTTATTGCCCAAATAGACGGCATGTAGAATGTATGTTCTTCCTCATATTAGTAGCAATGTTATATTTTGATACTCATCTTGTATTAGAATTTGATGGCACTGTGTTATGCTCCCACAAAATTGTACTCATCTCTGTGTCTCTGGTTTCAATATATATTATTTTCGTTGAGTATAATACCTGGTTTTATTTCGATGATTCGTCGACTGTTTAGTACTCTTCAAAGTATCACATATCTTTGGTTTTAGTTGGGTCTTAATTTTTGTTTTAACTTTGGTACTTAGGGTCTTTACATTTTAGTTGCATGATGTACAGAACATCAGATACGCAAAGACATGGAAATAGTTGTTTTTCTTGCAGTAAGCTATGTTCACAGTACAACCAATACATCTTTAACATTTTAGCACAATTACAAGTTGGTTTTAAGAGTATATGTCAAGAGTCTATGCGATGAGTTCTATATGACGTTACAGTTATATACTGCAAGCTATCATATAAACTGTGGTGCAAGGAAGGAATCCATTATGAATTCTATTTGCATTGCTTGAAAAGTTGTTTTGGGTGTTTTATCACGAATTGGGTTTTATGCTGAGAATCAGTGAATCAATTCTTGGTTTGATTCTATTCTCTTTCAAAACAAGGAAACAAGAACAAAAATTTAAATCGACTCTTTAACTCTCTTTAGCTTACTCTAAATTAGAACTATTGAAAACTGCGTAGGGGGTTGCTTCTATTCCAACTAAATGAACTAACATTTAGGTGGCCAGATAAATTTGACGAATGCCGTTATAAATACTACGTTCATCTGGAGAGGTGTGTTTATTCCTTATAAATGCCTATTGCGGGGCAAGGGTGTTACTTAGGCGTGGATTTTGTAACAGGGACAAGTAGAAGGGTGGGGGCATCTTGATTAAAAAGGAAGAGTTTTCAAAATTTCAGCAGAGTTTAGTAATACAACCCTTTTTCATTCCCAGTATTTATCACAGATTTGAGTGTTTTAAAATAATATTAATTTGGAAATTTGAGAATGTTTTGTATTCGACTGAACGAAAAGTAGAGTCTCCAAAGATAAACATACGGGTTATTTGTACGCTACAATGCATAATATGTAATACCAATGGAATTGCAAGGCTTCTACACTTGGGTTAAAGGCAAAATGCTACTGTTCGGAGTGTTCTTACTCCTAGTTGTGGATTAACAACTATATGTGAGTACCTCTGGAAGAGTTTATGAACCAGAGCACTTTACAGTTTTATGGACAGGTTTCAACTCGCAGAAGAGTCCAAAATGTTACCACCTTGAAAGCTTGGATGGATTCTGTTTTCTTTGAAATTTCTAGCCAGATTAGGTTCAGTTCATTAGCTTTTGAATAAAAACTGCGTACTTATAAAAATGCAGGCTACAAGGGGGAGACATAGTTTAGATGTTCAGTGTCGTACAGGTTACAAAGTTTCAGAGATTGCTGTATGAATTACAAAGTTGACAAAAAGTAACCTTATATCCATTGCAAGTTATTCTACATGTTGTGCAGGATCATAGACGTAATCAGGGATAGGGGATTGGAGGTTGTACCCCCAATGTTACAAATACTCAAGGTATATTTTAACTTACGTTAAAGGGTCAATCCATATCAAGTGGTCAAGAAATAAATGATTACTTCAAAAGTTTTTTTATTTTTAATATTTTTTATTCTTGAATGTAAAATTCATTGGAAGTACAAACATACAATTGTTTTAATTTTTTCAGCCGATGGTGGCCATTTTTCATTGTTTGATTGCTTATTTCCCGGGATTTCAGAACCTGTTCAGAAAGATCTGAAAATCAATAAAGGCCTAAAACTAAATATATACATCTAAATAATGTTTAAAGTTTAGCGCAACAAGATTACAAAAATCGATGTTTAAACATATTTTTATAAAAGAAGGCAAATGTAGTTATGTGTTATTTTTTATTGTTTATTTATTGTTATTATATTAAATGTGTTATTTTTATTATATAGATATAGATGGGTACTCAAAATTCTGAAAGTTTCAAATTGTGAGCTTGCATAGGGTTTTTAATAAAAATTTTCAAAATCGTAAAATTTTTGAAACATTTTGTTAAAGTTTGAAGCTCATTATTTCTGTTGGGCATGAAAATAAAAATTTGAAATTTGACTCAGATTCAGTACTAAAAAAAGTATTATCCTGTGAAAATTTCATTTTGTAGACTCAACTGATTTCAAAGTTATAATAGATTGAAAAGTACTAAAACAAGTTTAATATCTAACTACATAGCAGCATATTTTTCAGTAGGGATCCTTTTAAAATTTTTAAATAAATGTGGTACCACAGGGTAATGAACTTACATTCATTTGTGTAATTAATTAGCGTTGAGAAGCTGTGAAATTTCATCACACAATGCTTACCTAATATTCTGGGTACGCCTTGTCGCTACGGTTATTTAAATGTAGTCCTTGGTCCACATGGTTCAAAAAATGAACAAAATAATAGTTTTGTTCTAGTTTTACAGATTTTATCTTTTCAATCCATCACGGTTCGTCATATTTACAAGCAATAATACCATCTTGCTCCAAATAGAATGAAACATTCTTTGATGGTAGCATCTCGATAAATTTCAAGCATTTTGATGTTCTAAAGCACTATACTTTGTTGTCTTCCACAGATACAAATCTGTAAAAGTATCGTGTTCCGGAATTTGGTAGACATTCTTTGAATAAAACTTGTAGTTCTGATTAATTTTTTGCTAGGTACTTCTTCACTTTCTACATAAAGTATCGAAAACCTTTCAGGTTTTTTGAACAAAAGTTAAACATATCTATACTAGTCAAAATTGGGTTGTCAGTTGTAGATTGCACACTCTTTTTAATTACTTCCTCTTTGTAGTCCCGCCTATACCATCGCAGGCATGTTTACCGTGCGCAGTAACATAGAAATAAAGTTTTAACAGCAAGTATAGGTTAGCAACATTGAGTTTTTCAGAACGATAACTTTCATTTGCGTAGTGTAAAACTATTTGACATTCTTACTTCGGCAGTGATAAGCAGTTGAAGTGTTCTATAGTGTCTTAAGATCATCATAGTTAAAATTTCGTCCTGACTAATTGGTTTGGGTAGCTATAATATGTGATTGTTATTGCTAATCCTTGGTTACTATATTTGATATCGTAGTTAATTTTGTTTGTGTCCTAAACTGTTAAATAACCTTTTGTACTCTGATAATTTAACTACTAACAGTAACTTGCTTCGGCTGGTCTGACATTTCGTCGGGTCTGGCCGACAACGTGCTCGCAATGAGCACGAATGATGAAATACAAAAATCAGTGGAATCAATCTTGCCCCTAACTAATGACATGGAAATGGAAACCCAAACAAATGCTGGTACTTTGGGATTATACCGACCACACCCAGACATGAATCGTTATTTCACATTTCGTTTCTACTGATTACTAGATTAGCGTAGAACAATATTTCGTCAATATAAAACAGGAATTGTCTTATCGCAAACACCTCCCCATCCTCAGACAGAGGTCAAAGTCGAGCGTCTAGTAGATAACGTGATTGCAGAGTCTCGCCGCCCGTTCAGCTGGTGCATCGCTTTGTTGTACTTCCGTGTTTTACCTCTACATTTCTCCAAACACAAAAATTCAACAAAAACAAACATTTACCAAACTAAACTTTTTATTAAAAAAACACTCAAAACTTGTTTTTATTCTTGATCACATTCCGCCACCCAAAATGCGAGTGCCTCCGGCCATCAGCGCGGGCTTCGGCAGCACCTTCGGTGCTGCCCCGCGCTGATGTCGACGAAAGAAAAACATCCCTCGAGATAGTACCTATCAGTAAAATATCAAATTCTAGAGGGGCTAATCAGAAATATAAATTGAATTGTAATGGAAAGGCAATGATGTACCGTGCAAATCACGTGATGCCGCGCGGCCTGCCGTAATCAGGATTCTCGAGAAAGATAAGATAACAGCGACAACAATACCGATCACAATACCTGGAAATGCTTGTAAGTTTGTAATTTTGTAATTGAAGAGTTGTTTTTTCGTTCTATCATGTTTGTTTCTATAAATTTCTATTTTTGTGTTCTTCATACTGGTGTGGTCGGTATAATCCCAAAGTACCCAAATGCTAAACGTAAATTTGAACAATTACATTCTGAAATAGAAATATCAAACAGTAGTGACCTAACTTCACAAAACACAGAATCCCTCCCACCTAATCCTAAAAAACCGAATCAACTAAGACTATATAAACAGGAAAATAAAGGGCCTTTTGAAGTAAATGTCCAGGACAAGAACAAAAGTAAATTAAATCCTTTCCAAGTAGGGAAGATAATAAAAACACACCACAAAGACATTGACTACATAAAAAAAATCTGGGCGTAACATTTCAGTTTTTTGCAAAACATTTCAATCCGCTAATAACTTGATACAATCACAACAGCTCACTCAATTTAATGTATTTGTTCCTTCCATTAGGGTATATACCTATGGTGTAGTTAACATTGAACCGGATATCAGTGAAACTGAGATCCTTACTGAATCTGAATGTATTACTACAATTCTTGAAGTTATGCGCATAAAACGACGCGTCAATCAAGAGCTTCAGACTACTCACTTTGTCAAGATCACCTTTGATTCTGATATCCTGCCAAAGTATATTACACTTAACTACGTTAGAGTAAAAGTAGAACCTTACATAATTCCTGTCAAGCAATGCTACCGGTGTTTTGCCTATGGTCATGTAGCTAATTCCCCTTGTCGCAATAACAGACTCTGTAGAGACTGTGGTGAACAATACCACTCCACAAGCTGTGAACTTCCGCGCAAGTGTGTCCATTGTTTTGGCACACACAGTAGTAATTCAAAGGTATGCCCTGAATACACAAGACAAAAACATATCAAGGAAAGAATGAGCCTAATGAAAGAGGACTACTTTACAGCTAGCCTCTTTTACCCTATAACATATAAGAGAATTAAGGGCACACTAAGAAGACCCCAAACATTTGTTGAACCAGCTAGATCTTTCGACTCGACCAATCTCACAGAGTACCCAGATTTACCTGAAACCACACTACGTAGTAACCTGACTTCCCTATCTAATAGATTTTCTCCACTTAGCTCAGTCACTGAACCGTCTTCTATAACTAGCCCACAAACTTCCTCAACTTACAGAAAACCCAGTTCACATAGTTACACCAAACATATTAAAACAGTTCAACCTACCCAAACTGGTACAAGGCCTAATCGATCGACTATACACCAGTCAGAAACTAGGACAATTAACTCAGAGCCTAAAAATAACCCACCAGTAGTAACACAAGCTGACAGGGAACATTATAAAACACTGTTAAATGCTAAAATAAATGAAATAGGAAACAAACTTAAAAATACCAATGTCACATCCAAAAAACAAATGGATGACTTTCTTGCAACATTCATATGCGCTGATTCTAACAGTAAAAACATTAGCATCCAAAATAAGGGTAATATGACTTCCGGTACAAACAGTAATAATATAATATAATAAAAAACAAAATGTCACCTAAGCTAAATATTTTCCAGTGGAATTGTAGATCTTTAAGGCCCAAATGGTCAGAGATGACACATTATTTTAGTAAAAATAATATAAGTATAGGTATAATACAAGAAACATGGCTTCATGATAATATCAAACTAACAGATAATAACTATGATATTATTAAGGTGGATATATATGATGGCTATGGTGGAGTGGCCATCATACTACACAAAACATTATCCTTTGAATATATAGCAGATTTTAACAATAATTATATGCAATACATGGCTATTAAAATTAAAAGTTACAATAAATCAATTTATATACATAACATTTACTGCACAGATGGTAAAGTTAACTCCAATTTCTGGAACAGCAAACTATTTTGTAATGATGAGGGATATGCATTAATATGTGGTGATATGAATGCACACCACCCATACTGGTTTTGCCAAGAGGCAAACTCTCGCGGAAATGATATTTTTAAAGCGTATTCACACTCCAAATATATTTTGTTGAATAATAATTCATATACAACTACTCCAAATGTATATCGGAGACAATCTGGGATTGATTTAACATTTTCCACACCAAACCTTATGCACACCTTTTAAACTGGAATATTTCAAATGATCCAATGGGCAGTGACCACTACCCAATTCTTATGCAGTTCGAATTCCTTGATACAACTCACATGATAAATATTAATCCAGGTCTTAATATGAAAAAAGCAAATTGGAAGATTTATACCAAAACTGTTGAACATAATTTAGAAAAATTAGATAACATACCTATAGAATTGCAATATGATTTCTTGGTAAAAATAATACGTCAATCAACAAAAACAGCCAACCCAAAAACCAAACTTCAGTCAGGCAGGGCTGGGTTCCAGCCAAAACCCTGGTGGACGGAACAATGTTCTAAAGCAGTAGCTCATAGATGTTTAGCTTTTAAAGCTTTTAAATTAAATATGACCCCTACTAACTATCACATATATCAACAAGTGGCATATAGAGCCAAAGAAGTTATAAATTCTGCAAAAAAAGAAGGTTGAGAGAACTTATGTCAAAAATTAGGGGGAAAGGCCTCAACATCTTATGCATGGAACATTATTAAAAAGCTAAAAAACCCTTATAACACTGAAAACAAATCTAATATGTCCGATAACTATGACCTTACAAATAAATTCATGCAGCATATAATTCCTGATTATGTACCCCATTACACGGAATTGAAAGCACCAACAATATTGAATTATGGTAAGCATGCTTTAGAAACTAATTTTAACATGACAGAACTTTATAAAGCCATAAAATCAAGAAAATCATATACAACCCCAGGGCTAGATGGCATAACATATTCAATGATTAAAAAATTGCCACCTAAAGCCCTAAATCTTTTACTAAATATTTACAATGGCATTTGGAACAATGAGATTAGAATGCCGGAAAGCTGGAAACAAATTAGAGTAGTAGCAATTTTAAAACCGGGGAAGGATAAGGAAAAAGAGGACTCATACAGACCTATATCTTTGATATCATGTTTTATTAAGATAATAAACATAATGGTTAAAAATAGACTGACATGGCTTGTTGATAGTCTTAAAATCATCCTTGAAACCCAATATGCATTTAGGAATAAATTGGGTTGTGCCGATTACATGATTAAACTAATATCTAATTTACAAACTGCTCTGACATACAATGAAACTACTATTTTAACATCTTTAGACATTACTAGTGCATATGATAATGTTTATCTGCCTATATTATGGACTAAAATGTATATCAAAGGCATACCAGCTAAGTTTATTATGCATTGTCACAAATGGCTCATTGATAGGCAACTTACTATAGTATTTCCTCACCACCAAATAATTAGAAGCTCATGTAAAGGAATACCGCAAGGCAGTGTAATGAGTCCTTTACTTTTTGCCATATATATAGCTGATATTAATCAATGTCTGCCCAGACAAGTACAATCATTGCAATATGCGGACGATGTTGCACTTTATATATCCAGCAAGGACTGTGTCGAAATACAACCTACCATGCAAGATTCACTGGATAATTTAAGTAAGGAACTTCAAAAGTTAAATCTGGAAGTTAATCTCAGTAAAAGTATAGTTACAATATTTACATGGAAAAGATCTTTAAACTTCGGAATCAATTTTTACGTAAACAGACAAATGATCACAGTAGCCGATAAGGTAAAAATTCTAGGTGTTACCTTAGATAATAAACTATCATTTAAACCGCACATTGAACAATTGCATACACAATGTCTGAAAGATATTAATATTTTAAAGATGTTAGCATGTAACAGAAATGGAGCAAATCCCCACTTCATACTTGCGATATACAAAGGCCTAATTAGAGCTAAGCTTGACTATTGTTCTTTTTTATATGGCCATGCCCCAAGGAACATACTCAATAAACTAGAAGTAGTACAAAACCAAACTCTAAGAATAGCCACAGGAGCTTTTAGGACCTCTCCAGTTATAGGACTCCAAGCGGAATTTGCGGTAATTCCCTTAAACATAAGAAGAATAACACTTGCAGAGAGAATTATTTATAAAATTATGACTCACCCCAACCATCCAGGATATGAAAACTTAAGTTATCTCCATATGATAATAGATAATCACCCTTACTGGAGAAAAAAGAAAAAACCATTGTACATTTCAAAAATTAACACAGCACAGCACATCAACCCAATTGAAAACCATTATGTCAAATTTACAGCTGCACATGAATTAATACTACCCTTAGAGCTAATCAACTTTAATGTAAACTGCAATATTCTAGTAAACAATAGAAAAGTAGATAAAAACTTTAATAATGTCTTATTACAAAATGAATGGCAAGAAATGGTAAACATAACCTACAAAGAAAAATTCATTATTTATACAGATGGGTCTAAAACAGATAATGGCACAGGAGCTGCGATTTATATTCCATGTACTGACACCAGACTAAATTTTAAACTTTACAATATTACTTCAAGCTACACAGCTGAAGTATACGCTATCTATAAAGCTGTACAGCACACCCAATCATTGAAGAACACTGAGGTAGTTATATGCTCTGACTGCCAATCCGTTATCAAAGCTATTGAAAATACAAAGTTTGGCATGGTAAAAGATAATGACATAATATTAAACATAATTAAAGAAATACTAGACAATAACACGAATACGTACATTATACAATGGGTCCCAGGACATATGGGAATAAGAGGTAATGAAGTTGTTGATAAATTAGCCAAGTCCTCAACCCACAATGTAAATAATGTTAGAGAATTTTACACAACCATGGCAGATTTCAAATCGTATCAGAATACAAGGAATATAAGGACAATGACAAATAGTCTTAATACAAGTAACAAAGCACAATGGTACATAAGTGTCAAAAAAGCCTTTTCAAGGGAACCATGGTTTAAGGCAACAAACTATAATAGAAATGAAATTGTAAATATAGTTAGAATTAGGTTAGGCCATGAGAATGTAAACACCTGCTTACATAGAATTAAATGTTATTTCACTCCACTATGCCTAAATTGTACATTAGGTTCAGATGAAACGCTAGAACACATTTTAATGAAATGTCCGAAATATTATTGTGAAAGAGAGAAATGGTTAAAAAAGACCAAAACACTCAGTCAAAATTTTTCTACAGGCTTAAGAGAAATTATGAGCATGGAGGATCACCAAATTTATATAGAAATAAATACATTTTTATTTTCCATCAATAAAAGACTATAAAAAATATAAACAATACTAACACTTTTTAAAACATATATATGAAACCAATCCCAGGGTTCTTCTATCCGTGGCCCACCCTTTCGGGTTAGGAGGATACTGCTTGATTGGCCCCTGGCAGAGAAGACAAAATCCATTTTTTACCTTTGTGCTATTATATATTTTTGTAAATAATATCTGTGATGTGTGTATATATGTGAATGGATGACGATTAGGTGTATGTATTATAACAATCAAAACTATGATGAACAAATGGACAATAGTGTACATCGAGGTCTCATGGTTATTTAAACCAGACCGCCTTTTAGGCAAAGGGGGAAAAATACCACTCAGCTGGTATTCCAGTCATTTTCATGGCATCAGAGATTTAGAAAGATTTTCTTGTTTTTGTATTGGCTACTGGATCTATCAGTAAAATATATTATCTTTTTGATGGCCGGTACATTATCTTTTACATCTTCAATAAGGTATTTCTGAAATGTATGAACTACATCAGTGTTGTGCTGCAGATGATTGCTTGTGCACAAAGGCTGCGGTTTTCTACCAATCTCTGGTCTTCGTCCATATAGTAGCCTAAAACACAAAAGAGTGTACAGTAGCTTGTTTGGTAATCCAATGAACTCTGGATCTAATCTTGTACTACAAAAATAAAATTTTCTGAAAAAGCAACAACATCGCATTTTTCTTTGGTCAGATTACTCTTTATGTCTTCAAATGAGGTTGACTGGAGTTTTGAAACATAGTGGTGGGCTTTAAACTTATTCACTTTACTTAATTACGAGTAATTATAAAAACTCTTCTCGTGGCTTTGTCACTGTCATTATTTCTGCACGGTCAACAGTGAACCATTGTTTATATACTATATCACCAGGAATTTCGTTCATTTCATCTGGCTCTAAAAATGTATTTACACGTGTATTTCCATTTCCGCATTCTTCACATTCACCCATCATACATTCATACTTATTTACGCAAACACTAACGCTTCTATCAAGTCTTTGTAAGAAACATTAAGCTTAGCTCCATCTATCATTACCTTGACATTTTGAGGGTAGGAACAAACAAAGACACTGTGAGTTCCTGAAGCTCCTGCTATGATGCACCATTTTTGGGTCGCAGCTCACAAAATTAGGAGCGACTAATTTTAATATCAGGATAAGTTTCCTTGAACTTAACGAAGAACTCGTTCAAATTACATGAAAGAAGCTGTTTGTGCTCCAAATTTCCATCAATACGAACAGCCACACAATCCTTTTGGAACAATTCTACTATTTCCTTCACCCAAAATTCCGTAACTTTTCTAATTGTGTCGAAACAGATACTTTTACCACTTTTTCTCTTAGCCAAGTCAGCCATAATACCTTACTTTTTTAGTTAAGTCCCTAGCAAGTTTAACAAGACGTTCAAACACTTTGAATTCTTAACTGATTTTGTGCCTAGACCATGAAGGTGGTAATAAAGTTATTATTTAAATTTTTGATTCTTTATTGGAAACCTGATATTTTTCTTTCAACTTAACTATTAGCTGGTCATACTCATTACAATCAAATTGATTTTCATTCTGCATTGGTAAAGGGTCAGCCAAAGACTCATGGTCATTATCTAGATTTGCATACAATTTCCTTTTTAATGTTTCATAAATTGTACTTACTTTGGATTCAGTAGCACTTGGCATTTGTCTGAACTTAATCTTCTGATTTTTGGGGCTGGTGATATCCCTAAAGCAGAACAAGTTTGATCCACAACATGGATAATTTCTGAAATCTCAAAATTTGTGTCGTCTAGTTTGTCTAAAGGATCTTCATCTTGATTGTTTGTAAGCTTAAACAGTTTTTTGTTACAGGTTGAACATAATGCTTTCCCAGGTATAAGATTTACATTACTTTAGGTCTGGATTTAGGATAAAAGTTATTTCTCTTCAACTCTTTTATACAGGGTTTCTATGCTATTTTAGGGGATCACAACATAGTCTGCCATAGAGATAATAATATTATTTTGTTTAAACATTTGATTTAATGATACTTGCGGATATTTACTATGCTATCACTTATTCTGAACTTTAACACTTGTTGCTCACTATCACTATATTCACTAATTACTTTGATTTCTTTAGGTACAACTCCATAGACACTCTTGTGACACTCTTCAATAATATATTTTCCAACACAACACTCCATACTTAAAGAATTAAATATAATATAAAATTAGATTTCAGCTGAACGGTGCCACACATCCTAATGACTTGAAAGAAGAATGAGACTGACCATTAATCACATCAAAGCAAACTACACTTGTCCAGACATGAAAGCTTCATGTTTCTGCATGAGAGTTTCATGTCCTGACACAAACGCTATTTGTAAGCCTACTTGTGACTGAATATTTCAGTTCACAAAAATAGTTTTATGATTAAATATTTGATAATACTGTATAGACTTTTTGGACGCGCAGCCAATTTATTGACACTGAAATAAAATTATTAGGTTTTATATAGCATTTAATAAAGTGATTTTCTTTCTTTCACTATACCTATAGTTTTGTTTTATTATATACTAAAGTTGACGTTTTTTAAGATTGTACCGTACCTTAGTAGGCCTATAAGTTATTATTTCTAAAAATATAAAATTATGAAAAGCAAACACAAACCCATTGAAAATGTATGACATTATGCTGTGGTACACTATAGGAATATTTATTTTAGTACTTTTTAATCTATTATAACTTTGAAATCAGTTGAGTCCACAAAACTAAATTTTTACAGGATAATACTCTTACTTAATATTAATTGTGAGCCAAATTTCAAATTTATGTTCATGCCCAATAGAGGTTTTTATTTTAATGTTCTAGGATGAACAGAAACTTAGATGTTTAATTTAGCGCAGAGCTCTGATATCCCGGTAAATAAGCGTCCAAACAATGGAAGAATTGCCGCCATCGGCTAAATATAATTTTAAAATAAAAATAATTATATTTTTTTACTTCCAATGAATTGTACTTTCTATAGTAAAGATATGAAATAAAATGAAAATCTTGAAACCACTTTTGGACCACTTGATACGGGCTGACTCTAAACTGAAAGTTTACTCTTAGTCGAACAATGCATAATAGTTCAGTTTTGGTTTTTATTTGTTTTGATATTTGAACCATAACACTTGACCTATAGTAAAACAAAAGGATAATGATTTATAATCGAGAAAGGTCGGAAGGGTGGTGATGTATGGGTGGGTTGGGAAGATAACCCTTCTATATGGTTTCTTTTACCTACCTAGAGAATTTTGCCAACCTCCGAAAGAATCTATACAACAGTGCACATCGTTGAAACAGACGAAAAACTCATTGAAACAGAGCGCCTTTACATACATTTATACAATCCAGCTCATAAAAGTTATCACGACTCGTGGGTGGAGATAGCAATTTCACGAAATTCCACTGTTAATTTCAAATATTTATTCAAAATTTTAACCCAAGAAATAGTAATCTTTTCCAATAATGGTAAACAAATCCAGGCTGATTCATTCATTTTTATTTAACCGAATTTGAGGTATGTTTGTTGAAATAAAATTATACGGCTCGTAGTTATAAAGTTTATTTCTTCATCAGGAAAATGATAGTCATGGAAGGAATTGCTTATTGAGTAATATCCCACTTGTAATGTTCGTCCCCTTTGTTTTTCTTCAGATTTGTAAATATTCTGTTTCACAATATCAAGACAACAAAATATTGGTTATGTGCTTATACTAATTATTTTGATCAACAGGTATAATTGAATTATACCGTATATCACTGTTAATGTAACATATAGGATATATAAAGTTTGTTTGACTTTGTCACTGGTGCGGTATTTAGTAAAATATAATTAATATTATGTCAATCATATTTCCAGTATAATACTACTCTTGAAATGCTAAATTGTTTAAAAACTTTGCTGACGGAGGAGATATGACGGCGTACGTAGAAAGGCCTGACCGGGCCGGCGGCAGTGGGCGAAGGTACGCTGGAGTGAGCCGAGCCGGTCGCAATGGGTGAAGGTACGCCGGAGTGAGCCGGGCCGGGCTGGTCGCAGTGGGCGAAGGTACGCCGGAGTGAGCCTGGCCGGGCTGGGCCGGGCCGGTCGCAGTGGGTGAAGGTACGCCGGAGTGAGGCGGGCCGGGCTGGGCCGCGCCGGTCGCAGTGGGTGAAGGTACAGATGAAATAATTAATCTGGGCGCGCGGCCGGTCGGTGGTAGGCTATGGCGCGGGGGGAAGAGGGGTGTGTGAATCGGTCATTCCTGAAAACATCACGCCCGCGCCACGGTGGCGGACTTCAAGGTCGGGCCAGCCGGAAGGGCTTGGCTGACTTGTGACTCATCTTTTCCCTCCAGCAAACCTTCCCTCCAAACAATATAATCCCAGTGTGACATCTGTTGTCATAGAGTGAGCATCGTTAAACTTCAGTATTAACAGTGAGTTGTTCTAAGCTGTGTGTATTTACTGTGTGCCAGTTAACTGTGAATAATTATTACGTTCAGTGTTTTTTGTATTGTGTTATTTTGTTTTAGTAAGAAGCTTATTTCATAAGCAATATGTGTGACCGCGTGAAATCAAAACTGAAGGGTAGAGTTTTGCACAGTCAAAGTCGTGAAATTGTCAGTAATGTATATACATTCATGAAAAAGGAGGCTGATGAAAAAAACTTTAAGTATACCCTTGGCAAAGGCCCGTGTCCGAACAGCAGTAGCTACAGGCGTCTCAGAACGTGAAATCTCAAGAATTAATAAAGAGCTTAAAAATTTAACCGTTAATAATGACAATGGTGAAAGTAGCTTTCTCACCCCAAACAAATTGAAAAGAAATCGTAAAAAGCCTATTACAGGATTTGGATGACTTTGACAAAGCTCTGATAAGGCGAGTTGTGTACGAGTTCCATCTTCTAAAAAACAAGCTACCAACTGTATCTTTGTTACATGAAGAATTGAAACAGCGGATCGACTTTAAAGGTCAAAATCAAGCCTCAACAACATTCTTAAAGAACTTGGTTTTCGATGGAGAAGGACACAAAATAACCGCAAGCTTTTGATCGAGACTAATGAAATAAGAGAAAAAAAGAATTTCGTATTTAAGAGCACTCAAACGTTATAGAGATGAAGGACGTCCCAATTATATACTTAGACGAGTCTTATATACTGACAAGTCATGTGTCAAGTTCATCGTGGTCTGACGAATCAACTAAAGGAATGCGTGTTCCCATTTCGAAAGGGGAACGGTTGATCATGATACACGCAGGAAGTGAAGCTGGTTTTGTTCCCAATGCATTGACAATGTGGAAGGCATCGAGTCATTCGGGTGATTACCACGATAACGTGAATACGGAATCAATGATGAAATGGATGAGAGAAAAACTTCTGCCTAACATACCACCAAGATCAGTTATTGTTGTTGATAACGCCCCCTATCACAATGTACAAAAAGACAAAGCACCTACTTCAAAAAGTAAGAAACAATTGATGAAAGATTGGCTTTCTAAACATCAAATACCTTTTTCGGATGATTTGCTAGTCCCGGAGCTGTACCAGGGTTATTCTCCTAAATAAACCGAGATTTGTTAGGTATGAGCTTGATGAACTAGTGACCCAGCAGTGGAGGACATGTTGTGCTTTCGGCTCCCACCATACCACCCGGACTTAAACCCTATTGAACTCATTTGGGCTGAAGTGAAAAACTACGTAGCCAGTAGAAATATTCAGTGCAGTTTTTCAAGTATTAAGTCTTTAGCGGAAGAAAATTTTTCACTTATAGGTGCAGAGGAATGGGCCAGAAAGTGCGAACACGTGAAAAAAAATTGAAAATGATTATGCTTCAGCTGAGCCCCAAATCGACAATCTCGTGGAATCAATGATCATTTCACTCGGCAGCAGTGACAGTGAAAGCAGTGAAAACGCGCCAGATGACTTTAGCGGCATTGAAGACTTGGGTGATTTGAGCGGCATTGAAGATTTGGATTGAAGCGTATGTATTAACTTTGTTACATATTTTATTATTATTTATTAACATGTTTTAAATTACTTCTGTCATTAAAAAACTGTGGAGAACGTTTGAATACAACACTGTTCTGTTCTATTCTATTATGTAAGGATCTAGCTTTATATTTAAGCCATTTAAAGGCAGTTTAAGATTTAAAATGTTAAAACTGAACTTTTATCCTTATTTTATCCTAGAAAATATATTAGGTGAGGTTTATAGGTAAGCCAAAATGTCATTGCTTTCACGCTAAAAGAACTGAAGACTGGGAACTGAAGAACTGAGACTGGGAGAAGCTCGCGTGCCGAGTGTTTATAAATATTAAGATAACGCTTAATTTCCCCCGGAATGAGGGGTCGTAGAAAAAAGTGTTTTAGACAAAAAATGCAGTTTAAATATCGATTTTCTAAAACTTTTCCACGGGAAGTTTGATACTGACAGAATAATAAAAAACTTCCTCGCAGAGCGAAAATTTTCATGTCATAAAATTAACCAAACTAAAAACTGTACTTGGTTTTTACTAATTTAGACATTATTATTTTAGAATTGACATTTTTTTATACGTATTGGTTGGAAAGACAAGAATGTGTTTCTTTAATTTGATATAACTTTTATTACGATAAAGTAATGGCAAAATGCTCATTTCATGTGTTAAATGGAATGAGTTTTTGTGAAACGTTGCGCGTGACAGCGAAATAGAATCTCGAGCGAGCCGAACCTTAGCTTGAACGGCTAGTAGTGCCAGAGCCGCGAGCCCAGACTAATTATTTTCATCTGTACGCCGAAGTGAGCCGGGCCGGGCTGGACGCAGCGGTCGCAGTGGGCGCTGTGAAAGCCTACCGGTCATATATTTGAACAGCTATTGTATACAAGTCTTAGCATGTCCTCCTCCGTAGACTAATGGTTATAGTCTCGGCTCTCTAACCGAGAGATCACTGGTTCTAGTCCCGGGGTGGTCCAAAAATGTAATAATAATTTGTCGCTTCCAGGACAATAATTTTTGATTCCAAGAATCAAATCTGTCATAGCGTTAGACTTCAGACGCTGCACTAAGTGGAAGGTGAAATTGAGCTGGACGTAACTTTTCACCCCATTAAAGTAATGATTTTCAAAAAGGAAAAGTTTAATATTTTTAAAATTTTGTACCAGTCCTTTTCACATGTCTAGTAACAGCACTTAAATACAATTTCATCCAAATTTGTTACAATGTTTCCTCTTAAAAATCTGCATCTTAAGTTCAACATCAGTTTAAAGAGATGGACATAACCTCAAGATAAAAACTATATTCAATGATTGTCGTTTAATGGCCATATATTCAGACGATAATAACGAAATTTAGCATAGAAGATTTATAGGTTCAGCCCAAGAATATGTCTTGATGTCAATTTAATGTTATTAGAAGAGGCGAAGTTCTTGCGTGGAAGCGATGAATCAAACGACTGATCTCTATCCTTTATTAGTGGGTAGATACTACTCAAATTTGGGAATAATATTCTATGACATGTGGTAATCATGTTCATATCAGTTATAGCGAACATAATTGTAACCAAGGAGGCAGAGCTCCAAGGTGAAATAAATTCTGAATAACACTATTTTGGAGACTTTGTTAGGGAGGAGTAATTTACAGAACCTGACATAGTGATTTTGTTAATTGATCCTAAAGCCTTGCACGATTTCCATTGTATCAACGCTGGCGAAGACCTAGAATGGAAACGGTAGTGAATCAAGCGACTAATCCGGGCCTCAACCATTTAAACAAACTTAAATAAAAGAAAAATGGATTGACATACTATTTTATTTGAAGCCACAGTATGGAAAACCCCCAAGGCTTAGCCCAAAATCTGATTGCAAAGTTCTTTCGTAATTTGTAAATCTACATAAAAGGTCATATTTTTTTATATTTCTCTCCATTACATTAAAAATGGCTTTAAATCCTGAATACCAATTCAAATACACAAGTCTGGTTCTTTATTGTAATATTTTGGTAAAAATGTTAGTAAATTGTATACTCAATTTTGTTTTGTATTTTAATTCAGACAGGCTAAAATGAATGTTAACATTTTTTAATTGTATCTTTATGGTTTAGCTGTTGAGTATCAAAATGTGACCAATTTCCAACACTCCTTTTTACAGACTGCGTATTGAACATGTTACATACATGACTTATAATGGCTACATAGCTGAAGTTGTAGTTGTAAATACATTTTATGCTATTGAAATTTATTCACATTCAATCGTTTTCATTGCATTTATATTTGGCTATAAATCAACGATTTGTAGAAATTCGTTATAGAATTCCTTGAACGTAGAGTAGTCAAACACTCGAAAAGAAACAAAACTATTATATATGTGATGTTGCTATCAGAAACAATATATATATATATATATATATATATATATATATATATATATATATTAGTAGATAGTAATATGGGGTTCATGGCGCACTTTCGGAGCCGACCGAAAAGCAATGTAAAATACTGTTCAATGTACCATAAAGGAAGCTGAGAAATAACACAGCAAATCTCAATGAAAAATTAACCGAATCTACAGTCGTTCGTCTCCAAAAGCGATCGGTACATTACTATCTACTCTGTGGAATGAAAAATTAACCAAATCTACAGCTGTTTGCTTCTACTTTCTTAAGCTGTGCTTTGTAAAATGTTGTCAAATCTGCTACGAATAAAGGAAAAATCTTCGAAATCTTAATAAAATTTAATCAATTTAAAACATTTTTACTAAAAACATACTTTAATAAAAAACTTTTCTACTAAATAGTCACCAAACAACATGAACTCACCAAAGTCTCTACAATTTCTAGCATTAAAACAGTGCAACAAAGATGAATTCAGTGAATTGCCGGTTTATTCTCAACAACAGTTGATACCGTCTTTAAATGAAACAGAATTAAAAGAACTTGTAGAGTCTTTTGCAGAAAGAACGTCTAATGGAGTGTTTTACTATCGGCAAAAAACGAAAAAAATAAGGGATTATATATTTAATATAATTACGAAAGATATTGAAAAGAAAGTAAAAAATAAACAAACAGAGAGTTTTCATCGTTTTTTTATGACATTTTTCCCATATTATACGTCCTTTCAAGATAATCAAGACTTAATTGATGAATTTCTTAGGAATTTTTGTGAGTATCAAGATTTATCAACACAATTCATTAAAGAGCATTATAGAATTTTTCTTATAGAATATAGCCACATTTTGTGTGAAACAAAAGGTATTACTGTAGATAATATTCCATGTGATTCCTATGAAGAAAGACACCAACTATGGTTATCAAAACAGTACTATGACGTGGGGAGGGACTGCAAGTTTTAGAGTTAAGACTTTATTCTACAAAGTTAATTGTTATAATTTCTTTATCTTTTATAGTCTTCTTTCCAGTAACAACCAAGTGTAATTTTTCATTTTTGTTTAATTCTTTAATCTTTTTTTCATCCAAAACAGTCAAAAATCTGTTCGGTAAGTGTACTTTACAATCTTCCAACTCGGCAATTATTGTAAACCCGGCGCAATCGTTGGTTTACAAGCACCATTTAGTTAAATAAATTTTTCTATCTAAATGGAGCGCGATAAAATATCATGTCCGTTCTGCAAAATAGAAATTTTAAGAAAAAACTATGATCGCCATTATAATTCTAAAAGTCATGAAAAAAACAAGCAAATTTACAATAATGAACTAAATTATTTAAGACAGTGGGCTAGAGAAAATAAAATTGCCGATCACGAAAACATGTTTAATATTGAGAAATTACGTGAATTAAAGAGAAATTTCAAAGTTGAAAAGAAAAATCTCGACCTATTTAATGATGAAAAACTTCATTCAATAGCTGAAAAGTTGGCTATCGGTACTAACGATAAAACCAAGTCTGAAATGATCGAAGAAATTGATAAAACTCTTAAAGTAAAATCCGAAAATATCATTGATGTAGAAGTTTTATCCTCAATACACGGTCTTTTCAAGCAATACATTTTAACAAACTTGAACGACAATTCCATGTCAATTTACAAATATCTTTCAATTATGCGGTCAGAAATTAAAAGTTTAATCGAGAAATTTCAAGAAAATGTTAAAAATATGAAGGGCTATCTCTCTTTGGAATGTGAATACGAACGAACTTTAGTGAATGGTGAACCGCAAACATGTCTAATGTATTTTACTATCAAAGCAGACGAAATCTTTGACGTAAACGACTTTATTACTAAGCAATTTAATAAATTAACACATCGAGAACAAACGAATAATCCAAATAAAGGTTCCGGATGGACATTTAAAAGTTGTAAACAACTAGTTTTGAGCCTTAACAAACACGAAATGATGAATGCAGGATCATACATCGATTTACCAAAGAATATCAAAGATAAAAAAGCTTGTATAAATATAAAAAATAGAGATGATTTTTGCTTTATTTACTCAATAAGATGTGCTATTGAAAAACCAGAAAGAGACTGTGAACGTGTAAAGCAATACGAAAAATTTGTGAATGACGAAATATTTTCAGGTTTTGAGTATCCAATGTCTCTGAAAGATATACAAATATTTGAAAAACGAAGCTACAATTCCAAGTATAAGTATCCAACAATGTCTATCAATGTCTACAGTTTTGATGAAAATATTAACATTGTTCCGTTACAAATTTCTGAAAAATATGACGCTGAAACAAACATTGATTTATTGTATGTTAAACAAGATGATAAATCTCATTATGTTTTGATAACCGATTTAAATAAGCTTGTTTCTTCGCAGTTGTCTAAACATAAAGAAAGAAAATTTTTGTGTAGAAGATGTTTAAGCCATTTTTACAAATCTGGAGATTTAACAGATCACTTAGAAATTTGTAAAAATCATGAAGTTTGTAAGCCAATTATGCCATTTCCAGGTCAAACAACTAAATTTACTAATTATCAAAAGAAATTTAACCATCCGTACGTAATTTATATGGACTTTGAGAGCATATTAGAAAAAATTCCGACATGCAAGAACAATCCACAAAGATCGACTACAACCAAGATTCAGAGGCACATTCCTTATGGTTTTACTCTATATTTAGTGTCGAATGTGACCAATCGCATGTACAAACCGATATGTTATCGAGCCAAAAATGAAGAAGATTTGAAAAACGTCCCGACAAAATTGTTTGAAGAACTCAATAAATTATCGAAATACATAGCGAAAAAATATAATTCTAAGAACATGAAACCTATGAAATTGACAGAAGAAGAAGAAATTTCGTATCAAAATTCAAACGTTTGTCATATCTGTGAATGGTCTGCTTATGATGTTGGGTCAATTCAGTATGGTTTTACTCCTGATAGTTGGAAAGATAAGAGTTATAATAAAGTGAGAGATCATTGTCATTTAACCGGCAAGTTTCGAGGCGCAGCTCATGCATGTTGCAATCTAAATTTGAAATTTCCTCAGAATATTCCCGTTTTCTGCCACAATATGTCGAATTACGATACTCATTTGTACATAAAAGAATTGGCTAAACAGTACGGTAATGTTGATTTGATTGCAAACACCGATGAAAAATATATAAATTATTCTGTAAATTCTGGATATGGCTATGAATTCGAAGGTGATAAGCCAAGAAAATTCATCAAGTTTTCGTTTGTAGACACGTTCAGATTCATGGCCTCGTCTATAGAAAAGTTAGCTAAAAATCTAAAGAGAGAAGACTTCAAACATACAAATCATTTTATACAAGATGGACTGAATGAGATAATAGAAAGACAGCCAAATGACGAAGAAGAAATCTTTAAAATTCTATCTGGAAAAGGCATATTTCCCTATGAATTTATCGACAGTATTGAAAAACTTGATTACACAGAAGAATTGAGAATTCAAGATTTCTATTCACTTTTGACAGACGAGAGCATATCTGAGAAAGATTTTCAACACTACTTAAATGTTTGGAACAAATTAAAAGAGAAAAATCTAGGAAATTACTCTGATTTGTACAACATTCAAGATGTTTTATTGCTTGCTGATATATTCGAAAATTTCAGAAATATTTGTTTGAATTGCTATAAACTCGATCCGGCACACTATCTAACAGCTCCCAGTCTCGCATGGGACGCAATGTTAAAATTAACGAAAATTGAGCTTCAGCTAATTAACGATTATAATATGTATTTGATGATTGAAAAAGGTATTCGCGGAGGCATTTCTCAGTGTATTAAACGATATGTGAAAGCAAATAACAAATATTTAAAAGATTTTGATAAGACAAAGCCCGAAAACTATTTACTCTATCTCGATGCTAATAACCTTTATGGGTATGGCCTCATGCAAAGTTTACCATACGGCGATATCAAGTGGATGGATCCTAAAACGTATACAAAAGAAGAGTGGCAAGAAACAATTTTAGAACTCACTGGCGACGAAGATTATGGCTATATTCTCGAAGTTGATCTTGGATATCCAACGAATTTACACGAACATCACAAGGATTTACCTCTTGCTCCAGAACATTTTAAAAACAAACTTTGCACAACTCTACTGGATAAAACTGAATACGTTGTTCATTCGAGAAATTTGAAGTTCTATTTGGAACAAGGTATGATTTTGAAACATGTGAATAGAGTTATTGCATTCGATCAGAAGCCTTTTATGAAAGAATACATTGATTTTAACACAAACATGAGAACCAAAGCTACAAGCGACTTTGAAAAGGACTTTTATAAGCTGATGAACAACTCAGTTTTTGGAAAATCTATGGAAAATGTGAGAAACAGATGTGATATTAAGCTTGGAAATGAAGAATTTTCAATGAAACAAGCTAAGAAAACAAATTTCAAATGCTTTAACATCTTTGACGACAACTGTATAGCGAGTCACATGTACAAACAAAAGGTTAAATTTAACAAACCGATTTACATAGGATTTTCAGTTCTCGACCTCTCAAAATTGCTAATGTACGAGTTTTATTACAACAAATTAAAGAAGTTTGATCCAGATTTGAATCTGTGTTACATGGATACAGACAGTTATTTTCTAGAATTGAAACGAGATCCTTTTAAAATTATTAAAGAAAATATAGATGACTTTGATACAAGTGATTATCCAAAAGATCATGAATGTTTCACTACTAAAAATAAGAAGGTAATAGGGAAATTCAAAGATGAGTTAAATAGCGAAGTTTTAGAAGAATTTTGTGGTTTAAGGTCTAAGATGTACTCGTACAAATATCTAGATAAAAACCCAGTTAGGTGTAAAGGAATTAAGAGAAGCGTTGTAAATAAAACAATAAATATCGAAAACTTGAAGAGATGTTTGTTCGAAGATAAAGAAGAATTTAGGGAGATGACAGTCATCAAAAGTTATAAACATGAGTTGTACACTGTTACCATAAACAAGCTGGCACTGAACGCTAAAGATGATAAGAGAATTGTCCTAGAAAATAAGATCGATACAGTACCGTATGGCTATAAAAATGAAGCAAAATCTGATATATTAGACGAATTAAATAAACTTGGAAACTTTGATATATAAATGGAAGATGATTTAATTCACTGTCACAAGTGTAAAAAGAAAACGAAAAATATAGATTCAAAAATCGTTCAAACTCAAAATGGATTGTATAGAATTGCTGCAAAATGTTCAAAATGTAAGACAAACAAGAGTAAGTTTATAAAGAATCCAAATCCAAAACCTGTTAAGCAAGAATTGAAGACTAAAGATGAGATAGAGATTGAAGCTCGAGAAATTCATGCACCAGTACGAAAAAAGTTTAAAAAGAGAAAAATTATAACATTAGGAATTGACGATTTATGGGCAGCAGATTTAGTTATAATGTCTAACTATTCAGATCAAAATGATGGATTTAAGTATATGTTAAATGTTATTGATACTTTCTCAAAATATGCTTGGTCAAGAGCTATCAAAAGAAAAAACGGTAAAGATGTTTCAAAAGCCTTCGAAGATATAGTAAAAGACGCGATAAAGATCAATCACAAACCACCAAATCTACTTCATACAGATAAGGGTTTAGAGTTTAAAAATAAAGAATTTAACGAAGTTTTGAGAAAATACAACATTAAGATTTATCATACTGAAAACGAAGAGAAATCAAGTATTGTAGAGAGATATAACAGAACTCAAAATGAAAGAATGAAGGTTCTTTTTGAGATTAATAAAAACTTTAAATGGATCGATATTCTTCAAGAAATCGTAAAGAAATATAACGATACTGTTCATAGCACAATCAAAATGAAGCCTAAAGACGTAGATAAAGATGCAGAAAAAGAGTTATTAGAGTCGGTTTTTAAGTATGTTCCACCAGAAATTCACACGAAAACTAAATTTAAAGTCAATGATCATGTAAGAATTGTTAGTAAAAAACAAACATTTTCGAACAAATATAAGAACAATTGGTCAAGAGAAATCTTTGTGATTTATCAAATTAATAACACAGATCCTGTAACTTATAGTATAAAAGATTTAAATAATGAAGAAATAACCGGAAAGTTTTATGAATATGAATTGAAGAAGTCAAAACTGTAATATAAATTTTCTATATATAAATGGCGCATCAAAAGAAATGTACAAAGTGCAAAGAATTTAAAGATTTAAATGAATTTTATAAAGATAAAAATAGGAAAGATGGAATGCATTATAATTGCAAAGATTGTGAAAGGGAATATCATAAAGAATTATATGATAAAATAGAAAAATTAACTTTGGAAGATAAAGAATGTCTTAAATGTAAAGAAACTAAAAAAATTTCAGAGTTTAATAGTGATCACTATAGTAGAGATAAGAAAGACTCATATTGTAAAGATTGTGTAAAGAAGAATCACCATAGATTATATTATGAAGATACTCAATGTGAATGTGGAAGAACTATAAAATGGTTAAATAATTATCAAAAACATTTACAAACAAAATATCATAATTCAAGAGTTTAACATTTTCATCGTGTAATAATTTTTTCTATATAAATGGAGTCTCAAAAGAAATGTACAAAGTGTCAAGAAGAGAATAGAAAAGACTGTTATTGTAAGGAATTATACGTTAAAATGGACAAATTAACTTTAGAAGAGAAAAAGTGTTACTTTTGTAAAGAAATTAAAAATATTTCTGAATTTAATAACTGGCAGTATAGTAAAGATAGAAAAGATGCTTTTTGCAAAGATTGTGCTAAAAAAATTTTCAGCGAAAGTTATAAAAACGAAATGCCTTGTGAATATGAAAAAAGAATTCTACAATGGTTACCTAGTTATGCTAAACATTTACAAACAAAATATAATAAATCGAGAGTTTTTAGTAAAATTTAGAAACATTTTCATCGTGTAATTTAGATATTCTATAAATCAGTCGAGATTCTGCCATATTTGTAGTAAAATGATTTCCGTTGTATAAAATATTCAAAGATTCTTTCATTTGGTTATACAGATTGATAGAATTTGGTTCGTCATCAATGAACAAAATCTCTAATTCAGGATAATTTATTTTTAGATGTTTTAATCGGTTTGGTATTTCTCGTTTCTGAGCTCTGATAACGTAATAAGGCCATTCCCACATGTGATTCTTCTTAATTAACACAAAAACATGGTGTTTTTTCTTATCAAAATCTTTACATACCATATCTCTCTTCATTAATTCCATTCGCAATTCTTGATTCTCTATTTTCAATGATTTCATTTCATCTTTAATTTGTAACTGTTTTATTTCATCTTTTAACTGCTTATTTTCGTTTTCAAGTTTGTACTCGCCATATTTTCTAATACTCGGTAAAACTTCTTCTAAAACCCAATTTTGAAACGTTTCTGCAATCTTCATTTTAGATTTCAGTATTAAAGAATATATGCCTGGTTCATTGATGAAAATAGTGTCTGGATGTAATTTTTGTAAGAGTCGCGATTCGATACCCTTGTCAGAATCTATGTTTTCAAAGCTTTTTTTGTATTTTTCTTTAACATGATCTATGATAGCTTGTCTCGTATTTTTAAATTCCAATATTTCTGCAACATCTTTAGCCTTAAACCAAAATTCATTATTTTCATCAACAATTGTAAAGATATGTTTGCTTTTAAATCTAAGTTGATTATTGAGTAGGTCTACAACTGACTCCATTTAGATAGAAAAGAAATTTAACTAGTAATTTTTATTTTGAGAATGAAGGCCAGATTCATTGATAAAAACAGTGTCAGGATGAAGATTTTGAAAGGGTCTATGGCATAGACTCTTGTTTTTTAAGTAAAAATATTGAATTTTGTCATCATCATCAACTCATTTTTATTCCTTTTTCAATCTTAAATATATTGTTGTTTTACTCTCATTATTTAATAAATTTCCCTCAGAGTCTTGAACAGTTAAGACGATTTTTTGAATTCTTTTCATATTTTTTCTAATTGGAATATAATCGATTTCATTCGGTTTTTCACTGATTTTTGATCCATAAGCAACATTTGGGAAAAATGTGTACAAAATTTCAGATTCTTTGTGTAAGTGTTCGGTATGATTTTCAAAACTAGGTTCAACGAGATTACAATGTACTTCAATTACATCAAACTGTCTAAATTTTGGCGTTTTATTTCCTAAATATACCTGATTTGGCTCAATAGTTTCTTGAACAAACCCTAATAAATCTACAATAATTGCTGAAAACATTATTCTTACTGGTGATTTTATTTGAATTTTATTAGAGAGATAATTTTTTTGCATTTCAAACTTGTTTTCGTCAAAGTTTAAAGATTTATCTGATTGTTTGAATGTTTTCAGATAATTTTTAAGGGAATTTTTTATTTGATCGAAAGTATAATATCCTTTGTTTAAACCATAATATTTTGTTACGTTCTTCTCACTAAATCCTATACAATAAGGAGAACTTTCACTAATATTTATTACAAAATTGTCAGAATAAAAACCGCTTAAACCGATAAAATAATTTGATTCTTCCTCTAAGTGTATAGGATGTTCCAAGTTTAAAACTAATTTAGAGCTTTCTGAAGTCAACTTGAACAGCTTCATTTTCGCAAGCGTTGCTTCAAGATGAAAATCTTCTATTTAAATGGAGAAATTTTTAAAGCAAAAAGATCAGATAAAACTTCAAACGTTTGAAGAAAATAAGAAAGATCAACCAATCAGATTGTTAATTGTTGGTTCAAGTGGATGTGGAAAAACAACTTTACTATTGAATTTTATCTACAATAGGTTGATTCCTTATTCCAATTTGTATGTTTTTAGTAAATCTTTAGAACAAGACGCCTATAAAAAATTACAAGAAAGATTTGAAAATATTGAGAAAAACTTAAACAAAAAAATATCACATTTTTATAATGCTTCTGAGGACATAGTTCCGTTAAGCGAATGTAAACCCAATTCGTTAATCGTTTTTGATGATTGTATTTTGGAAAATCAAGACGTTATTAAGGAATATTTCGTAATGTCTCGTCACAAAAACATATCTTGTATCTATCTTTCTCAATGCTTTTCAAAGGTTGATAAACAAGTTATTAGAAATAATTTGAATATGTTGTGTGTTTTTAAGCAAGACGATCACTATTCGAGAAAGATTTACAACAATTATGTGGGATCTGATATGAGTTTTAACCACTTTAATGAGTTATGTGATAAAATTTGGAAGGAAGACTACGGATTTTTAACTATTAATCTAACTTTGAAGCCTAAAAATGGTAAATATTTGAATAAATTTTCCAATATAAACGTGTGATAATCTAGTTGTTTTCATGTTTTTACGTTCACGTTTACGTTTCGTGTTCTCGTTTTTACGTTCCACGTTCACGTTCCACGTTCACGTTCATGTTTCACGTTCATGTTTCACGTTCATGTTTTACGTTCGTGTTTACGTTTCACGTTCGTGTTTCACGTTCGTGTTTCACGTTCTTGTTTACGTTTCACGTTCGTGTTTCACGTTCGTGTTTCACGTTCCACGTTCACGTTTTACGTTCCACGTTCACGTTTTTACGTTCCACGTTTCAAAATTTTCCTAAATAAATGGCGAACGTAACTTCTGAAGAAGCAAAAAAACTTGATCAAATCGAAAAGAAATTAATCAAAGAATTTAAAGAACAGATTCGAATTGATGAAAAAGAACAAGAATTTATTCAAAAAATCAATCAACCTGTAACTTCTGCAATAAAAAATGTTGAGGGCAAAATTGAAAATGTTTTAAGCGATAATCAAAATTTGATGAATTTGGTTCCAGTTGTACGACAATTTGCTGATATTTCGATACCAGAATCTGAGTTTGAATTGCCAAAATTACCATCTTCAACACCATTTAGACCTCGAATCATTGAAGACTCTACCATAGTTGAACCAATAAGTCCTGGAACAACGGATATAATAATTGGTGAAATTGGTAAAAAATTTCTTCCTAGAGCAAAGGATGATAAATTTGGTTTGTATTGGGACAGAAAAAAGAAAAGTTTTATGATTGGAAATTTGCCCGTGAATTTTGAGCATAATGATATCATTATTAATGAAAAAACATATGAAGGAACTCAAGGTTTATGGAGATTATTAACAGGCACTGATGTTCCAAAAGACGGTTTATATTCTGAAGAAGACTTGAAAAAGTATACTGAAATTTTATGGAAATCTGATTCAATTTACAAAAATAATGATCCATCAACTAAGAAACCAAAGTCAAGTAAAGGTAAAAAATATCTCAATTTGATTAAACCAATTTGGGAAAAACGAATCGAAGGATCAGGTGTAAGAAAATACAGTGATAATAAGATTGAATACAGATATATCGACGATTTGACAAAACTCGATGGAATTATTAATTATATTTATGCTCAAGAAAAGGCTGGAAACAACAATTTTTTGAACGAAAAGAAAGCGATTAAAGATTTTATTTCGAACAAACTTGATGAAATGATTGAAAAACCTGATGGAATTAAATATTTAAAACGAGTTTTGCCGGCAATAAGTTCATCTATGATTGAAGGTAGTGGACTTTTGAATGATTTTATCAACAATTTACCTTTTGAATTACACGTACCAACTTATCAGTATCTGGGGCCTGGCACAAAACTCGAAAAAAGACTAAAAAGAGGAGATCCTGGTATAAATAAATTAGATCAAGCTGCTATGGAACACGATATTTTTTATGCAAAACATAGAGACACAAATTCCAGACATATCGCAGATAAAGTTTTGCAAGATAAGGCAATGGATAGATTTTTATCAAAAGATGCTAGTTTAGGTGAAAGATTTGTTGCGCTTCCAACAGCTGGAGCAATGTTTTTGAAGAGAAAACTAGGAATGGGAATCGAAGAGAACTTGAAATTTTAACTATATAAATGGAGGTGAATGTAAATTTCAGCAAAAATCAGAAAGAAAAAATAAAATCCGCTTTTAAGAAGAAAATACCCGTTAGTATTCAATTTAAAATAGATCAACTAAAAAATGGCGAAGATAAGATATTTTTAACAAATAGACAATACAATAAACTCGAAAAACATAAGAAAAACAATAAAGGAACCAGAATAGAATTTTCTTATAATCAGTTGAAAGAACTCAAAAATGGTGGACTTTTGAAAGATTTATTAGATTTTGGAGAAAATATTCCAGTTGTTAAAAATGTTGTTCCTTATGTTCGTAAAGCTGCTCCAATCGTTAAAAAGGATGTGATTCCTATTGTTCGAAACATTTTAAATTGGTTAGATAAAGAGTTGGAAGATGTTACAGGATCTGGATTAGATGAAAAAACTTTGAATTACGTGAAATCAAACATCGGAAAAAAAATTTGAACCCTTAACATTCGGGGAATTGGAAGAAATCTGCAAAAATATTAAACATTTTAGAGGAATCTTCATGAGAGATACATTACCTGAAAAAGTTAAGAAATTTGAATGTGGAATTGTGAATTTAGACTCGATTATGGGAAGTGGAACGCATTGGATTTGTTATTATAAAAATGATAAGAATGCATGTTATTTTGATTCGTATGGAAGAATTGAGGACAAACCACCTATAGAATTGATTAAATATTTGAAAAAATCAAGCGTCTACTACAATGATTCTCAGATTCAAGACTATAAAGATCCCCCAATTTGTGGTCATTTATGTGTTTTTGTTTTGAATGAACTGAGTACTGGTAAAGATTTTAAAGAAGTTGTTAACAAATTATTGCTTAATAAATATGGATTCACAAAATATTTTTGACGTATTTGGAACACAAATTATTCAAAATGTAGATAATAGTTTGAATTTTGATAGTTTGAGAAATGAGTTTGATAACAAGTTAGAAAATGTATTACAAAACCTTCCAGATTCAGATATGTTTGCTGTCGAGATTGAAGATTTTAAAGCAGAATATGATAACAAACTTGCAAATTTCATGAGTTCAAATGAAGTTGCTGATAAAATAAAAACATTGGAAAAAGAAGTTGATGATGGTGTAAAAAAATTATTTACCAATTTAATGTCTCACATCGAAAAAGCTGATGAAATTACTGAAGCAATCAAAGTTGAAAAGAATTATGTTAGTTTGGCTAATAAGAAAAGAATTGTCGGTGTTCGACCTGGTATTGACAAACATGATGTTGTTGTTAAAGAACAAATTTTAAAACCTCTAAAATTATCAGAAAACATCGATATTGTTGATTTACATGATCCGAATGTTAAAAATGCCTTAGATTTTAAAGGAAAAAGAATTAGCGGTGTTAGTAAAGGAATTAATCCATTTGATGTTGTTGTAATGATTCAATTAGAAGATCCTATTAAAATGTTTAATGAACTAAAACAAAATTATGAGAATCATAAACAGCATGTTAAAGATTTTACAACAGAAGTCTATGAAAAACTTGAAGCGAGAAGTAAAAGATCTATAGAAAATTGTGATGAAAAATTTACAAATTTTGAGAAAAATTTCAATCTATATAAAGGCGATCTTTATGGAAAAATAACAAACTTTTTGGAAGATTTCGCTAAATTTCAAGAGGGTTTTAATGAAACCGATAGAAAAAATGGTGAAGTTTTTAAAAGAGTAGTTACTAATCAATCTTTACTTCATGATAAATTAATTAAACTAGAAGAAAACTTTGGCGAAATTAATGAAAAAGTTATAAAAAATAAGCAGTCTTTTGATAAGTTTAGTTTAGATGCCACAAAAACTTTTGAGAATATTGATCATAAACTCGTTGAATACAACGATTTATATCTCGATAAAGTAAATAAACTAGAAGAAAACTTTAATAAATTTAAAGAAGATGTTAATAAAACTTTTGAAAATATCGATAACAGATTTAATGGATTAGGCGGCTATGATGACTAATTTTCCTTATATAAATGGCGCTCATATATTGTGTGAGATGTAAAGAAAAAACTGCAACAAATGATATAAAATACTATGCAAACATTAACGGAGTTAAAAGAATTTCGGGAAAATGTGCTGAATGTAACGCTAAAAAGAGCCAATTTATAAAAACTTGATTTGAAATTTTTCCCTAATAAATAGAGATGGCGGGACATTACAGTGCTTTCGATCTTTTTATCATGCAACACGAAAGAGATTTAAAAAAAGAACATTGGGATGATATTTCTCAAAAATATGAATTATCCGAAGATATGATGAGATTATACGTAAACAAATTGAATTGGTATAACATTGCTAAATATCAAACTTTATCATCAGAGTTCATTCAAGAAAATATACATTATCAATTAAAAGATAATATGTCTGTTCTTTGCCTCTATCAACACTTGAGTATAAAGTTTTTGGATGAAAATAAAGATACAGTTGATTGGAACAATATTATAGATAGCGGTTACTATCCTGTGCAAATTTTATTGAAATATGTGGCCGAAATTGCAAAATTTAAGGAAGAGAATCCTGAATATGACGAAGTAGATCATTAAAAATGACTCTAATCTTTTTAATTATTTTACTAAAATTTATATCTTTTCTTATAAAAACGTACATTAGATCGATGAAAAAATGATACACGATGTTTAAAATTTCTAAATTTTCTCTTATTAAATGGCGGACTACAGAAAATATGCTAGTGATATTGAAAGGGCGGAGTTTAAAAATTTCTATCCAATTAGTAAACAACATTTGAATGAACCGAATAAAAGAACTGAGTTTAATATTGATTTTGGAGATAACTTTTGCTCGTCTAACTTCCAGTTTTATATTTCTGGAACTTTAACAAAACAAGATGGTCAAGCATATCTTGGAACTGATAATGTTAGATTAATCGATAATTTTATACCGTTTTTATTTTCTAAGATTGAAGTAAGAAAACACAATAAATTGATAGAAGAAGTCGAAAACTGTGGCCAATTAAGCACAATTAAAGGAACTATTTCGTATTCAAAAAGTGATGTTATTTCTCAAACTTCTAATGGCTTTGAATCAGATTTTAAATTTGGTGTTTTTGAAGCAGCTGGAAATTTATCTCATTTTGGATTAGGATTTTTTGAAAATGTTACTATTCCGATCTATAAAGGAGGATTTTATCTAAGTTTTATAAGAGCAGAAGACGATGATGTGATTCTGAAGACTGCAACTGGAAATGTTATGCCTGTTGATGGAAAAATAACAATTACAGATTTTTTTATTAGAGTTCCAATGATTGATTATAAAATCACGAGTAAAATAAGGTTGATTGATGAAATTACAAAAAGTCAAAACATTATGTTTAATTTTCTAGATTGGCAATGTATTGAACAAAAAGGTATTTCCGGAACAACTTATTCGTTCGATATTACAAATATTTATAGAAATATCTTCAATCCCAAGTTCGTTATTATAGGTTTTCAAACAGATAGACAGAATAATCAAGAAAGAAATCCTTCAAAGTTTGATAGTTTGGATGTAAAAAATATCAGAGTAAAATTGAACGGTTCTTATTATCCAGATGAATTACAAAATTTAAACATTTCCGGAGGTCTTTTCAGAATCATGTATCAGATGTATCAAGATTTTAAGAAAGTTTACTGTAATAATAAGGAAATGTATTACAATCCTAAAGAATTTTTAGCGAATAGACCTATTTATGTCATTGATACAACAAAGAGTTTGACAAATATTTCTGGTTCAAAGAACGATATAATTATCAATATGGATTTTCAAAAAGCTGTTACAAACGCGATTTGTTATGTTGTTGTTGTCTCTGAGAAATTTTTAGCCTATGATGTGATTAAGAACGATATTAGAGAAATTCAGTAAAAATCACGTTATTTTCACTATTATTCATCGGATAATTTTAAAACTTTACAGAATTGTTAAAGACATTGATATAAGTATTCATTTTTAATTTCAAAAGAATATCTTAAAAAATGGGGATGATATTAACAAAAAACTATTCCAAGGTCATCTTAAGGGTTGGACCGGAAGTTATGATTTTAAAAAATACTTTAATATTTACTGATCCTATATACCAAATTTCAGCAAAAAAGCTCCAATAGTTCTCGAGATATAAGAGTTTTAAGATAAGGGATGATTGGGGTAGTTTTTGAAAATTTTGTTATTTTCATGAAATTTTAAGTTGAACTCGCTTGTTTTTGAAGTTTCAGATTTTTCTGATAATTTTTTTTATTTTTTTTATGAATATTAAGAAATAGGGGATGATTTCACCCTTATGGATAAGTTAAGTCGAAAGAGTTAAGTATTTACTATATGTGTACCAAATTTCATTAAAATCGGTTGAGTGGTTTTTGAAATATAAAATTATTAATAAATTTGTAAACTAGCAATCCTAATTGAACAACTTATATAGCAGAGATATAGCTTATATCTTTCGAGACTCTCCGTAGCTCAGTTGGTAAGACGCTTGCCTTCAAAGCCTGAGGTTCTGGGTTCAAATCCCAGAGCTTCAGGCGCGCTTTTTATTGAGGAAGACATGGTTGTCGTTCAGTGGTTGGGGACAAGTCTTTACACGAGTGGCCATAGTGTAATGACTATAGAACAAGCCGAGTAATGACAACTGTGGTTGGCGCGCCATTTGCTTCCTCACCTTTCCACTTCATTCCTTAATTCCTTCTCTTCCTTAATTCGTACATTCCTTCTCTTCCTTAATTCGTTCATTACATTCATCATTCACATCATTCATTAATACAACATTACACTTACAAAACACCCGACACAAATTCCCTAATTGTATCTCTCCATCAACTTCTACACAGTAGTTACCAAAGAAAAATGAGACTTGGGAACAAAAAAATTCCAGAGTCTAAGACCCGAATTACAGCTCCTAGCCATTAACTTGGTTGGACAGTAGCAGTGCAGGGCCAAGTCTCTAAACAATAGACACCGTAGAAGTTGAATGTGATGTGATTCCCCATAGCGCAAACACGCACACTAACAACACTACACCAAAGACACAATCATTCATTTTGTCTTTTACAATAATTGATGATGTTCATATTATTCTCTTTCATTCCTTCTAAAACTTCAAAAATATACTCTTTCGCTGATGAAAAATCTCGATTTCTTCCGGAATAATCTTTGTAATCGTACACATAATATCCTAAATAGTTGTACAATAGAATGAAATTATTTCTATTTATCTCTGTTGTAGAAATGTAAACACAAACATTTGCGCTGAAAAATTTATATCTCGGCAGACTTAGTTCCATAATCTCCATTTATAAAAAAATCTTTTTGTTTAAATGGAAGAGTATAATGCCAACTGTTACAAGTGTTCTAATAGAGGAGAAATTATCGATAAAAGATATTTAGTTTGTAGAGGTTGTAATTTAATTTTGTTAGAAAGACCTAAACCTAAGAAATTTCGAAATAAATTAACACATTTGAATAACCTGCTTACAAAATTGCAATATGGAGACAAGAAGCAAACAAAATTTGTTACAGAATTTAGAAAACAGAATAAAAATTTTTACTTATCTCTTGGAACCATTGACAAAATTATTTTCCTTTTCAAAGAATACATTAGGTTTGTAGGTATCGATACACACGTTTATTATGAAAAGATATTACCTATAATCTTTCACTATTTGGATATTGAATTTGTTTATGATTTTGAACCAGAAATCCTCGATGATTTTATAGTACATTTGGAGAAATTAAACGAAGAACCTCTTGAAAAGAATGCGGTTTTACTCACATTCTCCCCGACTTCTCGAGTGAAGGTTAGCGAATTTCATTTTTTCCGTCTTTAAATTTTTTCTATTTAAATGGAGTTCTTGAAGGAGTTAAATGATATTGGAGAATGTAAGTTTAAAGAGTATAAGAAGTTAAATGAATTGGAAGAAAGGAAGAAACATAGAATCTTGAATTTGGAGAAAATGAAAGATAAATTCGGGTTTACAATAATTGCCGAGTTGGAAGATTGTAAAGTACACTTGCCGAACAGATTTTTGACTGTTTTGGATGAGAAAAAGATTAAAGAATTAAACAAAAATGAAAAATTACACTTGGTTGTTACTGGAAAGAAGACTATTAAAGATAAAGAAATTATAACAATTAACTTTGTAGAATAAAGTCTTAACTCTAAAACTTGCAGTCCCTCCCCACGTCATAGTACTGTTTTGATAACCATAGTTGGTGTCTTTCTTCATAGGAATCACATGGAATATTATCTACAGTAATACCTTTTGTTTCACACAAAATGTGGCTATATTCTATAAGAAAAATTCTATAATGCTCTTTAATGAATTGTGTTGATAAATCTTGATACTCACAAAAATTCCTAAGAAATTCATCAATTAAGTCTTGATTATCTTGAAAGGACGTATAATATGGGAAAAATGTCATAAAAAAACGATGAAAACTCTCTGTTTGTTTATTTTTTACTTTCTTTTCAATATCTTTCGTAATTATATTAAATATATAATCCCTTACTTTTTTAGTTTTTTGTGTGTACACGTGTGCAGTTTTCGTTCTTTCTGCAAAAGACTCTACAAGTTCTTTTAATTCTGTTTCATTTAAAGACGGTATCAACTGTTGTTGAGAATAAACCGGCAATTCACTGAATTCATCTTTGTTGCACTGTTTTAATGCTAGAAATTGTAGAGACTTTGGTGAGTTCATGTTGTTTGGTGACTATTTAGTAGAAAAGTTTTTTATTAAAGTATGTTTTTAGTAAAAATGTTTTAAATTGATTAAATTTTATTAAGATTTCGAAGATTTTTCCTTTATTCGTAGCAGATTTGACAACATTTTACAAAGCACAGCTTAAGAAAGTAGAAGCAAACAGCTGTAGATTTGGTTAATTTTTCATTCCACAGAGTAGATAGTAATGTACCGATCGCTTTTGGAGACGAACGACTGTAGATTCGGTTAATTTTTCATTGAGATTTGCTGTGTTATTTCTCAGCTTCCTTTATGGTACATTGAACAGTATTTTACATTGCTTTTCGGTCGGCTCCGAAAGTGCGCCAGGAACCCCATATTACTATCTACTTATATTATAATAATATTTTGCATGATTAATGCCATACAAAACCACTAAATGTAATTGTAACAAAAATATTCTAACCATAAAATGGTGTAAAACCGCCACTTGTAAAATAGAGTTGAGATGCTCTTATTCTCGTATTATACAGTTCGCTAATTTAATTGTCAAGTATTTTACTATAGTAATGATGCATATTTTATGAAGTAATCTACAAGTAAACACGTTTCGATTCTTTACCCACCTTCGAGCTTCATGTAGAACAAGTGGACTTTGTTTAAACATCAGGTATTGGTTTAATCCGCGTAAGGGTTTCACGTGAGCTATTTTCCGAGAAATATGCGAGGGATTATTTTTCGAAGCAGACAAGAGAAGCAGCTGCCCCAAGAGTGGTAAAGTTTGTGTGTAGAGAGCGATCGAGTTTAAAACCTCAAGTGTGCGAAGATTTCGTTTGATGTGTGAAGTACAAAGAGGCCCATCAAAGTACCCATACACATAAAGAGGAACAGTTAGTTTCGCAGTTGAAATTATCTGTTCTGCGTATGTGGTATAAACGTTCTCCCATTTAAATAAATCGTTTATGGCCATTCCTGCCGCAAGTTATTAAACTAAATCAGTATCCCTGTTTTCCACTATGCCTTTTTTCTTCCTGCAGAGCATTATTATAGGATTACAGCTTTTCCAATGTTATATATTGACATTTTATTAATTTAATTTATCAATGATTGTGTTCGTCATAGGTGAGTGGTTAACGTTACAGGTTATCAACCCAAGAGGACAGAAATCGAATTCTGATCAGCGTGAAAAATTTTCATAAATTAACAAATAATCATATGAGTAAGAGGAGCAAATTCCCATACGTTTTTACTCAATTCTTTCACGCAGCGAAGTGTTTGGAATCTCGTAATTCCTACAAAAACGTCATTCCTATTTATTTCCAACTAATTTTAGAGTCAGTTATGATAAATGGCGGGAAATAATATACGTACTCGTAATCCATACAGTTATAAGCACCCTGGCTAAAAACTAATGACTAACAAAAGGATAATCTTTTCAAGATTGATTTTTATTACAATATATTGTAGCATAACCATTCTAAATTATCCCATATCACCATATCATCATCGTAAACTTTCACTCCACGAGACCTTTGATATGTACATACAACAGGGTCAACGTGTAAAAAATAATCATCGAAAAGAAAAACATTATAAAGTCTTTATACCAAGTCTTTGTATCACTACCCAAATCCGTATTGTTGCATTATTAGGCTACCGGAAGTTCAAGATCTTAGAGGAACTGCCGAGAACACTAACTTTCACTGCTAAAGCTCATAGAATTCATGGGACTAGAAGTTGTTATCGTATCAGCATCTACATCTTCAACGCAATGAACCTTCTTCCCCTAATCCAGACGCTGAAGTTCGGGACTCACTATAAACCTCTTTCAACGGCAAGCATCTTCCTTCTTTACTCTGCCACGTCCAATAGTAACACGATAAACAATGGTCTTATCCATCGAACAACGTCACGATCAAGTTCTGAGGGTTTAGGATATCTAAGATGAACCATGGTGAGAATCTCCATTTCCGCACCCAACAGTATTTGCTTCGCAAAGTTTGGAATCTCCTAGTCTACAACAGAAAGGGGAAAACACCTTTATCACAGATGGGAATCTCCATAGCTTAATAGAAAGAAGCCTGGAAGATTAAATTTTCAAAAGGAGAGTCACCATGAATTTTTCTTATTTTCTTCCGAGCAGGGGGTTTTATTATTTCTGGAGAAGTATACAAACACGCGTAGAATTCAGTACGATTCCGGAGGTTCTACTAAACCTTACGGAACAATGGAACATTATAATGAATTGATCATGTACGACTACAACGCTGTAAGGGCTAACTAAATGAACCGAAAGAAACAAAATGAATCTCTCAATTGTGTGTAGGACGATTTTCATGACACTAGAGACACTAGTGAAATACCAGTTCACTATCGCGTAGGTAGACTAGAGAATACGCTAGCATAGTGTTTTCTCAACAAACCAGGTGAAGATAAAACAAGTTGGGTTCAAATTAAGTCATTTCATTGGTGGTATAGTCTGTAAGGCAATAGTTTTTTGAAACATAATATAAACAATAACGTCTAGAAAAACTTTTCTTCTTCATGCAAAGTAAAAAGAAATCCAAATCACATTCTGCTAACCACCATAACTGAATGAAATGATCAGTCATCAGCTAGAGCTAGCGAGGGTAGAGACGCACACGGCTGCCGCGCCGGAGCCGCTGGGCGAGTACCGTGAAATGGAATTCACAACTCCATCGTTATTCGTGTGGAACTCCCTTTTCAGATGTTCACTCACTTTCCCTCCAGTCCATAATCGTACATCAACTACGGATACTTTTATGATCTGCTGTCCCCTAATAGAGTCTTAAATCTTGCAAATAATCTGTGTCACCACAGCACGCCTACTAGGAAGACAACTCCACATTAGCAGGAACCAACAAATGCCTAGGATTCATTAGTATAATTTAGTCGCTGGTATCAAATTACCAGTGGCATATTTTAAAAAATTGTCAGGCGTTTACAATAGCTTTGGAATGATGGAATAGACATTAGCATACATCTTTCAGGAGTGTATGTTATCCGTATTGATGCTGATGATTTCTGTATGTGATCCATTTAGTCATGAGACTGAGTTAAATCAACTTTCATGTATACCTAATGTTACATCGTAGTATTCATGTGTATAGTGCCTGTATTGTGTGAGTTCGAGATTTTCTGTATAAACGAATAAGAGACATTTTAATTTGATCCTAACACGTGCGTTTTGATTCAAACTAAATTATATTTCATATATCAGAAGGGAAAGTTTTTGTGATAATAGTTTAGGAAACACGAATCATAAAATTTGGTATTTTCTAGTAACTATCGAAACTTAAAAGTCAGTAGAGCAGAGAAGTAAAATCACTTTCCCGTTCTTTTGTCAAAATCTAAGAGGTAAAGAGGTTTTAATGAAACATTTATTTAATATTAATTTGTTTAGTAGTTTCTGTGGTTTAGTGGCTTTAGCTTAAGTACAGAGGGTAGGACCCCATAGGCCGTTAATTTGAGCACCAACTATAATATTTTGCCAAGAATTTCGGTATAAACCTTTATTAGATTTGGTTCAGTAATTTATGAGATTTCACGACCGATCAGTCTACTGACCTTATGGATTTAAAAAATTTTAAAGTTAGTGATAATATTCATTAATATTGTGTGACTAAAATTTTCGTTTCCTGTTTCTGGTCTAGGGTAAATATTAAGGTGCCAAAACACAAGAGTATGTTACATTTAGAATTTGGAATGTCTTTTCGAAATACTTTCTAAGCTTTTTATTGCATGAGTAAAAACAATTATAACATAAGAAACTATTTGTTCCGATGGCACAAACGACTGCTCACCTCAGATTTTTTGTTTTCGCGGAAATTTCTTAGGTAATCTAAAGAATAAAGGTACAAATTCAATCTAAAAAGATTATTAAATTAATCCTGTAGTAAATCACGAGTATAATGTCTTATTTTTATAATTTAAGGTAAACGGGTAAATTCTAGTTATCTGGGAAAGTGAGAAAGTTAGTAAAGAGTCGTTGAGGGCTTGGCTTATATATTGCCCTTCAACAAGGTTGTTTTCAGTCTCTTTCGGATGCCCTTCCTTAGGCGGTGTAAAATTCTTTAAAGTATTCCATAAAAATGGTAATAGCATGTAGGAGAAATTCCCATTTCTACACAGCTTTTTACCTGTTTCATATACTGCCCACAAATATTCCAACTGTTAATTCTCTGTTTAAAGATGTCACCCTTTAGGAGTCTGGAAGTTTCCAGCCTTGAGTAGATAGTTTTTTTCTTTGTAGTAGAAATCTTCTAGCCTATATAATATTTAGGCATATGGAAAATTCCAGTGATTTGAGATTACAATTTTCCAGGAGCTTCAGTATTTGGAAACTTTCATACACTTAAAGCAGTAACTTGAAATTCCAGATTCCTAGGATGGAATTCACCTTTCAATCCGGAGCTACTTTAACACTCTGTGTAAGGTTGTCGTGTATGTTTTTAAACATGTTTTCATTCACTAACAACACTTTTCCGCAATTTCAAAATCTAATTGACAACTCCTTCCTTCACAAACGATGTCCACATAATAACAATATTTCATAATTAAATGTTATCGTTTTCTTGCATCGATATTGCATCGATTGCATAGAAATGACGTCCCTCAATCCATGTGTATGGCTTGTAGATTATACACCTTTGTAGGTGCACAGACCAGGGAAAGATAAGGCACCACATGAACTAATGATCCTTCCCTTGAAATTTAAAGTGATAAAATGTTGGAGACGTATAACATTGTATAAAATAACAATTATAAATTATAACATTATATTTTAGAAAGAAATAATATGGCACCATAGGTTAAATTTTACATGCACGAGGTAATAAATTTGTTAAATATGCAAGATATTTTTTACTCCATAGATGTTTATTTATGAAACCAAACAAGGTTTTTTACTGTGTAATTACATAAAGTAGTATGTAGTCTTTTTTTAAATGGTCCACAGCATACATCTGACAGGAAATTTTAAATGGGGAATGGGGACAAGTAAAACTATGTATTTCAAATTAAAAAAGAGCCACCATTTTCAATAAAGCTGTTAAGTTTGTTTGCTCTTTTATTATAACTTTCATTGCGAAAAGTAATTTTAAGACTTTTCATTCGTGACATTATTCTGATATTTCCCTTAATATTGTTTCCCCTCAATATTTCCCGTTGTAAATTATGAGAGGTCGGAGTGTTGAGATTATTTATTGGGTTTATTGGCAAAACACCTTTTTGGATAGGCTTCTATTTTAATATTCTAAACTGCAAATACAATATGTTAAATTTAGGAATTCCCCGTTATTTTAATGATATTTGTAAATGTGAATTTCAAATGTGTTCTACAAATAAAATCGTTTAGTAGCTGTAAAGTTTTAAAAGGAAAAAAGCATTTTAAGAAAAGCGTAATTGTCTATGCATGTACTGTGATAAATGAAAATTACGATTAAATGCTCTCCGGTTTACACATTTATAAAATATTTTTAAAACAAAGGAACATTCGCAGTATGTTTTTTTAGTTTTTAAAAACGTGTTTCTTATATTTTAAATTCAATGTGTTTAACTATTAAAAAGTGTGAAACCAAGTAAAAATCACTTTATATTAAATTAATTCACATAATAGTCCCTATTAAGCCAGGGAATAGCTCAACTACTAAACGTTTTTAATTTAAATACTAATTTTGAAATTTAACATTTATATACTGTAGTTGGAGTTTAATGTAGTGTGTGTTTTAATTTGAAAGCTGTATGATGGATTGTCACAGTATACAACAATCTTTCCCACGCTTATTTCAAGCTATATCGTAAGAAAATATGCATTGAAAGGCTTTTTATAACTGTTGTTTTGGGTTAATGTTTTACTTAATTACCTATCCATATTAAAATTGTGTCTACCTAATGATCTAAAATATTTAAAAATACTCCAAATGAACAATTAATTGACAGTAATAAAAACGTGTAAGATAAGTATGGGACGCCATCTGTAGAGCATTGTACAAATTTAGGCCTTTAAAACTTTTTAATAATCTAAAACTTATATATCATTAGTATTTCAAAGTATGTGGAAACAAAAATAATAGTTTTAATCGTGGAATATAGAGTAGTGTTAGGTAAACCTACCACATAAAAAATACATGATATGAACATAAGATGGAACTTCAAAAATAAATTATAATTTAAATCACAAACTATAGGCATAATCAAACAGTTTTGATTACAAGTTAAAATGTTTAGTCACTACATAAGTAATACTCTTGTTATAACTATTTTTCAAATTACTCAAAGATTTTAGCGAGATTTTTACATGCATAAATTAAATTGATAATTTAATTGCAGTAAATTTCAATATTAGCACATGTTAATATTTTTCTATTGTAATAAAATTATGTAATATAATATTAACTTACAAATATTCATTCGGTTGAGCTTCATTAATTAATGTTCTATTTAGAATAATTAAATACTTAATATATACTTTTTAGTAAGTAAATCAGCATGTAATTACTTTTGAACATTTTTATTGTTAAAAACTAAATTGAATAGGTGTGAACCATCGATTAAAGAATTCATCATGTATAATGAAGTGCAGTTATTGCTGAAGAGTTTTAGCCTAACACTAATAAATTAAATCTAATAGTACAGTATTAAAAATCAATTAGTGCCATAAATATTATTAAAATTTTGATGATAATATCAATATGGCTGTTAGTAATTTATTAGCAGTTACGATGTTTTCTGAACAGAAATAATGTTTTTATGATGGCTAGTACAGTGGTAGTCATATTGATTCCCCAGGGAACTCGGTACAGGGTGGTGGCATCTAGTGGCTGTATGCATAACTACTGCTTTTCTACTACCCACTCCACATACATTCTATCGATCCGGTATTGTAATGTATTGTAGTTCTGAGTACTCTCCAACATTACATTGGTTGAGTGGGCAGGGAAAATAATGATGTAGCATCGATACTTAAAAATAAATTTTATTGGATCGATTTTTGGATGGTCCAATAATCTGACTGTATGTTTCGTAATGATAGTGTTTAAAGTGGTTTTTAAATTCAGTTTAATATACAGTTTTTCATCATGGGACTGGTAGTTGGATAAACTTCGGCTCTTTATGGTCTAGAAGAGGAGGTCTAATTTGCACTGAATAAGCATGCAACCTCATTGTTCTTGAAATCTATACATAAATTTATCATCAGAAAAAATTTATCGTCAGCAGCACAGTTTGCGTGGAAGTGATCATCAGAAGAGTTAAAGAATAGAAATGATAGTTTTTCCACAGATTATATTTAGTTTAGATTGACAAATTTTTTAAAAACCATCAGTCACGTAAATAGATGTTAAATCAACGTGAGATAATCGTTTACAGACTCTGAAAGTGGCGATTTTCATTCTATTTATCTAATTGTCTAACGCTAATAAAACTCTTATTTTAGGCTACCTGTAGCTTATCAAGCTGGGAAATATATAACTTTAGAAAAAATATCGCTTCGTATTTTGAACCATTTTAATATCCAAATTTTTTGACATTCACCAAAATTAACATGGCTGGCGATTGATTTCGCTCTTAAGAATAATTCCTCTGTCGATTTGAAGAAAACTCAGTTTGTGTATCTAATCAATGTAAATTGGCTCTCGGCTCTTAGGCTATTAAGACAATATTGTTTTATAAAAAGTAATTAATTACAGAAAAATGATGATGAACGATGAATAATAATGAAATAAATACGAATTTAATAACTATGGAAATGAGTATTTTATTCTTTTTCTATTGTACACAATTCCCAATGATTAATTTATTTTATTCAAATTCACTCTTTAGTATTGTTAGCTATCGTAAGTCGTTGGTTGAAACGAAAACTATCACAAGATAGAAATCTAAAACATTCTGACAACCTATTTCCATACATTGAAACTACTCCTACAATGTTTATACCCCTACAGAATATTTTAAGTCCTGATCCGCCATTAAAGTGTTCCTAAATATGTGCTACCATTTTTTATACTAAAAGTTAAATGTGTATTTGAACTTAAAAGGGAAGGGTTATCTCTCAAATTAATGCATTAATTGGTACCAAATTTCTTATATAGTCTTTCGTTTATTCCAAAAGCACTAACGATTATTATTATTATTTATTATAAGAAAATTGCATTAATTATTTGTGCGACCTTAAATGATTTGATAAGAGAATAAATAACCGAGTAGCAATATTTAATTAATGAATGGGTAGCAACAAACTTTTTTTAAATTTAGAACAATATTTTTAATTTTACGTAATAGAAAAAATAGAATCAATAACCTCTTTAATAGAAAATACGTATTGTATGTTATTCATTGATATAATTGAATATAGTTTTTTATTTGTTTGTTTAATAGATTTATGATAGATATATAACATATTCAATGTGTGGAAACAAGATTTTTACTTTGAAATAAAATGTAAAAGAATTAAAATGAACTAGAAATGAATGAGATTTATTGAGCTATTACAAACATGGAAATTGCAGTTATATCTGTGTGGATGGATAAGTTGTCTGACGCACAGTATTTTCCGAGAATTCGTTATTTTGATAAGGAGTGGGTGGTGATTTGCTGTTTATACAGAAATCTGATTCATTTTAGTTTTCATTTGATTGTTTCCCTTAATTGGTAAACATATATTTATACGTTACGAATAAAGCATTTTTACTGTATTAGTTGTTAGTAGTAGTTTCCATTTGAAAATTAATAAACCGTCTTGACTAATACAATTATTATCATTTATTGACTGTTAAACAAGAAACTGATATTTCAGGTAAATTATATTAAATCATTCTTAGTTTTCTTAGATCTCGACCTCCAGTATCCAAACCTATCACAGTCCATAAAATTGTGATCAGGAAAACCACCGTAATTTGTTAAATATCCAGATTAAACTTGGTTAAAATACAATAAATTCACATAGCTTTGATGAGTCGGCCAATGGAGCTCGAGTAAAACTTTTCTTTCAACTTATTCCCAACATAGACCCAAAAACTGTAGATTAAAAAAAATATAATACATAATTATTAAGAATATTTCTCCCACTTTTTTTTGATATAAGTTTTCAAGATGGCATTTTCAAAGTTTGGAAAAGAAGTAGTTATATATCAGCAATTATCCATTAAAGGGAAAAACAAAAAAGTGTTCTAGAATTCTCAGACCATTTACAATAATGTATTTTCTTACTTGGTTTCTAATTTCTTGTAAGATTTCTAGATCGTACAACGCACAAAGCTTTCTCGTTGTATACAACATGGCGGGAATAATTGTGAACATAATAACTATATAAATATGTAGTTCTTAAACTAAACGTGATACAGAAACAGTAATTACACATAGTTTGATTGAATTTGTTATCCAGGCGTAAGAAATAAAACGATAAAATATAGCGGTTATTCGCATTCGGACCAATGTTTTATCTCGTGTATTTGATAACATAAATCAAACTTGACACGTTTCTTAATATTATTAAACTATTCAAGCATAATTTATTCTTACTTATTTTTCTATGACTAATGCTTTTTTTAATGAAGTGGCCGTTTAAAGTTACAGAAGCGAACAATTTATCAATAACATATAAATATGTTTAGAAACATTATTTTTGATAATTGTAACTAAGCGAATCCACGATTTTATAAAGAAACGTATATCCTTGTAAAATGTTTCGTCTTGTTAGGCTTCAAGATTCTTGAGTTTCTAGAAGTTTGAAACTCAATATTGAGATACCAACATTGAGAGTTACTGTTCCATCAGTGCTGTGCAAATTAAATATATAAATTAATGACATGTGAAAGCGGTCTGTCTTTCAATTGAGCCTTAAGGGAATGTTGTGATTTTATCATGCGTTAGAGCTATAGTTATTTAGAACAAAGTGGCCTGCCCCGTATATTAAGATCTATGGAAAGACAGTTTGGACAAATACGATTTATGTAGGCTACGGTACTGTATATTACTATCTACGAGAGGAACCTCCCTCAAATGTTCTTAATATGAGCAGGAAATTCTCTTAAGCTCATCTCAGCGATAAATTTAATATCACTCAGTTTATCTTTCGTGTTTTCCTATAAAGGAAAAATGACGTAAGATCATGAAAACACATCAGCCTTCTATTTTACATAACAGATTAAAAACTGAGTGTTTGTGAGCCTTATCTTTACAAAGACAAGGCTCTGAATGCAATGCCTTAGAATGCCAAAGTCTTAGATAATTATAGGAGATTTTCTGCCTTGCACTCAGCGTCTCGATACAAGAGCTTCTAAGTTTAGAAACGCAAAGGTTTATTATGTAAGCATAATATATAGCTCTTAAGAAATTCCGAGGAAGAACATTATACCAGGTTGAAACAAAACTTGGAATCTCGTGACCAAACTGGGTTAACCACAACCACATCGATTGTAAAATGTTCCCAAAGATTCTTGAGGATACGCATAACGTAGCTTTGGCGGGAAGGGTTGATTCAATGTGACTGTTCCCTTCTTCTCTTAGAGAACTTTGAAATATTCCACCATTAGGAAAATGTCCTGTACACAATAAAAGGTCGGCTAAATTGATCATTTTGAGCTTCTTCCTCACCGACTTTTTTTGGATCTTCAGACAAACATGACTCCAGATTCTAGGATTGAAATTTGTGACAGCGGCAGAGTCCAGAAGCTGCACTAATAGGAATGTGAATTGGAGCGAAACTGAACATCCATCTTGAGGTTAGTTATGACAATTACTGAACATGAATTGAAATATCATTGAAAACAGATAGCATACATGTTATCTACAGCACCTTTCCCGAATGGTGAGATATTTACAAGTTCTCTAAGGGAAGAATGATCATCTGCTGCAACGGTGAGGCGGCTTGATGATCCTGTTTATATTATATTATGTTTATTTACAGTCGGAAAAAAATTTGCAGTCTCACAACAATAATTTAAATAAATATATTCAGTGCAAACTCTTTTTGCTGGTTTCAAATGAATGGATTTTATTACTTGTTTCTGAGATTTTCAAAGGATTCCAAAGTATAGATTACAACTCAGTAGTATCGTGACTAACACGTACTCAGTGTGTCCTGTTAATTTGGCCACAGGTAAAGAGTAGCGTGGATAAATAGATAGTCTTGTCTTCAATTATCCACATTTTTGCATCAACTTTGTAAGATTTTCCCAATAAAAAGTAAAATTGGGGGTGAGAAATAATAATAAGCAAAGTCGTTTATGTATTATTAGAAGAACATTTGACCTCGTGAACATCAACATTGCACATCATTATCTGCAGGTAGGGGTAATAAAAACTTTTTAAGATCCTTACTGGTGAAGGAAAAATCTGTTTAATCACTCCTAATGTGTAGTAATGGACTATTACTATATTTTCGAAGGTTTTTATAGGCTCCGAAATAGGACGTCCATTACACTGGACTGGCAAATTTAACTGAATGGCAAGATTTTCTCAAGCATTTTTAAGGTTAGTGTTGATCTCCTTTAGGAGACACCTCCCCCATTCTTTTTACCCAATCTCGTCTCACCGTGCACCAGGTTTGGTAGCTTATTGACTACGAAACAATCTCTAAGTTAAGTGATTATCAGTGAGAGAAATCTTACAATAAGGCACTACGCTCCGTAACACTTCATCAGACTCGGCAATTTGTAAATTCCGACAGAAGCAACATCGGTCATTGCTAACTGGATCGGTTAACAAGGAAAATAGTGTTATATTTGGAAAAAATAGCATCAAGTCAGTTTAACATTTTCTGCGAGTACGTAATAAAATGCTGGTTTTGTACTGTGATGCATACATTACAGTAATTGGAATTGAATTATAATATTCCATCTGGAGATAACTGAACTACTAATAGTATGTTCTGAATAAACACACAAAATATTTTGCATTAATTGTTTATTTTCGTTTTAAAAGTGTGTAACGGTTTACCACAAACAATAATAATTTGAATCGGTTGTATATTTACTTTCTCTGCAGGTTAATGGGAGTTCCAATTTATTCCCACTGTTCTAATTATTACACTGTTTACTAAATATTGATATTCCGTTATCGTCAATGCAACTCATTTCAAAATAGAGTATGATTTTATAATAAACGTAAATCGCATGACAGATAATTCTAACCAATATACCTCTCAATAATTTTTGTGCAGGTACTTCAAGTAAACAGTTGGTTTTTGCTAAAATCGCATCGTCACAAAAAATATGTTTCTCGGGACACATTTTCTAATACAGGTTACAAGAACTATGTATTCTGCAGGTCCCCCTACTTGAATTAGACTGCACCATTCAGTAAGTCAAGTGAAGTCAATGGAAGAATAGTTGTTTAAAGAAATACAGTGATAAGCTTTAGTCTCTGATAAATAAACCCCTGCTATCGAAATGGTTTACGAAAAGTGCCAGTTATTGGTTTTTGGTGATAAACTCAATATTTATAAAAATTATTTAGATCACTACCACAACATGTGAGCTCAATTAAATGGGATGGACATTTTTTCCAATCTATAAAATGAAAATATACTGTATTATTCAGATTGTACCTAATATACTTTAAATTTGGAATATGACTACCACACTTTTAGTTCTCCATGACGTTTGCTGAAGCCTTCTATTAAGATCCCTCTCAATACAATTATGTCCGACAGGATTAAGCAGATCGTGCGATAAGAGATAATCTCTGCAGACAGCCGCTTAGCTGATGATCTGTTCCCTGTTATCGGACATGTCCTGAGAAACGAGTAGGGAGGGGGAGGGAGATTATTCATGAGCATAAAGCTATTAACCCTCATCCTGTTCCGTGACTTCATTTTAATGTGCCACTTTCAGGGAGCAACGTTATGAGGACTTAATGTTCAAGATATTTGTGAATGGAGACTTAAAATATAATTTATACACAAAGTGTATGAATATGCTTGGTAATTTTAAAGATATCAGTCACTTTTTTATCATCAAAGATTACTTATATCCTCAGAGAGAAGTCCTATTAGGTCAAATTTTCATTGGAGGCATTCCTATCGTATTCCTCAGTATGTAGAGATATCCACACATTTTACATGTTTATTATGTACAAATACGTCCATAAATTATGAAGTAGGGCATATGGAAAATCTCAATAGTGACTTAAAATTATCCGTTAATTTCCAATGAGTGTCCATAAAATAAAGGTTTTTTAGTTGTGGGTAGTTTTGGTTTTCGTCAGCCATCTTGAAACTGCAATCTTGGATTTAAGTTTAATATTCCATTACGAATGGCCGTGTAACATATAATTTTAAATTGACTTAATCTGATTTAAATAGTGAAAGCCGTTGTTCAATATTTCTACCTGTAAAAAAGTAACTAAAAGAATTAAACTTTTGAATCAGTAGTAATAGTTGTATTATCCAGAGTTGAGTTATCTTGCTGAGTTGCTAAAGGAAGATGAAACTTGCCTATAACCGTACTAGTAAATACCTAAATGATATAATTTAACTTTCAGTTGTTTCTTGTGTGGCTCATACAGATGACAATTGACGATGCAATAAAGTATTCACTACAATAATATACAATTAGTTGTTTTCTACATATTTTTGTCTTCAAAATAAAACTAATTTCAGAAATCAATTCTTTATTAAAAGTCTGCTGCTGCTCCACTATTGTCCAACCAGGTGGTTACTCTTAACAAAATAATTATTAGTCTCACATTAGTATTATCAGTCTAGAAATGTTAAACATTGTTTTAATATGTACGAGCAATATGAGTTTGCCTTAAAACTCTTTAAATTACCATCTACCTAAACTAAAAACATAACACTTTTCTTATGGTTATGACAAAAATTTAAGTAAGTTAAAACAGTCATTACTTTATAAATAATGAGTACTTTTACAATTTTATAGTCCCATTATTTAATTTAAGCACATCATATATAAAAGTTGAGAATGCAAGTTTCGTCTTTGACAAGCACCTTGGTATAGTAACTCAACTCTGGAATGATATAAATTAGATTTGGAATTTTTATTTTTGTTAGTAATGTTTTAACAGTTGGTATATTGAACGATGGGTGTCACACTGAATAAAACTCAGAATAAAATATAATTTTCCATTATATATCCCGTATTAAAATATTAAACTTGAATCCAATACTGACGCCAAAACTCAAAACAGGTTAAGGGGACTTGGACAAAAAAAAATTATTTTTAACATATTTTTTTTTATTTTTTTTTATTGTAGTTTGTCATTTTCGGAATACAATGATATTAATATTATCACTCACAAAAATTTCTAAATGCTTCAAATAAATTTTTGAAGTTGCCTCTGCAACGCCATTGACGGCTGTATCCAGTGTTCAGCTTTCATATAGTGCTGATTTTACTGATTTATTATTTACTTACTCTTAGGTTTTGTTTCTCTATGACCTTAGCAGTTTTGACAGATGTCTGCTTGTTTTGTTATTGTCAATTGTTTGTAACCTAGCAACTTTGTTGTTCTGACAATATTTTGTTATTATTGGAAGTTGACTCAGTGTTTATAGACTTTTATTTCAAAGTGATCTTTGATAATATAATGACTAGACCTAAAGGAATCTTTAAAAAACGTACCAATAAAGGTAATAGGTTTTATAAAAGGTTACCTTCAGTTTCACCAGATGAAGACTCAACAGTTAGGCCTCGGCCTACTACTCCAAAAGTTGTAGTGCCACCCAGTTCTTCTGAGAAGAAATTAGGTAGTAGTGATGACCAAAGAAAGTCGAGTGAAGAAAAGAAGGAGAGCTCTTGGAGAGGAAGAGGAGAATGATGAACATTATGTTCCTGGAGGGTTTTAGAGCTCAAGTATTGTGAAAAATATACTTTTTATCAAAATTTTTTGGTTTTTTGCGTTTTCCCGAAAATTGTGATTTTTCACACAAATGACCCGTTTTCTCTGAAAGTACTAAAGATAACAAGCTGAAATTTTTACAGGATGTTTAGTACTTATCTATGATGCTACTGATCTACAAAGAAACAATTATAACAAGTATTGACTTATTAGGCCTCATTTTACTGAAAAATAGTCTATATTTCAGGGTTATTTTGAACTCGCTAGATAAAAAAAATCATAACTTGGCCAAACAGAGTTATAAGTTCATAAAAATAGATCAGTAGCTTTTTATAGGACCACATAGTAAGTGATAAAAATATCAGGTAATGGGACACAAAAGTACCTAATTCAACATGGGTTTATATGGAGCGTTCAAGTCCCCAAACTAAAAGGAGATTTTATTTTAAGGGAACATAACAAAAAGTGACAGTTAGTTCTTAATCTCTAGTCAGTTTTTAATGTATTCCTTACTTTTAGCTACAATGTATGTTGCTGACAGTAAAGTTAATTGTTACAATTTCAGCTAAAACAATTAATATCGATCTAAGAAGCTAGAGCAGTAGATAGAATTAAAACAAAGATGTGAGTGCACTTCAACTAACAAAACTTTCTTAATAAATGAGGTAAAGTTTCTCAATTTCCTCAAAATAGTTTGGAACTGATATTTACGAGCGTCTTCATAAAAACTTGGCAAGTTTTATTAATAATAGCAACTTCTATGCAGAAACTTGTAACACTTAAGATGTTGTCCACGATTGGATACAAAGTTTTAAGTACTTTAGCTACATTAGGAAGTATCGAAGCGGCAAGACTTCTTAAGGCCTCTATCATCAATAGTTTTGTAGATAAAACTGTGTTTGAGTTGCAATATAGAAATTTAATTTTAATAAAAATTTGGGAAATTTAAATGTAATAAAACAGTAAAATTTTTTTAGTTTTTGTAAAACATTTACATTGCTTTACTGTCCAAATGTCCATTAGTTAAAAGTTCATTGGATTTTTGTGTGAGAGGACTTTATCTTAAAATATAAAACACATTTGTGTTGTATTGTGATTTTTGTACGGAAGCATAAACAGTGACTGAGACAGATTGTTATCCATGTGTGTGTATGTATGTCTCAAAATGAACAAAACGTTATACGTATCTCAAGTACCTACAAAGGTTAATGGGGCATATGGAAACTCAGCATGTTCTTCCTAAGAATCATGTCGTGAAATAAGGAAGGTATGCTCCTCAGAACCTATGTGCAGATTAAGTATGCAATATTGTTTGAATGCGTGTATCCTGTATAATACACGTGTACAACATAGTTTACTTATAATCAATTTAAATATGTATTCTTTTATATTATTACTACAAAACATCATATTATAAAATGTTTTGTACAAAATAAACCGTCTATATTATTTTAATTGACTTGGAACTTGAAGCTAATGGTCTATAACACAGGCTCTTTATTGTTTAGTTTTATTTTAATTGTTGTTTAAATAAGAGGAGCCATACACATAGGATGTTCTCCAAAAGACGCAGAAACAAACAAAAGATACAGTGGCGCTGCGTTCGGAAGAAACTTGAGATTTTGTTTTTCATCTTACGATTAAATGAACAATACACTCTTTGGGTCAATGACACAAGAGAGCTAATAGAGATACAGTTTTCCTCCATGATCATGACATAACAATGATTCTAGGAGGAATGCCATTGTTTTCTAACTGGCTGAGCTTTAGCGAAGCCTATTACTCCATAGCATGGCAAAGTGTTATTTCTGTATGTCTGTCTGTCCACACGATATCTCTAAAGGAAGTTACCTATAGACTTAAAATTTTGCACAAATTTCATTTCTCTATAAGTAACACTGTGATCGAGAAACCATGATGGAAACGAGAAATTAAAAGAATAAATAAATCTGTAAAGAAACTATCATATAAGATTTCAACATGTGAAATGTGAAGAATAATAAAGGGAAAATAAATGATAAAAGTCGGTGGCAATATTTGATATCATTGATATGATCAGTTTAAAGAAACCCTTATTGTTTAAACACTGCTATGAAACCTAACATAATGGGCGAAAATTTCAATGTATCATGTGGCATGATATCCCGATAAAAATGACATCCATAGACTTTAAATTTTGGATGAAATTTCATTTTGACAGACAAGAATTTCTTCTACGATGGTGCATGTCAAACCTTGGAATTTGGCTGAGCGTTATTTTTATATCTTTATCTGTATGACTGTGTCTGTCTATCTGCGATATTTCGAGGATAAAATTAAATTGTAAGTGCGATCTCAGTGAAGCCTGTTACGTGACACGTGGTGTGGCGTATTTCTAAACTATTATAGTTAGGGATCATGATATACCTCTTTTTGGAGTCATTTGAAACCTGCCCTTGAGTAGCAGAGATTAAGATATCTCCATTGAGCAATTATGACTCATAGATAACAAGGAAAATTGCAACCTAACTTTTAACAACAGAACTCTAAAACAAAGATTTTTTAAAATCCCAATCACGAGGTTGCTATTTTGACTCTCTTATTAATTTTACTGTTTATGTTAAACCTGTATGTTTGTCATCCGTAATGTAGCCAATGCAAAATCTGTCATGTAGCAGCGAAACAGTATAAAATGCGGACATTTTGATTCCCAAAAATACTACGGTTGTCTTCAATGGTACCTGAGGACATTTCAAAGTTCTTGTTACATCCCCAGATAATTTTTAAGTCCGTAAAATCTGTTTTTAAGTAGCAAAATGAAGCATTTGCTGGGTATCATCGAATGACCATGAGCCACCTGTCTGATTTCAAATAAAATGACGACGAAAAGGCTCGACGTAGAGTGAACTTGGTCGGTAATTTGTAGTAACAGCACATGATACCTGGAACAATGGCACATAATTATATCGATTTCTTAGGAATACCGTAGTGACGCCAGAAGACATTTTGCTGTTCATAACATGATTTAAAGTGCTCTGGAACCGCTCATGCCCTACGTTGGAGGCCACATGAAACCTTTCATGGAGCAAGACAGAGTAAGATATAGTGTCTTCCTATTAGGAGTATAATCCTACCTCAATGTTCATAGAGATGTAGCCTCCGTCTCACGCCCATTATGACGCTAACTATAAAACCTGACTTGGAGAAACTAGGGAGGAAGAGACATTAGAGATCCTATGAATGTATTGAATTTATGTATTGGAGAGAACATTATTTTAATCGAGCTGGAATTGTTAGCTTTGTACTTTTTGAGGTCGGCCAAAACCAGTCTTTTGTGAAGTACTAGGGTACGGATTTGAGGATTTCTATGAAATTCCCTACACCATTCTCTATACAGCATTTCCAATAAACCTCAATGATTTGTTTTTCTAAATATATTTAAGGATACATTTAATTAAACAAATGTTTAGAAAATTTTAAAATTAAAAGAGAAATATTTATGACCAAGTATGAAACAGGAATACAGTTAAAATACATTTTGTTGAACATAGTTTAGTGAAATTGTAAAATAACACTATCTGCTTTGTAATAATATAAAACAATAAAACGTGTTTCTAATTAACTAGTAAAAGTTTCATGTTGAAATATGATTATCAAACTTGTAAAAGTTGAGTGTATTAAAAGTAGTTTCAACAATTTTGTAGTAGGCAAGTTGCCCAAAGTGAAACAATGGTTAAAGCAGAACAACTTCTTTATTTTATGTGTGCAAATCCATTTCATACTTCTAATTGGCAACATGAAAATAATAACCGAAGTTTCACAAAATGTTTCAAACTTGTTCTTAATGAATCTACAAAGTACATTTGTTAAACAAATTATGCGCTTATCAGATATGATTAAATGTCAAAAATATTTTGGAAGCCTGATACCCTAATCTTAATCGGTAATGACCGCGCAGTTTAAGTACCGAGATTCATAACCTCAAATGGCAGAACATTTTCAAGGCCACTAACTCAGATGGAAGACAATTTGCACCAGTTCTACAAGGATTGTGCGACAGAGGTACGAGAGGGAATACTCCAGACGTAACCTCTAAGTGATGTAGAAGGCGACCTTGAAAATGGGCGCAAAGTCTTTCTTTTTCCTATAACATCTGTCTAAATATAGTCTAGAAAAATGCCCTATGTTAGGCAACGTGTTATTCTAATAGCCGAGAGCTAATTTGACTTTTATTGAAATCGATAAAGGAATTTTTCCTAAGAACGAAATCGATTGTCAACCGCGCTAATTTTGGTGGGGGAGATCAAAATATTAAGGTTTTGAAAGAGTTTTAAATATGAAACGATAATTGTGTTGCCAGATTATATTTTTTATTTAGTTGGCTGACATTGATTTGACTTTTATTTACGGGTCTTATGGTTAGTTTAGAGTGTTACGTTAAACAAAAAATTATATCAGAAAAAATATTATTTCATATTGTTAACTTTTTGATACCCTCACATTTCGACTCCTCAACCAAAATTACCTCGGCTGACGATCGGTTTCTTTCTATCAATTTCAAGAAAACTCGGGTTTTATGCTTATACAACGCATGTTGGCTTTTGGCTACTGGACCATGTACTATAGTATCTGTCATCAGTATTACAGTAGTCTAAATGTTCACCTTCTCGAAAATGTTAATTTTATTCACAATGCATCGCTATTATGTTTAGATTCAAATAAGAAGCACCGTAGACCATCTAACTGTGATACTAGACTAAGAATGCTAAGAATCATTGGCAGCCTTCTTTACTGGCAGCACACGTGTAGGCTGAATTTGAATACTTTAGCCTAAACAGTCCTGACGGTACCATGCGGACAGACGTGTATTTGGCTGAAGCTCTTGTCCCTTCCTGAAGCCCCAGCGCAATACGCTAGGCTGCTTCCTTTTCACTCCATTTTCTTCTAGCTTTCCTTCTTCTTCTACTTTAATGGTCTCTTCAAATCCCCGAACGGCCTAAAACTGGTTTGGAAATAAGAAAAGAAATACTATTTAAAATGGGAATTAATATAATACGTGACAAATAGGACAGAGAAGAGAAGAAAAATATAAAAAAATGCTTTTATTATATCTTAATAATATTTAAATATATTACTGTACATTTTAAGGATCTCACTAACGTTCGAATTTGTTTTATCCAATCTTATTAATGAGTCTTATCATTATGGTAATACAATTAAAAATTTACTTTTTGTTAAAATTGGGCAACCAAAACAGTTGAATACATTTTTTACTTGTATTACCAATAATGGTATAGGGCATAATTGGTATTCGAAATAGAAATAAATATAATGAAAATAAATAGTTAAGAAGGAACTAATTTGTAAGAAAGAGTGATAAGAATTCAGACCAAAACAGCCTTCAAAGTGTTGACCTTGAACTTTAAAGATTAGCATTCTTATTCTAAAGCATATTTTTGTCAAGCAAAATAATGTTCATTGTATTAACAATAAATAAGCAGTAGAAAAATGTTGTCTTAGAGTAAACGACAAATATAGAGAACTGTACGAACATTAAAAAAATGTTTTACCTGATTGGGATTTGGTCTCATTAGTTTTGTAAGTAAAATTCAATTTTTAATTATTTAGTAAATCATTAGATATATACAATATACAGTACATATTTTAGTATTTCTTTTAATTAAGTAACTTTCAATTTGTATAAATACATGCTTTAGAGGGGAGGGGGTATTAAATTGGAATTGAGTGGACAGTTATCGCCCTAACGCTAGCGTGCCGGTTAGAGGCCTAAATAGATTCTGACTAATCCGTCCTCTGATTCGAGAAATCTCATACTAATTGCACATAAGCCTTGGAGGAATATCTCTCTACTCCAGGGGATGGGTAGGAGGCTAAAGGGGGGTTGGGCGAACATCCCTATGAAGTGAATATCAATTACAAAGTTGTGCTTTTATTGAAAGCTTAACAATTATATAAAGTTATTTTTTTATTTAAGGGAGTTTATAACTAAATAAAGGTAAATTATTAGATATATTTACATTATCGTCTACAAGGCCATACGGTATATGGCCATAATTGAATTTAGTTACTATGTACTTATTATAGTATTAAATAAATACAAGAGCTTTTTATTATGACAATTACAAAATTTCTCTTGATAAAACAAAGCTATTAGGTTACCATTGTAAATAAAAGCTTACTGATCTAGCTCTAAACCGCATTTTTAGAGCTACCGCATGTCAAAGAATTGGTCTCCTCTGGGAGGGTCATTGCTTCTGAACTGCAAGAACAGATATTTTAAAATAAAAATCTTTGGACTTATATTTGTTTTTATACAATCATATTTTGTTAAGAAAAATGTGTAGGTATTTGAAATACAAATGTGGTTTTTATTAACCACGGAAATCTTTTTGGGCTCTATTTAGAATTTCAATACTAATAAACATGCACGCACGCACGCATACACGTACCTGTAAAAGTAACTACCAAAAAAGTTTACTCACATACTGAAAAACATTTTATATTCGCATTATTACAACATCCTAATAATTTTTTTGGGATAGTCTCTTACATGCTAACAAATAAAATTAAAACTAAAATTAATATCTTTTAAAATGTTACAAATTGATTAATTAGGTTATTATTAAATTTTAAACCTTATAGACTAACAACCTCCAAAAATAACTAACAATATGTTAGCCTATACACAGACAATAACGCACTTACTTACAAAGTTTAAACCTAGTAGAGGTTCACAATGCTGGTAGTCAGCTGGCTTGTATGAACGTAAACCAGTTTTCTTAAAGGAGTAAAAAAAACAAACAAATATTTCTTTCGCTGATATACACGCTGGAATTACAAGGACTAAAAATCACGTTTTTGTAATCTGTTCATGATAATTCAGTACAATAGTTTTGTCCTTTTATTTAGACTACAAGGAGAGTCAATAATGAAAAAACATGCGTGTTTGAATAACTATTTACATTGTACATACTACTTTCCTAAACATATATAAATTCTGAAATTAATAGATTTTAATTTTTAATGTGGCAAAATCTTGAAGCGTACGTTTTCAATTGATCCTAATTCATAAATGAAAAGGAAACCCGGTATTATTTCATTGAATTCAACAAAGCTATGTATATACGATTTTGCATATACTTTTACCAAACACGATTATTATTGTTTATTAAGAAATCATGTAATTAACAAGGCATTGGAATTCCTTGGCTCTGGAAGGGGTATATATATATACTCGCTTTCGCTCGCCGGGGGGCTCCGCCCCCCAGGCCCCCTTAGGGGTGTTACTTTAAGTTCGAGTTCGAGATCAATTTAGGTATTAGCTAATTTTCTATTAGTACAGTTTTGAAATCAGGCAATTTTTTGAGAGTGGGTAATTTTATCAGACTCAATTGTATTTGGGGTAGATAGTAGTTGTTCAATATTCAGGTAGGGAGAAAAAGATAGGATTTCAGTGAAAAAAAGGTGAAGAGGCTGATTTATGAGCTTGATATCAAGGATATTATAAACTATTGCATTTGATCATTTGAAGGTAATAGAGATGGTGGTTTTAAATGAAGAAAATGCTTTTGATGGAATAAATGGGTGGTTGGAATTTCAGTACAAAAATATGTATGAATTTTGAAATGAGTAAAAGTAAGTTGGCTGTTTGTCGGTTAACCTACGCTCAGGCATTGAGGTTAGCGTATTCAGTCTCGCCACAGGGATGCACAAAACGTAGAGACCATGTATATGTACACATTTATAACAACAAGTAGCTTATTAAATCAGCTTTGGTTTTAAGTGCAATAGTTAGTTATGTTTATGGCATAACTTATGGTTGAATGCAATGGTAGAACAGGTTGTTAAATTGTTAAAGTATTGATTAAATATGTCAGATGGTTGATGGCATGAAAACACGATGACTTAGACAATGTTAATGAATGGTGAATTGACTTTGAGGTAAAAGAATTGGGTTTATTTTTTAGGATGAAAAGAATATTGCTGTTTAATTAATTTGTCATTATTCGTTTTAAGCAAAAGAGATGGTTGATTTTGTGTGTGTTGAATATGAATAGTGGCTTAAAAATATAGAATAAAATGTGTTTGGAATTTTGAAAAGAACAGAAAATCAGTTGTTTGCCCGTCGGTTTACCAACGCTCAGATATTGAGGTTGGCGTATCCAGTCTCGCCACGGGGAGGCCGGCAAACTTAGAGACCATATCTATTTACATATTTACACAAAACGGGGAGTTTTATTCTGGCAGATCCCCGTGCCTACTGCTAATAAAGTCATCAGGGAGTTTTGGTAAAGCAGTTCCCTTTGCCTACTGCTAATGAAATCATCAGGGAGTTTTGGTAAAGCAGTTCCCTTTGCCTACTGCTAATGAAATCATCAGGGAGTTTTGGTGAAGCAGTCCCCTTTGCCTACTGCTAATGAAATCATCAGGGAGTTTTGGTAAAGCAGTTCCCTTTGCCTACTGCTAGGTCAAATCACGACGGGGAGTTTTTTTTAAGTGGCAGATCCCCTAGCCTACTGCCGAAGACTTAATCAGTGTTTAGAAGGAGCTCGTCATATACAATATTCTTTGCATAGGCGACTCCTTCTACTATTCTGTCGTCTGGTACAAGAACGACGATGTCGTCTGGACGTCTCACTCTGCTCAACAGGACGTAGAGCTGGCCATGAGTGAAGCAGTCCGTTCTCAGGTCGACTCCGACGTACTCAATTGTCTGGCCTTGGCTCTTGTGACCAGTCATGCAGTACGCCAACATGAGGGGGAACTGACGGCGACAAACCCGGAGCGGCGATCCTTCGGCAAACGCGAACCTGAACGTAATCCGGGGAATTCCGATAGGTTGCGTGTTGCCGATAAGTCTGACGGTGATCAGTCGGCTGCTGATCGCCGTCACAATGACTTTGGTGCCGTTCACGAGTCCATCACCGATATTTAAGTTTCTCATGATTAAGCATACGGAGCCGACCTTGAGACGCAGGACGTGATCTGGCACTCCTTTGCCAGTGGCCTGGTTGAGGAGATTTACGTCCACATCCAGCCCGTCGTCGTCTTCTCTGTCCACGGTGTCCGCGCTTGTCAACTCATGAATGCGCCCGTCCATGAGGTCTAGGATGCGACCGTTGATCTCCTTGACGTTCACATTCAGAGTTGAGAGTATTGCCCGTCTCGCACAAAGATCAGGATCTCGCAGAACACCAGGAGGAAACACATCCGTTATTAAGTCCGCGAGAGAAGTGAGGCATCTCACCCCAGTGAGGGGAATGAGAGACTCTCTCTCGCGGCCTTCTCCAAAAAGTAAAGGATTTATTGTTCCATTGCCTACTCCAAGGAGGAAGTTGGAGTAGTCAATGGAACCACTAGTTCTCTGGGGTGTCGTCAGGGAAAATAGTGTGAACAGTCGCCACAGATGTGACGCCCGAAGTGACACGCACGCGACATCAGCTGGTGTGCGAGCCTTCTCAACGACGGGCGCAATCTGACGGAAGTCCCCGGAGCAGATGAAGATCTTATTCCCGAATGGCACACTACTATTCATGAGATCCCGGAGGGATCTGTCGATCATCTCGAAGATGTAGCGGTGTGCCATCGGGGCCTCATCAAACACAATGAGCTGTGCTGCTCTGATGAGTTCTGCTCGCTGGGACCCGTTGGTGATGTTCCACACACCTGTGCCGTGACCTAGGTCTAGAGGGAGTCGGAACATGCTATGTGCTGTTGTTCCTCCAGCCATGTTCCTTGCAGCAATCCCTGAGCTAGCCACGGCGAGTGCAACCTGTCGACAACCACGGACATACGCAAGGATGACACGAATCAGAGAGGTCTTCCCATAACCCCCGGGACCGTCCAGAAATATGATTCTAGAAGTGCGTCGGTCACGGGGGTTGAGAAGCAGAGAGCGAACGTACTCAAACACACGGCGCTGGTCTGGGGAGAGTTTGGGCACCCAGTCCTCAACGATGGTTCGCTGGAGGTTCTCGCCGTAGTTGAGTAGCTCTCTACCTAACTCAGTCGTGTCATCCTCGACGTAGGGGAGTCCATGATCTTTCAAGCACGATCCCTGCTGGCGGAGGCTCCGATCGATGTCTATCAAGGTAAGTTTCACCGCCAGTTCAGGGTCGAGAGGGTTCCTTTCTAAGTGATCCTCGCTAAGGTGGTTCTTGAAAGACTCCCACAGAAGAGCAGCGGGAGCTCCCATGTTGCAGAGGATCACGAAGAAGGAACGGAGCCTAGGTCCAGTCATAAACGTAGATGCCTCGCGCAGCGCGTGATTGTATTCTTCTTCGTCTTCCACCAGGCCGAGATTGCGGGCTACGTCCTGAAACGTCCGGCAACCAGGACCGCCACGAGCCAGAAGATCAACGTAACCACGGCAAGGTGTAGACATAAGTAGAATACGAAGGTAGTATTGTTCTCCTCGGTTGGGAGAGACCCACATCAACCTACATACCTTCTCACCACGCTGGCGAGTCGTTACAAAGTGATGGCCATCGGGGTGTTCGTACAATTCCGCAGTACGTGGGCGCTTAGTGTGCACCATGAACTTCTCGTAAAATGTCTGGTACGTGACATTGTCAAAAGTTTCATGGTGCGGGCGATTGAAGTAGACCATAAGCTTGGAGCTTGCTTGAGTGACTGCATCAGAGAGCTGTCTCGGCCGAAAGACAACACTTTGTTTGCCCTCTAAATGCACGGGAAGACACTCAACGGTGGGCTCGAGCTTTGACACAGGAAAGTCGAGAAGACGCCAGCATGCGTCGCTGGCACCCACCATTCTCTTCGTCACGTAATGCTCGACCTCATCCTCTTGTTTCCCCAGGGGAGTGACGGTTACGTTCTGGAGAGAACCGCCTGTCATGAGGTACTTAAAGAGGTACTTGATTACGCGACGAGTAGAAGCAAGCTCCAAGTTTATGTGCGCCTCGTATTTGAGCAGTAATGCGGAATTGTACGGAACGACCCAGCCATCATGCACTTTGATCTGTCTCCTCCGTGATGTGATAAAGCCTTCGTTTGTGTAGTCTCGTTTGTATTGGACGAACCCCCTCTCGTCCACGTGGGTGGTTTGGCAGGCAGGCTTGGGGTAGAACTTGTTGCAGTGCCCCTTTGCAGAGTCCCAGCACAGGAAGTCGGTGCGGTGGTCAGTACCACATGGACCATGAATCATGTGTTTCAGCACCAACTTCCTGAGTCTTCCAGCGGCTTCCTCCTCCGAAGGGATGTCTGCGCGTATTACGGAGTCAATGTCACGTGCCTGTACCGGTCCATCGCCGTCAATTTTAAACACAATGTGGGCATGAGGAAGGCCCCTCATTTGCATTTCAATGACATAGACGATGTAAACCGGACGGCTAAACATTGCTCCGCTGCGCAGATCTCGGAGGAGTTCGCCAAGTTTAATCTGGAAGATTCTGCAGGCTGTTGAGGGGTCACTGCGCCCGCTGTTGTGAGGGCAGGCCTTCTTGTTTTCCTCCCAAGTAGCACTGAAGGTGAACGTCAGGAAAAACGTAGGTGAACCCAGACGAGACACAAGGCCCATTGCGTTCTCGTAATGTACCTTCATGTATCTGGGTCCACCGGTAAACGAACTTGGGAGGTAAACTTTTCCAGCCTGCATCCCACCCTCACCCAAGACTGTTTCATCGCGGGTGATGTCGCCTAAAACCTGCCCACCAGCTTGCCTACCCCGTTGAGCTTCAAGGAGCTCGTCCAGTGGTCCTATCCTCAAGGAATTTTGAGCAGCAGAACGCGTTTGGGAGAAACGAATAAATCTTAGACGCTCCTCCTCGTACCTCGCGAACATCTCGACCTGCCATGCTTGAGACAGCCTGCCGAAATGCGAGAAACGGGGATCGGAGAGGAGGAGACATCTAGAGTAATTGTATTGTGAAAGTTTCCCCCCGTGGTTGTCTAAGCGCCCAATATGCCACCCTAAATTACCTTGAGGATAGAGCAACGGATATTGGAAAGGCTCCATTAAGGGGCTAAAGAGGTCAACGGAAGACGGACGCCTATCACTCTTCTTCCAGATGGTCAATTTTCTTGGATCAGTTATGGTGTCTTCATTGCTCAATACAGCGTGCACTTCAATGCCTGTTTGCCTATCTCCAAGAACAGGGCCATGGGTAGATCTGCTGGTCACTTCAAATTCCAAATGAGCGTTGACTGAAGGCTCATCACTCAATCTACGGAAATCATTGATGAAAGGATTACAGGAAAGAAGATATGTATTAATTTCATCAATGACTTCTGAGTTCAATGATCTACCCATGGCAATGTTTTTGCGCTCCTCGCCATCATCTATGTACAGGCGGCACCGGTTCACAAACTGGACATCACCTCCCTTGGTCCTAAACTTTTGACCTGGAGCGTCCAGACTGTGAACCTGGTGGTACATCTTACCTTCGATCTTAAAGAAGGCGAGGCCTGAAGGATGACGGTACCCCCCAGTCACCTCGAGAGCGCAGAAGGCAAACAAGTCATTGTAGGCACGGGCTCGTTCGATGAACAGACGGTTAGAATAGAAACTGGCGTCCAGAGGAGGTAAATTATGGACTTTATAAGATCCCTCACCGCAACACCATTTCTTCCTATCCTTCTCTTCATCGAACAGCCTTGCATGACAATGAGGACACTTTGAAATGTTTTCGTCCCATAAACTTATTTTTTTTAGTTTGTAAGAATTAATATAGACTAAATTATCTATTTTCCAATACGCCATTGGGCCATGTTCAACTACACGTCGTGCTAGTATGTTGGAAATGTGCCTTAATTCTGTCAATTTAGGATTTTTTATTCGAAATATTTGTACTTTTTGTAAATTTGTGTCAGGATGTTTTTCTGTATAACGCTGAACAGCACCCCTGTGAACTTCAGGATGCTGCTCAGTGTAGCGCTGAACAGCATCTCGATGGACCTGAGGATGTTGCTCAGTGTAACGCTGAACAGCATCTCGGTGGACCTGAGGGTGCTGCTCAGTGTAACGCTGGACAGCATCTCGGTGGACCTGAGGGTGCTGCTCAGTGTAACGTTGAACAGCATCTCGGTTGACTTGAGGGTGCTGCTCAGTGTAACGATGAACAGCATCCCTGTTGACTTGAGGATGCTGTTCAGTATATCTTTTCACTGCGTCCCTGTTGACTTGAGGATTGTTTGAGGAGTACTTTTTCTTTGAATTTTTTATCTGCTCCTCCTTAGTGGTTGAAAGAGTTTTAGGGCGGCCACGTTTCACTTTTTTAGGTCTACCCGGCCCCTTTTTAACTGGAGCACAGACGGACATGGTACTTATTTCTAATGGCGGTAAAGATTCGACAATGCTTAAACAAGTAGAATTAGGATCTTTGATTATTGGCTCAGGAGGAGAGGACACTGATAGCGTAGGGAACATATCCAGTCTACCCGTGCGCAGCATTTCAGCCAAATGGGGGCGCATTGATGGTATATCATAGCGCAGTTTGGCTGGGTCCCGGCCAAGGGCAAGTGAAGTAGCATTAGCAATGGCGAATACGCCGCAGTCAAAACCGTTTTCTTGCCTTTGGACGGGAATAAATGCTGGAACGATGGATAGGTCCGGGAACAGAAGGGAGAGCAGCTTAGTTTGGTCTGCAGTGAGGTGGGCACTGTTCAGACTGTCGTACACATACAAATTACTGCCATCGTGGAAGACCACAATCCAATGACCGATAGAACTGGCGTCGATCTTCCCCGAGAACAGAATTTGTATGTGAGGTGTAGCGACAGCCGAAACACCTTCCATTGCATCAATGGCCAAACAGCTTACAGGATGATACTCAGTGTTTTCATCCAGTATGCTTCCGAACCTATCCATATGGTCAGTACTAAGATAGTCCCCACTCTCAACCTCTCTTACCATTCCCTCGAGGAATGCATTCATTTTAAACGTCAAATAAAAAGGAATAAAAAAATTAAACAATAATTAAAAAGGAATATAAGCTTCAATTAAGAACACAAAAAACACAACGAGAACACAAGGAACAGTCAGAAAAAAGGGCAAAATGTTGCCTAATAGTACAGCGAAGAAGCAGAAATAGTCACTTGGACGTCAACAACAGTGCCCGCCTCTATCTACAATTTAGCTGATTTCAATAAATATTAAAAAGTTAAAAAGGAAGTTATAAGCTTTAACTAAGTAAAAAAATAATAAAAAGATATAAGATAAAAAAACAACGAGAACACAAAAGAAAAGTAAGAAAATTGGTCACAATATGGCGTAATAAGAAAGAAAAGAAAGCAAAGAAGTAGAATAGAAGTAGTCACTTGGATGTTAAGAACGATGAACGTGAACTTTTATTTAAACGTAAAATACATATATTTTTTACTGAAACAGTCAATCCATTAAGGAAACAACAAAAAAATAAAGCCTAGTATAAAACCGAAAATATTCAGCCAAGTTAAGAGTACGGCTATTCAAGTAGTCAATGTAGACTGAGTAGGAACGTAAAGTTAAGTTTGGATTTCATAGACATCTAGGGATATCAACTCCTACGTACCGTACAGAAGTCGCTAAGGCCATCAATTCTCTTCACTAGGATCCCTAATGTTGTCCCGACACAAAACTATCACTTCGGAAAGCAGCAACTGAATTTTGCTGTTGACTTAGGAAACGCGAATGAAGATGGGTGGAAAAATAGCAAAAAATGACAGTTTTTTGCAAATATCTCGTAAACGGTAAGAGATATCGAAAAAATGACGAAATTTTTTCCACCCCTGGACCGTCCCCAACTCCTCTGAATTATTTTTCCCTATCTATCGACACCAAAAAAGTTAACCTAGGACTATCTTTACGTTAACCCCCCCCCTCCCCCACCAATCCTCGCAATGTCCCTATCTACTATATCACAAAATTATTTATTTCTCGGGATTGGGTAAACATATTGAGACACTTCAAACTGTTTATTGGTGTAGAATTTCACGATGCATCTTATGGTGTTATTATTTATTTTCTAAAAATTTGTTTTTTTTTATTAGAAATTTTTGAAAATTTTCAAAAAATACGTTTTTCAACTTCTCGCGCCTCCTGTATATACACTTTAAGAGATAGAGCAAAAGTTTAAATTGCAAACTTGTAGAGAGTTTCAAGGAGAATACTGTAAGTGGGCTTCGTTTTTCGATAGGATGCTTCGTTAAGTCACAATCGAGCGCCTACGAAAGGTCTACACGGGGAGAAAATGCGTCCGCCATTTTGATTTTTTTAAGGGGTTGAAAATGAAAAATTCTCACTTTTCGGGATTTTCCTGGTGGTTACACGTGGAAAGCTATCTGTGTACCAAATTTCAAGTCTCTAACTCATCTGGAAGTAGGTTAGAATTAGTATACGTGAGTGAGTGAGTCAGTCAGTTAGTCAGTTACACATGCGGTTGTATATATATTAGATATATATATATATATATATATATATATATATATATTGGTATTTTGAAAAGATTCAAATATTGAATAAGTTGATGCAGATGATGATGCTGAATCAAAAACCAATTGCTAATAAAGTAAATAGAGTTATTTACGTCAATGACTAATAGACAATATTTAAATTAATTATACAGAGTTTTTCACATAAAAATACAATACCAATTTTGAATAAAGTAACTGGGAAGAATATGAAAGGATGTTTTCTTCATTCCAAGTTCATTCTTACATTTCTAAAGAAGAAGAGAAAGGGAGGGAGGAAGGAAGGCTAATTAATTGCAAAGGTCTGTAATATTCTCTTCAAAGCAGGAGCTTTATTACATTTTACGGTTGTTGCTTATTGACGTAACCTAAATTAGTTGATAATACTTTACTCCGAAATCGAACAGCTTTACAAATTTTGAAATTTAATCACTTCCTATTGAGAATGGAATAAAGAAGCAGTGATAACGTTAACACGATTTAAAACACTAATTTTCCTCACAAGTGTTAAATTGTAGCGTAACTTTCCAAAATGCTTTCAGTTCCGTTTGATTATTTATTTTAATATGACCTCATGTTTAATTAACTATTCATGAGTATTGTCACATATATTCAAACACACACCACACAGAGTTCCATTTGCAAATAGAATAAATAACTGGACTATCATTTTAGATCCCAACTCTATACATCCAGGTTAGACAACGTAATATATTTCAACGTCACGTTACACACTTGCAGACTAATACTATAAAAAAACTAAAACTAAAAATAGTCGGATATTGACATTTTTTACTTCCCTTAGTGGCTTTAACAGTGGGCGGAGTCTTCAGCTCCTACTCCCCCCCTCAAACCCCAGCCACTTCCACCCTACACGTTCTGCATATGTTGCAATTTGCATTAACCCGTTTACTGGGATCGGGATTGTGCTCTACATACAAATATACACACAATCATGCACTCTCTCTCTCTCTTTCTATATATATTTCTATATATATATATACTCGTATTTCGTATATATATATATATATATATATATATATATATATATATATATATATATATATATATATGCTATACAATACACGAACCTAATGGTGCCAAATGTGTGTGGCTATTTCAGATAATAAGCTATGAAATATCCACATCACATTTTTATGGAACTACTTTACCCACACAAATAAAAGTAATACAATTTTGGGAGAGCCAAATTCGAGTGGTCTAGGGGATTGGTTATTGAGTCTGAGTTAGTGACAGCGAGCGTTCGAATCCTGCCTGAGACCATTGCACTTTGGAATTATCTTATCAGCACTGTCGTTCTTGTACTGTACTGACTCTTCCACGTATCCTGCTTGATAAGATCCTCGACCAGGCCAGTGGCCTAAGACGATGGTGAAACAAGGGAGAAAAAGGATTGACCTTTCCTATTTTTCTGTTATTTTTTAATAAGAAAGAGACAAATAACAATAATTAGGAATGGAAAACTCCAAATATAACAGTTAAAATATAACAGTTCCTTTACTACATTATAAGTATACAGTAACACAATTTAAGTATTAATTCAAGGGAAGGTTTTATTTGTTTAGTTAATTTTTAAATTGACAACCTACTAATTTTGGCGCGTCGGTAAACTCATACTTCCAACTACCAATAGGAAATATCAGTAAGAAACTGTGTTATTAAATATTACCATATAACGCACATGGTATCACGTTTTATTAAATAATTTTATTGAAGGAAATAAAGATTGTTTTTCGTAATATAATTAGAGGACGATCCTCACTACTATTTATAATCACGTGTGTCGTAACATGCTTCTCTGGGGTTACATTCATAGTTATAGCTCATATCGTTCTCAATACGTCCTGCGGATAAATAAACACACACAGAACTTCATACATACCCCTGGTAGGCAAAAGAGAAATTGTATCAGTCTACTAAGTGATAGATAAGCTTTAAACAATAAAAGTTCCAGCGAAGTAGGAAAGGTACTAAAATGCAATAATGTGCTGAAATCGTCCTACTTTTAACATAGATTGTTCACTCCTTAATGTTTTTTCTTTTTAATGTATGAATGATATGATTGTACTCAACTAGTTCAGAAATTTATTTAGTCTGCTATTTTCCATAACGGTTATCCTCAACAACAACATTTACGATAACTTACATCCAAATGCTATGAAGTGACGTGCACCAAATTCGATATCCCTACATAACACCTATATAGAAATGAAGATCTATACAAAATATTAAGTTCAATTCATTTTTTATGTATCGTGCGGACAGACAGTCATGTAAATATTAATTTAAGTTCATTAACTGCATCATATATTCCAAATTTTGTAGCGTGCCTAAACGAGTTTCGATCTTAGAACATAATTTTTAGGCTTTCATCCAAGAACAGGTCAATTGTTAGTTGGATTCGTCGTTAAAAGCACACACGAACACAAAACAGTAAGATAACATAAACAAAAATACATTTAAAATAGATAGGCCTTTCACTGGCTGAGCTTTCGAGAGGCTGGAAAACTTGCATTTCTGTCTGTCTGTCCGCACATATCTCGATAAAGAATTGACCTGCAGACTTGAAATTGTGCATGAAGCTTCCACTTCTATATATCAACACTGAGTTCTGTGATGGTGTATGTCACTGCATGGAATTTTACTGAGCCTTAGTGAATATTATTTATTGCTCTTATGGATAATCACGATGGCAAGAAAATATCATAATAAACAATATGTAGACAAACATATAATATTTTTAAATGAAAGACACTTACACCCATTGTCCAACTACCTCAACACATATAACATAATCTTTTGAAGACTTGGTGTGTAGCTTATAGTAAAGTGTAGACTAGCATAATTCAAATACTGGTACGAAACCTGTCTCAATGAACAAAAATATGAATTTCTTATTTTAAAAGATATCTCGAGAAATATTTAAAATGTAGACGTTCAGTTTTGCACGAAACTAGTTCTACATAGACAAACATGAGTGCATGTCCACCCATTGAATTTGCCTAAACTTCAATGAAACGTAATAGGCTGAAACAATTTCCTTTTGCCTGCCAAGGATGTCAAAACTTATTTTTTGTGTAATTGTCTGCCTGTATATTTAACATATATATGTCATAGGACATCTCAAGAATTAAATGAGTTTAGACTTGAAATTGTGCATGCAACAACAGTGAAGCCTATTACCCGAAACGTGGTATGGCAGGTTCCTCTTTTGTGTTTTATATATAGCGTGGCTACTGTGAATGTTAACCCTGAGCAGCTTTTGTTATTACAATATGAAAGGCCTATCCGCTCGAATTTTGTTGTACGTTTACTTTATGTTATTGTTTTGTGTTCGTGTGTGAGATTTCAAACGAATAAACCGACAAATAAACATATAATAATAAAATTAATAACTTCCATTTTAAAAATAATAATGTGGTATTTTAAATTAAAATATATGCGCCTTCAATTAACTTGGGAAGCAATACATGCATCACTCTCTTGTAGCTATATTGAGACTTGCGCCTCACTCTGTGCTTTATACCACACTAGACTATATCCAGTTGCTGGGTCAAACACAAAAATACAATTAGCTCTGAGATGTCTGCTGTAGTAGAAATCTGTATCCTGAAGTTACTACTGAGTTATACTGGCTGTAGATTTATTGGTCAAACAACCGTCAGTTACTCGGACCTGGACTCGTTTCAATATGTTGATTTAAAATTATAAATTAAGTATTGTGCATTTTGAATTTTAGTATAACATCAGTCTATAAGGTCAGCTATGACCAGCTGCTAATATGTTTGAAGGAGAAAGAAAAGATTTATGTAAATTATATCAACTTCCTCAGGAAAGAAAAATATATATGTAATAATTAATAATAATAAACACAAAACAAGATAAAAATAACTGACGACAAAAAATTATTGTTTCAGCTGTTCATTTCAGCTTCAAAAGAAGGGTGAGTAGCATTTTGGAAAAGAATGGCATTTATTCATATTAAATAAATAGCTCATTGAGTATTTCGATTGATGACTTACTTTAAGGACCTAAATTTTATTCTGTTAGAAAACTATAGAAGACTATATTAACTCCTATAAGTTCATAGTTCTCTTCAATTTTGTTTTGTTTTGTCTTGAAGGGCGTGTTTGGCATATGGATTCTACTTCTTGAAATATGTGAAATGTATGTTCTGTCATTCTGACCCTGATTACATGTTTGATCGATGTGTTTTTTGTTTCAAAATTTACAACTAATTTCAAAAATAACATTCTAGATGTTACAGCTTACACTACAAATGGTGTTGTATGAAATGATTTTCTTGAGTCTATCGTGTCTCATCATTTGTAGTGTAAACTAACACCAAGAATGTTATTTTTGAAATTAGTTAAAATATTTTGTATTCTCATGAATATTTCAAGATCTTGCAGGAACCAAAACGTAGTTTATTGGAGGGTTCCAATCCATCCGCAACGAGTAGTTTTACTTTGGGTAATACTATCAGTCTTGTTTGTTTACGATTCCAGTTTTTAATATTCCAGGTGTTAATATTCTATACGGATATTATATTATTACAAATTATATTAAATTCTTTTCTTGGACACATTAACTGCCAAAGTAAAGTGTAATAAGGCCATATTCAATGGATTTTAGGAAGTAAGTACTCATTCACTCACCAAACTACAAAATGGACTTCTGATATATTACTTCAAAGCTTGTAACAAGAAACAATGCCTAGCCTCTACAAAAATAGTTTACATGACAGCTCCTATTTTTGTGCTCACTCCTCTTTTAAATCCTCTTTTTTAGAGTGAAGGTTGATCCATAGAGTCCCATGGCATTATTTACAGTTTAATTTACTTCTATATTGTTAACAACTTTCCAATGTCGTTACTGTGATTCTAAAGAAATATAGATAGATCCACATTATAAATACTCCGATAAATCGCACTACGAAAGTGCCCGACAGAACATAGTGCAAGTTAAATTAGGATGCTTCATACCTACATGAAACCAACCAATAGAACAAGTCAAATTCATGACATCTATTAGTAACTTACTGAAAAATGACTGATTGACTTTACAATATGATCGGTTTGTTTAATCATTTAGTGTTTATTTTGTGTTATCTCGTTGCGATCATAAACCCAATGTAAACATATTTAAATTTAAATTATTACTTAGATGTCGTTTGACTTCCGACCCCAAATTCAAAGCGTTTTACTTTGGACGTAGAAAAACCTATGGAAGTTTCAAATATTTAGAATCATTGTAAAAAGAGGTACAGACAACTACAAGATCTTAAGGAGGATCTATTGAGTTCTTAATAAATAAGGTTATACACACCTTATCATTACAGATTTGGGGAACTACTAAAATACATATTATAAATTCGATTTGCATATTATTCTTGTTCTAATTGATTAATGATTCTACTGTTTCAACCCAAAATCTCTACCATCTAATGTTTTGGTGACTTACCAGAAGATCAGAAAATTACAAAGTTAGTGTCTTGGAATGGCAATACCATTTTATTTTTAACAACTTACGTTTACTATACTTAAAACTTTTATAGCACAAATTGATACCGTGGACTTTTGGAATAAGTTTTAAACATGTTAAACTAAATCTAAAGGCTACGGCCTTTTGGTGCCAATTCTGACAAAATATTAATAAAATCTTTTTCAAAATTTCATGAGTTGTGGAACAGTTTGGGGGCATTTTATAATAATGTACAATACAAACTGTTTAAGATAACGGTATGACATGTTACCGTATGTAGGCTACAATATAAAAGACGACTGAAGAGAACGAAGAGCTTTTTATTCAAACAAAATTCTTATAAACATTTTTTACGAAAACGTGTTATTTTCTCAAGTTATGTTTAATGAAATAATATAATTTGTTTGAGTCATAAGCCATTAAAAAATATGTCTCCCCCAGAAAAACCATACGCCATGTAGATACTAAATGTTACATTTTCATCTTCAACAGTTTTATTTGAAACTCATTACTAAATTTTCCAGATTCCCCAATTTGAACAGCTGTAAACAGAGAAGGGACTTGTTTTATTCCTCGTGGAGGGATAAAATATTGCTTCTCTTTTTTATGCATTAAGGTATAGTATCTGAAAGGGTGACTTTAAAATTTAAAAAATTATTCCAAACAGAAACCTATTGCAAAATAGCGTAAAATCCAACTGCTATTTTTGTGTTTGGATGTTTATTTGTACATTTTACCTGGTGTTTAATGGAATAATTTTAAAAATATTGTGTTAATCTTCAAAATGACCATTTCAACCGCTTAACAACATTAAAATCGTCAAATAAATGCTCTATGAAGCTAATTTTTGTAAAGAGGCCAATCTGCTTTTTAGATTTATTCTGTCCGTCATCATAGGCCATTGGCCTGTGCAAATATCTTAGTAAACTGAATAAGGGGGAGAGTCGGTACAGTAGGAGGTCGATGGTATTGATAAAGAGTGCTACGATGACATGTAGGATACGACCTTGCGATATCTCTAACTCAGACTTTTAGACCTTGGGGCTACTGGTTCTTCCAATGCTCAATGAGTTAGAGCTCAGAATCCCTGCGTACCACTAGGTCTGTGAACTAAAGGTAACTTTCACAATTATCACAATTACTACCAACAGCCGAGCAGGTAGGCTGCTCGCTAGGACAGGACAGCCCTCTCACTCGTACATGCGTGACTTATATCTTGCGATAACATCTGCACATAATTACATCAAATAATTTCTTCTTTTAACTTGTAAAACATAATTCAAAACAATTGGTAAGGGCTTATCATCCTTAATCCTTAGGATAAACACGTTTGATATATCCAGTGACACTATTCAAATAAGAACACTCATTATTAATATTACTAATGTATTTATGAGTATTATTTTAATCCTGTTTCCAGGCTATAAATCCATTAACTCCATATTTTAACACTGAGGAGTGAAAACTCTAGTGGAGTCTTCTTGAACACAATGGCAATATTGCACTCGACATTTTCAGGCTCCAAGAGTTTGATAATGGTAGAGACTTAAAAATTGTTGTTTGCTCAACGCAAACTGAGGTAATGTACATAGAGATATATCAAATAAAGTTTGGCTGTCTGCGCAGATTAACTGAGAGGCAGGCAGGTCTGTAGTATGAAGAACAGCGTAGCTCCAGCCGGGAGCTGTTTGCAGAGTCGGATACCCCCCCCTTCCCCGGCTCATACCACCCCTTCACTACTGCGAGAGAGGGTGTTTGACTTCCGGTGGGAGGGGGAATGGTGATGAGTTTAATTGTAAGTTTAAAAATCGCTGACTTATGCTTTACATTTAAACGATTCGAGAAGCGCTGCCTCAAAGACAGATATAGTGCTGTCCTTGCTTCAGCCGCCATTTTGTATCTGAAGCTCCTAAGATGTATTCACCTTGGGTTAGTAAGACTTTGCATGATGGAAACATTACATCTCTTTCACTACTCCTAAATGGTTACTTAATGAAAACACATAATATAATGCTCTAGGTTTTCAAAATTACAAAATAATCCAGCATTAACATAATTTAATTTTTGAAATATCTGTTATTAATAGGATAATAAATTCAACCAATATAATCAACATTGTTTCAGGTTTATTTTACCCAAATAATGACTAGATTTTTTAATATTAAAATATATGGTGCCTTAATAGCTTAATAGTTGACTGATGTATAAATAAAGTTTCTGATATAATAGAAATTTGCATTATTTTTTCTTGTATTCACGCGGTATTGGATAAATGGTAATGAGCTATATCATTTTTTTAAACAACATTGAGGAGGTTTCCAATCAACATTGACGTTCTTACGTATGATTATTTTTAGGAGAAAACAGTCCCATTAAGTGATGTGCTATTGAAAATGCCAAATTTGTTGATAATGTAAAACGGTTTTGTTTAAATTATGCCTTTCATGATTTCTTTACAATGAAAGAATTGAGAATAGGCCGTTTTTCTCTTAAAAGATTGATTCCCTCTAAAATTGATATATTTCAAGTTTCGACAGTTGTAACTTACAGAATTTATCATTTCATAGGAAATATTATGTTCTAAAAGTTTAATTAGATTTATTTAAGTGCTTGCAGAAAATTTTGGTAAGATAAAACATAATTTGTATAATTTATTAAAAATGTAAACTAAATTGATAACCATTATCAAGGTATATGGCTATAAATAAACCACAAAAACTGATTAAATTACCTAGTGCTATAAGCTAATCTCTGTTTTCTTTTCCTCTTTTTTCTTTTTAGAAGGTTTTGTCGGTATTCAGACAGATTCACGTCATACGTTATACAATGCATATTAAATTTAATAACATCCATAAAAACAGTAATAACCAGAATTGGTCAGTCTACAAGTTTAATGTTTTTACATACATAAGACCTTAAAAGATACATTCACAATTATTTTACAATAATCTTTAGTAGGGCTACTAAATTTAAAAAATTAAATAATTTAGAATGAAAGTTGTCGATTTCCAATGATATACGTACTTAAGAAGTAAATAATAGTTCTAAAAGTAACAAAGTTAGCCAAAACAGTTCCTTCAAATTTCATTGTAATTAAGTAATGCTATCAGAATACGAAGAAATAAATTGTTACTGTAAGAAATTTAGTTTTAGTTTTAGAGTTAAAGTAATTGATCACTTCTTTACTGAACAAATATAAGTTCCTCTGTAACAAACTGAAGTCTTTAGAGGACTTCGTAGTACCGAGAAATGGTGACGTAAGCGGGCTACTTGCAGGGGCAGGATCGCTTATCAGTCATCTATCCCAGGAGAAGTCAAGCTCGATGCTTTGAATCCCGCTTCATCCATTATAAAAGATGCAGGGAGTTACATTGAAGTTATAGAAGTTGTAGAAGTTACAATCAATTTTGAATTAGTTTAAACAGTGTAAAGTTAATTTTTACATCGTATTCTAACTACGTACATAGGAGTTCCTTATACTGTTTGAGAATACTGTAAAGATACATATCAACCGGGTGATATCTGGCACTAGTCTTAATCTAACAAGCAATAGTATAAATCTTGAAATTTTTCAAACAATATTCCATTTCTGGGAAGAGAACAGTGAGTTTAATTTTGTCAATTGACGATATTGCTAAACATTTCCGAAACAACGAGGAAAACGATAATTTGGATGGTGACAGTTTGAAATTATTGCATGCCATTTTCAACACTGTTTACGCCTCTCCATATTCTTTCTTTAGTATTTTGCCTCATATTTTAGAACTTTGAAAGGTAAATAAAAATAAAATTTTAATTAGCGGTAACGTCACAAGGAAAAGTACCAACGGCGAGGCAATCATCGGTGAGTGCCATGAATCAGATACCCAGAGTGACTAAAGAGATGATGATCAAAATTCTGGCTTAGTTTGTGGACAAATAACAACATACTTAAGGAGCAGGAAATTGTAGGGGCAAAAGAGATGAGTGGGAGTTATTCCGACGAATAAAGAGTTAGTTCTATCTAATGTGTAGGACGAAAGGAAGGCCCCCACGCTGCTTTTGAGCAATATTTTCTTCTTTACTCTATATAACTTTATTGGAAGCTATACACAATGATTTTATCTCTACATCTTCATTTAAATTTAAAATGACCTGATTTTATGTAGTGAAACGACAAAACTCTAACTTTATGAAGAATAGAAAAAAAACAAGTAATTTAATTATTGATTCGTTCAACCTATGAATAACATTTATTATACACAGCATCCATAGAATGACTGCTTAGAAACTCTATATACTTATTTATTACTGGAAATTTCAAATTAATTTTTTAACCGTGCTGATCGAGAACTGAACATAAGATCAGAAAACTGTCCAAGAATCATTGCAGCTTAAGGAGTAGGCTAAAACGTCAACAAATAACAAGCATTGATATGTAGGAAACATTGCTTATTTTCATGCTTCGTTACTATAAACCTGCAAAGTTGGTTCTGTAACATAATCAATCTCATTTATTTTTTTAAACCCTTTTAAATATGCCTTTAACCATTGTGCGTTAACCTGGAGCATTTTGATCCCCTGAAGTCACACTAATACAGTTATCTAAAGCTATAAATGTTTGCTCCTTAAGACTTCAGAAGAACCGGCCGTCCCTCAACATGCAGATAATGGGGGAAATAGTCAAAAGATGTTAACAGGGATTACTTAAAGGTTAAATCAAGAAAGAAATTAAAGAGAAGTGTTACAATAGCACACTGTGATGATATCTCATAATCTTAGCCTTCGTTACTGGAAATCAGATTATTGCAAGACCTTTTTAGTGACAAATTAACCAGCTAATGCATTGGAAATACTATTTTAACTCTGTTATACAAAATCCTTAACGATCAAAGCTGTGAATGTTTGCACGTACAGGTAGTCGAAACTGGTGGACTCCCTTGACATTTTGCGTATGGTATTTTTACTGTCGCTTAAGAAGTATCGAAGAGACGGCGCACTCTTCCAAACCTTAAACCGGAAGCATAACACAAGCAACGGAGTTAAATGGTTTTTACTAAAGTAGTCTTTTAATTCTAAGTTGGATTCCAAATGTGCATTTATTTCCCTGATCAGTACAACTTAACCTTAGATTATTTCTATACGTACCTGATATGTGTATTCCAGTCTGAAAAATATCATACGGCTCCATCATATTACATCATAAATGCTTTCACTAAGAAATTTATGTTTCACAATACACTTTTAGCTGGCATTAAAAAGCTGTGACTCTTTTAAACCTTCTTTGGTGTTTCAGCTGAAGTCCGTTGAAGAGACTGAAACATTTGAAAACATTTTATGTATTTTTTAATATTAAGTACATTAGTAGTGGAAAGCAGATAACTGAGGTAAAGTTATCTTATAACATTTATTCCAGAATGTGTTAATTTAAAACCAAAAACCTTTAATGCATTGGAAATACCTTATTTAATTGTTTTTAATATTATCAAAATAACGTTATAAAACCTTAATCTTAATAGCCAAAGCTGCGTTTGGAGTATTTCAGAGGGCTCCATTATATTATTACACGAGTATTTACTACGTAGCTAAGGACAGATTTTAAAATTTAAAATCCTTGCGTGTGAAGCTGTAGGTAACTGCTAGTCTTATAAATAAAAACGAATCATAGAATGTGTTAATAAACGTTAATCCTTAGAACAGCTGGAATAATGCAGCCATTGCTTTTTGTAAAATATTCATTGAAATCCGAGACAGGTTAATATAAAGACTGGAAAAGTTACCTGGAATATTTTGGAATTCTGAAAAAATTTTATTAATTTATGTTCCACTATCCAAATTTAACTGACATTAAACAGTTAGCACTTTCAACTGAAGTTCGAGAAAGTGGCTTATTACGTTAAAATGTTATAAAATATTAACTATACAATGCTTGATATCAAAGACAAGGTAATATATAAATTTAATCCAGATTATGGCAGTGACGAACTAAATACCTAATCCATTGTAAATACTATTTAAATATTGTTATAAAACCAACATAAAATCTTAATGAAAAAATCTGTGAACATTTTTACATAAGGTACTCGAAACTGGTGGGCTTTCTTAAACTTTTGGTATGGAACACCAACAGTGACAAGAGAAACGGTGTAATGAACAATAAATGCTTCAACGATCCATTCTTCTCAGTACAGTACAGTACAGTCCGAAAACCAACGAGACTTCTAAAACAGAAAACCGTATATACTATTATTTTGAAATATTGCAATAATTTAACAAGGATTTTCCCTTTATACCGGAAATAGATACAAGTTAGGTAGGATTTCCTTTTAGACCGTAATAGCCTTCACAGTCCGTCATATGTATGTACATTTTCTTCATCGGGATAACAAGGCAAACTCAACGATGACACTGGAAATATCTGATATCGAGCCGGAAGTAGATTTCCGAGAGCTACATACGTATTTAGTTTTTTGATAGAGACAATAAGACAGACTCAGCTTTGGCGTCCGGAATATAATTATTTTGAACCAGAAATGCTTATACACTAGCGAAACATGATATAAAGAGTCAGGTTAAACTCTCATGAAATGTCACATCATAAGAGCTTAAGTTATGTAGTGTGAGGAAAATTACTTGCAAAGGCGCCGAAACCATCTAGTGTATATAAAAATGGCTGATTATTTGAAATCTTGATAAATCTGTCGTATGTAAGGGTCATTTAGACTAAATGTTTAGTTCGCGCTAAAACTTGAATTAATTGAATTAAAATTGAAGACCAATGGCCAATTGCGCAGTGTAGTGGGTACGGCGGTTATCGCAAGATAACCAGATCAAGCAACGTCGAGCGTGGCCGCTGCTTGGATAGGTGACCGCTGAGCGATCCTGTCCTTGCAAGCGGCCGCCTGCCCGGCCATTGGTGGTGGTTCGGAAGTCACTTTTAAGCCGTTGGTCCCCAGGTTGTTTTAGAGAGGGCTTCTTAGCTCTAACTTCGCCTGGTAAAATAAGACATTCTTTACTTATTTTTACTTTTAATATCAGTTGCTCTCTGCTATTTCCACCTTGTATCTCAATTGCACAATACTTGTAATTTTTACATGAAGTTACTCTAGGAAAACATTTTGTTAGTCAATTTATTCTCTACATATAAAATAAAAGCGTATCCCAGAAACAAAAATTTTCTGCAATACGATTGAAATTAACGAAAATAATAAACATCGCATGGAACAAAATTGCTACAAATACGTATTAAACTGTATAAACTGTCGCTTTTTTATTTAAGAATATATCTGATAAGATAGTGGAAAATTAAGATCAATAGTTTCCTCTACGTAATTGAAAATATATGAAGACAATTGTGTTGCAATGATTTTGATCACTAGGAGTAAAAGTGGTTGTTTTCGGTGCACAATTGTGTTCTACGAACGAGGCGAAGACGAGGTCAAAATTAAGATTAAGCGCCTAAGATACTTTTCCTCCGTTTAGTGAACAGTTAAAAGTGTATTTTTTTTACTAAAACTCCGATTTGTATTGACTGGATGTGACCTCATCAGACAAGTTTGAAATAAGAACTGTTATATTACAGCCTACGCTTTTAAAGACTATAAATTTGAAGACACTTAAAATGGTACTTACATAAATTAAACATATGAATGTTTTCATATTATAACGTTTACATAGTACAGTTGATTATATTTTAATAAGATCTTTAAAATAGCACGTGTTTGTTGCAATACATTTCTTATGGGAGTTCTCACAACCTCTAAGGCACAAGATAATATGTACCAAATTTCATGTCTCAATATTTCGTAGTTTTTGTGGGCGTTAATGAGTCAGTCAGTCAGCAAATGTCATTTTATACGAGATCGTGTGTATGTCGATAACTCAACATAGTAATACTTCTTTCTACTTAAACAGCACTAAAGTTTGAGGTTAGTGCACATAAAAAACTTAACTGTACGCCAATTCATATTTCAGATCTCGGTTATAAGCTAATTAAAAATAATCGCTTAATGGACCAACTTAAGTATAAATATCGCCTGTCATGAAAAATTTATTTTGCATGCCTTCTTACTAAAAAAGACAAACAAATAATAAGTTAAGAAGTATTCAACGACACCCTCCGTTGTTGGACAGTAGCGCAGAACATACGCGTACATGTGCAGTCTACCTACGAACGGTGCCTATGAACGGTCAGGCTCGTACTTCCATTGACTAAAACTTTACAACTTTTCTTTACCCCAAATGGCATTTATTCTATCATTATAAACGTCTTTTAACGAGAAAACTTATTTATGGAATTACTTTTGTTAGTTTATAACATTGTTAGAGATAAGAGATTACTTTTAATACATTTATTTTCTAACCAAGTTTATATTTTGGTTTTCAAGCAGGATGTAGATTTGAGTTATGGAATTCAACGCAGTATGTATAATAAATAGATATAATTTTTAATGAGATAATATTTTTTCAGTGATCAAAACCAAATTTTTCAAACAATTTTAGTTTTTGTTCCAAAATTTGATTTTTGTTCCCTTTGTAACATAAGTATTTTTATAAGCGTTTTACATACAGTGTTAAACGTAATCACTGCAGCCATTCATTTCTGTGTCGATGGACGACGATATGAAACTAACCTAATCATTCGAATACACGATTAATCTATTTATGAGTATTATAATTTTGGACCAATATAAATAGAACAATATATCATTATTATAACCTAACACTGACAACTTATTTCAGCACAAAGTGGCCATCATAAGCGATAAGCTTAGCCAGCAGTCTGCTGACGAGATCGATGTCCTGAGAGTGGGGGAGGGGTGGTCATAGAGGGCGGGGAGCTCTGTCATGGTTAATGTACTGGACATATCGCTGTAAAATACAACCTCACGTCATCGATATGTTCATGCATTTCAACTGGTTAATCTGAGCATGAACACTGATTTTATAAATCGATTCCGTATCCCTGAATTTGGTGCTACATTATTAAATTACTCTACTCAGGGCTTTTACAATTTTTGGTTTGTTTATTTTTTAGCGTCTAGAACGATAGTAATGCCCCTAATATACCGTTCAATTCAACTCATAATACTAAACCGTTGCAGAATTTGGATAACAGAAAATTAAAATTCCTTTTTATGTTACGTGCTAGCAATGGGATGACGCAATATTTTACAACAAAAAGCCGATTACTTTAATTAAATTACGATGCAGAAATCTTATCTTTAGCTCTACTATCGTGAATTTTACGATAAAATTACTAAGGGCTATCTAAAAATAATATACTTGGCTTATAGCTAATAACAACATTAAGCTTACTTTTTGGGTCCGTTCGCAACTTTATATGGATATTTACATATCGATTCTTGGTCGAGAAACTTGTCGATTCGACTATCTTTATCTCATAAGATACGGTTTATATTAATCTGTATGTACGATTTGTCGAATTGATAATGGAATGATTATCATAGTAATTTGTGTAGAGCACCCAATCCGATGATTGTTTTATTTACAGCGATGCTTCATATCTTTTTCGGACCCGATTTAATGACTAGTATCAAAGACAAACAGCTGTTCCAAGTACTTTAAGCATGTGTGCGAGCGATTCTCGCAGTCTAATTTAAGATAATGCCGGTTCCAATCCTATCTGTAACTGTAAGAAATTTGATCAGTAATATTGACTTTTTATTGTACCGAATGTACTCCTTACTTTGTGTGATACTGCACATACCTTTGGCCAACGAGAACACCAAAATAAGCCTAAGAAAAAAATAATCTCTACTAGTTTGGATTATTGCTGTTGAGAACTGTTTTATTTGAATATACGCTAATTTATCTCTTGATGTAATAAAAATAATGATGCATATCTTAGTAAAATTACGTAATGTATTTGATATAGGGGTAAATGATTTGATACATACAGTAGTTACAATTACTATGAAATAAGGCTTATTATTATAAATTATAGATTGCTCAATGTTACTTTTAATGCCACATCTAGAGTTACTTGTTTTTATGCGAATGTTCAGTTTACCTTCATTTAATCTTCTGCTTAGTACAGCGTCTTGAGATCTGAAACTGTCACGGACCTGACGCCTGGAATCTGAAGTTCACGTTCGCCTGAAGGGGCCCAGCACGTATATGGTGACATTATAAAATACGCAATATTTTAAAAGTGATAGTGCGTGTTAGATTGCCATGTGACAACATCACCTAAATGGGCGATAGCACCACTAGATACGACTAGACAATTATGCCAATATTAAGTTATTAATAAATCAGGGCGTTGATTGTCTCATGTAGGTATCATAAAAATAGCACGGCACCAATATCGTTTTGTATTTTCCAGGGAAATGTATAAACATTTTCCTCCTTGATACTATATTAACAGAATAATAAAATCTGTTTGAAGTAAAATCAAAATGAGCAATTAATTGAAAACTAGTAATAATTACTCTATTAAAACATTTTGCTGCCTTTTAACTTTGGATACTCACTAAATTCCTTGTTCGTTCAAACGAGAGAAACCATTTTCCGTTTTAAACCACACCATTTATTCTGACATCAATTTCAGTGTGCGACATTCACTTTGTACCAATTTCCTGCTTTACTAATCCTCTGCTATCATGTTCACTTCAGCTCCTTCCTTATGCTCTGATAGCAAAAGTAGTGACTACTTCTTGATTTCCTGCGATGAAAACATTTCAACGACATGGGTAAGTAAGTAGCTAGAGCTTAACATTTACAATTTCCGATAATCTCCGCTACCTCTACCGATTTCTTTAGAGACAAGCTGCAAGTTTTGAAAATAGACTCCAAAGAAAAAGAGAATTTAAACAAAAATGAACTAGTGGTTAAAATACAAACGGTCATTTCAATTTCTGTCTCTTCAGTACTAGCTTCCACATCATTTTCCACCATTTTACGGGTACATTATTTCAATAAGTTTTCCTCCTATATTAAAACTTACTTAGAGATGTTTGATACCTTATTGTTTTTCTCTGACTTATTTCTGACTACACTCACTACTCATTTTGTGAGAAATTCATGATTTAAATTCTCAGAATGAACAGTTATACACAGAAAGACAACTATACTCATTTTACAAGTTTCGGAGGAGTTTTTGAGTGATATTATGTGTTGTGCTTGAGAAATGAGAATTTTTTAAATCTCTGCTACTAAAAATAAGAATGCTCTGTTTGAGTTGTAGCTACGTAGTAAACATTGTAACGCAAAACTTAAAATCGTTTAATTTAATGTGATACAGGCAGTAGAAATGTATGTATATGTAGTGTGTATGACAAACATGCAACGTAAATTATACAGTATATATTCAAGTAACTTAAAAGAAAAGCAGCGCAAAAATAACGTGCTGTAAGTTATTACTCGGTTCTTGTAAAATTTTACATTTAACAATAGAATAACTAGCAAATCTAATAATAAAATCCGTTCCAGTTGCAATTTAACAATGACACTACCAGATTAAACAGGCGTCGTCACTAACCAGCGGTAGCTACGTCAGAGTGCTGGTCGACTATTATTTTGGACGTAAAATCGATCCCAATCGCATTTCGCTGTGCGCGTTAAGCTCGTTACGGGGCAAGGTTTTGAGATCCTCCCCCCTCAAACTCTTCCCCCCCTCCCAAACAAAGTTCTCCGGCAAAGCATTGTCTCTAAACCGACCTCGTTATTTAGTTAAAAATACTTCCTCGAGGCTAGCCATTGGGGACTTTGATTTATGACTTTCAAGTGAAATGGAAATTGGATACTGAAATATTGTATAAAGTATCTCACATTCTCCACAATGGCTGGCTCTCTTGGGATAGTATTTTAATCAATGTGCTTGCTGGAGGATATGTATTTGGCATAAGTGCCCTTCTCTGCTTCTGTATAGTGTAGATGCACATCTGGAGAATTCTAGGTCACGTAGTGTCATTCAGCTCTCCATGTGTGAGTGTAGTCGATATGACCAATTATTTAATTAAACGTTACTAATACCTAGTTGTTAATTTAGTTTGAAGCTCACTGAACAATTGGTTACTTTTACTTAAAAGGTAGGATAACGCCAAATCACAGTCTTTACTGAAGCTACACACAAAATTTCAAGTTTTAGCTTATTCCCGAGATGTCCTGCGAGAGTCGATCATACAGAATATAAATGTTATAATCCCACAATATAGAAGAAAAATTGAGGCAGATTACTTCAATAGTAGGCTTCAGCGATTAGAAATGGAGCTACATGAAAAATTTCAAGCATACGTCAGTTCTTTCTTGAGACATTGTGTGCACAAACGGGCAGACAGAAATGAATTTTTTCGATCTCCGAGAGCGTTAAGCTTTGCTAAAGCTCAACCAATGAAACAGTACATTCCCTGTACCTTAATGAAAGCAAGGGCCAGTAAACCGTTGATGATAACACAAACCTTCAAAGGGCATATTTCAACTCATAAACCAGTAAGGATCGATCATTAAAAACATATTACAAGTCCGATTCAAAATGGAACAGAAAAAGTAAAGGAAGTGAAATAAAATGACCTATTAAGAATATATTTACAAGTATTAAAATTGAAGCCTTCTTTTCTGATCATTTCTATTCTTGATACTATTGAAAATTTTAGTTAAGTTTAAAATTTCTTAGACTCCTGACGAGTAATGACCTAGTTTCTAAGACATTGATAACGTGTTTGAAGTAGTAATCTACACCCAGAGGGACTTTTGTCGGGCAGATTTCAATAACGTAGCTACATCAAACGACATGCAAATGGCCCTTTAATGAAGTCTGGTACAGTTGCAGCCAAAATTTCCTCCCCCACAACACTGGCTGGCACCACCCCACGAGCAATGGCCCGGAAACCTCTTTAGCTCAGTGTCAATGACGTCAGGATCGCGGTGTCATGTTAAGTTTACACAACACTTTGCCTATTTGATTTTACCTATTTAAAATCCTAAATTGGAATATTTTGCCTAAGATTTAACTGCTGATAAACAAATAATTAACAAATAACTACATATCAAAAATTCTGATGCACAGAAATTTATGAATTCTGATTTTTAATCTTGGTATGCAATATTTTATCTTGGTACGGAAGGATAATCAATTTAACAACGGTTAAACCTTTTAAAGGTTTCTCAAAGGCCTTACAAACTAAACGAACTGAGCATTTTCAAAGTTTAGTTATATGTCTGTAAAACCAATAAAGATGTAATTAGAGTCCAAGTACGCCAAATATACACAGACATTTTTGTAAATAAAACACTCATAAATCATATTAAATGGGTCTTGATATTATTGCATCTAAATGAAATTCGGCTCTGATTTCTTAGGTTAATCAATATTATTTTCAATCAAATAATACAATCAAATTACCCATCCATATTTCTAATGGCTATACATTTTATAAGAAAAACTTTAATTTCTAAATGAACAAAAATATTTTGTAACTAAGTAGAGCTTTTTGAACAAAATATCCTAGTTGTAACATAAAAATAGAAAACGCATACATATTATAACGTTTAAATATAATTTTACATCATAGCTTGAACTGAGACCAAATTCAGTTGAAATATATTAAAAGAAGATAATTAAATATTCATACTTTTATGGATACTTAAATTTGTGTTCTATTGTGAATGTCAAACAAATGTACTATCATTATCTGCGAATAATAATTTTAAAGGTGATATACTACATGAAAATAATGTTTGCAGTTGATATTTTCAAATATTTTTTCGGTGGAGGATGTTCATGCCCTTTTAGTTTAGCAACAGTCGATACGTAGATCACTTGCCATCCTGGATATGATGAATGTAGCCAGGGAAGGAAATTGAATGGGATTATGAATGGCACAACTTTGATTATAAAAATTTCCGATTGCAATGATGTGTAATTTTTAAATAAATTTAACAAATTCAAAATTAGACAAATTTTAATATATAGGTTCAAAGTATTACTTGAGTATAAGGAGGTTTCTCAGTTTTTAAGATAAAATCTTTATTTTATTAGAGGTTTTCGTAACATTAACATTAATTAGAAGACCTAAAAAATCATTTACCCAGTTTGTATTTACATTTCGAAAAGCATAAATATAATGAAACATTTACTGCGTATCTTAACTTAGATCTAAGTGTCAAATTCAAATTAAGGGTTTTAAAATAAAAAGATATAAAATATAATGCATTTAAAGTATAGAGTAGAGCCATTGAAATAATATTAAGATTACAATTAAAAGAACTATTAAAAAAATTATAGTCTTGGCAATCCTTTCTGTAAGGTTTTTAAAAATTAACAATGATTTCTTGAGGCTTTTACAATAAAAATCAGTCTTCTTTAGCAATTACAAAGCAAGTGATAGAAGAATAGAAAAAACCAATGCTGCATAAGAGAAAATGCAATTATATTATTGTATAATTAATTCCTTGATATGTACTTTGTAAAGAAATCTATCTAAACAATGCTTCATGGTAAATCTTATCCAATTTTTATTCGAAATACTATTCATGATAGCTATTTTTCATATCCAATAGTGCCAAAGGTTTTCTACACCTCACGGTGGATGGAGAAGAAGGAGCAGCTATCTCAATTCGCCAGTTAGTGAGATTCTTGTGTAGACTACGCTTGCAAATCGCTAATGTAAGCTAGCTTGTACAGATTTAGCTGATCAAGAGCATCAAGTTGAACACATCTACGCTCCATGCTACTACTAAAATGGTCTTCAAGTTAAAAAAATTATACGTTCTCTAAACCGTCGAAAATTCGCTCACAAGTAGTTTTTTAAAATTTCTGTATTACATGGCCTCCAATAACATTAGTGTCTACCGAAACATATTCATCAATGTCAAACCTTTATCAATAAATCGTTAGTCACTTTATTCGTATTTAAATCCCACTTTTCACCTGCAAGTAACTACAGGATTTCATAGTACCAGCACATTAGAATTGAAGTAAAAATTAATATGTACAAAGTAGAAGTACGCCAGGACACACGCCTTGCCTATAGCTTCTTATGTCCTGCGAATATATAGGCAAACAGAATGGATAGTTTTACAACTCCATGCTGACAAAAGATACATTTTGCCAGCCTACTGATTGATATGATTCAATGGCATTCAGAATCATATGGATAGACATGGTCATCATCGAATTCATATTGGTTGATAAAAGTCTAAGCCTTTACTAAGATTTAGAGTCTACAGATAAAACCTTCCTCGAGATATGCTGCGGGTATTTAGAATACACAAACGGTCAAATCTCATACAGGCTCATGCCCATAACACATGACGTTGTCTTTGTATAAATGGTATTTTGAAAATTTAAACTACTTAGCTCAATGTATTCTTTAGAACGAAACAGAAAAGGATTTCAGTCATATTCTTTAGTGATAGCTAAGAAAAATACACACATTCAGAGTGTACAGCTAAATTTATTCCCGAAATATGACCCTGAGTTATAGGCTTTGCTAACATCTGGATAAATCCCGTAAAGGGACATGCACCATCTCAAATTCTATCTTGCCTATATACAGTACAAACAAAGTGATATAACGGAATATTAAACGACCCTATAACATGTAAAGAAAATCTTACGTATCAATCGAACAAAGTAGAAAAGTAATACATGTGTATGTCACATCATAAAATGTAAAATTATTTTATTGAGTGTCTTTATAAATTTGTTGACTCTACAATTTTTTCGTTGCCACCTTGGATTCCTACAGAACCAATGTATAATTAAATGTTCGCTAACGCCCTGTTAAAAAAATGAGGGGCGAAAAATGAGTGATGATGTCACTCAGTGACATCATCCTCGAACTCGATATTGTATAAGAACATTCTTTGCTTCAAGCAAAATTTGAAGTCTGTAGGTCAGTTCTTTATCGAGATGTCGGACAGAACAGACAGAGAGACAGGCGAATAAAATTCTTAAGCATTTCGAGTTATATGCTTTGCTGACGCTCATCCAACAATTGTTGAAGGAAGACGTTGGTTTGCACTGTATTATGTGTACTACATTAAAACTTTAAAATTAAAAACCACTTATTTTTCATTATAAAATTACTATTTTAAAAGTATATGGTAAACGTTCTCAAATTATACTACAAGGTCAGTCGATTACATTGTGATGAAGAAAATCTTCGGCCTATAATTATCAATACCATCTACTTAATACATCAGAAAAGACTATGTTCAGTACCAATATTTCAGAGTACTAAATCCGAAATGGTTAGGTTGTGGTGAATTTTAACGAAGTGCATCTATTATTACATGACATCACTTAAAGTTTTAAAACGATCCATTATTAACTTCACTAGAAGTTCCAAAGTTTTGTTTCACCGTCTCAACATCGTTTCTGCAATAACTAAATCTAGCACGCATCGATGTAGCTTCCGTCGCTAGATTTGCTTTCGAACCGGAACTGAGGATGTGGTAGTAACTGCTATAGTGCAGTAAAGTTGTAGAACCGTTTGAGCTCCAAATAATATCATATAAGTTTATAACACCATATATATGACAATCATCACAGTGAAGATACATCATTAAGTTGAATATTTTATTTACTAAGAATTTGACAGGTTCTTCTTCAAATAATTTCGTTGCCCGTCTGTCTGTGTGATAACTCTTGATAGAAAGGTCCTAGAGACTTGAAACTTGATATACAGTTCTTTGTTTGAAGTTTGTTTTTGGCGATGGGAGGATTTTGAAAGAAACAGAATGTGATTTTTCCCGGACATTTACCATCGTTCATCGATACAATACAATCAGTAACACTATGTTTAGAGATCTACAATCTGATCTCTTCTCCAGGTAAGTGACTAAACTAATGCATGACTACAACCTAGGTTAAAGTAAACAAAACATACCAGAGCGTTGTGTCGTACATACTGACGTGTGAGAGTTATGCGTGTACCTCTACTAGGATAGTTTATGTATGTAAACATTAGAATACTCTATAGGTTAATTTCTTAAAAATGCGATTGAACTAAACAAATAAAGACACACACTTACATTTTGAAATTTCTTCAACCACAGAATGCTCGATTTTGGCTAGTTTTCTTAAAAATAAAAATGAATTACTAAATATTTTTTTAAGCTCTAATCTCAGGAACGACTGGACCAATCCAGCTAATTCATTTTTTGTAATACTCATTGAAGTTCAAGGAAGGTTTTTTATGTAGAGATAACCAGAAAAGTTTTTTTCTAAAATATTTCAGAAATCTGAAAAACAATGTTAATATTTACGAAAAATTTTTAAAATTTAACTGAATATTAACTGCTTATGCTTAGATTTTAGAAAAATATTAAATATACAGTGCTTGATCAATTTTGTAAGCATGCAAAGACATAAAATTAATATGTAATTGATATTGCACACATGACGAATGTAAACCATCTAACGCATCAGAAATACTATTTCAACTCTGTTATAAAACCGAACCTAATGAACAAGCTGTGAATGTAGAACATAAGGGTATCTGAAAGTTATTGACTCCCATGAGATTGTATATGCCATTTTTAGTGTTCTTTAATGAAAGACGGAGGGATGGACAAAAAAAGTGCCTCGGTGATCCATTTTTTTCCCAGACCACAGTCCAAAATAAAAAAGACTTCTATCACGCAATACTTATTATAAACGATTATTTTGAAATTTTGAACAACTCAGTTTCAAGGATTTTCCACTAGTAACTTACACGGAAGCTGAGCACAAGCGATGGAAGCAGATGCTTTTCTATCAAAGTAATCTTTTACATATACATATATCCTAGTTTACGTATACATATTTTTTCTGGATCATGGTAAACAATCATCATGGTTTATTTTAACACCAGAAACATTCTAGACCAAAAATATAAGCTTTTTTAATCTAAGTTGGTTTCTGAGACCTATATATATATATATATACATACAAAACCTATATATATATATATATATATACATACAAAACCTATATATATATATATATACATACAAAACCTATATATATATATATATATATTCATGGTCGCGACAAAAACCTAAACTTAAATCGGAAATGTAAATAAATTAGACAGGAAGTGAATCTAAACAGTCGAATAGACAGGCCGACAGGCCTTTATGACAGCAGTAACTTTTCATACCTGAGTGTATGTATATTTTCATCATCGTCATGAAAAGGCAAAATCATCTATGGCTCTTGAAATATCAGACCGGAAGTAGCTTTTAGATTGAAGTAGGTCTTAACAACATACACCTATATTTTAATTTCATGAACAGGATAAAAAAGCTATCTCAACTGTGGGACCATACATGAATTACGTATACTGGAAGTGAATTTTAACGATGGGATTAGACATTTTTAGACTGTTCGTTGATAAAACTACTGTATACATAGAGTTTTTAGCCCTATGGATGTATAAGTATTTTATTTGTCGGGGCAATAAGGCAAACTCACGGAAAATATCTTAGAGCGTACGTAGATTGCAAGGGCCGGAGGTAGACGTTTTTAGATAAAAGTAGATTTTTCTGACTTTTATTTGTAAACTCAATAGTGATGTCAGAAATTTACCTGATTCTAACCAGATATATATGGTTTTAGACTCGCAAAATAACAATAATAAGTACACTACCAGTTATATAGGCTACCTACTTCTGTTTGAATCATATTATATCCTTTCACTAAGACGGCTCCCTTTTATTTTAAAAATTGCGAAGTCGTGGGTAACAGCGAATACTGATTAAAAATCGAACCACTGTACAATGCTAAAGTATATATTTAAATGTTCTAAATGACGAATTTAATCTAGCATGATTCGCCATGTAACCAAAGAAATTACAATCAGTACTGTCAAGGTCAAACATTACTTTTAATTAGTAGTTGAATAATGGAACAGTTCCCAGTGTTAATTTTCTTCTTGAATAATTGATTATTGATTCAGGATGGTTTTCATATTATTATGCAAATTCAGAATTGGACGTTTGACTCAAATAGAGCATACTCTAATAAATGTATGTAGGTTTGATTGATTAATTATTGGACAGCATTGTTTCTACGCACACACGTTTCAATTGCTTTCATTCTTAAATTGTTAACCTGTTATCTTAACATACATTTCTAATAATTTATTTTACTAATATTTATTATAAGAGTAATAAATAATAATTACATAATTATAAAAAACTATGTTTGAGGCTATAACCCCACTTGCAGTATTAGAAGACCTGTTAATTCTAAACGCCTTGGTCCCAGGCACAGGTGAAGGGCATGCGAGCATATTAATATTTTTATGTAAAATATGATTGCTTCAGCGTTAGCAAACATATCACTCCGGGAGCTGGGAAAATATATATACTGCCTGTCTGTACACAGAATATATGGAGAACGAATTGAACTTATATGTTTGGAACCTCAATGTGACATAATCAATATCGAGTTCGGTTATGGAGCATCCCTAGGATTAGGTTGAGCAGTAGCAAACTAATATTCTCCTCAGGATAATACCCCAAGAATTAATTAAGCTATATTTTTTAAACTTCCTGCATTGACATGACAGAGTTCCATGATAGTGCGTGACCCTCCGTGGGGAGTTTCTCATCTGCCTAGAATGCCGTGAAGGATACGCTCATCATTTCGGAGCAGCGGGGCTCCAGAGAGGTAGCAGCCACCCTGAAATGAGCACAGGATAACATTTAGTACTTTTTGGTAGACGTTAGTTCAAGGCAGCTTTTCGGTTAATGAGATAAACCATATTTCACTAAAATTCTAATACGAAATAAACCATCACCTCGAAACTTAGTAAAACTTGAGACGCAAAACCTGTCTTTCCAATGTTTACCTTTTACTCTTTATGATGATGAATTTGTTTCTTTAGTTGAAAAGTATGAATGTTTCGGATTAAATATTGAGGGTTGTTGTAGGTGGATTTTAGTTTTCAATTGTTTATTTTAGCAATTTACGCCGGATCTCCGTTTCAAGTTTCATCAGTAATTATAAACATCTTCCAGATTTCTCTCCAAACTTGAGAAGGTTGAGGAAATTAGAAACCTCCTTATCTTGCAAACTAAGGAGAGTAATATAGCCAGTTATCGTTAAGGTAAAGTATCAACAAATACGTAACAGTGCACTGCAAAATAAAACTGTTTGTGTAAAATATTGTATGGCTATATTTTATATAATGGTCGTACAGCCCTTTATAAATTGTCAAAAAAGACTTATTTAGTATTTTACAGGATCAGTTGAACAAGAACACCTACATAAAACACATTCATTTCTCTTGTGTAACAAAATTTATCCACAGTAATATTATACCGGAGTAGTAAGAATAACAGTAATCTACAAACATCGCCTTATTATAATCTAGTAAATAACACCGTAATCTTGGATAGTACAAATACTTTTCCTATAATTTTTCATTGAATTCTCACATATGCTGTACTTGTTATTTTCATTCTCTACTTTTAAAAAATGTTTTAGATGTTTTCATAAAGTTTGATACAGTACTTATTATATTATTTTTAACGGTCTTAGATCAATCAATATGAAATAAAGATAAAATCCATGACTATAAGTTATTAAAATCTATGGTGCTATAATATAATAACCTCTCCTAAACTAATACTTGATTCAGCTAATTAATATTAATATCCGTTTTTAAATAATGATAGTCTCTAAAACGAATCGAAGTTCTGTTAATTATAAAGAAAATTAGGTTTAAAATTCAATACTGTAATGCGCTGTATCATCATCTTGACGTAGACCTTAAAAAAAGTAGACTAACGTTGTTTGTGCCATCTTGGTGTACTTTACCAGACACTGAATAAATTATCCCTTCTTTGGACTTCGTAGACCACTTATTTAGTTACACTGTGTTACTTTGAAGCTTCAATTCTCTAAGGCATCTGGAATATCTTATTACCAAGTAAATGGACTATGAGAAACTGTACATAAAATCAATATAACAACATAGACGGTTTTTTTTTAGTAAAAACGGCGCTTCTTCAAACATCTGTATTATTTCATTACATATTTTTTGTCCTTTACATGTACACCATGTGTGACTTTGATGATTCTTTTGAAGCGTTTTATAATAGTTTAGATGTTTTCTTAATCAGGGTATTTTCAAACGAGTTATTAAAGAGAGAAAATGATTTTTAAATTGTAAATGAAAGGTACGATAACAACGCGTGAATCTATGATAATGTTGAAATAAGTATTAAGTTATTTCATATCTTGTGTGCGTTATGAGCCGTCTGTATGCGGCCATCTGGATTGTATGTATAATCAGGTTTAACATAAGACCAATGTTAAACCTCATGCACTTCTTAACCTTATTTGTAGTCTTACAACTGTAAGTGATTAAAACCTTTTTAGTTTATCAATATTTTTAAAAGTTATTCAGGAGAAAAACTCGAACTTTTGTACTCCATTGCTTAAATAATAAGTACACTTTTTTACAATAAAAACTAAAAAAACCCTTTGGAAGCTTTTTTACACAGCATGAGACATTTCCCATAACGTTACGATAAAAAATAAGGGCCTAAAATTGGATGAGATTTAACATTGTTTTTTGGGGGGTTAACTCAGGATCATTTCAGTACGTACGTTGTCGCGTCTTGTGCATTTTGGTTTTTTACAACCACAACGCTTCATCATATTACATTGCACGGTTTTATCTATGGAATTGTCTAAATTTAAATTGAGATCTCCTGATGGACAACAGATAGATTATTTGTAAAGACCCAACAGCCAAAGTAGTTCCCCAGCAGCGGACCAGTTCAGCAATTCCGCGTCTCGGAGGAACGGGAGCGGACCGATCGCCCAATATCGGGGAACACGGCCCTCCACATCTCCATAATACACCGATGGCAACCGGGAAAACCTGAAAACAAAAAAGCTTCACATTTTATAGCCGGTCGAGTGGTCCGGTGGGCGGCCCCGGGCCCGTGAGTCGAGGTCCGTGGTTGGCGGCGAGGGCGCCTGTCCGCTCCCGGGCGACCCCGGGCGTCCAATCACCAGCGACCACCGGCGCCGGCGTCTCGACGCTCTCCTGCAGGCCCCTCCACAGACGTCGTCGTTCGCGAGGCCGCTGTCTGTGCGCTCTTGGGTAAATATTCGTTTATTTTTGCAATTTTCTATTGTGTGATTGCTGGACAGTGTTTTTCGTTGGATTGATTTTGGTAGGAACTGCCACTTTTATATCTGTATGTCCAAGTTTTACTATAAATTATTTGTATTAGTTTTAAATTTCCTTTTATGGTATTCTTAATAAGATTTTTTAATTCTTAGATAAGCGTAAAAATCTAAACATATTGAAAAATGTTTAAGACTTTGTTTTTTGTTCAAAGTGTGCTATTGACGTTGGTTGATTTGGAATGTTATAGGATTTTGGATCTTTTATGTTTTTTTGCTATATCTTGTTTTGTAACATATAACGATGGCATAATGTCCGAAATCCTGTTATCCTTTCAAACCTTTCATGTTGAAGTTTAATCTTAAAAGAAGAGACTACACCAACAATGATCCAAAGATAATAAAGTAACAATTCTACTAAAGTACATATAAATTACTAATACTTCTGATCTAATAACAATTTTGTAGTAAAAAAGGGTTATGATTAGGTTTTTAGGGTTAATTCAAATAGCAATAATATTACTTTATTGAAATTCAAAGTATGCTGTCCCACAACTGTTAACTAAACACAGATCAACAAGTTATAATTGACAATTAAGTAATAATCAACAAAAATATTTTGTGTCAATATTTTAATTATGTAGACATACTTCAACTGAGACATCTTCAGGTATATACATATATGTGCATGTATGTATCTGTCATGTTATTATATAACAGAACGATAGGTAAATCAGACTGCAATGTTATCGCATATTAAAAATTTATTAGAAGTAAAATTTAGTGGCCATTCTACAAATTGAGTTCCAAGAGGCCAAAATTAGTAATAAAGTAATATTAGGTCCTATAAATTGAGTTTAAAGAGAGATAGGGCAAAATTAGTACTAAAGTAAAGAAGTAGACATATTTCCTAGGTTCAAAGGTTCTTTTGGCCAACACAAAAATTTAGTATATAAAGTAGATACTTTTTTTTAAACATACAAACTTCACGAAGTTTTGAAGAATATACAATTATAAAGTAAGTAGTAAAAGAATACCTTTATAAAAGTTAATTTTAAGGATTTAAGCGACACTAGTTTTTTCAGACTACAACTAATGCTATACTTCGCAGATCTATCTCATCATGGAAGTCGAAATGGACGCGTGAATGGCACATTCTTCGAGTGTAATTCTTGGTTACGCAGTTGTGAACATTTGTATATATTTGTAAATAAAACGCAGACAATCAAAAAAATGAGCCAAGTAATGTTTTGGAACACAATTCACAATTATTATTGTTGAAATCAATTTGACAACACTTCCACGGTAAGGTTTATATAATTAGTCCTCCAGGACTACAGTGATGAGGATAAAATTGAAGTGGATACTTTTGGTATTTTATTGGAAGTATCTACTTAAATTTCGTCATAAAACTGATTCAGGATAAAAAAGAAAGTCATATTAGTAAAAAGGTACCGTAACATAAGCTTCTTCAATGCACTGTAATAGCTCATGTTATAGTACTGGAGGACTAATTATAAAAACCTCACCGTGGAAGTTAAGTTAAGCTTTACATCATACAAATAAATTCAGTACATATGAATATAACTTGACATGTAACGCATTAATAGTAAAAACTTCACAAATATTGTTTAAAAATTAATTATTACAGTAAAAATAGTAGTTCAGAAGCTATTATAAGGATAAAAAAGTTAAGGTTAAAATATACTAAATTTAAAAAATGGTATGAGTTTTTTATTCAGATAAATACGATGGTATTACAAATAAATATACTTAAATAATAATTGAACTTAATGAGCATAAATTAGCTCTTTACACTATCAACATATAGGTAGTAGCATAATATAAATACAACAAATATACACGAAAAACAAACAATAGTTACAAATACATTATAAATAAATAAATATATATATATATAATGTATGTATGTATATAAATACATAATTTTTTGGATTTACAGAATTTAAAGAGCCCATGCTTAAAAATGTTAAACACCAAAGTTTTCCAATTGTTTGTTGAATATAATTTTAAAACTTTTAGATTGTAAACAAATTTGGATATTTCATTCGAACGTAATATTTGAACCTCTTTTATAATTAGTTAGGAGAACATTTAAGACGCTGTTGATGAGTACGTCAAGGGAGAAAGACGCGGCCAGTGATGAACTCATACAAAAGAATTCCTACGTGGATCTCTGGATAGTCAGGGAGCCAAGAGCCAATTTGGATTGTAAAACACACAATCTGATTTTTTTAAATATTGATGAGTAATTTCCCATAAAAAAGATAACCGATCATCAGACGCGACATTTTTCGGCAAGAGTCGCAATATGAGTGTATCAAAAGGGTAACAAATATCAAGCAATAACTTTTTTCTCACATCGTATTTTAATTAGCTTGATACACTTAATATAAAATGTCACACACTACAGTAATACTTTCAACAGCTTGAGACTACAAAATGAAGAAACTAAAATCAATTGCTTTCAGTAAAAAAAGGGTAAATCTGATTTAACTAATCAGAGTTTAACTTACGAGTCTGGTATTTGGTTTTAAGTAAAAACTTTCTCTTAGATAATGTGTATTGTTTTATATTTCTAACAGATTCGAATCCTACCAAAAATACCGCGGCTGACGATCAATTTCTTTTTTAAGGGAAATACCTCTATCGATTTTATGGAAAATTAGTCTGTGTGCCTATTCAATCCAAACGGCCTCTCGGATTTTGGACTATGTGCCCCGTAGAAAATTAAGTCAATATTCCCGCCATCTGGTGAGTCGAACGAAAAATGTACTTAATAATACAGTAAAAGATTCGAAAACTAATGAATCCGTAATCATCGAGTAAAGTCTATAATGAGTTTACTTCCAAAAAATGCTAATTTAGATTGCAGGAATGAAAATTAGTTAAAAATACATTTTTTACATTTAGTATAGTGTTAAAAAATCAATTTTGTCATTAATATCACATTTTTACATTTAATATGATGAAATTTGACTTTAATAATTTTTGAAAAAGTACATGATAAAAATGTGTAATGATTTTTTATACCATTTGGTATAATGTATCAAATAAACTACTTATATTACAATGCGCATAGTGTAAATTAGCCTAGCTCACAATTTTATTTTACGTACGATAAAATAAAAATGCATCTAGTAAATTGTTGCTACAGTATTCTATAGTAGTACTAAGTTTATGACGTGAGGTATTCAAACATTTATTTAGATATAAACCTCGACACATCAGGCTTACAGCTCGTGAGGTTTAGGTGAAATTGGTGAACAGTGGCATTGGAAATTCGATTTTTATCTCTCCTTAGATCAAATATGCTATTGTTATTTTTGGGGAGGATAAGCGAATACTCCCCACTGGCAGTCTGAAAGTCTGGTGTCTGTCATTTTGTGGCGCCGGTTGTTTACTTCCTTGTCTACAAGATAACGGCCTAAGGGATCTAGTTACACGCTGAAAGTTCTGCACATATGCCTCTCTTCATATAAGAAGAACATCACTCGATATTTTTCCTTAAACTTAGCTTTTGGACAAAATTTACTCATCAAAATGAAATAGGAATACTGAAAATGTATAGCAAAATTTTTAATCGAATTATTTGTATTTAGTATATTATTAGTCAAATTTCATGGCTACTAATATATATATATATATATATATATATATATATATATATATATACATATTCTACCTATTTATTAATGTTGTGGGCAAAAAATAAAATCTAAGACTAAAAAAGTGTATAAAGTTGACATACTAATACATACATTTTCGAAAGTGAATGTATTATAAGAAACACAATGTTACATACGTTTCAACTATTACAAAGGATGGTGCCAAGATTGTAGGAAAAGAAAAACATATACAAACTTGATAGTGATCCAAAATCCTAAATTGATAAGTGTGAATGATATTTAAATAACCTATTTACTACCGTTGCTTAGTTTTAATTCGGGACGCCCATAAATTGTATTTAGAGTTGCTGTTAAGGGTAAAGAGATTACATTTTCATGGGTTTGTCTTTATTTTCCAAAATTGTTTTAATACTGTAAGAAAAATAAAACAATAATGGTCATAGCAGTTATTTGATTTTGGAACGTCGTGCAATATTTATTCTACACGTTGTAAAGCTTTGGCTAGGTTTTTCAACATTTAAAAAATGTTAAACTGAAATTGCACTTGTAATGCAAATATGATAAACATTATATATTTAGATTGGGTAAGCCAAATCTCGGATGAGCGTCGAAGATCTGTAACCGTACAACAAGGGAGGACGCTTCCTTCGAAAAAAATACAATATAATTCAGGAAAAGCCTCGTTACTGAAATAAACAATCATCCGGAAGTTAATTTCCATGCTTCTGCAGAGCCGCTGCAAACAAGGAGATCGACGGAGAAAATCGTGCAATTAGAGCCAACCTGGCTTATTTTAAGGAAGAATCAGCTCCATGATAAGCCAATTATGCATACGGATGTTATACAATGAATAAGATACATCTTTTATGATGCATAATGAGATATGATAACAGTAAGATATATTCTCCTTCCTTATGTATACAGCTAGGATGACAGTAACACAAATCCTCTCGCATGACTCAAAGAATAACTCAGATGCACTCCCACATCATGATTTGTTATTTTAAATCTCTTCTGGCGAGGGAGAATGTTTGTCCTTAAGTTGGAACTTGCTAAAGCCTAAATTTCAAATCAATACTTTTAAAAACTTCAAAACCTAGTTCAATAAACTGTTACCAAATGCTGTCATTTCATAATTTATTCCAGATTGGAACAAGGATGAATAAGAGAACCAGTATGCAAAACTGGTACAAATTTTATCCACCAAAAAGGTTTACTATCCAAATGTTATGAATTTTATAGTTATACAAAGTAACAGAAACTTATCCATATTTTAAAAAGAAGATATTGCGTATGTCTTTTTTATTACGACTTTCATTGCGATTTTGGAAGCAGAACTTTGTCCCGTCAGATATCGATGGTAATCATCTTTTAATCGCAAGATATAGACACACACTGTACAGAAGATACCAGCATGGGGAGTACCACAGTATGCTTTTCAGGCAGCGATACTCTTTTGAGAGAGAAAGAGTTTACGGGAGTTCAGAGCTCACACATCCAAGCCTGATGTTGCAACATGTAGAACGGGCAAGAAAACTGGAAACAAGTGATTACAGGTCGTTGTAAAGCCACATTGTTTGGTGACATTCGTTAGGGGTTGAACGAGGGTACGCTACGATAACATTTTCTCTTGCATGAGGGGGGATTAGATTACTAAAGGCCAATGAATTTTTATCAGTCTACCTTACACAATAATGCATGGAATCCCTTACATAATTTGTCCTACGAATGCCAAATGACGATCAGTAGTCAGCATTTTAGGATTTATGAAACCTCTTTCTAGCACTGTTAAAATTAAAGACTTATTACAATTCTTACAATTCAAAATATTAATCTCATTTCGTCTAAAGTCTTACTCCATTCGTCTTAGTATTAAAGTGAGTATTTTATAATGGTGCTTGAAAGTTGCGCTGTACCTAAACATTTTGGAAACATTTATTTTATACGATATATTTGAATTAATGACCTTTTATTGCTTTCGCCTGTTTCCGATTCCTTATTCAGAAAACAGTCCTGTCTTAAAGTAATAACCTGTGACTTTATAACGTTTCATTGACATTTTCCAGTAGGCTGCCATTAACTGTACTGTACAAAGTGTACACATACACATGTTAACACATTTTGAACTCTTTTACTGTACTCTACTACGTGGAGTAGGCCACGTGTCACGAAACAGGCTCCGCTGAGGTTGCAAGCAAAATTTCAAATCTATAGCTCATTTTATTCTTGAGATGTCCTGTAGACAAACAGACAAACAGTCAGACAGTCGTACAAAAGAAGAAATCTTTACTGCACACAAAAGAGAAATTGTATCAGCCTATTAAGTTATAGGCTTCAATGACGCTCAACCAAATTATATAGATGAATATACACCGTCATAGAACTCACACTTTTCTATGTATAAATGAGATACTATGCAAAATTTATATTTCTCTAGATTTCTTGCCACATGGAAAATTCACATTTTCGTTAATTAAGTTACGTTTTATAATACAGTGTAAAATTAAATGTTTCTGTGAGCTAGGAATAGTACTAAAACATGGCTGTACGCTAAAGTAAAATCTTCTCATCAACTTGTAATATTACTTTCCACTTTCCACCCGAGATATCGCGTCTCCAGGCAGACAGAAAAAGCATTTTTCCAGCCCTTCAAGTAATAGGCTTCGCTAACACTCAGCCAAAACGCAAATATTTAAATTCCCTATATACTGTTTTAAGTTTTAATCTTATATTCAAAACAAACTCCTAAAATAATCTTTTTAATTTTTAAATGATTTTTCTGAGTTTAAATTAAAATTTAACGAAATACATTCCAACCCTCGACGTATAGACGTCTAACAAACAGATATATCATATACTTCTTGAAGCCGACCAAGTAATAGTAAATTATGGAGAGCTGTTCAATAATGTAATGACTTAATATTTAAATTCGTCATAAAACGCTTATGTAGATCAACTTCATTTAAAACATACAAGAGTCATGGTATATGTAGCTTCTACTAATAATATTATTAATGCTCCTCGTATACTTGTTTAATAGTCGTTTCATAACATAGCGGTAGGCATTATTTATTCTAAGGCCGCAGGTTTCCTTCAAATTAACTGTTCTATAATGAGCAAATATAATGTTCTATTAAGGTATTTTTAAATTTTAAAGTCCATTTATACTTATTTATCACAAGGTGATATTTGCACAAAAATCAAATTTTTGTTAATAGGTTCATTCATTTTCAAACATCAGACATTCTCAAATTTCAATTTTTTCTTATATGGATGTGTATGTATTGACAAATTTGCAAGAGGTCTTTAATATATTGTTAATTAATACATGTTAAACCGAATGATAATATAAATTATGACAACATATGTTATTTTTGACTCGAAAATTGAGTAATGACTATTTGTATCATAGTACACAAAAAGGAGAATTTAGGGTAATCAATGTCCTGTCTTTCGATTTACCCTAACTAAGACTCTTCTTCTACAGTTTGTAGATTTTCTCTCTGTATGATTCCGTAGGCATTTTAACTTTATGGAATTTATTTTATTATTTATTACAAAGTTCTGTTTCACTAAATGGAAAGCATTTTCTGGTACTGGGCCTGACTTTTTATAATTGATATTTTTAATCTGTATAAAACATTGACTGTTATGCATTTTGACTTTTAGGTATTTTTCATTTTTAGAGGATAATCTTTGACCATTCATCTTATCGTAGAGCGTGATTTCTTTTTAATTTAAAGAGACGATTTTCATTTGGTTTGGAGTTGCATGTTATAAATATGGTTTTTAAATACAAAATATGGAACGTACAGTTAGCACGAGAGAAGTCGTGTATAAATAAATTTTGCTAACTCGTCATATTAGTGTAATAACGCGTTTATGCTAATGCATTTGTAAACTAATTACAACCATTTCAAATTTAGTAAATAGAACCACGCTGGTGTGCAATGCTGACGACACTCTGTTATTAGTACCGGCTAGTGTTTTATGTCTTATGCATGTTAAAAATATTAGAAATTAATTACTTTACATAAAGACTCTGAATTTTTTAATACCATTCAGTGATTTTTAATTATTAAACTCGTTTATCACTTAGAGATGCTGCTGCAATGTTGCTGATTCGGTATCTATATTGATTGCCCCTAAATTGGTGTACGAACAGTTTGACATTCTAGAAAATATATAACAGATATATTAATAATATAAATATTCAAACTTTATTTGATTCAGTACTAAAATAAACTTGCTCATCTAAATACTATTCGTATTTGTATAGGGCAGTTTAAAATCATCTTACTTTAGTCAGAGTGTATTATTATATCAAATAACAATTTTTTTTATTATTATTATTATTATTATTATTATATTAGTATTTTGGTACTACAATAAAAATATAAATGGATGGAATATTGCAACTGAAAATCGTGCTGACGAGAAGAGACTTACACACTAAATTTTTGTCAAAAGTGGAGGGGGCAGAGTTTCCAAGGCACACCCACCACCCATTGAGTTTCGGACAATGAATTCAACAAATCAATACTCTAAAACAAAACGTCAGAAAAACTTTACTAGGTGCTTTTATTTTATTTCGTTTTTTAGTGCCTTTTGTCTGAATTCGAAATCAATTGTGAAATGTTACGATGAGCATCAAATGTATTTTAGTGAAATAATAGTTTTAAATTCCAATCATACAGCACTACACCACATGGTGTGTCTTACAATTATAAATGTTCAATATGTAAAGTAATGTTGTCTCAGTTTAGGAAATAAGATATTTAATCGCTATTTAAAACTGTTTTTTTTTTTTTGCGTATAAAATCCTGCTCAATTAAATACAGATATATTGCTAATTGAATCCACTTTATTTAAAATGCAACGTACGTTCTAATTTGGTATATTTATGAAACTTTTATGAATTGCTTAATAATTATTATCACACAGTATCAAAAACATATTTTAGATGACTCTTAAATATGTTCTTAAAGTAAAAACCTGAAAAAGCACAAGACATACAGTTTCAAGAGTAATACATTTCGCCTCATTGACTATACATAATATGTTTATTAAAATTCTTTCTATTTTCAAAAGTTTATAAAAAGTTTTATGGTCATATGTGATGTATGTGAGGTCTTATATGAAAATATTCAACCAATCCACGTTGATTTAATTTGATTAACGTTGTTCCTAATAGATATAAACTTCAAAGACACAAAATATGTTCAAAAAATAAATAAGTGAAAATTTGTAGATCGCAATAACAACAATTTTACACGTTATCTGTCATTCTGTGACAAAATGTAACCAGTACTTTTGGAAATGTACTTGAACCACATGTAAGTTCTAGATAAGCGTTGTTTTAAAAAATAAAAGTAGTAGACACATACTAGTAACACCCAGAATAATCTAGAAATGTTTGATGTAATCACAAAACTTTAAACTGATTGTGGAGCTATAGTATCAAATGAAAGTGATGGAAGAATTTTGTTTTATATTATTTCAACCATTTTAGGTCAAAAATAAAAAAGGATTTGTTTTATTTCTAGAGAGACGCTACACAATTTCTTAAAGTATGGTTACTGTGATTAATTTTCCCAAATATCTAGAAAAGACTAATTTTTCCTTTACATTCCTGAGTATGTTCACAATAATCCCTACCACATAACGTAATAAACGTTCTTAAAGTTTGAGATAAAATGTAATTACGACTGGCGATAATGTAAATAGTGTGAGTAACAGCAAACAATCTCTCATTAAGTTAAGATATTCTTTACGTTTCTGAAAGTTTTATTTTACTCAATACAATTATAAATTCAAGAATTTCCACTGTAATAATCTAACAATTTTAAAAACTTAATTTCGGCTATTGGTTAGAAACCATGACAGGCCCACAAAAAAGTAAACAGCATTTACAAAATGTACATGTACATACATAAATCAAAACAGGACATATATAAAATCATGACATAAATGTTATTTTATATGAAAGCCAACTAAATTTAAAATAACAATAAATAATTAAAAAGGTTCTGAACCATAAAGTTATAATGTAGGTAAATGTATACATAATTTGATTGTAATAACGGCAAAATTACACTGGAAATTCAATTTTTAAAGTAACCTATGCGCTATGTAGGGATTTTCTACACTTTTCGTCTGTTAATTTACAAAAAGTAAATGCTTAATACTTGACCTTCTTCACCACACTCACAATGTGGATTTTGCAAAATCTTAATCTTATGTCGTTGAATATAACAATATGTGTTACAAACACTGAATGCATAAGCTATATTTTAAAAATAAATATATTGTCTCTCTTCAAATATAGATTAAAAATTGTTTCTGCTACAGTTCTCTACCATTTCAAAAAACATGTCAAAACAATATGGTTTGTAACACACATTTAAGGTACTATCGTGTTGATATGCACCATCTGCCTTATCATTCTCTATAATTCCAATATGACCTGGTATCCAAACATAATTAGTAGAATATCTAACTTTGCTAAACGTGTATCTTCTGTATCTCTGGAATAACGGGTGGTTTGTTTAAATCAATATCAGCGTTTTTCAAAGCATTCAAACATTTTGTATCCAATGATGTAATTTTTTTCTTTGTAAATTTATATTTAATATAATGATTTATATTACATTATAACCTTTGCTGAAAAATATTGAAAAAAGAATCAACTTTGAAAGCTTTATAGAATTTCGTATCAAAGTGAAAAATAGCGATTGAGGTAACGAATATCTCACTATTTTTAAAGTATATATATTAATTTGGACATATTAAGACAGAATTGGTACGCTTTATTGAATATGTTGTGTTGGTTTGCGTTAAATTAATCTATGACCTGCAGGGTTCATAAGCATATATATAGCATTTCAGTGTAAATTTTACACAACGCGTCGGCAGGTTGCAGATGATCAAATTATAAAACTTTTTTGCAATTTTAAAAAATAAATTTTTTGAATGATTTTGATGAAATTTGTTCAACAGCCGCTCTCTTTACGAATTGACTCCTTAATAACACATAAGAACAAATAAGTACATTGCTATCAATTATTCTATATAAACACTCATCTAACGTGGATTATTAAATATTTTCATGTCAACTCTTACCTTAAATAATCTCTCTGTTAAGTTTTAGCCTGAATCAAGTTGAATTCTGAATGAAATCGTATGTTCTCTGTATGTTCCAGGTTAAGGATGAGGTGCCGGGGTTCAGGATGCTGAGGGGCTGAGAGGGTCGCACGATGCCAGGACTCGACGCCTTAGGGGCGCTCTCCGTCCTTAAGGATAAGGCGTCCGGCATCTTCCGCAGGTACATACAACGTGTTTTTGGTTTATTTTTTATCTATATCCTAAGGTTTCAAAGATCACTCTGGTCAATTTTAATGTGTTCCAGCAAGGATGGTGGCCTAACTCGGAAACAGAAGACAAAGTGACAATAACAATTGGTGAGGTTCTTCGATAAATCACAACACCGTTGATGTGACTGAGTATCATCATTTTTGTCATAAACATCCGGTCAGTTACATAGTGTCGAGATGGAAGACGTTAGGGAATTTCCTATGCGATTTCTGATTAAACTAGATAACAATTAAACTGGAATTATACCAGCAGCTTTAAATCCTTTGCTGTACATACAATAATCGTGAAAGGCCACCGTTACGTAAAAGTTTAGTCATATAGATTTAGTATATTATTTTAAGGACGAAAACCGAAATTTTTTCACCCTTGAATTTACTTTCTCAGGATTAATGCGCTTGAGTAATCTATAGAAAATGAGAAATGTGTGAATAGGTTAGTGGTCTATTGTTTTCAAAGACTTTATAATTGAACTATGATGTCTATAGAGTCAGGCCGTATAAACGTTCAAAAACTGGGATACGAAATAGAATTAAACATTTTTGTATGAGGTTTATTAAAAACGTAACTCAAAAATAAATTTAGTACGAAGAACTGAAAGAGATGTTTTGTAACCAAAACGTGTGTTTATTGAAAATTAAAGAGGCCTTCGAAAAAACACGATTTGTGACAAAAGGACCTATTTGTACCAGATTTTACATATTCCCATAAAGCCCGTCTCCGAATTTTTCAATATCTTTATTTGTATATTGCATACATTTACTTCCACAAAATTGTTTGGTGGTTTATCCGTAATTGCTTAAATTTTTAAGTATATTATTGTAATACTTTTAAATTTCCAAAGAATAAGAGTTTAAATGCTCCTAATAATTTTTTAACTTTAAGTAATCATGGTCACTAATCTCACACACGACTGATTTCCATTATACAATATTAAAGTATCGCCCTTTTTTAATTTCCATTACAATTTATGACATTTTTGTAATATGCTACAGTGTTTACATATTTCATTCAAGATTGGTTTTCTCATTTTTTATAGATATTATTATAAGACTAACTTTTAAGGAGAAAATATCAAATAAATAAAAATTTCATCAATTTATTTTAAACTAAGCTAATCCAGTATAGTTAGAATTCAAGGTATAACACCAGGAATTTAAATTATTGAATGCTATACTTTTAAATGACTTTTGATGCTTTTTAGACTTATGTAGACTTTTCGCCAACTCAATACTAATCGATTGTTTAAAATGCATTTTACAGTGTAAACTTCCATATTGGTAGAGTTCCGAATTAGGTAACTGTTTCAATTGACGAAATATATGGGAATTGTTAGATACCCGCATTATTACCCACAATGTTGTCAAAGGCTGTTTGTTAGAAAAACTACACAGTCTCGCCCGGTCTGTAGAGGGCGCCTATGAAGACATAAATCTGGCCAATCCCAGTCCTGTTATCAGTTGCGTGCAGTCGCCTGTAAATACTCTTATTGCCGAGTTTCCCCTCTTCCCTCCATCACACATAGTGCGTAGTTGGTCGTCTCGGGAAAGTCATAGTACTTTTTGGGCTTTGGGTAGGAATGGTTACAAATTGTTAGTAAGTCCTTTTATATATATATTCATGAATGTTCATGCTGTTCTAACATGTTATGGAATAAATATTATAATTGAATAAAAGAAATATTGTCAAACCACATAAACTGAATTTCCATCCAAATGCAACATAAATCATTCAAATAATGTTGGCAACTATTAATTGTATATTTTAATTGGTCAGATACATTTACACAGGTGAACGAAAAACTGGTAGATGCACAGTAAAAAGATAACCGTTGAAACAACCAAGATTTCTGTCACATTGTGTTCTATATAAATAAAAAAATTAAAAAGTAAAATTGTAAAAAGCCATCGACTAAAAAAGAGACTGCAAGAGTTTTATATGGAAAAGAGTTGAAATCATGATAAAAAAGTGGACATTGCCTCATCATATTTTATAATTATGAGTCTTCCATTTTTAAGTTAAACTTGTACTTTACAATACTAGAGTAAAATGATATTGACATTGTTAGTGCATTTGTTCTATTCCTGTAATTGATAAATAATCAATTATATTAACAGTCCTAAAAATATTTGGTTTTAAAATAATTTATCAATAAAAATAATAAACTAAGAATGCTAAAGAAACTAAGTAAAGAATGCTAAAGAAACTAAGTACGAACCGTGAATGCTCAGCAAAATCTACAATAAAATTATATTGTTTACTACATCGTTCTCCGTAAATCGATATCCCATATTATCAGTTTTCATAAAGATAAATGTCTGAAATATTGTTCTGAGTCTATAATGATTTATTAATCTCACTGTTGACGAAGCTGGTGGAATTAGAAAATGTAGCCTACAAGCTATTAAGCACTAATTTATTTCAGAATTCACTGGGCTGTAAGCGGAGCAAGTCATTGATCCATAATGCGCAATATAATCGTTTCACTACAGCTGTTTTTGCTTCATATTAGGACTCTTCCTTATAGATTATATAACATTAAGCCCTCCTCCGTAGACTAATGGTTATAGTCTCGGCTCTCTAACTAAGAGATCACGCGTTCAAATCCCGGGGAGGGCCAATCATATAAAGACACGAAACAGTGTGTGTACTTTGAAAATAAATCAGTGTACATCGAAGCTGTCATAGCTGAAGCTAAGGCTTAAAAGAGAAAAAGATTGACGCCGCTGTATTTCTATAAGCTTAAAATATAAACTTAATGTTCTCGAGAAATATTGATGTAAGAATACGTCAGAGGCCTATTGTTTTAAATGACTTAGTACTTGAATTACGATAAAAAAAATGTTAATAGACAAGAAACTGAAATTTGTTATAAATATAAAAATAATTAAATTTAAAACTCAAAAAAATAGCATTTAGTATCTTAATAAGATCATCTGGTTTTAAAACACATCAACTAGTATTCTACATGCTTTAAACGAAATATATTTCATCCTGTTGGATTTTGGTGTTACCACGAGACTATTGTTATAGAACAATAAAAGTCGATTCACCGAGTGTTGAGAGTGATGTGCCGCGCCCTTCTGCTTTGACATGATGACAGGCCGGTTCACACGCGGTCAACAGCAGCACTACCTAAACTGTTTCAGATTGTATATTATTATTAATCGTTTTATCAGTGATACGACTGGTGGATCTACCATGACAATATCTTTATCAGGAAAATGCAATGCGGTCGTAACCGTCTCTGAGCTGGATGCATCACACTTTTCGGGATTCGCACAGTTTACGTGGACTTTTCCAGGTTTCAATTCCCACTTTATCACAAACCCCAGAGGCTTGCCGCGCTGTGGGTGGGGCATACTCTCATCACTCGATGAACAGACTATAGCTCAATTTCCTTGTCATTTATAAAAATGCAGTAAATGTGACAGTACGTACTGATACAACATCAAACGTTATGTTGACAACGATAAGAGGAAATTCTTATCGTTTATAGAAATACATATAAATTATAAAGATGATTATCAGGTGTTATTTACTTTTTCCCTTCAATTATTGGAAACTGTATTTATTTCAAAGCAACGATTGTTAAAGCGCCAGGTGTTGTAGGAGATGATGGTTGGTGAAGGCGGAGGTAGAAGGGTAATTGGTTGACCTCCGAGAGGGTTAATCAAGCTGTCAGTGAGAGGTTGCCTGACGTTGGAAACTGACCAGAGTATGAATATAGATCAGATTTATTCATAGAAACGTGATGTGCAGATATACTAAAGGTGGTAAGCGATACTATTACAAGTGAAATTCCTTGAACTTAAGTGATATAACCCAAGTCGAATTCTATACGAGAATTATCATGTGTGTTTTAATGACGCTGGGAGTTTTTTGGTTAGCATGTTAATATGGATAAGGTATTATGCTAAAGATTAAATTTGTAAAATTATACAGATAGTTCATTAAGTGGTACAAGAGAAAGTTTTGTTTAAATGTTTTACTCAATAAAAAAATACGTATGCATTAGGAAATGTTTTCTTTTAGAAAGGGTCTGAATAGGTCTCACTAAAATTCTAGAAGTACAAGTGTAAAATTAAGAAATTCTTCAAGGTTAAGATATATTTAAGGAAACCTAATGTACACTGTAGTAGTGATTGAGGAAGAAATTGCAATATTAGACCATTATATCGATATAATTCTTAGCTAACATGTAGGATTGTACTATTGCTATATTATAATGGGCTTTCAATGCGAAATAATCTCAATACAGGAATCGCCAAATTAAACATTTCGGTCTACATTCATAACCTTATATTAGAGTAGTTATGAAAATAATTTATTCAAACCTACTTATTATTATTCTACGAAACGCTTAGCAATGAAATTCGATTTGTTATTATTGTTTAAATAAAGAAATAAAAAAGGAGAGTTCTGGTGAGTTGGTGAACAGGCCTACGCATAGTGAACTCGTACGATCCAGAAAAAATACACAGTGAATCATCGTTCGGTAAAAGTTTTTATGGCTGGAAGAATAAGTTAAAAGTTATGTGGGCATTGAAACTATTCACTTTCCCGTTACTGACACCACTTGGTGTCATAATTTCATTGGAATTAATAATTTTTTATTATTAGTTTTCAAGACAATATGGCTTTTGATGATCACAGCCAAAATGCAGTGGATACTCATATAATACGACGTCATTAAGGATGTGTAATTATAAATGTATAGTTATAAAACTACTCTTTTAACTCAATGATGACTTTGGCTGTCACTCGTATCCGTCACGCTTAGAGGGATACAATCGATAAGGTACGTTGTTTACCGTTTTTATAAACATTATTGGTCAGACCATGCTGTTCTATCACCAAGCTATAAAACAGGGCTACTAATGCAGTCTAATGGAGATGACATGCCTCGCACCGCGTTGGGTGAGCGGGGTGGGGGCTTTTAAAACATAGCGTGCCCCAAATTGAGTTCTGATAACTCTGTTTTGATTATTGATTCCATTAATAGTGTTCGCGGCAGCGTGATTCGCCATGTCACCCTTGTGTAAACAACAAACCTATCTGCAGAACTAATTTTGTTTACTACACCCAGTAATAATGGATGTGTATAAAGCTATATTACTTTGACCTTGAGTTGAGCAATGATTTATCTAAGTTGGTCACCAGTGTTAAGAGTTCACCCTTCTCAAAGATCCCAAATTTTCATACTTTTTGTTCCTTTTCTAAGATTCACCAGCACTAACAATGAAAAATATTGATATAAATTAATTTTATCATTTTGAAATTATTTAGCTTGTGTGGTGGGTGTAACAGTTTCTTTATTTATTTTAGACAGAGTTGTTAAATACTTGATTTAAAATTATTTTTCAGAATTTAAAACCAAAATAAGAATTAAACTGTTTTTTTTGTAGAAAGTTAGACCCTTATTTAATGGCAATAATGAGACCAGATCATCATTTCATTGCGAGGCTAAAAATTTAAATGGAGTGCAGAATTACGAGTTCACCTTTTAGAGAAGTGATAACAATGTACTTGACGATCATTTCCGCTTAACATTTATGTCCTACCACAATTGAGAGTAACCGGTACAGCACAGAGAGATATAGAGTGTGAGAGAGAGAGAGAGGGAGGGAGAGAGAGGGAGGGAGAGAGGGAGGGAGAGAGAGAGTGAGAGAGAGAGAGAAAAGAGAGAGATGATCGACGAGGCTATCTCGGCTGACACATTAAAGACCGCATCTCCATCGACCGATCACTGAAGTGGAGAGATATAAGAGTGAGAAGCTACCCCTACAGCACCCTCCCCTCGCCTTCCCACACTATCAAGTTACCCGCTAACAAACCTTCATGGCCATTTACCACATTACCACCAACTCCACTACCACAGTCAAGCTACTAATTATCTTCATCAGTCCCTTCTACTCAAATGATTAATGAGATGGTGGTATTGCTTATTTTGCAGAAGTGGCTACTTCTTTGTAAGAACGAATTATTTGATGAATTATCACTAGGTTTATCAAATGAAAATTTACATGAACTGTTAAATTTAGTTTCTCAAGTTACGAAACTATTTTTTACGATCCATCACTACTCCACATCAAATTAACTTTAAGACTTAGCTTATAGCATTGACAGTGAAAAGACTCAATTCAGTAATTACTAAGAAGATGCACTATAATTATTACTTATGTTTGTAACAAGACAAGAAGATAATTTTAAATCTTTCAAGTTAACCTGATCGTTTAGGAAGAAACTATATAAATAACGAGACATTAGTAAGAATGCAACCACCACCGTAGTAGCAGCCTATCTGGTCGAAGTAAGAGCATCTACCAAGAACGCCTTTTCGTGCCGTGAATAGTTTCTGATGTAACAACATCCAATTTTGTATCTCTAAGATGTATCTCGACCTACCTTAATGGTTTTCCTCCAAAAGTTAAATAGTTTATTTTCCCAATCAACAGCAGTTAACGATAAATTAAATCAATGTTTGTGAATAATCAAACTTAACTGTACTTTTTGCATTTTGGACGATGAAACGGATTTTTTGTTGTAGTTTTTGTAATTCTTTACCTTTGCAACTGCATTGTAACTAATGGATCTAAAGTAGGACCTCAAGATTGTGTCAACAATGCATTTTTATTTGTTTTAAATTCAATTTTATTTTTCTCAAAAATTGTCAAATGTTTATTTGATTACTGAAATTAGGGTAAAGAAACAGAAAAATAATCCAATTTTGAATTTCAAATTTGTAAAATTTATTTTTTTACCTCTATCACTATTATATTGAAATAAAAAAAAGACAGAAAACTCAAAAACCAAAAGTAATCTAGAATGCATTTTTCTAAACACGTCTACTCTATCACAATTTATTTACTCGTTTATGAAACTTAAAGGATTATTTAGGAGGATGTTTTGTACTATACGTGTGCCTGTTGTAGAATCTATAACCGTAATTCATTTCTTCCTCTGTATTTGAGTATTATTTTATTCATTTTCTCTCTGTAAAAATTACTTCACGTAATATTACAGTAGACGAACAACCTGTTGTCGACATTAAATTTTAATTAAGAAATAATAGTACATCGATTTACTGGACAATACAAAGCAAATAAATTAGAGACCAATTTAAAATACAGGTTCCGTAAGAGGAGATGGAACCAAGCCGTAAGCGCGTTATTAGGGCGCCGTATCTCACAGCTACGCCGACAATTGTTGAGCTCTCACGTGCCGGGACAAGAGTGATTGTGACTCGAATCACGTGGTAGGGGGAGAGTCACGTGGCTGGTCTTAGGGTAATGGACTCCAACTTTAAGAGAAAGGCTATTTTTCATGTCCCGTGTGTCAAGTGCGGTCGTGCTGGAATAGAGAAGGACATTATCACGTTCTTAAATAACACCGCCGATGTCATTTTGTGCTTAAAATCTGGAACGTGAAATAGGTTAGTGGCATTCCACTAAGGTTACTGAATAACAGATGCAATAACAGTTATCTCTTATTATGTGTTAATTACCGTAATGCATCAATGTTTTCTTTTATGTGTCTGTTCAATTTATGCTATACAAATGGAAATTGTAGACAATACCAGTTGGAAAGGCTGCATATCGAATTTGGGGGCTCATCATAAATTAATATCGAATTTTATCAAATTGTAATGTTATCCATACTATTTATAAAGTCCGTTGTTATTCACTATTCCAGTCACTTCTATCAGTTATCAATGATCTTTAGTGGTATAATTGAATTATCATAGTTTTAAGCACAAACCATTCTGTCTCTATAAATTTGGTTACGAAAAGTTTTAATTTGGGTCTTCTAGCGGTTCTATTAACTCAAATTCGAAATAAGGCTTTATACGGTCTGAGATTGCAATATTTTTAATTTTAAGTTTCAATGTCGGTAATTTAGATAGTAATATTCCATGACGTAAGTCTTAGATACTTTATAAAACGTAAAATAGTTCAATTATATGTGGGTCACATTTAGGTTATATATTGTACGAACTGCTACCTGTCTTTATTACTGCTAAAATATTCTTTACAAACCCCTTTAAATCAATGCCTTCTTACTAACAACTTAGACGTCATTCTTAATGTTTCTTAGTGGTTTGAATAAAGCTACAGTATATTTAATAAACTTTGTTCAAAATTCTTGGATGTGAACTGTATCAAGGAAATATAAAACGAATATTTTGGCGTGAGTAACACTAACCTTAGTTGAGATTGGAAGTGGCGGAGAGTGCACCTATTCCCTGTAGCGAGGCTGACGTGTGTACTGATGACTAAAAACACTCGCGTTGTAATTAATTGTTTAATAAGTTTAATATAACAATGCAAACATAAAAATAAAATATTAATGTACTTTGATAAGTATGTGAGCTGAAAGTAAGCATGCTATGTACGAAGATATTTTATTGGTAAGCCATTAGAGGCGCTTCTAGTGGGTTTGTCGGAAACTACTGTTGTTTAATTTTGGTGATAGATAGAGTGGTAATAATTGGAAGGCATTAGTTAGGCCCGGTCATTAGAAACACGTGTTGTATTACTGCAGTTGGTCAATTACACAACGGTCCAAACGATCCTAAGAACTTTTTTCTGGAAGATTAAGACCCATTAGGAAGAAACTGTAGACTATTGTATCAGTCTTGATCTGAACATTTCATAATAAAGACAAATTTATATGTTTAAATTAAATATAGATATGTATCTTTCACATAAGTTTATATATTTTACAGCAAGAATTTGGAATTTGAAGTTACATTTTAATGAAGATAAAATGTATGAAGAAGTACAAATATTAGTACGATCTACGAATATACCTCAAGTATTTTGATGACAAACTAAATGTGACAACTAAGAACTAGTCGAAAAGAAATATTTTCAATGCAAGTGGATATTTATGTCACTGTTATTTAAGAATAATACGTCATTGACAAATAAAATAAATCATGTGTCTATTAAAGGATACTTAGACCTCTATATATATTATGTAACATATACGAACAGCCTGCGGCTGAATCCTGAACACCCATCACAGAAAATTCAGAAAGATATTTTGTCTGGTATGCTAGATTTGAACAAATGGAGCTAAATCAGTAAAAAACATATTAACATATTTAAGAAGAAAAACCTCGAATACCATACTTAAATTTATTTTTAAGAACAATGTGAACGGGTACATCATTTGCTCTGCTGATATTTTTAATTCAAGAGAATATTCTTCAGAATTACGGAAAGGTAACACTTGATTTAATTAGTTTGTATTAGTGATATAAGTGAATAAGGAGTGGCAGTCAGACTAACAGTGTCGGTAGTGTATAAGTGGAGGATATTAATTTATAGCTATACACTGGAGGGGTTTTTAATTTGGCCAAACGCTTTTGAACCAACCCTTGTCGCTTTACTCCGAAACCATAACAACCCGTCAGGTTATTTGTCGAAAGAAATAGAAAGGTACCAAAATCTTACCTTCTTATATGTAGTAAAATTCAAAACACAATATATTAACTGTTTCAGTTCAATCGACTCTCAAACACTTGTAATATTGAATGAAATGTTTAACCTTGTCTATCTCTGAACCTCTGATAGTCACTTATTTCCTCACCTCTTAGTTATTCTAATTGTCTGTACGATTAGAATCACGACCCCTTAAACTGTGGACATCTAAGGCGTATTCTCTCCAAGAATCCCGTGGTCTATAACGAGTAGATACCTCACTCGGCCAATGTGGATGATGTGATACTTATCTTGTTGACCTTACGTTGTTGTTTGATCTCTAGGAGTACAATATCATCATGGCTGCACCCTCTAGAATATATACCTTTTATGTTTAACCACTGATTACATACACATTGAAGAGTTGTCTGATTACTATCTTTGGGTAATTGGTCAGCCATCAAGTCAGACATGATTATCAGATCCCCTGATGGAGTGGTGGTGGAGGGAGGAACTGAAGAGAGACCTTGTTTGCTTTTGAAATGAGACAATCGTATGGAATAACATTCAAGGATTATTCAAAGTGCTCCGTATCCATTTGGTTAAATAAACAGATTGGCACTGCATCGTCGATGTGCGCGCACACAAACGCAAAGTTCAATCACAGCTACTACACAATTTTTTATTATAAATATTCACTTTTCAGTTTCTCGTTTTCTTGTTCATTGAATTTTAAAACATATTTATGTGAACATTGTTTTAACTGAGTTCCTTCCTAGTTATACTTATCAAAAACCCTTCAAAACGATTTCAACATCCGAGATCGCACTAAAACTCTTACTTTATATTTTACTAAAATGTAAGATGTAAAGATTGGTCATGTTAGTGGTTTTAATTTATTCTCAAAATCCAATGCAAAATTCTAATATGTTCACTTATTAGCCAATTTTAATCTTTTTTGGTACAAATACTCTAACAAAATATATCACATGCAAACATCATTACAAATATATACTCTTCACTATCATGAAGTCATCTTAGCCATCCATCATATGCTATTACGAAGCAATTTAGGTCTTTTACAACACCATACTTGTGAATTAATCTCTAGAGATTTAATATATACATTTTTTTCACAAAATGCAATACAGTTCCAAAAAATAGGATTATTCATTAGCCAATTATAATCTTGCTTGGCACTAAAGCTATAGCAGAAAATATCACATGCAATGGGTGAATAATTTTTTTACCTATAATATTAAAGATTACAAAAATCACTATATCATGCAAATTCATCTTTTGCTTAGTCAAAAATACGATTATTACATTGTAGACCATTACCAAGTAGTTTAGGTCTAACATCGTCATACTTGTAAAACTAATCTTGTTTACTTATTTTACCGAATACGACCATTTGCATTCTAAGTACGCAATTACGTCTTTAAACTTGACACTTGTAAAGTCATTATCAAGGCTACAAGTAATTTAAGTCGTGCAACGTGTTACTAGTAAAATTTAAATTCAGGCGAAATATTCTAGAGAATATAACTGTATTTTAAATCATTTAAAAATATTTACTTAAGACGACTGATATTTAGTCAAATTATTCTTTAAGAGTATTGCTAACGTAAAAATTTACGTAAAGACGTGTTGAATAAGTCAAGAACATTAAATCAATTACACGCCATCAAGGGCGAACGTTTAACGTTTAATGTCTAAAGAATGGAGAAGTGTGGATGTAATCTCGTACAGGGCGATGGTAAGTAATGGACTATTAGGGTGATCTCTTAATCAAACCGAGACCTCCATTAGAGACGAGAGCTGAGGAATAGTAAACACGAGCTGAGAGACTTGATCCTTCCTTCCTTCTACTCCTGCGCTGTGCAGGATCAGAGGCTCTTCAGTCGATTATTGTCGAACGTGGTTACTATATTTAAGGATAACCTCGGAATGGATACTTTTAAAGTACATTTATTATTGGTGCATCTGTGGATTACTTAAATTCTGTTTAAAACTTTTCATCTTCTTAGATGTCCATACCTACTAGTACATTAGCGAGAAAGGTGTCATTTAAATGTGCCCCAGTTTTACCGCTATGTCAGCTACTTTTAGACTGACATGACAAGCTCAAGAGTCAATTAGAATTAGAGTCAAGAGTCAAGACAAATTATAAAACACAAAATGTAAAGGATCGCAGAATTGTCCGATATCCTTTATGCTGTGGAACACGTAACAGATTAATTATGTTTGCTAGATAAGTTTAAGTAAACTTTTCACTGACACCTCCTGACATAGTGGACCTTAGTAGAGATTACCCACTGGTTGTAAAAGAGTGAAATCCGAAATCCCTTGCACAAAATAGTAATAACTTGATAATCGTTTCCAAATATCCTAAAGTTTAACCTAAAATATATCACTGAATAAAATAATAAGGAACCTTAACTTAATGAATGTATTTCAATATATACTTAAGGTATTTCAATTAAAAACTTTTCGATTAAGTACTAATCAGAAATGAATAATGAGTGGGTATGGGCGGCTAAGATTCATCAAAATTTTCAAAGAATCACGGCACGTATTCTTTACTGAAGAAGCTTAGCAATTGGTGTGTGCATGAGATGCAGATTAACCTACACTTCTTTAACTTCAAAGATGGATGGATTAATAAAAGCTTACCTAAGACGATATTAAATTCTAATCACGCTTTATACCGTATTGCAAACAAAGTTCTATTCAGCTGCGTATACAACTTTATATAAGATACACAATGTTTTACTGTTTAAAGTTTGTTGTTAGCAGAATGTTTGAAAGACTAACAGGATTTCGTACATTTGCCACTGTTATATGTTACAAAAGGTATAACACAAAGTTTCGAGTATTGGAATCTATCCTCTTCTTCAAGTACTGGAATATCTCCCCCACATGACAAAGAGGATACATTCCAATCCTCGAAACGTTGTGTTATACCTTTTGTAACATATAACAATGAGATTGTCAATGTATTGAAGATAAAATGTGAGTATTTGTATCACTTTTCGCTCGTTTAGTGCTGACTAATTGAAAACGGATGGACTTTCGTTAGTCACTTAAGTACAGAGATTGCGACATTAATTATTAATTAATTAAAATCAATCTTTAAACTGGTGGTTACAGTAAGTTTTTATTCGTACCTGATGGAATTTTTCATACACTAAAAGTGAAAAAAGTAAGTTTCCACGTTTACAATACATTATCATAACATAAACCCATTTCAGTTTCGTGAAGAAATGAAAATCATATGTACTCGTATACCGCCCACAATAGTAGCGCAGCGACAGGCAGGCGTCGCACCCGCTCCCCTAAGTCTGCACTATCCCACTTCTTATCTCCCTTATATCGATTTGCTGGCCCAGTTTCCCGCGATGCCGCTACCGTCCGTCATCCCCGGCGCCGCCAAAACACAGCCTGGCGCCCCTCGACGTCGCGACGCTGGCTGGCTCTGCCCGCGATTTATAGTGCCACGGAGAAGCGCCCTCTACCCCTCCCCACCCCCTTCCGGCCCGTTTTATTGGCGACGTGAGCGGTTTTATAATTGCCGACTTAAGTGCGAATACGAAATGAAATGGGTTTAAAAGAGTCCTCGGCCGTGAATTGATGTGTTTGTTAAAGTCATGACACGAGAAAGTGAAACGCATAGAATTCTTTGAATGTAGAGTAAAATATTTACATTAAACATTAAAAACTTGTTATTTTCTGTTGCGTAAGCGATGATAAGTTTGACTTTATTTTAGATGTGTATGATCACATGTGTAACATAATTATGTTAGTTTAACAGTTTGCGTCTCTTACTGATGTCTGAACTGTTAACACTTCTGATTAATTAGGTCGGGCAAATAGGAAATTGTATAAAACATTTTATACTGCGTATGTATTCTATTATAATTATAGTACTGTCAATAAGAGAACACCGCGGTGGGATGTTTTATAGTGATAAAGTAATGAACTGGACGCTATTGTTTAATGTTTTGTAAGTACTAAACAATTCCTGCTCACTAGCCACGGTACTGACAGTTATATTCAGAACGAGATAAAAGTTATATCAGTGTGTAATCATTTATGAATAAATTCACTATTTCAATTACAAATAATTGCTATCTCGCCTCAATGATCATCATTCATAATTAATGTAATTAGCCTAAATCAAAGTGATCATCGAATTTATGAACCGGATAAGTGAAACGACGGTTACATTTTGCAGCTTTCTATTATTATGTATAATTTGACTGATCATGGTTATAATCGTAATATTGAAATAGACAATTGTCCATTGACAAATTTTGGAACAAATTCACAAACGCGAAGATGAAGGAACAATAAGTCAAACAGTGATTTGTAGCTTGTGGAACAGCATCTGGCTGTGATGAATACGCAATTATTTACTTTAACCTTTGCACTAGATTTTGTCTGTTATTCCAGTTTTGACAAGAATTATGTAAAATAAAAAGACGATTTCAGCCAGTTCAGATTCAGTTCCCTTAAGTTCTTATCAGCAATTTGTTTCGTGGACTGAATCATTCATAACGAGTTTATTCCAAATAGAATTATTTAATGCGTACGATTACACGAGAAACGAAATATTTGGTAACATAATGGTAGAATGACAACGTAATTCTATTGATAAATTAATTATAAGACAGTTTTATGTTCAAAAGTCCAGTTGCTTGTAATTATATACTAAAAATAAATAATTGTTTTAGTATATGTGGTTATTTATTTTTTATATAAAATGCTCAATAGCATAGTTGAAATTTTTATGAATAAAGCATAAAAACAAATATACAAGGCTTTTTATTTATTAAAAATACAAAGTAAAAAAAATAGTGTTAATTCAGTAAACATGAAAGCAAATTTTCTTCTTAAATAAGAAGAAAAGTCACTATATAAACAATATGAAACACAACTATGTAATCTTAACATTTAAACTAATTGTACTACATTAAAAAAGTACATGCATTTAAATTTGAGGGTGCGTCTACCGATTCCGTAAGGGAAGAATGATGTTATACACCACACCGCGCTGAGCCTGAGGGCATTGTTAGTAACAATCGAATCACGGCCTGCTCGATATCACAGATGATCCACTAATCAACTCTCCACAGCCTCCTGGATTGCGTCGCCGCTCACCAGTAATGAATGCGTGCTAGCAACATGTATAGTATTATTAAATTCTCTATTGTGTCATTCAAGCCCCTCTGTGTGCGGGGCTTTAAGTCTACTAATGATGGGGGACGTCAAAAATGATAGTCTCCTGTCGAAGCGCGGGGAGGCAGTAATCCTCCTCCCCCTCCCCAACCACCGCTGCTCACGGCCTCCGGGCATCCCTTGACAGGTGGATAGCTCTACTTGGGTTTGTGATTTTGTCAATCAGATTATTTAGTTGGGGTGTAATCCTCTCGCGTTACTACTTACTCTGTTTATGAGTCATGCAAAATTCCTAAAATATTTCGGCGTTAAGGTTTTTACAGCCCTTTTGTGTACGTAAACTGCCTTCTAATCGTATTTATACCTCATAATACCTATAAACGGTGAATGGGTATTAAATAATAAATTTAACTGTAGTGATATTTTATATCCATATAAATTAAAATATGGTAAACGGTTAATGCGAACAGGAGTATTTCATTTTATTAACGAGCTCCTAAATTGATCTTACTGGGCGAGTGGTTTTGTCAAAATCAAGAAAAATAATTAGGACTACAGTACAGAGATGTTTACGTATTTTACGAAAGTGAATTAATTAAACGGTAATTCTCTCTGAGAACAATTTAAAAATAGTGTTTTTCAATTTAAAATGTTAGAAATGTTAATAAACTTTGAAATTTTTATAGAAACTTTAATATAAAACTAAATGAAGTATACTCTTAACCGTTCAAAATTCTTAACGCACCGAGTTTACTTTTACCAGTTAATCTAGTATTTGGAATTAATAGCTAGTATTTTTGTAATGAACTAAAAGTAAACTGTAGTGAAACTGATCAGGTGTAGTTGCCTTCTCGATGAGCTAAGTCGACTTTTGATTCTTCGTGTTTATAATTTCTTTCTTATTTGAGGTTAGAAGAATTTTGAAATAACATTTATTGTTTTCCGTACAAGATACAAACTGAGCAACCTTTGAATTGTATAAATATAACATTGCGATATCAGTACACTGCTTTTCAATGTTAGCAGTGCGCTAGAATGTATGAGTGGCTTTCATGTGAATTTAAAGTGTATCTTAATAGTTTAATAAAAAACCATATAGCACGATTTAACGTCTTGGCAGTGTTGTAGAGAGACCATAGCATAGTAAGCACGAACCGTTTAGTGCGCTGTATGAGAGAGAGGCATGATTGGTTCATACTTTGTTGAAGGCAATAATGGAAATCCTTTTACTGTAAATATGAAATGAAATAGGGTCATTCTTGGTATTTTTATAGGAAACCTAATTTTGTACCTGAAGAGACAATGAGACTACTGATTTACCTATTTATATGTGTCTCTGATGTCGAAACGATATAAATGTTTCGTTTTGAGCTTCTTCTTCCGTCGACTTTCTTTGGATCTCTTCAGACGAACATGATCAGATTCCAGGAATCAAGTACGAGACAATGTCAGATACCAGACGCTGCAATAAAAGGAAGGTGGTCTGGAACTAAACAAAAAAATCAAACCTATGGTTGTAAGATTCTCACTTAAGTACAATAATTGAACATTTTAATAAACAAACTTTTAAACTGCGAGTGAATTATCACTGGATCAATAATGAGCTCAGTATAAGGTTGCTTTAAGTTGGTTAAAGGTCTTACTCCTTTTATCATAACGGAATATGACAAAATAACTCACACAATTATATTCTCATTAAGAAATTGAATTTTTATTTTATTTTAGTGAAATACTATTTTTGTTATTAACTTATGAAAAATAAAATATAAGAGAACCTTTAAAAAAAGGAAAAACACAATTAACTCTAAAAATGTATCACCTTATGAATTCGTTCATAAATGTTACACACTGATTTTTTTTAGAATTACTGAGTTATGCTACAACGTAATAAAATAATACTTTATATTTACAACTTATATAATTATTTAACATAAATGGGATTTACTAAAAGTTTAAACCTAGAATTAATAAATAATTATAATCAATGCATAAATTTGTGAAATAATATACAATACTGTTACTCTAATTATATGTAATTATTTTTTATTTGTAATTAGAAACTATGATTACGATTTATTATCGTTTTCTCACCTTTGCACGAGCATGAAATTAAATGTGAGAATCATCTTCAGCATGAGTTGGATTTTTAATAGAAGTGAACGAGTCAGTCCACTTCACTTCTCTTTCCACTTCCTTTATTCCATCCATCAAATCTGACAGTCGCTGTAATTGATCACAGTCAATATAGAGTTGACTTTTCCACGTCAATGTATTGCCAATAGTATTTATTTCAATCAATCGACATGCCAACATTGGTGACGTCTAAAGTTAACTTGGTTACAATGATAATTTATTTGTTATCCAGCATTTAATTCTAGTTGCATGTTAGTTATTTCATAATTTCTAATGACTATATGTAGTGTACGTTCAAAGCAAGTTACTGCATCGAACATCGCCATTTGATTTGTCAGGTCAAAATAAATAAGGAATGTTTCATAACGTATACACAGTATCTTCTTTAGTTTACAGTCTATCTGTTTGTAACTTGTAGGAAATAAATTGTATATTTAAAGTGAATAAAGATAAAAAGTTCAAACTTTTTAAAGTGTTTAGTTTAATTAGTACTAGAAAAATTTCATTTCAGGTTTTAAAAAGGCGGCCAAACAAATTTCTAAAACTAATATCTCAAAAACGTTCTTTTTAAGAAATATTTACAAGGATAGTGCCATATGGGTAACTTTCATACAAACATATTGATAGCAAATTTATTTTGCTACGACAAATACAAACGGAATAGTAAGTGGTTTTACTAAGCGCTATCCTGCAGTTAAAAATACATTGGAGTTGTTAATGCCGCTTAACTGCTGGTTAGTTAATGTAACTAACAGCTGAAATGGCCTGCTCATTGTTGTTAATTTGTACACTTGTAACAATCTTTAAATATTGTTTTATTTGTTTATGTGATTTAACCAAATACCAGTTATGACATGAAATTAGTTATTTTACACAATTTCATTATAGTTTTTTTATTACTGTTCATAAGACTGTAAAATTCAAGAAATAAAAATAATGTAGTAATACCTAAACTATTTAATGTCATGATAAACTGAAAATTTAAATAATTAACGGTTAATTGACTTTCTTAATAATGGACTCATTTATAATTTACATAATTTAAATTAAAACTGTATAAACTATGTACTGTACGCTTCAAACTGTATTTGGTTACAAAATGTGTATATGTTTATTTGTATTAACAAAATACCATTTGCTTAACATATAATTAATTAACACACTATTGTATTTTATTCTAATCTACTTTAAATTATTTTGTTTACCTAATAAAATCAACTACGCTTTTACCATAAATGTAATTAAAATTTTTTTATTATTCCCAAGAGTTGATTTTGTGGGGGAAAAGCCAGGATTAAAAGTGTAACCTAGTAATTTCAGTTATTAAATGTAAATAACCTTCTGGATATATATCGATAAACGCGTGAATAAATGTATTCTATTTATTTAATTTAGTAAGACATGTAACACCAATATTATAATATAATTTTGAAAATCAGTTAGTTGAATGTTTAATAAGGTGTTACAAAGTTATACTGATTATTTATTGAATTTAGAAACAGTGGAAAAGTTTTCATTATATTATTGTGACAAATACCTATGAAATTAATAAATTCTGCCACAATTTTCACAAGTCTCTCCAAAGATATTTGGCCGTTTACTGTTATAGATCATATACCCGATCCGATTGAAATATTAATTGATATTAATTTTTTTATAAAATATTTGTTTGTTTAAAAATGTACAGAGGATAACCAAGATTCTCTCCGTAACAGTTTTTAAATATTGGTAAGTTATTTACATATTGAGCACTTCCGTTAGCATAACTCATAGGAGGGAAGTTTCACTCCAAACAGGCGGACACCCGTACATCACATCGGTTTGATTCACTAAGCGAGCGCTGAAACGGAGACAAGTTTGCAGCGATTACAGGCGAATGGGAGGGGGGAGGGAGGAAAGTCTTTTGGGGATTCACGGGGTAATAAAGGAGATTTCGTCTTGTCGGGCTTCGCGGGGCTTTGTCTCGACACACTGTTGATTGTCGGGATTGGAGAGTGCCTGAGTATCTTAGCCCGCTTCCGCTCGTGGAAAACGTTCACTATACGTACGTGTTATCATATTCTTGCGATTTTATAATTACAGTAAGTACTGTGGAATGCATTTAAACAAGGAAACTAGTAGAAGTAGGTGTAAAATTTTGATAATGAGGAATCTCTTTCCAGATCTGTAATTTTATATTAAGTGGATACCTAACCAAAAATATGGCGCAGCCATAGTGAGAAGGGTTGATTTAATGTGAATGTTGAGTTTAGCTCCAGTTCACCTTCCTCTTGATGGTCTGACACTGTCACAGACTTGATTCCTAGAATCTGGAGCCATGTTCGTCTGAAGAGATAAAAAAGCTCAAAACGAACAATTTACACCGTTTCTACATCAGAGACACCTAGATTAGAAATATAAAAATTTGTGTAATCCAGGTGAACTGGAATTATCATTGTATCATCAGGTGCACAGTTAAGTCCACTACGATGTTTCTGACACGATCTTTAAGCACGGTGAAGCAACTGAGCTTTCTACACACAAAGTAACCATGGTATGTAAGGTTGATTTAATGTGAATTTTGAGTTTAGCTCTAGTTCACATTCCTCTTAATTCAGCGTCTGGAATCCCATCATTCAGTCACAGTTGGCCCCTGGAATCTGGAGCCACCTTCGTCTGAATAGATTGACGAAGAAGGAGCTTAAACCAAACAATTTACACCGTTTCAACATCAGAGACAGCATCAGATTCCAGACGCTGCAGTATAGGGAAGATTAACTGGGGCTAAACTCAACACATATAGCATATGGACTGCAAATAAAGTTAAAATGAACAAATCATAGAGATAATGTGCTTTAAATCACACACACACACACACGCGCGCGCGCGCGCGCGCGCTTAGTTTCTTTGACTTTTAACTTTGCGTGCCTCTCAACACATGATTTGTCCGTGTTAATCCAGTTTATACTCTATATGATATGTTAGTTATCCACCTGAGAAGGAGGATGATTGTTAGTCAAACTAAAATCACTAAGGCATGGTATCCTAAATCAATGGACCTAAATCAATGGTATACTAAATCAATGGATAGCTCCTAAAGGAAATGCTTATTTAGTTTGTCATTCATAAACAATTCGTTCGACAACGTTTTAAATGTTCAATACCATTGGATTTGTAGAACTTTCTTTTTTGGTCCATTAAAATTTGCAAGCTTTGACAACATAATATACTAAAATATACGTATGAAACAACTTTGTTAGCTTGTCAATATAAAAACCGATTGCCAAGATATAAAAATTAAACTTTGCCATATATTTTGCTTTTCTTACTTTAACTCTTTTGCCAGTGTTTCAATTCAACAAGATGAATTTGAAAACTGATGGATAGTCATGATACTGGTCGCTTGTGCCTAAAAACGCAAAGAGTTTTCATGGTTAATCCATTTTTTAAACTGTTATATCTCTAGATTATTTTACGTAAAGTTGTAAGGAACATTAAAATTCTTTAAAGTTCATTTCAAATATAAGTCACTTTCTGGTTTAGACCAGTAATTCTGCAAGTGAGCGATAAAGTGGCAACAACTTGTGTCGTTACTCCCCCGTCGAGGGTGGCGTGATGGTCGGGGGGGGAGGTAAGAGGATTTACACCCGGCTGTCAACACTATAAATGTAAGTCTCATTTGTTTCTAGTCCGAGAACCTCGCATTTATCTAAACTTGTTTGTGACCAGTGAGGAATGTCCCCTCCGATAACGGGCAGGGAGATAATCCAGTGCCAGTATTACTGTCGCCCTGGGCTTTATCTTAGATTAATGATCTTAGTATCTATTTCGGGAGTTGTTTCCAGGAAAAATATCTGTTTAGTTTGCTCATAAATGTCCATTAACCTTTTTAAACTAGTAAAAAGGATATTAGAAACTCTTGTCATTAAATGCTGAGAACTAACGTTTCATAATTTTTGAAAAATATGTAACTTGACTATCAAAATTTTAAATGTATACTAACAGTATAAATACAATAGGTTAAAATAAGAGATAATCGTTTACAGTAAAAAAAACTAGGTTTTATTTAGAATACAACAGTTTTGAAGTTATAAGACCGTATTCAGTGAAATTGTTTTGCTTTATTCGAATAAATTCTTTGGTTCTTGTTTCTGAGGAAAAAGTTCTTAACTCGCCACGAAAGACAGCTCTGAAAAGTTCTGAAAAGTCTATGTAAATTATTCTAGAATGTTCTTTAAATGTGGTTTTATGGTAAGATTGTAAATGATAACTAGCAATGCATGCTGTTCAAGTGAGTCTTTTGTATTTGTCATCTAAAAATACTTAAGAAAATATGTTTATAATAACAATTAACCATTTATGTTTATTACGATAACTCTTACCTACACAGCCAGACATGCCTGATAGTCTTATAGGACCAAGGTGATTTAATGTTTATGTTTATTCTACTCTATTTTATTCTCGATTACTAGCCAAAATGGATCATGAAGTCGTGATTTTAGAGATTCAATATTCTAGTTATAACAAAGAAATCCTAATCCTAACCTCTAATCTCTTTCCATATTATTGCACCATATTCTTTATTATTTAATTATTTTGAATGGAATTTTCTCAAAATGGAAGTATCTTCTTGTAATCTTTTTCGGATAATAGCATACATTCATCATGAATATTTAGTTACTAAACAGGCTATGGTTTTATAATTTTTTCTTTTTCCTTTGTTTTTCTTTGACAAAACACTGATTTTTTTAATACGAAAATTAAATTCAACCTTTAAATGTGTGCTCTTTTTTAGATTGCTAGCTAAAAAATAAATGGAATATGGACATTTGAAAAATTTGTACGTTATCGACTGCATCTTAAGTACTGGTCTACAATAGTTATAATTTACAAATTAAATTAAATACGAAACTCCAAACGCTATCATTTTAGCTATAAAACTATTAATTGTAAGCTATAAAATTTATCTCGATGTAAATTATTTCAAATATATACACGTAGAACCAGATTTGTTTGCAATATACTTGCATTAAATAACCAATAATGTTATGTAATTTGAAAAATTGTTATTTTATGTATATACAATTTTAACCTCTGGCCACAATTAATTAATATATTTTGTAATAGCACAATTTATCATGAATTCTAAATAATCAAAAATACTTATATACATGTAGCACCACATTAGTCTCCAATATCCCTGCATTAAAAAGCCAATAACTTTATATTATTTGTAAAATTACCATGTATTATACAGAGGAAACAAAGAAGAAACAAAAAATTATCCAAAAGTTTAATGTATATTATTTGTGTTTGACTTGTATTAATAATAGTGAACTAATTCATTATGATATTCAAATAATGTATTACCACCTTATTTGAACGTTTTTATTATACGAGTTATCAAGGTTACTTACATTTCTTATGCTTTTTAAGAAGGGGTCTCCATTATTAGTAGATAAACCAAATATTAAAAGATGATAAATATAAAAATTAATAAATATTTACAAACATAATGGTTTCTAACCAAAAGCTTACAAACATGAACTTTGATGTTTGGGGGGGGCGCATTGGTGGTACTTTCAGCCGGACACTTCTCTACATGGTAATAGTCAATTGGAGAGAAATTACCTTTATAGTAGGTTATTCCTTATCAGCTGTTTCACGGAACACATTGAATGGATCACAAGTGACAGACCCCAGCTCAAGATACAATGGGTTTTAGTGAGACTAGCTAGTGTAACTTTTACTTGTACACTTTTAAACTTTAGTCTTTTCCATCCTCGGGGGTGCTTGAGTGCGTTTACTCGAGGGTTTTCCCACAAAATCAACTCTTGTGAATAATGTTTTAAATTCTAATTCATTTTTGTAATATAAGCTTCAAAATTCCGAGGACTACGTTTCAAACTCGACTTTTTGGAATCTGCACATTGTAATTGTATTAAGAGGGTTAAAATAATGTATACAATTGTTAGCTCTTAGTATACCATAGCCATCACTGGTCTCCCAGTACGACTCTGGAGGCCATCAACACATTTTCTGCAAACGGTAGAGCGTTTAAACAAGAGATCAATCTAAATTCTAATCGCCCCTCACCATTCAATAACCCGTCGTCGAGGGTGTAATGCAAATGAAATAAGCAAAAAGGTTAAATACAAATAAATGTAGAACAATGGTGAGTCCAATTCGGTTGAGTCGTCTGGATGCAGATGAGCGAAGCGAATGCCCCCTCCCCTCTCATCCCCCCGGAGCACCCGCACTTATCGTGATCACTGTGCATTGTTTCTGCAGACTAATGCGTTTCCACCCCCGATCGAGCAAAGTCAAAACGGCAAAACAATCAGCGCCGCGCAGCGCCGGCTCCATCAGCTAATGACTCAGCGCGCTGACTTCTCTGGGAAATGAGGTGGAAAATTCTACTGTGTAAAAAGGATTATTTTTATAATTATGTAATGAAAATTTCATTAACATTTTCTATTAACAGTCTGTTAATTTACTGTCATACTTAGCTTTACTTTTTAATTACGAAATTACGGAATTTCGAACGAATTTTCGCTTGAGAATTCTAGATTGCAGGCTTTGGCTCGTCGAACGTGATAACGAATTAATCTATTTAATGTGACAAATTTAAGAAGTGCCAAAAACACAGTTGACCAGTAGCTTTATTCCTGAAAGTCACTTTCCTATTAAAGTGAACCTGTATAAATATTATTTGCTAATTTGGCCAAAATAAAAATAAAGTAAGAATTATGCACATTTCATGTTTCTAAGAAAATACCAAAAGATTAAAAAAAAACTGCTTAAAAAGGTTTTACAAATTAAATTTATATAAATTGGCCTATTTTATTCCCAAGTTTTATATTAGTACTAGCAGTTGTGGCTTCGCACACAATTTCCTGATTTTCAACTGGAGCATAAAGGATATCCTTTTTAAATAACATACCAAACCACCTGTGATAAAAGGTGGTCAATGTAAGGTATTAGAATCTCCTATTCCATTGTCTAATAATTGAACTTTAAGTTTAAAAAACTGGTTTTTTTGCATAATACTGTCCAAGTCCAATGTTTCTATTCTACCTGTGTTGGTTGAGCAGAGATTATTTTTAGTTTAAAGAATGAGTGTTTTCATTTAAAATAACCACTTTTTGTTTATTTTTTCTTTGTTTCATAGGCCTTTATAATAGTAAATGTAAATGGAATATTACTATCATTATAAGATCATTCCTACACAAGAGGACTTTAATTGAATAGGCGTAAATGACGTCGCATACTAAGAACTTGTCATCGCTTGAGATCTGTGGGTTATTAGCAAATTCTCTTCGTTCCTTACAACACTCATACTTGACGTCACAAACTAAGAACTTGTCATCTCTTCAGATCGTGGGTTATTAGCAAATTCTCTTCGTTCCTTACGAAATCCATACATGACATTACAGACTAAGAACTTGTTGTCGCTTCAGATCGTGGGTTATTATTAACACATCTCTTCGTTCCTTGAAGAACTCGTATATGACGTCACTGACTAAGAACTTGTCATCGCTTCAGATCGTGGATTGTTATCAAATTTTCCTCGTTCCTTGCAACACTTATACATGACGTTACGGTTTTCCTTTAGATGAATCCGCAAACTCACTGCTAGAATACAACCTATAATTGATTTTACTACTTTTAGTATTGTTTCTTACTGTATATTTAAATAAGCCTACAGTATTTTCTAGTATGAAGGTTATTTGTATAATTATGTCTTCTTTTTACTAAGGCACGATAAATACTTTCTTCTATAATTTGTATATTTAAATAAGCCCACAGTATTTTCTAGTATGAAGGTTATTTGTATAAGTATGTCTTCTTTTTACTAAGGCACGATAAATACTTTCTTCTATAATTGTATTGTATGATCTCTACAAATAGTATTTTTAATCAATTCTTTATAGGTACGTACTTTACGCAGGAATTAACAAAACTGTGCAAGTATAAATTCTTTAAATTTTCAATAACACTTTTTTATAATATGGGTTTGATTGGCCATGTATATCACCAGAACATTATTTCTAAATTGACAAAGTTACATAAATACTGCTTTACAATATTTTTTTTGTTTTGTTACAGTTTGTATTTTGTAATAGCTTTGATTTCAATTTTTGTACTCTCATCCGTCAATGACATTTTATATTGGACATTAGTTTAACGACACGTTAAGACTACAAGTCATTAAATGTGGTATTTTCATACTATCTGAAAAAAGGAGTGCAAAATATTTTCATTTATTTAGTAGAGTTCCATCAAGTAGAGTAAATGTGATATTTATAACAATAAAACTCCCTTAAACACAAGCGAAGTTCACCCTTCAAACTGAGTCATAAAAATTCCAACGTCAACGGAAAAGTTTGTTTTTCAGATGGGGACTTCTCTCATCGAATTTAGAAAGAAACCTAATAAATGTTCAAAGCAATGTAATTGAATATCGCAATAAGCGGAGTATCAATTCAGGGCGTGATTGGATTTCCGCGCGGAGGCTTCTGAGGGCGTAGCGGCGGCATTGTTCTTTGTGGGACCGAGTACATTGACGATCTGAGGGTATACGTCATTATAGGAGACTGCTGCGAGCTTCTAGTGACAGACTGAATGTCTAATGTACTGCTGTCTGGGTATGCCACACGTATGTCACACATGTATCATGTTTCAACCAAATGTAGACGAGCTTTAATATTTTTAGATGTTATATAAGACTAGTTTTTACCCACGGTTTTGTATGCAATACTTCCTACTATGAGTGGTGTCATATTTCATATATTTATTTATAAGGCAATAATCATAAACAATAAGATAAGGGATGGTCATTTCGATTCAATTTTCAAGCAGTCGGAAACTTAAGTTAAGTGCTAGGACAGTTTATAGGGAGGTCATGCTTCGACAGATTATACGACCAAGAAAGAAATATCTCAAATCTCTAAACAAACTTCCACTGTATTCTTATTTATTTGAAATTGGTACCCCAATATAGGTTATCTATAAACTATTAATATTTTCTTAGGTGACAATTTCTTATAGCAAACCATATAGTCGTTAATACTCGTACATTGAATTGCTTTCAAAGTAAAACGTTCTTTAAAGCGTTCGTCCAGCTTGTTAACGTTGTAACCAACTTAATATGACAGTTTTATGCTAAAAATTAATTTTAGACGACCCCAATCAAAATCGTACCTCCTTATGTACTGAAGCACCTTATGTATGGTTTCTTTTCAAGATATTTGGATATTCAACAAAGAGGAGTTTGGATGCTTGAGTTGACTTAGCCCTAGTAATTCCTAATTTATTAAAGTAATCTACTATTTTTTCTCTATAAAAATACTCAAATAATCAAGTAATTATACTAATTTCAATGTGTGATCATTCTTGTGCCTAATGGATGAATATTTCTTCATTCCCAGAGTTAAAGAGCCGAAGGTGAGAGCCACATTCCAATATGGGGGTCCTCGACGATCAGGGGAGGGGCTGCGATATTGCTTCCTACAGCTATTGACTGAGTCTCCAAATATTGAGTGATCACCCCCCCCCCCCCCACTTCACCCAGACCACCTCCACAGCTAATGGAGGGCCTAATGTATGCTGTCTTAGCGGCTCTTGGTCACGACGGAGTCGGCTTTTAAGGGTTGAGTCAGGGGAGGGAAATAAAGCAATTCAGCAGGACGTTTAGTGCACGGAGTGGAGTCCTTCATTATGACATGGTATAAAAGTTTTACTTTCCATGTTTTTTAAATTCAGTCACAAAAAATACCACTGAAAACTTGTTTCTTTTAAGTTTTGAGCGTAAATCAATACTATAAGCACTTAAGAAACCAAGTTTATATAAGCAAGGTTATAGGATACTTTTTATCCCTTTCCCGATTCAGGATTCGCTGGCGCTCTGGTTCACTATTAACTTTATAAAATTATAAGTACATGCAGCCTTCGCAGAATCATGTAGGACTTAAGTGCACGAGATCTCGCTGTTACCTTTCTAAAGAGTCCTTTACATCTATAATATAAAAATGCTGTTCTTTGTAACACATATATAATGCGACAAAAAATTTGTTCGTTTATCTGTAGAAGGTTATAGGATACTTTTTATCCCTTTATTCAGGATTTACAGAAATAGTAAGAAAGCATTGCAGCAAACATATGTTATTAAGTGAAAGAGTCTTTTCAAATTTTTAATCAGCTGTTTCTTTGTAAACATATATAATGACAAAAAATGATATTTATATATAAATTTCTTTACACTTATAGTTTTGCATAGAGTAAGCTTAAGAGAAACGACAAATTTTGACTGCGCAATCATAATGAAAATTTGTGTGTTTGTCCTTTATAGATACTATTGGACCGATCACTATGAAATTTGTATTTTTCTATGTAGAAGGTTTATACGCAATGCCCATTGATGTAACTAACCACCAGGCTGTACTGCAAGATATAAAAGTTATCAAAGCGCCTGCACATTATAAACTGCAATTACAACACAGTAGTTACGTATATTAAAATATCTAAACACTATTTGTGAAGGCAAAGAAATATACGGGCAAAGCTTAAGAGACGCGTGCGAAGCCGCGGGAAACAGCTAGTTTTTCTTATAAATAATTGTGTCAGATGTACTTTCCACGCTACAATTTATAGCATCGGCCTACACATCAATAAATCTGTGCAGAAAATTCCAATCTACTATCTTCATGAACAGAAAACTTATAGTGTTGCTCCAAGTCAATCAGAAGAAAAGTTTCAATATATTTTGAAATACCGCACATATTATTCTACGCATCATTTCTAGATGAAAACTACTGATTTATATCTTATATATATAAATATCTTGAGTCACGATGTATGTTGCCAATAAACTCCAAAACGACTGAACCAATTTCAATCAAATTTCACATGTATCCGTAATTTAGTCTAACTTAGAAGATAGGATAGTTATTATCTGAATTATTCGCTTATGTCGTGAATATAAACGAATAAAATGAAGAAAAGTTTTCAAAGCGCCTGCACATTATAACCTGCAATTACGAGATAGATACGTATATTAAACAGTGAAACACTATTTGAAGGCGCTAAGTTATGATGTATAATTGTCTAAACTAAATGTTTGGTTGAACTTAAAGGTTGAGTGGTAGACCACTTTGTAATAAAATACATTATGCATGTACAATACATTTTTGACATATTTTCTTGATCGTGACATCAAGGTAAAATCTACATCGGGGTTGGAAATATAATTTACTTCAACCAGAAATGCTCATACGCGGGCAAAACTTACGAAAAGCGTGCGAAGCCGCGGGAAACAGCTAGTTATTTAATAGTTTTTTCTACTACTTAATTTGAAAAAACACAGACCAATAAAAATATTGCTATAGTGTTGTGTTTTTTTTTTATTTTTGTAAATTTCTATCTAACACACAATAAGAACGTAATATGGAATAACGACTAACTGAATACTACACAGTCCAAGATTCCTTCTAAAACGATCACTCTTCATGGTTCCGCATCACACTGTAATATAGAGAGTTCCCCTTCCAGTGATATTAGTTCCCAGGGCTGTTGACTGGCTGACCAAATATTTGCCGATATGACGTTGCATTTCGCTCTTGAACTCGGCAGTCAGGCGCTTTCACACTCTAGCTTGATTGTAGCACATAAATTTAATTTTGGCCACAACTCTAAATATGTTCATTGTGGAAACATACGTGGCATTAGCTAAAGATTGTCTTGAACTATAGCCAATAATAATGATTTAAGGCTTTGTAACAAATTGACACAAATAAGGAATATAAGAAAACCAATGTTAGGAAATCGATAAATAAATAAACTCTCTAACTGGAGGATTCTTTGTGTTAATTATTCGGACCCACTTATGCTTGTATAAATTTTTAAATAACATTTGTATTTATATTTTCGTGACCTAATTTGTATCAAATCTTTCCATAAGCTTTTCAATATATATATATATATATATATATATATATATATATATATATATATATATATATATATATATTTATTTATATACAGGCTGATTCAAAACTAAACGGCAATCTCTCGGGAGCTTATTCTATAGCTAAAAACAAGTAAAAAAGTTCATATAACCATATGCCCGGAAACGCTTCGTTAGCGAGTTACGCCTAGCGAAAAGATGTCCGCCCGGATTTCAGAACCCTTGGTGAAGTCAGGCCGTATAAAAAATGGTAAAGGTAGTTACAAAGATACAAATACGATTGTTTTTTATGTTTTTATATCTGAAAAAATTTATTACAATTCGTCCCAGAGCTGTAAATGCAATACTTTCAGAGATATCTTACGTAAAACACAAGAATTGGTGCAAAGAAATAACACATTTTTATGTTTAACGTAAGATTACTTCCATAAATGTTAAATAAAGGTCATTTTTTTTCTTAAACAGATTTGTAGAACATTTTAATTCTGAAAAGATTCATGTGAATTACTTAGGAAAAAAATTAATAATAGGTATTGAAATTTAGCTTTATTTAAAAATAAAACAGACGCACAAAAATGCATATTCTTATCTGCATAAAATATTAACTAATGTTTAGGTTGTGAGTAACAGCTGATCATTTATTCTAGACTGAACATTAACATAAAATGTATTTACCTTTATAAAACTGTAATAATCACCTATAATAGTTGCTCAAAGTGTCCTCCGTGCACGGTTTTCGCACGACGAATCCACTCTTTTTCTAGCGCGTTTCATAACGTTTGGAGCATTCTTGATAGTTTCTGCCGCCTCTGTAATGCGATTACGTAACTCCTCTATGGTGTTAATCCGTTTTGAATAAACAATTGACTTCATCCAACCCCATAAGAAAAAGTCTGCTGGCGTGAGGTCAGGAGAACGTGGTGGGCCATTTTACTGGTCCATTTCGACCAATCCATTGTCTACCGTATGTATCATTTAAATAGTTTTTCACATCATTAGAAAAATGTGGAGGTGCTCCGTCGTGCATAAACCATGCATTTATTCTGTTTTGAACAGGAATATCTTCCAAGAGGGTAGGCAGGTTTGTTCTTAAAAAAATTTAAGTACGCTACTCCATTAAGTCGATTTAGGAGGAAAAATGGGACCAATCAAATTATCACCCAGAACACCAAGCCATACATTGACTGAAAATGTATGTTGAAAATGCCTCGTCGCAGTTTCATGTGGGTTGTCGTACGCCCAAGTAATGGGTATTACGAAAATTTAAAATTCTATTTCTAGTAAAACAGGATTCATCAGTAACGAGAATACGCCGAAGAAAATACTGATGTAAACAATTTCTTCTTAACCAGCGGCAGAAACATCTTCCTTTTATTAAGATCTTGCGGTAATAAGTCTTGAACACGTGTTATATGGATGGGTACAACTGTGCTTCATGAAGTGTCCGCCATACGCTTGACTGGCAAATATTTAACTGACGTGATAATCGTCCTGGTGCTTGTGGTTGGTGATAATTCTACAGCATTTATTATTGCTTGTTCATTATTATAGTTCCTTGCGCTACGTTGACGACCAGTATCTATTCGCTTCGGTTTAAAGCTACCAGTTTCTCTAAGTCGTCTCTCCACAGCTTCAAATGTTTTGCGATCAGGTGTTCTTCGAAGTGGAAAAAGTATCACGATATTCCTGAACTGCAGCTAAACCATTCTTGTTAACTTTGCCGTAAATCAGTATCATGTCCGTATACTCTTCAAACGAATACATACCATTTACATTATCTGCCATTGTTTACTAAGATAATTACATATACGTTTATAAAAATATTTAATAAAATATTTTAAAAATAAATATTTCATAAAATATTTTATACACTTGTATAAAATATTTCCAAATAATCACAGGATCTCAAAAAATAAAATCTTCACACGCCCACAATACAAAAACCTCCATAAAGGTTATTCAAAATATTACTTCATGAACTTAATTGTTGATCAGCTGATATTGCCAACCTTTGCAAAGAAAATATGACGATAAAAAAGTGTTGAATAAATGATCAGCTGTTACTCACAACCTAAACATTAGTTAATATTTTATGCAGATAAGAATATGCATTTTTGTGCGTACTGTTTTATTTTTAAATAAAGCTAAATTTCAATACCTATTATTAATTTTTTTCCTAAGTAATTCACATGAATCTTTTCAGAATTAAATGTTCTACAAATGTGTTTAAGAAAAAAATGACCTTTATTTAACATTTATGGAAGTAATCTTACGTTAAAACACAAAAATGTGTTATTTCTTTGCACCAATTCTTGTGTTTTACGTAATATATCTCTGAAAGTATTGCATTTACAGCTCTGGGACGAATTTTAATAATTTTTGTCAGATATAAAAACATAAAAAACAATCGTATTTGTATCTTTGTAACTACCTTTACCATTTTTATACGGCCTGACTTCACCAAGGGTTCTGAAATCCGGGCGAAATCTTTCGCTAGGCGTAACTCGCTAACGAAGCGTTTTCCGGGCATATGGTTATATGAACTTTTTTACTTGTTTTTAGCTATAGAATAAGCTCTCGAGAGATTGCCGTTTAGTTTTGAATCACCCTGTATATTTGTTTGTGTGTATGTGTGTGTTTGTTTAAATTGTAAAAATACACTAGTATTCTTCATTTGCTTCTAAAAATTCATTTTATTTTAGGATTTTATCCATTTTACGATTTTTAATAAAATTACTCTTATAAAATGAATATTGTATGATTTACTACATTACAAGTAGATATAGAACTCTTATGAAGAATTAATTTTGGAGGATCGTTCTCTGAGAAGTCAAGGAATCTCCGAAAGATATTTTCGTTGAAATCTTACTGTTAAGCTACACTTTTGTAAACTATTATTTAAATGTTTCTCTGATTTTTTTGCTAATATGGACTATTCCCACATCTACATGACAAAAATCATCTTTAGTATAACACCTTATATCTTATGATTGATTGTATACAATATTTAACAATTTTACGTAACAATTAATTACGTAACAATTAAGTGCCTATCTGAAAATTGTTGAAACTCTGAACTCTGATTTATGAACCAGAGACTGACATCGTGAACTGCGAGCGTGTGTGTTTTTCTTTAGTTTGATGTTTTTTTTACTTGAGGGTAGGCTACTCCGACAGAAAATCATGCAAGTTTATGTCATTTATAGGTAATATGTTAATTCTGTACATAATTTTTAATGTATGTATGTATGTATATTTCTAGAACCTTTTAACTGACTAGCCTATTAAAAAGTAACATAATAAATATCAGGTCTGGCAAAAATAAAATTATTTTTTTATTTTAAAACGCTATTATTCAACTTTTAAAATGTCATTAAGTCCCTACTATAGTATAATGGCAAGTTTCGTCTTGTACACTAGAAGTTCATAAGTTCTTGTAATTGTGAATTAGAACCACAGTGTACGCCGAATTCTTGTTAGTTTGTTGGAAATTTTGTGCTTGAAGAAAAGTACAATAGCTTACTCTATTTTGTAAAGAAAGGTTCATGTTAGTGATTTTGAGTATATATTATACCTGTATGACGTTGGAGCTACGGTAATGGTACATTAGATTGGTTCAGTAGAAAATGATGATTGCTCTGTTCTACTCTGGAACTTGCAAGCGATGATGTTGCCTTATGGCTTCAGTACGGCAATCAATTATTATAGTTACCCCTCTGTTAATAACAAGAAGCCATTTCTCTTGCCACTCTCTTGATTGTAGATATGAATATGACCAATATTCTTCTACCTCACGGTAGTGTGATGGCAAAGCTGCGCCTCTCTAACCGAGGCGCACACGTGGTCGCAGGGGGGGTTGAGATGTCACGGGTTCGACCCTCAGGGAGTTCCGTACAAATTTGCAAAAAGATTTGGAACGATATCTCTTAAACTTTTTTGGAGTAACCTTAAAAAGTCATTAGCGTACAAAGAAGACACTTCAATTGTATATGGAGTGTGATTCGTGTTAATTAATATTAGAACATATTGTAACATGTCATTTTTTACAGGGGGTTTAAATAAGGCATTTTTTATTTTTTTGAGAGGAGAATTTTTTTATTTTTAGTTTAATGACATGTTAAGATCTTTACTTCTTCCACCTACAATTAATTATACTCCAGTAGCTCAACACCAATGCCGGTGACGTCAGCTGGCGGGGTCCGGCTCGACCGGGTAAAACGCGGAGTTTCAGGATACATCCGCCGGAGTTCGCTTCAAGGGCTGAAGCGCCTTACAGGCGGACGACTCCAGTACTACAGTACGTAAGTACGGTGTGCCTGGCTGCCTCGCTCTCTCTCGGTCGCCCGTCTCTCGGTCGCTGTCTTTCGGTCGGTTGTCTAGCAGTCGAAGTCGTCGAGTCGGAGTCGCCGCCCCCACACACACGCCACGATAAGGTGCAAGTAAGTAGGTACTTATTTACCTGCCAAAACACGCCTTTACCTGAACTTGCCTAGTCACTAACGATAGGAATAAGTACATAGCATTAACGTACTTAAGCTGCTAACAGAATATAATTATAGATATAAAGTGTAGCAAGAAAACAGATCAGTACGAATAGGATTAGATTCTATTACTAGTAAAGAAGAGTTTGAATTTAGTTTTACTTAATTTATCGTTTTCTTTTCGAGGCCGCTGGGTCGCTTGACGTACGTTGGCACCAGCGCTCCTGAGCTTCAGGCTAAGCATAATTTAATTTAGTTTTTACTTAATTATCGTTTTCTTTTCTTTTCGAGGTCGCTGGGTCGCTTGACGTACGTACGTTGGCACCAGCGTTCCTGAGCTTCGGGCTAGGTTAAATTTAATTTAGTTTTACTTAGTTTATCGTTTCTTTTCGAGGCCACTGGGTTGCTTTGACGTACGTTGGCACCAGTGTTCCTGAGCTTCGGGCTAGGTTTAATTTAATTTAATTTTACTTAGTTTATCGTTTCTTTTCGAGGCCGCTGGGTCGCTTGACGTACGTTGGCACCAGCGTTCCTGAGCTTCGGGCTAGGCGTAATTTAATTTAGTTTTACTTAGGTTATCGTTTCTTTTCGAGGCCGCTGGGTCGCTTGACGTACGTTGGCACCAGCGTTCCTGAGCTTCGGGCTCTAGGTGAGCTAGGCGCGATTCCGAGAGAGCTCGTGTTTTTATTTAATTTATCGTATCTTTTCGAGGCCGCTGGGTCGCTTGACGTACGTTGGCACCAGCGTTCCTTAGTTTCGAGCTCTAGGCGAGCTAGGCGCGATTTCGAGCGAGCTAAGTGTTTACATTTAGTTTTTATTTAGTTTATCGTTTCTTTTCGAGGCCGCTGGGTCGCTTGACGTACGTTGGCACCAGCGTTCCTTAGTTTCGAGCTCTAGGCGAGCTAGGTGCGATTTCGAGCGAGCGAGCTAGTGTTTACATTTAGCTTTTATTTAGTTTATCGTTTCTGTTCGAGGCCGCTGGATCGCTTGACGTACGTTGGCACCAGCGTTCCCTAGTTTTGAGCTCTAGGCGAGCTAGGCGCGATTTCGAGCGAGCTAGTGTTTACATTTAGTTTTTATTTAGTTTATCGTTTCTTTTCGAGGCCGCTGGGTCGCTTGACGTACGTTGGCACCAGCGTTCCTTAGTTTCGAGCTCGAGTCGAGCTAGGCGCGAATTTGAGTGAACTAGTGTTCGCATTTAGATTTATTTAGTTATCATTTCTCTTTTTTTGGCCGCTGGGGTCGCTTGTCGTAAGTTGGCTCCAGCGTTCCTCGTTTTCGAGCTTCAATTCGAGTTGAACTAACAACTGTCGTATTAGGGGACGTTTAGGTAGTGGAACAGTCATCCTAAAGCAAATGCTGACGCCTTCCCTTTATTCCCTTTCGTTTCCGAGTCTGCGATGATGAAAGCATGTTGATCCGTTGATCATCGGTGCTGTATTTGCTTCGGCTTTTGGTTTCACATTGATTCGGTTCTGAGCTGAACTTGGAAACTACCTCTCCCTTTCAAACCCTGGATTTTACCCCTCTCGACTGTTCTATCCGGTGTCTTAGGGTTATATATTTTTATAAACTATCCCTGACCCGATTAAACGTTATAATATGATCACAGATTATAAGAAATCTTTAAGTTTAGTGTAACTACCTATTTATTTTATTTTATTATATTTTTTATGACGGCCGTTATATAACGCCGATGCAACATTTCACCAAAACCTATGTAAGAACGAAGTAAAGAACTTAGATTTTATCAAGTCAAAATGTTTAATATTTGTTATGATTTGTTAAATAGTTATGTTAACCTAATTTGATATTATCAAATGATAAATAACGAACAACAAGAATTTATGTTTCTCATAAGGAAACAAATGCAGGAAATTTACAACAATACTTCTTGGAAATTAAAAAATCTGTTAAACAAGACATTATAAACAAACAAAGAAGACTTTTGTTTTTATATATCGTATATATTGTATAATATTATATAACATTTCAGAAAATTAATTACATAACACCAATTTTTAACAAGCTTTTCATAAACAATATTTTATAATTTTTTATTAATTCAAATGAATAAAGAATGTAAGAGGATCAATAAGTCTTAATATAATGTTTTTATTCCTTTTACCTGTTAACTGTATAGCTAAAATCATCTCTTTCAAAACTAACAAGTACAGTTGTTTAAATCGATAAAAATACATTTTATTGCCTGTTAGCTTTATTAGTAAAACTGTCTCTTTCAAAGTTAAGAGGTATTGTACTTTTAATTGATAAAAGTACTTTTTATTAGCTGAATACTGAAGCAAAGGGGACTGTGACAAAAGTTTCTTGCTATATCATTTTACTTCTGTCTGTCTCTTCTCACGATGTTTCAAGACCAAATTGAATTATATAGTGCAAGTTTGAGGTATGAACTTGAAATTTTGCATGAACGTCTACATTAGCAAGTTTGATTATGGTGCAAGGTACTCTGTGGATTTCGATTAGCGTAGCCCTACTGTCCGAAGAATATCTTGAGAACAATTCGACGTATAGACTCTACATTTCTACTCCATTTTTACATAGACAAAATCGGATTCGTTGATGGTACATTGCACTCAATTGTATTTGGTTTAACGGCTTTCTGTATTGGTATATAAATGTTTTTATTAAAAAAATTACAAGCCGAATTTTTAGGTGGTCTGTCTATGCACAGGATACCTCGAGAATGACATGGGTTATATTTATAGAAATTCTGTATGCAACTTCAACGAACCCTACCAAGTGGGATACATTTACCTAGTGTAATTTTTTTCAGATTGAATTTTTGACTTGGTTACAGCCAGGTTTGATTCGGCACACCATCTCTAACGGACATAACAATGAATGATCTCATAGCAATTTCATTATGGCCCCACAATCCATTACCCCTTCCCTAAAACCAGTCTAACTCAATTTGCCACCAAGTTTTCACATTAGCATCCTCCCTCCCTTACCCTCATCCTTATAACCACTTCAAACGCTCTTTCAGATTTTCATTGTTGCCAAATAGATCGATATCGGCGGAGCGGTAATCCGATGATATCAGGAGCAGCCCCACACTCGCACGCCCTCTCTCGGGCACGCGCGCGCTACACAACACGTACTATTCAAGAGAATATCCCAAAGCCACTGTGGCCAAGACATTTGTGCCACATAAAACAATGGGAAGAAGCAGAATAACTAGGTCACCAGGTCTCTGAGGAGAGTAATCCATTAGTTCGGGATGAAAGCAGTCTCACCCTGTAGGCTTGTGAGGGGAGCCTGCTGATATTCTTGGTCCTGAGCCAAAAGGTTTTGAAAAATCACTCCTCAAACACGAGAACTTTGGTATTGAACATAACAATGCTTTTGTTAAAATCAAAAATACTAATGTAAATAACATCAGGTCTTATTTTACTGTTTGTTTCTCTAAACATAATTTTCTTCAGTGTATTAGACTTAATTTAATTCACACTACTGTTCATATTCGGATTACGAGTATGCCTAAGTTGAATATGGTAATAAAAATATACTGTGATATATTTCCCGACACCATGTGTACAAAATTGGGTGAGTATTTTAATACGTATTTAATTGCTTATTATACAATTTTTGACTTTTTATCTGCAATATTTATCCTACATTTTCATGAATCTTAGAACTGTCAAATTTTAAGTCGGCGATTTAAATTTAATATAAAACAGGAGTTATTCCTACATCAAATGAGTATTAAAAACTGATTGATGGACTATGGTAATACAGTGAGAGACACTAAAAGTAGGCATAGAAAACTTTGTGTGATTGTGGCATTAGACGTCAAAAATTCTGTCAACTCTGCTCCATGGGATGTCCTAATCAAAATAATAGAAGTCCTAAGCAAAAGAGGAACACCTGCATATCTTTTTCGTATGATCCAGAGTTACCCTACTGACAGTTGGATTTATGCTGGCAACACCAGTGTAGAAGTCACCTGTGGAGTCCCCCAAAATGCCATATTGGGCCCATACCTATGGATCGTGTACAATGGCCAAATACTATGTACTTGGATGCCAGCTAATTGAGTATGCTGACGATCTGGCTGTGCTGGCATCATCAAAATCAACGGAAGGTCATGAGGCACAAGTAGAATGGGCCCTGGAAAAAGTGAGTAAAGGCCATGGAAAGAAAGCTGAAGTTGACACCAGAAACAACGGAGGCTGTGTTTCTCTCTAGTAAAAAAGGTGTGCCAGAGATTACTGTTAGGGTGGAAGGTGGTGGAGTAAGAACCAAAAATGAAGTTAAGTATCTTGGAGTATGGATAGCGAAGGGCATGAAGAGAGGAACTCTCATCAAGAAAGTGTAAGATAAATCGTACCTTATGCAGCACCTGCACGGATACTTTTCACCTGCAGTAAGAAAGGTAGTGAAAAATTCTTGGTAGACACACAGAGACGGCCTGTCATACGAGTCTGCACTGCCTTCCGAACAGTATCAGCTGAGACAGCACAAGTCATTGCAGGAATTGCACCCATCAAGAAACTAAAGAACGAAATAGGAATTATAAGAACCAGAATAGGCAAGGAAACGGAGACGATCTTTTCACAGCGCATGGCAGGAATGATGGCAAAGGAGTGCTGCAGGAACGGCTCACTGGACACGAACTCTCATCAAGGACATAAGAAGTTGAAAAAGGGAGAAAGCATGGAGAAGTCGACTTCTACATGGCTCAGTTTTTAACAGGCCATGGTAGCTTTTGCAGCTATCTGTAGAGATTTCACCTGACAGATGACGATGGTTGCTGGTACTGTGGAGATGTAGACTCAGCATACACCTTCTTTCTATGACAACGATGGAAGGAAGAAAGAGAGCTCTTGAAGAACTTGACTTAAATTAATCAACTAACCCCAGACAGTATTATGTTCCATTTGTTGAAAAATGATGACACATGGAATGCAACCAGGATTCCATTTGTAAATGACATTCTTCACAAAAATATAAAGGGTGAGAGGCTGAGGGGAGGCCTATGAAAGCTGTGACAAGATTCCCGTCTAAGTAAGCTTACAGAGGCTAGACACTTCTAGGCTGAAGTAATACTTAAAGTGGGTCCAGCTTAGAAGAAGAAAGAAAAGGGTGATGTTTTAGTCAGTGAGAGTCCAGCACATCTAGAAGTACGTGCGTCTGGTTGTCCATGAGGATTTTCCAACCCCCTGTGAACAGGAAAGAAGGGCTACAAATAAAATTTAAAATACTAATAAATGTCGAAATATCACGTCAGCTTCAAGTGGTTTACAATCTAATACTTACAGATAAGCCTCATGCAACTCAGTTTTTATAATCTAATATTTTAACTTATTACATAATTTGTTGCTAATGTTCCAGAACATATTATTTTGCTTAGCTAAATCTTTGACTTAATTTTGTTTCAAACCATTTCCACACATCCTAAAGTGTAATATCTTATCATGTTGTGTTGTAACGTCATCAATTTAAACCGTACCCTAACTTTGAAGACTGCGGGAAGGCATCTTTACTAGTAATGGGAACAAATGGCACGGAGCGGGGAAGAGAGCACGTCGAGAGGGTGTCAAACTTGAGCCGTGCCCTGTCAGTCGCACAATTATCCCTCACTAATAGAGACTGATGGTAAGGGGAAGAATGGGAAGCTTATCAACAAATTACTCACTGAGAAGTTCAATTATGTAGATGGCAAAGTAGTTTTAAGGAGCTCGACAAGTACTTTTAAAGATTGTTTTCCTAAGATTTCCCAGATTGTAAAAGTTTTGAAATGAAACCTGACAATACAACCCATAATACACAACAATTACCAACAGTAAACTATTCAGTACGGTTTATAGTTCGATACATAACCAGTTAACCAACATGGTATGATGGACAGACTACATATTGGATACATATAATACCACAATAAGTATAAACATTATACTCAAAAAATTAAATTTTTTTAATACCCTAAAATTATAATAAAATATATGTATATATATATATATATATATATATATATATATATATATATAATAAATATAAAAGGCAGTAACAGGTTTATGATCTACTAAGATCTGAGAGTTTTGTATTGTAGTATTGTAGAGTTTAATATCAAAATAAAGTAGACGTTAAAGTAACCGTTTTTAATGTTAAAAAAAAGCAAAATAATCTTTATGATATTATGTAAAACGAGATATTTCAGAAATTCAGGTAAGATCTTCATTGTTTATAATGGATTTAAATCTGATAAATGAAATACAACAGGCCCTAGAACTGTAAGTTAAGTAGTTTTGGAAAAAACCAGTGTCTAATGCAAACACATTTTTTACGTTTAAGCAACAGTTAACTTAGTTATTTCACCAAGAAACAGATACACATTTTTAATACAAGTTTATACTGTAAAAAATTTTATTCTGAACAAAATTATGTAAATAAAGTACACAGAAAGTGAACAGATGTTTGACTAAATAAATTTTTATTCATAATAGTGCGAACTAAAATTAACCTGAAAACCCTAATCTTAGTAGATTTAACAAAATTATAGTACATTTTCAAAAGTATCTCCGCCGACTTCAATGTATTTTTCTGCTCCCTTAAGGATGGCTCCTGTTGCTTTCCGTAGTTCATTAGGGCTGGCTTTAACTGCGTAAAAGCTTCAGGAGCGCCTCATGAGAACTTTGACCTCGTGAACTTTCTCCTTCATCAATCCCCATATTAAAAATCCCACGGCATATGATCTGGTGACCTGGGTGACCAGTGTATAGGACCTCCACGACCGATCCATTTATTTGTAAACTCAAAAACTACTTATCTTACCGTTATGGGACCTATTTTATTCAATTTATCAGGTTAATAACCATAAAAAAACTACGGGATTCTTTAGTAAACCTTACCAGAATTTCAGGGTAACCTCGTTTTATATGGTGGGATGAAATCCGTGCAACATTTTTCGCTAACCTTAACTCACTAACACAGCATTTCCGGAACCCATGTTTATATACATTTTGTCAATATTTTAAAATGTAGAATGAGCTTTCATGGTTCTGTATATCTTCGTGAATCACCCTGTACAAAGTAATGAAATGTTTACTTGTATCCTCTTAATTGGTCGAAAACGTGTAAATATCTTTTTGCCTCTTGTTTTAAACAGTTTTGATAAATTTACGTCCACCGCAGCGTCACTAATATAATATGTAAATGAAGTTTCAAGTAAAATTTCAAGTCTGCTGGCAAGTTTATTTTCGAGATATTGTGCAAATAGATATATAGACTAACACACAAAAAGACAGAATTGTCCAGCCTCAATGGCACTTATTCATTGTTCCAGTATATTTTAGTAATTTCGTATTTACAACATTCATTCGTCATTCTGACATTTTGCGGTTCCAGGACTCGGCCAGTGGAGACGAATCTGTTACACAACAAACTGATGATATACAGGCAAGGAGTAGGAGGAACTCAATATTTCAATCGGCGAAACAAACATCTCACGTCCCACTCCAAACTCAATTCGAGGCGGAGGAAAGAAAGCCCGTTTTGTTTTCTCTGCATGCGTTTGTGTTGTGGATAGCGCAAAGTGGTCGTCATCCGTGGAGCTTGGAGCTCGGCACGTCTCAATCGTGGGGTAGTAACTCCCTCCCCCCACCCTCCAACACTACCCCACCCACACTCGGTGTTCCACTTTGGTTCTTGTAGGCGGCTCGGAGTGGGTTGTGGGCTCTAAATACACTCGAGATGGCGATATAATGTACTAACCAACTTGAACTTCCTCACCAAAAACAGAAATTAGTTGGCGGGATCCCTAAGTAGCGACAAAACACGTCTTGAAGTTAATTTAACCAACCGCAAAGTTACTTCTGGTCGATTAAGGTTCTCATATACTTGTTTTGGCACTGTATTTATCTTAATTTAGTTTGTTGTAAGTTTTAAGTAGTGTATTTACCTTGCTGTATATTATAACCTTTTTTATAGCTATTCTACTTTTTTAATATATCGCGTAGGAATGTAAGTAACTCACAAATATAATTCTAAATTAATTTAATTAATTAATAACTTCCAAACATTTTTAAAGTGTATTATTTATTTCATTTATACAGTGAGTCCACTATTTACATTATTAAATGTTAAATTATCGTTCTTTGGCTCGTAATATAAAATCCCCTTAAACTAGATACGATAGTATTTCTTCATTACCACATATAGGCCTGTTTTTGTTTTTTTTATTTACAAAATGGTAACTAGAGCTTTATTCAGCCAAAAAATCTTTTCGTGATCTTTCAAGATACGTATTTATGGAAATTCTAAGGACCTAATTTAAAATTCTAGAGTTCTAATCAAAGTAATTCATTTTAATTTTCATTGTCTCATTTGCTTACGCCTTTTTTTAATTTTTAGCAATTAATCTGCTTTAAGTATGTCAAGCTCAGTAGCTTAGCCTGTGCAAATATTTTTTGGGGGAATTTTTATACATTTTGCTATCCTCCCATTTCAACATCCACCAAAATTTAGCGTGACAATAATTTTTTGTCTTTATTAGAGGATTATTTCTGTATTGACTTTTCAAAAAAGAAGGTTGTGTTTTTATATTAAGCAAATTGGCCCTAATTGCGGTTTTAAAGGAAGCATAAGAAAAAGTACTACATTTATTTAATGATTTCGTGAATACTCTGTACATTTTCCTATCCAGTATATATAAATACATACGGTATACACTTTTTGAAAATAAAAGTTATTATAGTACATATTATAACTTTTGTGACCAAAAGATTTGTTCATACCACCCAAAATCAAACGAACTATCAGGCGCTGAAGGCTGTACTCGATGAGTACTACTCCCCAGAGTATAGAGGCCACAGACCGCCGCGTGTCCAATGTGTGGTTACAGCTGTATCGCTCGCTTTATGAGCGGAAAGCAATTTTAAAGTGGGCAAACCGTTTGCAACAAATCCCAAGAGGACCGTCCCCTCGGTGCGAAATGAAGAAGCGTTAAATTAAAATGTTCGCTGATGTGGGGGTAGGATGGGGGGAGAGAGGGGGATATGGTAATTAATCATGTGTTTGTAGTCGGTTGCGACACGCTCTCTTGCGGATTAAGAGTTACACCGAATAATGTTCCGGCAGTATCTGTCTATTAGTAAATTTTTTGTGCATAATTTTAATCAATGTTACAACGTATAAAATGCATGAACAACATGCAAAATGAATACATCTGCAATTCAGTGCAGAAGTCCCCCAGTTTCAATTTGATGCAATACTGTTTCATCTGTTTCACTTCTATACGTGAAAACAGTTAATTCATCAAATTAAATAGCACGGATGTAGTAATTTTCTAATATCAAACTTTCACAAATGAATTCACTTGAAGTTTGCGAAGGTGTAGTATGAAATAAATGTAATGTAAAATGTCTATCTTAATGGAATAGGCTCCAATGAAGTGATGTTTCACATACGTTTACTGATTCATTTAAATACTGGACTTTTACTATATGGAAATTTAGAAAACTATTTTAACATTAGCGTGTAGTTCTTTACGTAATCGCAAGAAACTCTTCTTAATTTATCATGGCCATCAGCCGTGAAGAATGCCAAACTAGTGATCCAAGCTTAAGGTCCCCCCTGTGGGAAATCTCCCGGCATTAAAGGCGGATAAATCAAGATAGCCGCGTCATCGCCCCTCGTCAGACAAAAAGCTCGGACATCATATTGAAACCGAGGTCGCGGTCATCCGGCAACCGAGACGCTCTGATACACCCTCAGCTTATCGTCTCCTGGCAACGCAACAATCAGATCATCTTTCAAAGCCTCTCTTTGTAAACAGCCGTAGCGGAGGGTATCAAAAACCGACCGAACAATTCCCTTAATATGCGTATATATTGCTGAGTCGACAAACAACTCAAGGCAGGGGTTTTGGGTTCATTTCGCCTCTTCAGTGCCTCCCACTTCCCCTCCTAACAACCCTCCCGTCAACCCTCTCGCCACTGATCTGCACTAAGACGGGCTATGAAGCCGACACTTGGAATTTAATATTGAGATTAGACGAGTGTAAGGTTGATCTCTTTAATCCTGTACAGCCTTTAATGAACTAGCTTTAACTGTACATTTGCTCAATTGCTTTACATTGTTTCCTGTAGATGTACTAATCTAAGATTAAAATTAAAATTTGTAAAATGGAATAATTGTTTAGTGCGTATTTTAAGAAAGTCCTGGTGCCTGTCCAAAAACCTTAGCTTTTCCTGGAACAGGGGTTTGAATCTCGATTCAGGCACTGTATTTTTAGAAGCTAAGAAACAATGTTAAAAACAGCCTGAAGTAATGTGGTAAACATTTTCAGACTAATGCTTCAAATTACTTGCTACAAAAAGTGTTTTAATTTTGTTTTTCTACTCACTACTTAAAAATGTGGTTACTTCTACTACCGAAAACTGACACAATAAAGTAAACATTGATTTTGAAATACGTATTAAGTGCTATGATTTCTTAATATACCAAGACTTTAGTACCTTTCAATCCATACTGTTATAAATAATTTAGTTTACTATATGGTTTTTATTTAAACCATATAGAAAATAGTCTCCTAGTTGAATTATATTTATTTGTTATCACCTGCCTCAAAATGTTGAACATTGGAAAATTTTGTTTAGACTAGTTAAATACAACATCCTTGTTCGTGATAGTTGGCGAGAGGTTATATCTGTATCTCTGTCTATTTATTCTGTCACATAACCATTTAAATTTATATTTTGCATCAAAATATCGAGTTTGTAATAAACCCGCTCCCATTTGTGGGCTAGTTGGTCAGACTATTTGACCTCTTAGAGCTCCCGAAGGATTGGCTGTATCTTACCTCCTACTGCCTCTAGGAAATATAGTGATGATTCCTCTTAGCAATTGAGGTATTAGACCTAATGAGACGATTAAAAGCTCTGCGCAACGAGATAACCCAGATTCTGAGCTATGAGACAACCATATTCTGCGCTATGAGACAACTTCTGCGCCAAATGATCCTGCACGTCTAGAAAACTATGGTATTAGCGTCAGTAAATTTTAATATAGCCTTATATTTGTGTATCAGGTATCCCAGCACTTGACCAAATTGTAGAGTCAAACCTCTCAACACAGTTAGATAAACAATTAGGTACTCAGTACAGCACCATTTCACTTTTTGTGGCTTATAACGAGTATATTATAGTTCGCTTTAAGAAATGTAATACTCTTGGCTTCATACATTGAACGAGCTACAAAACAAGTGATGAAGTTAAATACATAGCTACAAATAAGAAAACGAATTAGGCTTTAATGTGTTTTGACTTAACCTAATTTTTGTAATAAAATAATTTAATAACAAAACGTCTTCACTGAATCTTTTTATCTGTTGCAGGTGAGACGAATTTGGTTGCTTGAATCAGTGTCACTACATTCAAGGTAACCACTGCAATAAATCGTACATAGCGTTTGTCATTTTGTTTGAAATATCACATTTGGTATTACTACTATTCAAGAGTGAATATCCAAATCTGGTTTTCGAATATTCATAGTTTCTTACTATCTCTCCATTATCTCTCCACATTTTAATGGAACTCATCGTAAATAAATATCGGTAGTTGTTCTAAAGTATTTTTTTAGACTCTAGGAGGGGATAACTCTATCAAAATAATACGTCTTTGTTTCTCAATAGAATGCATTGAAAAAAGAAGCGCAAGTTCGTTCTATTCACTTCTGTTTGATGTTTGACAATCAGATTCAGGTAAATAGCGGTTGGTCGAAGTTCTCAAAGCTATCCAGGGAGTCCCCGGAGACACTTACAGGCAGGGAGGGGCTTTCCACAGCTCATTGACTTTGACCATTTCCACCCCTACGTTAGGGAAATGCCTTTTGTCCAGATTGAATTTCATTTATAGTAAGTGATTACAAGAAATATTGTTGTTACATACTTTAATTTTATGTTTTGAAATTAAAATTTATAATACTTGTTATACGTTTCCTTCGACTTATAAATCACTTTGGGATGACTGAAAATGAAATATGTTTCATAGTTTGTGTGATTAATATAATACTCTATATATAATACCGTGGAAGCACTGGAATTATACATGTTATAATTTATAATCATGTATAAAATAGCAACGTTTAATTCTTTGCACAATATGGGTATTTGTTTTACAAGGTGGATAGACATCGAAGTGTTGTTTCCTCTCATTATAATCTGAGAATATAACCACAGTTATTTCTGTAATAAAAGTCTATAATAGTACTGTAAAAAAAACAAAATTTTTGAATAGTTAAATAAGAGTATTCAGAACCATTTAGATATTCTGCAGTTATCGTAGTTTCAGGATAAAGTAAGTATAGCATTGCCTGAGAAAGATAATCAAATCCGACTTTCATTATGTTCTAAAATTAACAGCATTAAGAATTAATTTTGGAAAACGAAGTAAAATTAAGCCTGGAAAAGGTTTTGTTTATCCATCAGCAGCAAAATGATAGATAAACAAAATAATCAATGATAATCTTGTTTAACCTGCTAGAATTCGTATGGATATTTCGAATAAACAAAATTGTGACTACACAAGAAACTAGAAGATTGTTGTTAACATTAAGGCAAAAACTTAACTAGTGCTCTCGCTCTCAAACAACTGAGTCGTTTCTTTCACATACCATACAAAGTTTGGTGAACGACTGTTCTTCCATCAAATTCTAACTTGCACCTGATAAAAACACTTAAGAATTATTCGAATTGTGACAACCCTAAACGTAGTGGTATGAGCCATCTTCACCAGTCACTGGGAAACCTTAGGTCCACAATGCTTACTTCAGCAGACTCCTTACGTTTCACAACTGTATTCTTTTTTCAAAAGGGTTTTATCCATTTTATAAACACCTATATACGCTATACTTTGTATACACTATCAATTACTCCACGGTTCCAGATTTGTTCCATTTTTACGATGCGAGAAGAAAAATTTTCAAGAAATGTTCGTTAGCTTTAAGCAATAAGAGTTTTGTATCAAATTAATTCTTTTTTTGGATGGTACAAAATAATACTTTTATAGATTATACTATCCATTAAAAAATATTCGTATTTGCTTTAACTAAATGAACGCTGTTATAAATTTATTAAGATTTACCATTTTATTACAGGCACTTGTGTTTTGTAACTGCCAAGTCGTATATATGCAGAATTATCAAGCTGTTTGAACAATTATAGTCGTACTTGATTCGTGGAATTCCTCATTAAACACTACCACAAAAACGTCATCCTACTATTTATTTGTCTACAGACGCAACGTGTAGATAATGAAACCACGGCACCCACAACGGGTACAACATCGCGCTTGACTGACTCGGACTCTAATAAAGTGGACGACACGCGAAGTCCATGATCAAAGCAGTTCCTTTGTACCCACCCCATTCTCCGTCTATGCTGTTCCACCCCGACCAGTGCTGCAGCCCCACCGATACAGAGCCGGCTGTGAAAAATCAAAATTAAAACTGGAACGTAATATAAATTACCTAAGTCCCCCAATACAGATGAGATTATTAATGTCTGACAGTTTCTATTAGAGTCGTGTTGGTTAGAAGCCGGCTAGCAAATGCACTACTGATACTATGAACTTATTGTTTGCTTTGAAAAACATCTCGTTTATTTTTGTTAGGTCAAACTTAAAGATCCGTATCTTGTTTTCTAAGGCCAATCCCCAATCCTCCATCCAAAAATCATAATATAGGCCTATATTATAGCCTATAGCCTACGTTATGTTGATAGTTTTAAATTTGCACAATCCTGATTTTTAAATTAAAAAATTAAAATTACTTCAAATAAAAGGACAGCTCAACATTTTTTATTTCTTATAAATATGTAGCATCAAAATATATCTATGTAGGTAAACAGAACATTGTCATAAGGTAGCAGCAATCAAATTCTTCCTAGCCTTTACAATATAGCCTTCTGGTTGATTAGTTCAAAAGTTACAGTGATAAATTTGTTAGAGATTTTGAATGTTTTCTGATTTTGTTGGTGCGCCACATTTTCTTTGACAAATCCACACTAGGGAAAATCTCAGGGAAGAGAATGATGACGCCACTTTAAGAACGGTCCGTTGCGTGGCAGTGACCAACATTAACAAATCACGAATCACATACTTCAGTCCGAAATCCAAGTGGTTATGTTGAGGTATGTTGTCCAGTAGGAATTTGAAAGTTTGGTTATCCATTGCCAGGAACCGAGACGTAAAGAGTGTTCAATAGTGTTCAATTTTTGTTGCGCTGAATAACAATCGTTCACGATTTTTAATAGAAACTCAGACGTACACTTTGTTAAGATGGGTAATCTAAAACAAACTAAGTTCTGAAGAATAGCGTGATTGATATTGCCGTGAAGCATGTTATGTGAATGAGAAAACTAGATTGTTGTAAAGTTTATTCAATGTTATTATCATACAAGAGATTTGTTGTAGAATACATTTTTAAAGAATACTAAACATCCTGTGTGATAATTACCCTGACTTTGTAATAAAGTAAACGCTGTTAATTCAATTTCCACCGTGATCTCACACCTCCATTACAGTCTGCCAACAATGAGACTTTTCTCCAAGACAATGGACTCCCCTCTGACCCCAGATCTCGATAGTCTTCCCTCTGTCAGGCTGAGATTGTTTCCCGCGCCTCCACTATCATTGCTACAATCTTCCTTTAAATTACTCCTGAACGTTAATCTTCTAAAGGGAAAAGTCGCAGCAGTAAGGTTTATTTTTGGTATTTAAATTTCTGCAATCTGGTATATAAACCGGATATAAAAAAGTACCTCAGATATTTCATAATGAGAAATATATGAGTATGTTTCTTTACAATAAAATCCCATGAAATATGCAGTATTGATGATTTTATCACTAATCAATTCAATAAATTATCGCATCGAGATCAAACGAATAATCTAAAGAAAGGTTCTGGTTGGACGTTGAAAAGCTGCAAATAACTAATTTCGAGCTTCAATAAACACGGAGTTTTAAATGCAGGGTCATACATCCATTTATCAACGGAAATCAAAGATAAAATGGCTTGTGTGTATATGAAAAATGAAGATGATTTTTGCTTTATTTACTCAATCCGATGCCCAATTGAAAATCCAAAAAGAGTCTGAACGAATAAATCAGTACAAATAGTTCGTAACTGACGATATTTTCTGGATTTGACTATCCATTATCGTCCAAAGATGTCAAATCTTTTGAAAAACTAATTTTTGATCCTAAATACAGATATCTGAAAATGCCCGTAAGTATCTACAGGTACGATGAAATATTTAATATTGTTCCGTTACAAATTACAGAATATTATGATGCCGAGTTAAATATTGTATGTGAAACAAGATGATAAAACTCACTATGTTTTGATAAAAGACTTAAGTAGGTTTGTTTCATCTCAACTATGTAAACATAAAGGAAAAAACCGCTATGTAGGAAATTTTAAGCCCTTTCTACAAAAAGGAGATTTAGAAGATCATTTAAAAATTTTTAAGCAATATGTATGTAAGCCAACCAATTATGCCACATCGAGACCAGACAACAATAATTGTCAATTACAAAAAGAAATGTCCATATCCATAAGTAATATATATGGATTTTGAAAGCATTTTAGAGAAAACAGTCCTTTTTTCAACAACAACAAAAATATAAAACTGTGGAATATAGATTTATTTTTATCTGATGTACGAGTTCAAAATTCCTTAAATTTATTACATTAAATTTATTTATTATTAAATATTTATTTATTACATTTAGTTAGGTTATAAATTAAGAATTACTATCATGTTGAAGCGATTGTGAAATTACTTTGACAAAATTCCTTTTTAAAGCAATTTCTAAATTTATTGTTTATGATTAATTTAATGTTTAGATAATGGTTTCTCACAATTTCGGTGAACAAATACAAACCAACGATTTGTAATTCCTACTCTTAAAAAGTTTTATTTTTTAAATCAAATACAATCTTTGTGCCATACTATAGGTCAATATAGTACACAATTTAGATAACTAAGTTAAAAAGTGTACGCGTCCGCGCTTGCACTCCACTTCCAAGGAACCGTTTTATCTATACTATAATAAAAAACCTAATGGCGCTTGTTCGTGTGTTTTAGGAACTGTTAAAATTCAGTCAACTGATCTGTATAAACAAGATTTTATGACAGCACAACCACGTGTTTACTTAATTTAACCACTAATTTCAATATTTAAATTTATAGTTTCGAAAGCATAGAATAAGCATGATAGTAACAATGTTTTTAGTTCAACATTACCAATCGCTGTTGAGGAGAGTAAGAAAATGTCTGGATAAAAAAATTAAATTTTTTAGTAAATATATAGTACTAAATGTAAAATTTGGTAAATATATGTGTACACAATAATATATGCAGTATTATTCTGTATGTACATATAAATATAGTATTTCACTTATTTAAATGAAAAACAAAGATATAAAGCTTCTATATATTTCGTGGGATTTTATACCCACATCTTCAGGAAGCACAATATAAATATCAAGAGAGCAAGAAACAAAACAAATAAAAAGAAAATAACCAAAAATTTTAATACGCAACTAAAACATTCAAAAACCCAGCTGTTATATCATTAATGGCACAGAGGGAAATTTTGAAAAGTTAATGTTATCTTAAATTTAAACCATTTGGGTATTTCGTTTTTAAAAGTAACTGATGGGCTTGTTCGAGATTTTTAAATATTAATCTACTCGTATTTAAATTTTCTATAGGACAAGGGAAGACCAAGGACACTCTTCAATGTTGTCTTTTTTTGTGCTCAGCAGCATGTTTGGCCAATGGCTTCTCCTTGTCTTTATGGAAAATATCAAATCTTTGCCCTGTTATTAACTGATATATATGAGTATATACGAGTATATCAGTTAAATACGACCACATTATGCTATAAAATTGTCTAAAATGCCATTTAGCAAATAGTAATTCTGTAAACTTTTGTTAGAAGTTTGGTAAAATAAATGCTTTAATTAAAGCCTTAAAAATGTCACCAACTGACATAAATTAATACCCAAGAAACATTCGTTCCTGTCTGTGTAGAAACTTCTTGAACCTCTGTTACTAATCAAATCGAACATTGACCAGGCCAAGGCCATTTGATTGATCTCCCCACCTCCTACGGCCCCCTTCCTCGAACAATTTATATCCCTTACTTTACTCCAGAGAGCGACACAGAAACCACATCGCAACTGTTAGGGCCTGACCGACTCTTAATCTTATTCTACAGTTCCCTAGGGTAAACAATAAATACCTTTTCTTTAAAACTGTTTCATATCGTAATGCTGACTGCATAAAAGAATAAAGTTTTGGAAACAGAACGACAAACATATATATATTTAAGAATGTGTTTCGTCTAATACCATAAAGTTTAGTTAGATGTATTTATTGACGTTTTCCTACTATCACAAAACAACTTCTTAACCGATTGAATTTAAATTTTGAACAAGCTAAGATTACACGCTACAATTAAAACTTTAAACTTATTTATTTAAGTTTTTAAATTATTATACAGCCTGTTCCATTTAGATTTCCTATTTAATTTTATTAACTTAATAGTATGCAGTGAGTGTGTGAGATTGATGTGAGTGTAGACAGTCAGGATGGTGTATCTAAACGAAATGAGCAATATTGTACAATGTTAACAATATGTCGTCTAAGTGGCACAGTGTGTAATATTGTAACTGGTTCCATATCATGTTACTACAAACTGTAGGGATGAACGTGTTATATGACAACATTGCGTTTAGCAATATTGTACAATGTTAACAATATGTCGTCTAAGTGGCACAGTGTGTAATATTGTAACTGGTTCCATATCATGTTACTACAAACTGTAGGGATGAACGTGTTATATGACAACATTGCGTTTAGCAATATTGTACAATGTTAACAATATGTCGTCTAAGTGGCACAGTGTGTAATATTGTAACTGGATCCATATCATGTTACTGCAAACTGTAGGGACGAACGTGTTATATGACAACATTGCGTTTAGCAATATTGTACAATGTTAACAATATGTCGTCTAAGTGGCACAGTGTGTAATATTGTAACTGGTTCCATATCATGTTACTACAAACTGTAGGGACGAACGTGTTATATGACAACATTGCGTTTAGCAATATTGTACAATGTTAACAATATGTCGTCTAAGTGGCACAGTGTGTAATATTGTAACTGGTTCCATATCATGTTACTACAAACTGTAGGGATGAACGTGTTATATGACAACATTGCGTTTAGCAATGACAATGCCAATACATTAATAAACATACGTATATTCAGTGATAAGGAACAAATAATCTAACTTACACTTGTTTCAGCACAATGAAGTTAAGTGTATTGGTTTAATAGTATAATAATATAAACTAAAAAGAAGATGTACGCTACCACGTGTCGTAACAGGCTTCACTGAGGTTCCATGCAGAACTTCAAAACTATAGCTCATTTCATTCTCCAGCCTACGAACACATAGACAGACAGAAGTTGATACAAAAATAATGCATCATAGAGTTCATTCTTGTAGATATTAAGTTTCATGCAAAATTTATAGTGGATATATGAAATCATTCTACATGATATATTTACGTTATTGTCCATTAAGTGTTTTTTATATTTTATGTTATTGTTTCAATAATAAAATTCTATTCACCAAGTCAATATAAAATAATTCTGTGTGTGTTGAGTTAGTTACTCTACATGTATTAATATGTCTTATAAATGAATTGAGTGTTTAGAAATATATTAATTCTCGTATATTCAAGGTGCCATCATGGTTACCCGTAGACTAATTTAAAAGTATTTGCTAACGCTCAGCCTAATCCCATGGAGTAACATGCACCACCATTGAATTCAGTGTTCCTCTTATATAAATGAAGGTTCATACAAAATATCAAGTCTATAGGTCGTTTAGTTTTCGAGACATCGTGCGGACAGACATACAGAAATTTTATTTTTCTAGCTCCGCGAGTAATAGAATCCGCTAAAGCTCAGCTAATAAGTATAATAGTAACATGTTTAGACATAAATTTACTGTAAAGGCATACATCCTGTACACAACTGGAGTTGCGTTGCCAGGCATCTGTAATAAAGTTACAGTGTTCACTTTGTAGCTGTCATATGACTTTGTTACCACGTTACCATGGTGACCGACACGGCGATATGTCGTGATTGTTGCTCAATTTGGCCAACATTACAGAGCTCATTGAGTCGCGTTTGTCGCCCATCTGACGTCCTATCAAACGTCCTCCGTCGCCGTTACAACAGAAAGTATCATTGGGCTAGAGAATATTTGCTACACAGAGGAGTATCTCATGTAAATGTATTACACTGTAATCACTAGTAGTCCCAACAGGGGAAATGAACTACTAATGTTGCATTTGTATTACTATAAACGAACCAGGCTAAAACCTGTATTGATCCTGGAACAAAAATATAGAAAATTAGTTATGTGTAGACATCGCATCATCGCATTTGCCTACGAAAATGTTCAACAAATGTTTATAAGCTTTAACAAGTAAAGTAAAAAGACTTATGGAATTTATATTTAAATATAACATTAAAAAACAACAATTAGAAATAAACATGTAATTCAAACTAAATTATTCACGAACCTGGACCTCTTTGATCAAAAAAGCAACTAAGTCATCTTTGTATTATCACTCTCCGGTTTATTGTGATTATATTTGGTCATACTGATGGAATAGCGTCTAGGGGCATTTTCTTTCCTTAATAATATTCTTTAAATCTTTTTTACCTAGATCTGTTTTCCCAGTCCAATTAGTCTGGGTGTGTTATAGAAGGATATTTCAGTGTTCCTTGTGCTTCATTTTTACCTGACACCATGGTCGTCTCTTAAATATTTAATTACCTATATTATCTTAAAAAGGATACCCTGTTTAATACATTACAGCAACTATATTCTCTGCATGCACACATTCAACTTTAAGCCAACACAAATTAACTATTACTAATAGGCATTATATTTTAACTAAATCGATGTCAAGTTTCTTGTATTTTAAGTTCTAAACAAAAATATAATTATGTTCTAGAGGTTCGTAATTACAGTAAAATTCAAACGACTGACCTTATCCAACAAGCCATATGAGCCATATATAGTCTAGTATATATTTTAATTCGTTCAAGTATCGTGAATGCTTGTGATTCGCAAGACAAAAATAACTATTCTTAACTATCTTTGATAGTTACCTTAGTTTTGCATTAAAATTGGTTAATGCAGTCCAAAGAGGACAAAAATTGTCTACCAAACCTCGGTTATTCTTTAGAGTAAAGACAACATAATCAGTTGTAACGTTATTTGCTACATACAAATTTTTAGCCGTAAATATACATGACAAGTAATAGATCATCTGAAACTCAGAATTTAGAAATAGTATTGTCGTATGATCCTCATAAAAGACTGACAAGGTCGGTATATTAAAGTTATAATCGTCTAAAAAGGCTAGAAACAAAAAAGTAGTCAAGACAGAGCCCTATGGGACTCCAGCAAGGATATTTTATCAATCAGAAAATGCAATATTTACAACCATTACTATATACCTAATAAAATTAATATTTATTTTCGATCCTCATTCTTTATTTTATTTACGTGTTATTTCATAATATTCGGTTTAATGACGTTTGAAAGAAGAATGCTGATACACTAGTCTGTAGAGAATGTATAACAAATCTATAAAATCCATACCAAGATTTAAATATTTTTAATGGAGTAATTAATTCAGTTATGCAGATTTTGATACAGTTTTAACTAATTTCACATTGCCGTATCAGTTCCATATATTTAGTTCTGTAAATGTATGTATATTTGATATGATAGATATGAAAGAAAGACACCTAAACCGTATGAGTATTGACTGGGAATAATCCCGATGTGGTTCCTTTGACAAGGTTAATCCGTGCGGATAGATTTCCCTGAGGACTAGTGAAAAGCTGCGTGAAGCAAAGCTTACAGACTCATCCTCGTGGTTTGGGGAGGAGGTTTGGGGATGGAGAGTGGGGATACTGCGTGAGTCCATCCAGACTAGTTCAATTTAAATGTCGATGCAAAGAGACTTTATTTTATAAACGCGGTTATTCATATAATCAAACAAGATATGCTCGTTTGAACAAAAACAGCATAATGGTATTAACTGTTAATAAATACTTTTGGATAATAAATGAATTTTCAAGTAGTTAAAATTTTAATTATTCTCTCCAGTTATCAATGTTGCTTAATCACTCCAAGTACCCTCTTATAACATCGGGTGTGTAATCCATTAACTTAGTAAAACATTTTTTCTCATAAGCAATCGCATTGATGCTAGTAGATCCTACTCCCACTACAATTGCTGATACCATAGAACATTCACTATCCGTAGTGTGACCCTCATCTGAATTACTAAGATCTTGCGCTTGGCAATGCCTTAGTAAAAGAAAAAAAATCATCGTTGTTTTAACTTGATTTTATGGGTTGTTTTGGTTACTTTAATTTAAGGTAATAGAGATATAATGCAAGTGTGCGGCTAAATTGGGTTGAAGAGCCCGAATTGCTTGGTTAAAGGAACAAACTTATTTCTATCTTCCCTATTTTCAGTAAATCTTCCTTTTAGACCATTTTAAATTCTTGCAAGTCTTCGAACGTTTACTCAAGTTAGTTATTTCAACGTTAATTAGTTTGCTGTGGTGATGCTGCTTTATCGTAGTATGATCACCGTTATAGATTCTTTAATCTTCATGCGAGTTCTGTTCAGTACATAAATGCCGATTGAATCTTACAGATGGAAAAGAAGATACAACGCTGAGGATAAGGAGATAAGGAAGGAGATCGTTAGAGCGTGAAACTTGGTAGAAACGTTGCGGAATAATCTCGCCTTCTTTTGACAAGGCTATAAGATTTCCAAAAGGATTTGTATTTTTATAAGAAAATCGGTACGGTACCTATGATGAACACTACAACAGGAAAATCTGATTTAAATAATCACGATGTAAATGTTCTCATTCGCTATTACAACTGGGCTTAGCTATTATATAGAACAGTAAAACTAATCCATTCACAAAGTTTCTCCATATATAATGTAGGAAGGTTTCTTTAATATTTTTCTAAATTATTCAAACTGGCAAGGCCTAAAAGATGTGACAGATTTCAATTTTCTGGTGCCTTCACCTTTGATTTATGGGTTAACTGAGATTTAGCTCAGATACTTGTAAAAATGAATCACTTTCACAAATGTCAATCTTCAACTGTTTGTACTATACAAAAGTAATGAATGAATATTACAGTCCTCATTAGAAACTTTTCAGCGTCACCGCATACATTTCTGAAAATTTTGACCGTTATCATTTAATTGTGAGTACATTAGAGTACGTAATATATAACCTATAGTTTATTCATCTATGTCTCTGTAATGGGAACGAGACGAGATATAATTATTTTATTTCGTCCACCTTTTAAGGATTCATTTAATCTATACACTAGAATACTATAAGTTTTACCTTCTGACAATCCAAATTCTCGTAGAAAATCGCGACATGTTTCACGGTATATGGCGACAGTAGGACACTAGGAGCACCTGATCCAGGGAACAGTCCACGGAAACAATTACACTGATTCAGCACTAGCTGATCACCACGCGCGCCTAACGCCTGAGTGTTTTGACTACGAGGACACTAGATTTTTAACTGTAAATATGTTGCTATGTGGTGCAATTTTATCTATTATGACAAATCCGAGATTAAAGAAGACCTCAGGATCCAATATGTCGGCTAAACATGTCGTTGCCTACGAGAATGTGCATGATCAGAAGATAAAAACTCAGAGCACCTTCAGCTACACTCTTGAGAGTACTTAAGACAATTTCCAGATTGTTTTAATATCTCAAATTGGAGTTATAAGGACACTGCTAGCCGAAAACAAACTAAATGTATTACAAAAAAATGATGTTTAAAAATAATTTAACTAAAATGAAATGAAATTATAACTTATAATGTTGTATAATTGGAAAAACCTGTTATCCTTTCAAGAAAATTAGGATTTTATAAGAGATTGGGATTTTGGAAATGAGTTGTGTGGCACCTTATGCGAATTTATAACATACCATTCAGTCATGTTGATAAATACAGTTAGGAACATTAACATTTGAGATTTGTCTTTCTATTGGTGGGCACTTCGATTTTATTCTAATTCTAATTGTTTATTTTCTTTTTTGTCAAATTCTAATACTTAGATTTTGTAATCATTTTCTCTTAGAAACTTTGCAGTGGATGTATTTTAGAGTTACAGTGAAGTACGGGACGGAGGGAGGACCTAAACGTCACAGTAGGGGTCGGACATTGTCATCCCCAAAACTGGGGCCACAGTGACCCATTACCGGGATTAAACTGAGGTCTTTGTGGCCGGCAATGTGATATCTCTGCCTTAAAGAACCACAAGCAACCGGATATGAGATATTGTCATCTTACAATAAATCGTATAGTAAATTATTTATTTTATTAGATTTACTTTTAAAGTAACACAAAAGGATACAAATGAATGATTCACCAAATTTCATCACGTAAAATCGCTACCTCTACTACCAGACACCTAATTTTGCGTCAACTAAATTTCATATTTTCAGAGAGAGAATTGTGATTTTCAAGCAGAAAAACCTGAGCAAAAATATAACAAAATCTTTGCTCTCTGAGGTAACATAATTTTAAAGCGGTTGTTTATTACAAAGAGACTGATGTAAAATTTGAGAATCATCTATTGCACTACTATTTTTGTATGCCTAAATAGTCTAAGCACAATTTACACTGTACTTTTATAAGCACATAGCCTGTTTTTTTTTCTTCTTGGGATCTCGTCAGCTGTGCTAGTTTTGGAAAAGGTCGAAATGGGAGGATATCGAAAGGGTTAAATTTATGAAACAATAATTGTTCTCGTATCAATTTTTTATTTATATTTTTCTAGCTTGATACTTATAAGACACATAAATAATACTTATGTAACTTTCAGATAACTATATAAGAGACTGAAAGGCGCCACTCTTAGCGTTTATATATGATTATCTAACACTGACTTGACATTTTAAAAACTATCAGACAAATAGTTTTTAGTGTGTTAACCGAATACAAATATGATCGGTGAAAAAATTATCATTACATATTGTTAATACCTTTTATACCTTACTATTTCGACCTCAACCACAACTACCGCGGTTGATTATCGATATTTTCATAAATAAATTTCTCTATTTTAAGAAAACTCAGGTTGTGTGGTCATATAATGCAAACCGTCTCTCAGCTTCTAGAGTATAGTTTAAGTAAACCTTTTAAGGTTCATGACTAATTGGTAAGAATAATCAACATATAACGGCTGTATTGGTCTCGGCAGAATTGTCACCCCAAGTATGAGTCATATCCGAAGCCTCCAAGAGATAAATAACCGCGCTGTGGGGAACGCTAATAACCTTCTTGTTACAGTGTTTTATTGCCCAATATTTTGATACTGCCTTCATTAATTTTCATTCCATTATAAGAAGACATCATTAAGATTTTGTCATCTCTAATGTTTCTTGAAATTAATATTAAACCATTGTTATTATATGTAAGCAGATGTAAAAAAATTACATTATTTTTTTTTAATCTTCACATACTTTTTATATTAAAACATTGAAATTTTTACTCCGGAAAATTATGAAGTAAATATCAATAATTCGTAAACGTATTTTTAATATTTTAATATTAGCAAAAAAAACGTTAATATGACTATTTCAATATGATTTTAATAGTCTTATATAGCTTTAGAAATTCTTTTCGACGGAGAAAATGTTGCTCGTTTCAATTCAAAATCCTTGCTGGTTTGTATTAAGTCAGTCTTTAATACTAAATATCGATTTTATTGCCTTGTCTTGTAACTGTATGGTTAACGTGGTGTAACAACTGGATTTAAATGCAAGATCCAGGTGTGGTTAATTATTCATTATATTGTTTTTCTTATTTTATCTGCCCACTTTGTAATCTATTAAATATAGTTAATTGTTGTGAAACAGCTGTCTAATGCTCAACGCTTAAGAGCTTTATCAATCATGCAGACGTACTATGTACATGTAATTAACTCCTAATTGCCCGAATGCCAATATAGGATGGCTCTAGACATTTCAAAACTCTCTGTTTATGTAAAAAAAATTGTAAAGTGTATTAGAGATTTCATGCTGTATTTGTTGTTAAATAAAAGTTTAATAATTTTTTCAAACCAAAATACAATTCTTTATTACAATAGACCATAAAAATAACATATTTCGGATAATTTGTCATACAAGGATAAGATTAGTATTAATACTTTTAAGTTATAATGAACATGAACATAACGAGAAAAAAACTCTACAAGTAAGGTGAGTAAGGTGTGGGCTGGGATTTCACCCTTGTCCCGTGGGATGTAAGGGATATCACCATTACAATCTGATTGTGACGCTGTGGTAAGGAGGGGGAAGAGTTGCTTAGAAATCTTGATTTGTATAATTTTATATGCTAAATGTAATAACAATTAAATATTTTTCTTTTAACTATTGTGTTTTCTGTAGATTTACAGAAACCAAGGGAAATCTCGTTAATGTTATTTATTAACAATAAACACATTCCATATTAAGAAATATTAATTTATTGTGCAAAGTCTTACGATTTAAGCCTTTCCTGATTATATTATAATCTTTTCACGTACATGTTTTAAAATACATGATACAGCAAACATCTTCCCAAGAGCATGCTGCACGGCGGACCAATAACAAAAATATACAATACTAGCAGCAGCCGCAAGGACTCGGTTTAATCCCCCTAATGTTCCGACTGAGGCGAGTCGCTTTGTCCCCGTCTCTCACATGACATTGTCGTCTCCCCTTCCGCCAAACCTCGGTCTTTGCAACTCTCACAGGAAACTTGTGTGATAGCGCTTTCTGATATAGAAAAGCACTAGTTTTATATCTGTTTTCTTTGTGGAATTTTAAAATAATATTACTGAGAATTTACCCTACCGCCGCGTCATCTTACCTTTCCATCTGGGCTAACAGTTTCTGGTCGAGGAAGAAACATTCATCTTAAAAATAGATTTTTTCAAAATTAGTACATTGTAAAAACTGTTTAATGAACAAAATGTCTTGTAATTTTATATAAAGTTTGATATTACAGCTGAATATCAATGTTCAACGTAATTACAGAAGACACCGTATAGTTTTGAATTTTAAAATCCTCTGAAGACACCCTTTAAACTTCTTGAGTATTTATATGCTGCCAAAAATGAATTCGCCTCCAATCAATAACAAACAGGCTTACCTGTTGATGCTATTTACTAGAATTGTATCGCGGCTTTTTAAAAATATTCTTTATATGTTATATATTTAGAAGCTCAGTTCTGAATGTTGCGTTTTTAAACAAATACTTTATAATATAAAACGTTGATTTTTGACATCCATAACATGCTTATAAAATTGTTGCAGTCGTTTAAGACACACCACCTATGACTATAAAATATTATCCAATTATCGACACCTATCCACCACTTTAACTGAAGATGTAAGACCAAACTATAGGCTACTATAAGACGTAACCTTACCTCTAGTCGCTCCTACAGTTGTTCAGTAGAACTAGGCCTAATAATTATGTAAATACGATTAAGTCAAGAACACAAAATTCTAAAATTACAGAACCTCATGAAAATTATCATGGTTTATTGTAACAAATTTAAATTTTTCAAGAACGCATTTATTATTAATAAATACGAAACAAGTTTTAGGGAAATGAACTTCTCTTAGGTTGGAACTATAAAATAAATTAAAATTGATTTTTCTTGATAGGGTTTAATAAATAATATACACTAATATTGTGAGCTACTGTATCTCCTGAGAAATATCTAAGGGGGTTAAAGGTTGAGGAACGCGAGTAACGGTCGAGATGCGATTCCTCTGTTCCTTTCCACGTGAGAGATATAAATTGACTGTTAGGGAAGTCATTAGTCAAGATTACTGATGTTTGAGTATATTGATTCATTTTAGTTTAGGATTCCTTGGAGTCCTGAAATATAATATATAAATTCATTATTATCCTAATCCTAATAATATTATGAATTCGAAAGTGCCTTTGTTTGTTTGTTTGTATTGCTTTCACGTGTGAACTAATCAACCGATTGTACTTTTCACACCGTTTTTGTTCTCAGCGATTAGGTAAGTACCCATCTATCTTAGAAAATGTCCTAAAACATAAGATGGTCAGAATTTGACTCCAAAGACTCTCTATTAAGCAGTCGCCAAGAACGCTAGATGAAAGTTTGCTGGACTGTGTTTTTGAATTAATGTACCAACTCCACCTCTAAGTGTTCAAAAATATTTAAAATACATTTTAGTTCATAAACATACAAACACGTTAATTGAGCCATTGTTAAATAACTTTTACTGTACATTTTTAGCAAAAATTACGTATTAGATATTACAGACAAAGTTACTATCCAACTATTACTATAAATTTAAAGACTTTTATAAAACCTATCTTAGTTGCTTTTTGACAAAGGTAGGTTTCTCTGATTGTGCTATATATTTTCTTGATCGGGAACAGGCAAAATCAAATACTGGAACAAAAAATATTAAAACTGGATTAAATAACAATGGCCATAAATATACACTTTTAACATGTATTCTTGATAGTGGCAAGAAGGCATTGGGCGTCGGACATATTTAAGTACACATACTAAATTGCGTCGAAAGCAGCGGGTAATTGTTAGTATATAATGCATAGTTATGATCCATACAATAGAATTCACTATGCTAAATTTTTAAGTACTCCGTCAAATATACATAATATACTGCTTTTTGTTGTTGATGAATATTTTACTCAAAATGGACAGCATTTTTGCAATGATCCTGCATCTAAGATTACTCCATATTTTGTACTTGTGACAGGCTGTGTCTTCTGTGCTATTTAACATACATGCAGTCTCGAATGTAATTTTGTGTCAAATTTAGTATTGATTTCATTTAGCCTAAATGTGCGTAATCTGTTTTGATTCTAGTATGCCTGTAGTCTTCAAATGTTTTAATCTTTATTATCAGGTCTCATTTGAAATACTACGTCAAAGCAACAAATATGCAAAAATGTATATACTTCAAACTCCTATACATTCTTATTACTTATAAAACTACTATTTAACTGTGATTTAATCAAATATATCACGTTTTATAATATTTTTTAAATAAAAATCGTTTGATAAAATAAAACTAGTGTTTGGATTTTATAACATATATCACTCGTGAGTGTAGTATATTACTTCATGTAAAAATTTAATGACTAGAAATTCCTATCAGATTTTTTAGCAATAATATTAAAATATGTGTATCTTCTTCTGCCGCTCCTTGCAGTGCAAATCTTTGCTTGAATTCTTCATACAGAACGAGTGAACAAACCAATACAGAATGAAGTATCCTAGATACCTGTAGGTTCTCCTAGTGCAATACCCTGAGGCAGTCAATAATATTACGATCAGTAAGATTAAATGTCAGTTGTTGGCCCTATTACAGTAAGCATAAAATTCCATAAAGGTTGATTCAATTTTATTTCCAATCGAATTGTGTGTGTGTTTTTTTTTACATTTCATTGAACTACTTACCCTTACTAATATCCGAACACCTTAATTTCTACTTATTCTGTAAGTTTGGGTTAAAATTATTTTTTATTAGCTACTTTTTGTATTTTTTTTTCTTTTCTTTGTTTTTGTGGTATTATGAGTCTCTTGATTTATATTTTAAATAAATAATTTATTGGGTGTGTCCAAAATACAAACTCCAGACTTTTTACGAGTATACAGTAATTGTTTAGGAAATTGAAGGCTACAAATCTGGTCGGTCTAGAAAGTTCTTGTCTGTGTGGATGTTTTTCCGCAACAACAAAGTTGGTATATTGAACAGCAAACCACACCCGAAAGTTGGGATTTTTGACTATGTCCCTTCAAGCGGAAATAGGTATAGGTAACAAACACTAACAGACGATTGCAATATGTGCGTGTGTGTGTGTGTGTGTGTGTGTGTGTATATATATATTATATATATATATATATATATATATATATATATATATTTTATATATATATTTATATATCAAATTATTTTTGAAATTGGTATCGCCAGTTTTACACGAATCGTTTTTTTTACCGATGCAGACTTCTAAAATCTTCGTATATTATTCAGATAGGGGACAACAAAACTGGGTCCATGGCACCAGAAATATAATCCGAATCAAAAGTGCTTCTACACTTACATCGCGAATCCTGTACTTGAAAAAAAGTGTGAATCCCAAGTTGAAGCAGGAATAATATTGTTTTGTGAAAGACAGCTCGTAATCTAATGAAGTAAAGGTTTTGTTCACGTCAATCGAACTGCTAAAGAACCACAGTAACCGAAAGGCAATGAATTAACTTACAATAGTATCCGAGCCAGGGGGCTGGCAGTATGTCGCCCTGCTGCCTGCGTGTATTACCAGTATCCTGGCACCACGTCCTTACTCCCAGAGGAAATCTTCAGCCTAAACCCCGTCAAAAGAACCACCCCGGATTATTTGCGACGTTTTGTGCCGAGTTTTGCTCTCTAATGATTTCCTCTTCATTCCCCCTGCTCTTCCCTTGCAGTGCACATGAAATCCATCTGCATTTTCTTCATCACTCGTCATTAAACAGTGGATTTCAACCAGTACTCATAAAATGTAATTAGTGCGTAATAAACATGACGCAGGTTCAGGCAGGTTCTTTATTAACATGGGCGCTATAGGAAAACTCTGCAGATAAAGCAGTCTTTTACATTTTATATCAGGTCTAAAAGTATAATAGTTAAGGTGAGACCTTAACTACTGTAAGACCTTTTTTAGATAGGCAGTGTTCAATTCTTATTGAAGAATTCATGAGGGGCTGTGCAGAGTTACATCTAAATTACTATTTCTGGAGTAATATTCAGAAGGAGCGGTAAGTCTCGCGCGCGTACACACACACACACACACACACACACATCAGTTCAGCTGTAGTGTCATCTGTCCTTAAGTTCCACGAGATTTAACACGCCCAATTAATTTATTCGTAAAGAAACGTCTAATTTTACCACCACTTAAGGTGACTTTATGAAGGCTTTTAAATCCTAACTTCGCCTCTATATTCTTTATTATAATAAAGACGTTTAGTTATCATAATATATAATATTTAATATATAATATATATATATATTATATATATATATATATATATAATTTCAATAAACATTGAATCGCAAAAAGTACTTGCTCCGCCGGGAGCAATATATATATACCACGGGTCTAGAAGTTGGTTTGAACTCATTTTCCATATATTCGTGTACTCTCAAGCAGAATAACATTTATACTTTGGTAACTGCTAGCATGCATCAACAGGTTATGTAATAGGAAATTCAAAGCAAACTTTACTATAGGACTATCATTATCTACCGAAGCACAAACCCTTACAACGGTATTCAATTCACAGGCCACCATTTCTGCATCTATTAAAGTGTCAACCTTGTTTACAATTTAAAAAAAAAAACCTAATCAACCAGAATTAATCTATTCTTTTAATTTGTAATTTTACATTTTTAATATTCCAGTTAACTAAATTATTTTAAAACCCTTTATAACACCCAAATTATCAATAAATTCACTAGGTTTTTTGGTCCATTAGATAAAAATTGTATGAATAAAAATCTATAGAAACGATGGTTGCAGAAGACTATTTTAAATTAAATAAAAACCCGTTTTTATAAACTGAACCTTCTGAAATTCCAAGTTTAAAATTAGGTGCTATTCAGAGAATAACCTGGAATGAATGATAGCCTCCCTCTCTTAGCTCTATTATTTCCCACCCTTCCCACCCCACCTCCTCACTACCAGTCTTCGAGGGAGGAGCTTATAATTACGCTATTATCGAAAACTGCATCGTCCACAATGTCACTGGGAGATTGGTATAATAACTCAAACTCAATATTCAGCTGGTTAATTTTGCAGCTTCCTGATAGACATGGCTGTTGTTCCAAAATGTACTTACTGCACCAATGTATACCACACCAATAAAAATATTATTACTATTGTTAACTAATTTCATTTATTTTTTTATTATTTTTAAGATATTTATAGGGATTAGGAAACTATTCGGATAAAGTTCTAGTATAATAATTTAAAAACCAAATATATCTTTTTAAATCAGATCCTATCAATCACCTTAACCAAAAATAGCATTGAATAAATACACTGCTGCTGAGAGTTGATCAACATTAAAGAGCCGACCCCACTGACCTCGCTTCTGTTGACATCAAATGACAATCCCCCCCCCCCTTCACCCCTTGTCTCATGCAGTTTATATCCCCCTTGTCAATCCCCCTCCCCCGTCAAAACCACACAGAACAGCACAAACCGCACCACTACTACTAACTGTGGTCGGCTCCACGATTGTAGCTAACTCGTGGTAAGTTGTCTCGTCGAAATACTGCAAATACCACCGATAGTCACAATGTCTACGGCGTTAAGTTGGTTATAATTTTTATATTTCATGGGCAAATAAAAACACAAAATAAACTAACTTGCTTGCTTATCTTTGCATGTAACTAAAGCAAAGATTAATATTGTATATTTAAAGTGATAAGGACCGCAACGCATCTCGCTTTCTGTAGATAAGGTAACAACCAATAAGAAAACAAATCGGTTTTAATCACTACAATATGTTCATGGTCTTTAAGCATTGTATTAATTAGAAACAGAAGAGGAAGACCATTTATAGTACCAATAGTAATTTTTGAAATGATTTGATTAAACGAAATTTGACAAAATCAAGAATATTTTAAATTAAAATTTGTTTGTTAATAAGAAAATAAATTTGAAAAATAACCGTTTATCGTTTTTGAAATGAAATTACGTTTTCACTGAAATCATCGTATATTTTTATTATTTTGTTTTCTTAGTTGGGTTTTCTAACTTTTTAACAAATTTAATGGAAGTTTTTATCGGGAACAATCTTACATCATTTACCCAAAAATGTCTTTCTTTGTTAACTATGGCCATACTAACAACAACAAAATGTTTGTTACTAAAATTTTCTTATCATTCTTCTTTAATTTTTCATCATTGATTAAAAAATCAACAATTTTTTGCAATACATTAGTTGTTTACGTATGAGTTTAAATCGTAAATGGTGATACCATAAAGGTTTTACAAATTTAAGCAAATGAACAAACATTAACAAATAGAGAACAATAAAACAAACCCGCATCAAACACCAAACTACAATTTTATCTAAGTTTATTTAATTTAATATCAATACAGTTTGACAGGAAAGTAATTGCTCGGTCCACGTCTAAGTTAGAACCTAAATTTCTCATTTGCTAGGTGAAAGCGAATATATAAACAAATATATCACTGAGTGACTGAGTTTTCCATAAATTAGTTTGTTTAGGAATTTTCTATCACACACCACGTGTTAATATAAACTTATATGTGGTAATAAATACATTATTTTTATGGTTAGCATTCTCGATCGATAAGCGAGAGATACAAATTCAGGTCCAAAGCCTTTTGAGTTTTCAATATTAGAAAGTTTAATTACTTCTCATTGTATTACAGACATGTATTACTGTTTTGAACTAGCCCAAAATCAATGTGTCGTTTTTAGATTGGCTTCACTATATTGCTACTCTCTTTAAACAGAGGGTTATTTTCATTTCCGGGAGCATCATGAGAGGGAAGGCTATGCAAAGGGACCCGATTTGCTCCCGGGTATTCAAATAGCGTAGGCTAATATACTTCGCGATCTGTTGATCAAGCGTTATTTGGCGATCGAAATGAGTTATTGATTTTCTTACTGTGTTTAAACTAAAACAGATTATATGCTTCTGTTCAGCTGTAGTTTTATAGATTAGTTTAACACAGTAGGAGTACGCCTCACCACGTGTCACGTAACAGGCTTGGCTGAGGTAAATAAACCTATAGCTCATTTCATTCTCAAGATGTTCTGCGGATAGATAGAAGCACGAACCATCACAATTCAATGTTTAAATCCCTTAAATCCCCTCCAACAGACAAAAGAGTAATTGTATCAGCCTACTTAGTCATAGCCTTCAATGAAATTCAGCCAATTTTAATGGTTTCACACAAAATTTTAAGTCAGCAGTTGAAATCTTTCTCTAGATATCTTACATATAATGCACTCCCGTGTTTGTTTATTAAATTAAGTTTCATAACAGTGTTCAAATAATAAAGGAAGGTACTACTACACAAAGAGTGCGCTGAAATCAAATCAAGCCTTAAAAGTGACTTTCCACTCTTTTTCTTTTTTTCTCTATTAATAAAAGTCACACGTTGAAATCTCAAATGATTGAATTTAGTTTGTTAGTTTACACATTTATTTTTTCTACGTTTTCTCCTTGTCGTCATGGCTACCCAAGTCACCATTGTAAAAATATACACTAACGCTCAGCCAAAATCCTTGGAGTGATATGCACCATCATCGAACTTAGTGTTTCTAACTTATAAATGAAGCTTCATACAAAATTTAAAGTCTATTGGTCAGCTCGTTTTCGCGGTATCGTCCGGATAGACAGATAGACAGACCGTCAAAAATGAAATTTTTTCCGGCATCAAGAGTAACAGGTTTTACTAAAACTGCCAATAAAATAACAGGCCCTCCACACGTAGCTTTTGTTTATAGGTAGACTTTTTTGTTAGATACATGGATATTCAGTCACGTTTACGCTTAAGGACATTACCTTTCATAAACACCTTGTTGCAGGTTATCGTAATGTGTTTTTAAATTTTCACACATTTAATAATCAATAACTTTGTGTTCAAGACGGGTACGAGCATTCGTTAAAATTTTGAATAGATTGTTTTACTCAGTACTTGTAGAATTTTTGTCGGGAATTTTAATAATACCGAGATTCAAATTGCCTAGAATGAAACTTTATGCTATCTAAAATTTTCTTCAGATAGTACATGTCCATTTAAGTTTATTCCCTATCACGTTTCGTACTTATTTGAAAATTCACGGTAATATACTTTAGATCTTCTCTAGTAAATACAAATCTTGATTGTACATTGCACTGCTTTAGAACAATCTAAATGTGTACAAAGATAAAACGAGAGAGGCATCTATCTTCTTGAGCAGCTAGGAAGAAGGAGGCTATGTCATCCTATCTACAAGTATAATTCCTTTTTTTATAAAGCTACTGAACTGTTGTTAATTATATATAAGCATTAATGAACTAAATTACCATTTCACTACTAATTATTTATTTATTCTATTAGTTCCAATTTTTTTTTGAATTATTATGAAATCGTTACATAAAAGTGCTCTGTAATATTATTCTGTAAATTCGATAGAATTTAAAAAACAAAACAAATTATTATATCCAACTTCTACCCAAAAACTCTACAATAAAGCGAAGTTATGTGTTTTCAAATATTTTATAAAAATATAGCCTATACATTTTTGGGGGGAAAAAAGTTGCTCTACACAAATGCTCGTAATTCTCAAAGTGTAACTTTCGTGATTAAAAAGTGTATTTCTGTTTTTATTTTGGTGATATTACAACGATTTTTAAGTGATTTCAGTGTGGTTAGTGGCTCTGTTTTTCGGTTATATCTATAAAAGATTTAGTTAGTTTGTACCGTATGACGATAACACATGGGGGTGGTGACTTCTGAGGTCGTAGTAATAAATACTAGAAATACAAAGTGTATTTATAAGTTCAGTTTAATTACGAAAACTTAAAATCACCACTTTTAGATGGTAAAGGAAAAGTTATGTACTGCCACGTTGCTGCCAATTAGAATATAATAACTAAAGTATATCTTCTAGGTGGGCCTAAAATATCCAATGTTCTATTGAATTATGCGTACGACGTTTTACTTTACAAAACAATAATATTTCACTTCCCTTCACAATAGGTAGACTCACAACCCTGTAGTCTAAGAACGGTTATTTCTAGAAGAGGAGTAGAAGTTGAGAAGTGGTAGCCATCTATTCAAACAACACGTGAGATACATCAGCTACGTAAACTCGCCTAAAACAAATTCGCGAGGGTATTAACCATTTAATGATACAAATTACTATTTATAACAACGTGCTCGTCGCCATAAGGACGACACCACAACCTTTATCTATCTCAATCAAGCAAATAAAAGATCTTCAAGGGTAAGTTACTTTACTATTCACATCTTTACTTTACGTTACATTCATTTTATACGTTTGGCATCAAAGGGCTAATTTAATAATACGAAAAGATAAATTTTACTTACGGACAAAGCGCGCGAGGTCTGATCGGTTACGTAGTTGGGCTGCTACAAAGGGTTAGAAGAAAAAATTCATACGCGTGCCAATTAGGTAGTTACTCCGCCCAATAATTTAGTTCCGGAACATTGGATGTAAAATAATATTATATTATACTGGCTGATTAGGTTGCGAAATTTACATTGTATGAAATTTAATTAACTAATTTACGGTACAAGTTCTTAAAATATATCCATCATTTTCCGTAATATGATTGGCGATGAGTGGTGAGTGATCTAGTGCCATGCTATGTGAAATTCTGCTCCTCCACACGCAAACCCCAGTTAGCAGTATCTAGCTATCTTTCGGCTAAACATAAAAGAATTGTTTTCTTTATCCAAGGTGAATTGAGGACATGTACGCTTTATAATATTAAACTCGGTTATTCGTGCTTCCTGGTTTCCTCAACCATTACAATCGGAATCGCATCATCTGTATCCTGATACGCTCTTGGCGTGCGGCTGTTACCGTAGTTGGTGGAACGGTATGCCACTAGTTCCGCTATCGTACGTACGTAGTGCGTTAGCGTGTAAGACGGGTGTCGTTTGCTATAAGTGTATCGGTATATTTGTGTGCATTTCTCGGTCTTCTGTCTCAGAAACCGGCATATATCGCTTTTACTTCCCATAACATCCAACGTTTGTAAACTTTCCAGAATCCATATATAAATTAAATTTATTATTAATTAGATCTTACAGCATTCAAACTAATAAAAGTAACAGTATTATTTTAACTGTCAAAACAATATTTATATTAATGTAATATCTAATTCCATATTTTTAGCACACAATATTTTACAAGTACAGGTGTTGCTTGACTTACCTTGAAGGAATTCAATTACTGACTTACCAATATTATGAATTCTCAAAATACATTTTGCGGTTGGTCTGATGTTTTTCAGACTTTTCTATTTTTGGGGGAGGGAATCGTATTGATGTCTTCTCGTTAAAAATGGTCCCCGCCTCTCCAAATTCACTAACACCTACTAAAATGGATGTTGGCTTGTTTTGTAATATCTATGAATTTTGCAACGTATTTTTGACGTATGAATTTTTGTCCAGTTCTACCGAAATGTATCTTCCTGTCTTTGTTACCGAATGTAAAATAATGTTTGTACGAATTTATTACAATGGGGTAGAGTTTAGAGTAAATAAGAAGCAGAAGCGTCTAAAATAGAAGGAAGGGCTGATGGGGTGTAAAGTGAGTGCTGGACAATCGTACAGAGGGGTTGTAAATAAAACTGCGTAGTGTGTCGCCGGCAGTGGCAGTGGAGGTGTGAGCCAGCAGCGTCCCGGCGCCCATGTTCTTCACTTAGTGAGTGATACCAGCTTTTATTATCATTTTATGGCTGTATTTCAATGATCGGTCATTTGTATGTGATACATGACCCAATAATTTGAGTGTTTTATATGTACATGTCTTTTTTTTTAATTTACTTACATAAATTGCGCAGTATTTACAGGTTATATTATTAACCTGTTGCACACGTATGTATAAAAACTCGTGCATATCATTTCATGTTACTACAAGTATAATAAAATTTTAAATGGTGATTTATATTAATAATAATATACATACAGAATATATCGAATAGTAATAAATATGTACTGGTCCGACGGTACATAGTGGATAGTACAAAACAACTACTCCTATATTTCTCTGAGAACATTTTTATTACTATTTACTTACTTTTACATTATGACTCATAAATTATTTGGATTAATCGCTAAAAAGCTGTCTTCATGACTATTTCAAACTGTTATTCATATATAATTATAGTGGGCAATATCACTACAAAGATTGTAAGTAATAAAAATCCATACATTATTCCAAGTTTACAACTTACAATTCTATAATATACACATGTATGCTATATCTATAAATAAAAAAAATCCCATTGTTCCTTTGCTCTATAAATTTCAAGGTATAAACATACTAGGTACAAATTGAGTAGGGAATTTCGTAGTTTTAGAAAATCATCCTTAACTCAGTAGGATCAATTTTAATCTTAGATACTGTTATATCCTTATTTTGGCCATAGAATATTGAGAGATTTTAAACATTTCATTTTAAATATATATATATATATATATATATATATATATATATAAAACAACTATGAAACCAATTACTTCTTAGTTTTCCTTGATAAGTGTATTTTTTATTATTTAAATGATGTCGTGCAACAATATTAATTTTTTTTATTAATAACCAAAACAATATCTAACATTTCAAAGCGGTTGGATGTACGAGTATATAGAACACATTTTTAATTTTTAAACAGAGACTATATTTACTATATTTTTAAAAGATAGAAATGAGGTCGTAAAAGTGGAGTAAAAAATTGTTGGTATGGGAATAAAATCAAGATGTCTGCTAGTGCACTCAGGCCTTAAAAACTTTCAGCCACTCAGATCACTGGTATTTGTATGTTATAAGTGAATTTTATATCGTGATTTTCAGGCGCAAAATCACCAACATCAATTATATTTCGCTCAGGATGAAATAGGTTTATACAGAGGTTCCAAATACTTACCTTGCGCAATTTGGATAAAATACCGTTCCAAGTATGAAACAAAACTTTTTGATTCACTTTATCCGTCATAGGTCTTATCTTTTTGCAATATTTGATCGAAATTTACCTAGGAATCTACCCATTAAGTCACTGTGTTAATGACTCAACACTAACATCCAGAACACTTAGATTTCACATTTTCACAATGGTTCCAAACTTATATATTGACATTATTGCCAAACCTGTTAGTAAAAGACTTACTGTACTTGGCTTACATTAAAGATTTAAGGACGTTTAGGAAGTGTATCGGTTTGACAGTTCCTTCTTTGTATATTTGAGGCGACTCATGCTAAGAAGAAGTTGTATCCTTAACACACACCATATTTATAAACATCCAATTTTTTAGAAATAAGGGTTTCATTGGAAACTCCTTTGATAGTCATTATACTAATATATTAAACAACAAGGTTAGTTTAAAAAACAACTTCATTGAGTGTTGTTTATTCACTTGGGGCGTTTTTAGCCTGTATTAAACTAATAAATTATTCTTGCAGTGAGGAATACATATTTTTCAAGAACGACCGTGATTTAATTTTAACTTCGGAATTCTGTAATGGACACTTCTGCTACAATGTATTATAATTTAACTTCTTATACTTATAAATGTATATTTATATCGACTACAGTGAAGTTGTTTAGATTTGCATCATTAGACACTGAAATAAAAGTGATTAAATTTTAGTCATTAAAAACAAACCAATACACAGTTAATAAATCTTTTGTTATGTAAAAATGTTCTTTTTTCATTCTGTACAAGTACGTTTACTGTCCGAAGTACTAGCTGTTATTCTGTTACCCTGTTTCATTAGAGAGTATTGGAGATAACCTGTTCCAAGCAATTAGCTGTAGATCGCATTGTATGTAAATGACGACGTACCTGGAAGTTTATTGCTTACAAATAATTCTAATTAGTCCGTGATGATCGGCGAGGGGCGTGAACAGGGGGGAGGGAGGGGCAGGGGGTGTAATATCGCAGATTGGCCGACAACGAGAGCTCTTATCGTTATTACGTGTCGGATATAACTAACGAGCGCAGACGACTCGACTAATGAGGCTGCAACAAGTACACACACCCCAGTAGTTCCCGAGCCCGATTGTCCAACAAATTCGTCACTGCGGAGCAACAATAGTAATAGCTTTAGTTAGTGAGGCTAAATGTCATTGAAACTTAAAAATAAAATCATACATCTATAATGTATTATTAAATGTCTTTTGAATTTCTAAATTAAACTTGATTGTTTAAATTATAAGACTTGAGAATTCTTAGTTAATTTACACCAAGTTTTGTTTCCTAAGTTTTTTATGTCTGGTTGTTATACGGCTTCATGATGGTGGCCTTACAATTTTTTGATCAGCCAATACATATTAGTAAAATAATATATCAACAATACGAATCTACTGTACTGTAATTTTAGAATTATTGTAAACAAGCTTATTAATATGTTACTTTATTTACTCGGAACGAGTTCATAAGGCATTTGTTTATGTCGGGCATTCATATCTACATGTGAAAAATGTTAAGGACTCGACATGGATTTCTCTGCCCTTCTATCTGTCTGTCTCTCCGTTTTATAGGCCTAACCCTTGATAAAAAGGTCTAAGAGATTTTAAAGTTGGTATATGGATAGGTTCTTCTTGTTTCAAGGAAAATCTATTATTTTGGGGTAAAAAAGACAAAATTAAGAAAAAACCAACCAAGGTCTTCAGGGTAACCTTGATGGCAACGAGAAAATCATAAAATCTCTGTACAGATCATAGTTACATCTTTCATGAGACATAGTAACACATTGACAGTTGCTTTGTTGATTTGGTAAGCAAGACTTTCGTTATGCTCTGTCGTGTCCTTGGATGTACCATTGTATCGGTTTATATTTTCACGTAATGCCTCTTCAATTCAATGTTGGGCTTTTACATTAACTTTTATTAAATATAGCAAAAATAAAATAATATTGAATATTGTTCTTTTATCACATCTTCTGATTTGAGAGGCAATTAAGAATAAAATAAATATTCTCTTATATTAGCTTTTTAATCACAAAATATTATAAATTAAATCGAAAGTGGTTTTTCCCATTAAATTACTACAGAACAAGTTATTTTAACAACAATCGCATATAAACCAAGGTAGGAAGGAGAACGTCACACCAAATGTCGCGTTAACAGGCTTCGTTAAGGTTTGATGCAAAAAAGGTCAAGTCTATTCTTAAAATACAGACAGACAATCGTACAGATTTTGAATTTGGCAGACAACAAAGGTATTGTTCTGGCCTACTGAGTGGTAGGCTACAATGACGCTCAGCTTAATCCCACGGTCAATGCACCAATATAGTAATTATTCTTGTTTATGATGAAATGAGTGTTACTGTGTTACATTTTACAATGCCCTATAATTGTCCTCAATTTGTTTACAAGTTTATTTATTCTGCAACTGTCTCATCGTTCATTATAGTTATCCACAACACCAATTTAAAAATCTTAACCAAATGCTTAACAAAATCCCATCAAGTGACATGCACCAACATCGAATTCGATGTTGCCTATGTAGAAGTGAAGCTTCATAAAAGATTTCAAGTTAGTTTATGCTTTTATTATCGCGCGGACAGACAGACAGACACAGAAATGAACTTATACAGACTCTCGAGTGATAACGCTCGGCTATTGAATTTATTAAATTGGATTATAAAATTTTTTGTGAATATATCAAAATCTCACTACGTATAAGGTAAATTATATATGAAGTTATATTTTTTACTTTCTACTTTTACACAAACATAGTAAGAACACCAATACCACATGAACGCTAACGACACGTACCTTCAAATTAACAATGCTTCTTCAATTTTATATTGATGATAGACACATACTGTATGAACTATATCTTTCTTCCGACTCCGAATAGGAAGAGATATTGCTATTCTAATACTAGTCGATGTTATTGGAAATACCTATCTAATACCTTTCTGGAAACTAGCTCATATTCTGAAATTAGTAGGTAGCACACATTAATATTGTAATAAAGGAAGCGTTACAAAACTATATAAATGGCAAATTGAAATTAAATTTTATTTGAAAATATAACTACTCACATCCCTACTGGTATCATTGAACATAGATTTTTACAAATTTATAGAGATTAATTATGTTTAGAAAATTCTATTCTAAGAATGATTCATAGTTCTTAATTAAAATCTGTAAAGGTCTTAAATATAAAAAGCGCCCAACTTATTTTCAAAACAACTTGTTCAAAAGTAACTATGATATTATTTCTAAAAAATGTTCATCACTTATAAAATTGTATCATCCATACAGAACCTGAAACCTGAAAGCTAGGAATGTGTGGATTTGGCGGAAGCTATCTCCAAATAAAGAATCAGGCAGCATTCCCATGCCTAGTGCCGTATCGACCGGACTGCATCATTAATATTTAGTAGCCTCCGCTTTATTGTATTGGGAACCGGCGGAGACGATCATTGGGCCTCCATTACCTCCTTTATGTGGATCTTGTCTGTTATTGCGCCAACGATATCTTACATGACGACTTGTGGATTATTGCGATCTGATCCACCTTCATTACAACCCTCACCTTCGCACATTCCTTGGGTTTCTCTCTAAGATATATTTTCGTGGTCCCTAGATAACAATGAAGATAATTCTAATATAACTGCGCCCAGGTAGGCAAACATCACACAGGGTTAAAGAGTTTATGTACTGTCTTAAGCCTGTTTGTATTTAAGGGCCGATGTGGTTTGATCCTGGAGTATCGAGAAGTATAACATGATTTTTGCGGATATTTGCCATCGTTTCATTATTTCTTTTAAATAGTAATACTACGCTTCGAGATCTGCAATCTGATCTCTTCATCAGATGACTTTTATTGCAGCGACAATATTTCCATTGTATAGCAAACGTCATGGGTTTTTTAATTTCTTACATTAATACAGCAATACACACTCACACATACAATTGTACAGTTACGCCTCTTTCATTCGTCGCCAATGCAACCCACTTAGTACAGCGGAGTGAGTCTTCTAATTGGGCGGTCTCCCAGTCAATTGCCAAAAACTCACCTGCAATATGTAATGCTTGTAACACCAAGAAACGTTTAAAGCGAGTCTTTAACGCCTTTGGCGTTGAAGCATCTTTAATTGAATTGGGAAGTCCGTTGAGGAAATGAACACCCGCCTGCGAGAGCAGGCGTTCATAAACCACCGTTCTGTGTCTCCCAGTTCGGTAGTTAGCTCTCCCACGTGCCTCATACATTTGTAAGTCTCGGCCTCTGGTTAAGGCACATTTAGTCATACAAAACAAAGTTGTTTCCAAAATGTAGAGGCACGGCAGCGCGAACACCTGTAATTCCTTGAAAGCTTCCCTGCACGACTTTCTAAATTTGATTTTGAGAACATATAACTACAATCTAGGATAAAAAACCAAATCATATGAGAACGTTGTAACACGCATAAGACAAGAATCACAACAATCATGACACTTTGATTACCAATTCTGAAAAATGAACTAACAAGGAACCTAACAAACAGATTAGAGATTTGCAATAAACCAATGAGGAGTCACAGTATGGTTTTGAGACGTTCATCTAGAATGAGCCAGTAATAAAAAAGTACCACTCCCGTTTCCGTTTTTCTGGCATCTTGTTTCTTCCGTGACAATCGCCATTTACTATTGGCCTATAGTCAGTTCTATATGGTTGGTCGGTCAGTTGCAGACCTATTGTGACATTTATTCGTTGGTTCAGTTTTATTAGTTAGTGTTTTATTTTAAGTGCATGTTTAGACTAATGCGCATGAATTAATTAACACACAACTTGGTAGTTGTGATTTCTGAAATCGGTGTCACAAAGCTCTGGTATTATCCACTTGAGAAAGGGATCTGATTGCAGATCTCAAAACGTAGTAGTACTGAGTTTCTGTTTACTAAGCGATTGTAAATGTCAGGATTATCCTGGTTCCTTCATAATTCTACCATCGTTAAACATAAACTTTAATAATATGCAGCGGAAATTAATAATTTTAAACAAATTTTTGATCTAACCGAGAGCTGTAATAAGATATGTACATTATAGTCTCACATTGAAAAATAACTAGTATAAAAATGTTAAGGGGTCCGACTGAAATACTTTTTTCAGTACTTAACCTCTCAAAGCTGTATATATGTGATGTGAATAAAGTTGGGAGTGTCCTTCACAACGAGCTGAGATATGTCTCCAGGTGTGAGATAGTTACTCACTGTCCAGTATAAAGTAACCAGAGCGGATAATATTTCCGACAGCGGATTGACATCGGAGGTAACTGAGACTGTCTTATTGTGGTATAGTGCTACAGTTGTTTAAGTAGAACGCAAGTACATTTTATGTAGATATAAGCCATGACATTTTAAATTATGCTGTGGTTAAAAGTTGTGAATTACCAGGATGAGGGTACTTTCGTATTACTCTACATAATAGTCCTGTGTGTGATTAGGCTGTTTGACAAATATGTGAGTCAATTCAGTGCACAGATTCTAGTTTGTAACTAAATAAACAAATTTTATAATATAAACGAAAATTGTTCTATCCATTTCATCGTTTCGCGCTTGTTTATAATTACACATATATTCCATTTATACCACACAATCCAATGTATCACCAATAAGTATATACAAAGATAATTAACTCTTTGTACTAACCAGAATGGTAAGTAGTTCGTAGAGTGTTCAGGTTTAAAAACATTTATTCTGAATTTAATTATTGTTTAATAAAACATGGAATAGAAACCATTTATTTTGATCATGTATTTTAGAAAATAATAGATTCCGATTTCATACATTGTAAATTTCTAGGCAAGTCAAGTACTATTCGTTATATATTGTGAATATATGTTACATCCAAAAACTGTATTATTCTCGTGTATGTGATTAGACTACGATTGCGTCAATTGAAAGTAAATAAATTATTCTTTGATGAAGAATAAACGCAGCATTGCGATTAAAGAGATTGTATTGAAATCCCAAACATACTTCTTAGCCCTCAAATTTTATTGGATTTATTATGAATTAAATACAATGTATAATAAAACAGCTCATTTTTATACTGGATCAATTAAAATTAAAATGCATCATTCACTACTTACCTTAAAAAAGTCAAAAATAATTCACTCTCACTACAGATTTAATATCACATGTTATATATCATTGGAAAGCTTACATTCTGCAGAATAATATGCAAAAAAAGAATTTTTGAAAAAATGTTTTCGAGTTACTGTGCCCTTAAGTAAAAGTGGACTATTCATTAATGCATATGCAACCGGTCACGCTTGGAATGCGTCTTATGTATAGGGACGATGAGATGGAGGCCATTACTTCTTGTTATTGCATAAGGTTTTCTTTCATTACTTGACCATATAATTCAAAGTGAAAGTCTATAACTCACTGACTGTTTAAAGTCTTATAAGCTGCAGATTACAAAAATATCTGTTATGCTACATTATGGGATATTACTTTCAGCCGGTTGCATTGAACAATGTGTGCCAGTTTTTCTAGTTTTATTGGCGAAAAAGTGTCCGGGTGTAAATGGTTTGATCTAGATTTTGAAGGGACTCTTCCAAATGTGGGATTGGATTTTAACATAGAAGTATGAAAATGTTGTTCGAGTGAATATTCAATTTTTTACTTTGAAACTTTATAGACTTACAGGCGACATATAAAATCGTAGTTCCATATAAGACATTTACGGCCCGAAAGCTGTTTTATTGCGGAGATTCACTCTATTGAACACTTCATTTCAGTTACAACGTAATTCAGTCCCTAAGGTGTCGTGAAAGGACTTGTTATATCCGAGAAGATCAAATGTCCCTGTCCCTCCCACACACTCACACGCGTGCACGTCCACGCAGGACAATAGAATCTCGTTAACATAGATGAAATCAATTCCAGTCGACAGGTTCATATCTTTTATTGGACGGGTGAGTAGTGTGTGGAGGAGGGGGAGGGGGTAATGTAGCGTACCACCCCCGCCAGGGTGTTTACCTGCCACTTGTGGGGTGCCGCCCCTGTAATATAGACTTGTTAGACTCTGACTTATAACGGTGCGGACAAACGAGTCTCCGGTTGCTATGAAACATTCATACTCTGTCTCCGGCTGTAGCTGGGATCTGTTCTTAGGAGAAATCGATGGTCAAGGACAATGGATGTTCGTCGTTGTCCTCATTTTTCGCTGTCTACCCTGTTCTATTTTTAGCGCTTCGTAACATCTTTTACCGAAAAATCTTAGAATACTTACCGCTCATTTTTAAAATAGATTGTTTTGTACATTTACAATATTTTTAATGTAAAAAATTATTTTGCACTAAAATTACTGACATAACAAGGTGGTAAAAGAATTTTTATAAGTGAATTACACAGAATTATATTCACTCGGTAAAGCCGATACAATATTATCAATTAGATTGTAATCATTTACAAACACACATTCTGTTCGTTTACTATAACATTCAGGAATAAATACTGTTAAGAGATAAGTCAACTTAAACCTGACGTAAACAAAAATTATTTTGGTTAATATTTAATTTTTTATAAATTAAATTGTATAGATAACTTTAACAAAACAATAAAGTACGTATAAAGTTTTATTTTTTAATGTAGCAACTTAAAACTAAGAATAACTTAACCTTTTCTATTTCTGGATTAATGAATTATCATGCAGAAATTCCAACAATAAAGATTGTGAGATGGAATGTACCGTGATTAGTAAAATAAATAATGGATGAATTTACACAAGTAACGTTAAAACTGAAGAATAATCTTTTCCACTAAACGTCAAACTGATTCTGATCGTCAGTTGAGTATATCAGTTGATACTTTAAATAATAGACCAACATGAGTTGTTTTTAAACAAAAAGTCCACATGCCAACATATCACAAGAGTACTAATTATGACTGCGATTCGTAAGAACAATGTACTCACAAATATTAAGATTTAAATTTCGACAATCACGGGGTAGGTATCAGTTAAGTGCCCGCAACTTAAACCTTTTCAGTAAAGGTATTTAACGCTAAAGCAATTTCATATATTATTCTGCATTAATGACTACTGAGAATGAAGGGAAAAACCGGTACCTGTAACTCTCAAACTTTTGCAAAACAATAATTAAATGCAAAAACAATTTAATATATTCTACATTAACAATGACTACTGAGAATCAGTTTTATTGCGTTTTCACATGTCTTATTGCTATAAATATAATGAACTTGGAACTGATCAGCCGGTCATTAACACCAATTTCTTGCTTAAGAGCTCACTTTGCAAATGCAATTATAACATTTTATAGCTGTATCAGATATTTCTAACTGACTAATCAAGATTATTGCAATCGTCTCATACCTGTGTCATTAACAGAATTATTTTTAATAATTTACCCTGTTCACCGTAATAGGGTAGTTTTGTGTATGAAATAATTAATTATTTAGGAAAGGTACAATTAATTTCCTCACGTGGTACTTGCAGGAACTAAATTCACAGTATGGAAACTTAAAAAGCCTTTGTAAATTTGGGATTGAGTTAAACATTAGCTAAAGTTAATAAACCTAAATTTTTCAAAAAGTATTTGACATAATCTTTGAAATATTTCACTTGGTTCGCTAAATACTAACTTTAGTTTTTACTGGTATGCAAACTTATAATATTAAAGTTACTGACACAATGTGAAAGAAACGTTTGAAACGTCAAGCGCAAGTACATCCCCTATTTCAGTCTTCATGTTGTTTCAAGCACATTCAAATATTGTGTCTTAACAGGTATGTGATTTATTACTGGCTCACTCATACATAATATAAATAAAAGATCTAAGAAAATCGAAATTTAGTATTCAGAGGAAAATGCGAGTCATCAGTATAAAAAAACTGGTTTGTGTTTTTGCCATTTTTATACCATTAACTCCATCTCTCTCAGTAACATTCTGAAAAACATCTTTCCTTTCAAAGCATTATAAGCAATACGTATAATTATAAGCAAGGCGTTCCCTTTGAACATTTGTTAATTTTATACATATTTATAAATACACGGATTAACTTACAACTACTGCATATTTGTCTTATAATGCTTTAAAAGGAAATATTTTTTCAGAGGATGTTACTGAGAGAGATGGAGGCAATGTTATAAAAATATATATATATATATATATATATATATATATATATATAAAACAGATTATACAGGGTGTAAATTAAGTCCTGATACTCCTAGATGTATACCAAACGGATTGAGATATCGATGTACGTACAACGACCACCATACTACTTAAAATACATTTTTTGATTTTTTTGGAGGGTAAATAAATTTCCCCCCTCCTTTTAGAAGGGGATTAGAAGAGAGTAACAGTCAATTTTCAAATTGCAACTCTTATCTTGACCTTTTAAAGGTCGATTGAAAGACAAAAAGAAACGCAATGACACTAAGAAAACATCTGTACGACGTTTCCAGAAAAGTTATGGGCAAATAACGCAAAAAATAATAATCTGTAGGGACAATAGCAATGTCTTACGCATATTAACGCAATGTATGCATGGTATCTTTTAGTAAGGCTTTGAGGTGCCCAGCTTATCCCTTTACGTAGTATCTAATTTTTGTAGTGTGTATAGTTTTGGTAAGAGGTGTCTTTTTCTATGTGGCATTACAATGTAAGGGGTTATATGCCCATAACTTTTGCGAGGAACGTCGTAAAGAAGTTGTCTTCATGTCATTGTGTTTGTGAATAGACCTTTCAAATGACATGTCACAAAATACGATTTGAACATTTAAAATGAACCCCATCTCCCCTTTTAAGAAAGAAATGTTTATCCTCTAAATAATCCACAAAAGTATTTTAATGAGTATGATGAGATTGTACTTCGATATCTCAATCCGTTTGGAATATATCCAGGACTTAATTCACACCCTGTACGATGAGATTTTATAATTTAGAGATACCCTGTATATGTTCAATCACCCCAGAAATGTATTTGTTAATAATTTTTGAATCCATAATAAAGCTTGTTCAATATTACGTCACATACGAGTTAGATATGGAAGATAAAATCGCGCAAGGTAATTCTAAAACGTGAATAAATACAAATACATTATGTTACTTTTTAGGATGTATTCAAAAACACAAAGAATACATTCTAATATACATTAGTATTAAAAAAACTTAACAATAACCATTATTGATTTTTTTTATAGTGGAAAAAAGTGTGTGACACCGCGAGGCTGACTCACTACTTCCCCTTCTCATTCCGAATAGCACGACCACTTGTGGCTGGGTTCAAGGACACATTCAGGGCAGGATCTGTTTACCAAGGACATCTGCCGGTGACGTGGAGCACTTCTTCGTCTTCACTCCTACTCTGATGTGTTCAATTACCGTACCTCCTGCCCGACACCCACCCTCGCCGCTTCACAATTATTATTAAACTCTCTCTCTCATTCATTCTCGGTTCCTTATTTCAATAAAGCAGCCCTCTCTCTTAGGAATCACGTTGCATTGTGAATTGCTCGCTTGTAATGAAAGCAGTTTGGTGGCTTCTCGTCTGTTGTCGCTGTGTTTACTCGTGCCGAAGTCATATAAAATTATGTTACAGCACAGATTTTTTTAGAAAATAATTTTCTTTGGGTAGAAAATCATTTTCGTTCTCGCCTCCGGAAAAAAATAAAATTGAAAAAAACCATACTGACAATATTTCTCTATTTATATTAATTTAACTAGAACTACAGTATGACAAATATCGTTAAATTATTAAATTATTTTCATATCCCAAATCTTGTATGCTGATAAACGCATTTCCTAATAATATCTAAAACGCTGTTGTTTATCTTTAAATATAAATTAAAATACAACTTTTTATATTTTTAAACCACTATAATTGGTTGTGTGTTTGTGTAATTTCTATTTGACTTAAGTAAGTTACACGTGTACATTTGTTTTGGAAATTCTGCATTTAAAGAATTAAATCTTCATAGCCGTTAACAAAGTCTTAATTTCCTAAAAAAATATAAACCAATTTGAAACCCGCACACGAAATAGGTACGAATTAAGTGTACAAAATAACTCAAAGACGTATTTTACTAAAAGATAAAGGAGAAAAATTATACATTACTGCTACCTTTTGTGGTACATCGAAACAAATTACATGATCATACAGCCACTTAATATGATCCCACGGTAGTTAAGTATTAAAAATTCTATACACTATTATTAAACTAAATTTGGCAATGCATCTACAAAACATTTTGTGTACTAAACATATTTAACCGGAGTTTTCACTAGTTTGACACAGTAACATAAATTGATTAAATGTCTTTGCTAACACACACTGTAAAACGTAATCGTATATAGGTATTATCACTAATTTTCAAAATTTTGACACTTCAAAAAAATAACATTTTATTAATAGCAGAATATTTATTCATTAAATAATTGCATGCGTCAAACTATATGTGCGAATATAGTGATGTTGAAAAATGCACCACTTTGGTTTCAAACATTATTAAAACCTAAGTATGGTTATACAAAATGGGTTTCTTTTTATAAAAGTTTCTAACTATGAAATTTACTAATTTCCAGAGTGAACATTCCTTAAATAAGAACATTTATGTAACAATCTAATTTTATGCCATGTTATTTTTTTATGTTTCGAAGGAAATTAAAGAATTCATATTTTCTTATTGATTTATACAAATATGCATTATTACATGCTTCCATCAAGGTAGCAGTATTAGTAATTTTTGATTTTTTTATAATATGCCTCATTTACAATTTGCACCTATGTTATTAATTTTTTTCAATCATAGACTTGAATTGCTGTAGATGGAGCTTATATTGGTCACTGTTAAATTACATGAAAAACGTAAAACCAATATTTAAAACTTTTATTTGTTTTGTGAGGCCTTTCAATAGCCTCAATTAACTTTACTTTTCAATCAAATTTACTTTTTGTATTTACTTTTGTGATGTGTCTGAAGATAATAGCCTCGCTATTGAAAGGCCTCACAAAAAAAATAAAAGTTTTAAATATTGGTTTTACGTTTTTCATGTAATTTAGACTTGAATTGTTTATTGAAAATATGCTGTACGAAGTTATTTTAACATACTATTATTATTCAAAATATAAGTAACTAAATAATATAAAACAGGAGTTGGCCTCCAACACTAGATGATATATTTGAGCACATGCATCCTATATCGATTATGCAGGATATTTTTACGTGCATATTGTCGGTTGCCATGGTGACGGTGACGTCACTAAGAGGATCAAGTGGTGACGACAAAATGCCCATTAACGATGCCTTTTCAAGTCTCCGCGCCTAAGCCCTTGTTAATGGGGATTGGCGTCCGAAATGTCGTTTGAACTTCATATTATGTATCCTCTGCATATTTCCCCTTCTTAATACTTCATATTTTACACAAAGCCCGTGTCCTCCAAGTAAAACCTTTACCCTTGAAATAATAAATTTCTCTTTAAATATTAAATCTTTTAAGTAAATAATTTTAAACACTGTCAATAAAATATTTCTACTTTTATATTGTTTTATGAATTACCTAAAGCGGGATTTTTAATTGTAGTGATGTAATAAATCCAACTATTAAACGTAACATTACTGGTAGATTATTTACAGGAAACTCGTAAATTTAAATTTTCTTGCTTTGGTACTAAATATCCATCTGATAGATGCTGATATAGAAACTTTGATTTAATTGCCGACTTAATAATTGGAATAGAGTAGCTACAACTTAAAAATATACATTTATTTGGATTGTAAATATGTTGTGAATCCAAATCCATTCTGTTCATGTATGTACTCCTTTCAATACACACGATTTAAAAAATGAACTACCATTCATAATTATGTAATAATAATATCAACTGATACTTGTAGATTACCGTTTTTATACTTCGGGTATAGTGACTTGTATACAGTTGTCGCGATTATGAGATATTTATAAGGATTTACACTTCAACGCCCTATTTTTTCTATTAAATATCAAAATAGTCTATTAAATATTAGAATATTAAACAAGTAATCATTATTAATACAGAAATCGTAATGATCATCTACCTTGGTGATGCATCCAACCTATTCATATTATTCAGCCTGTTGAACATGATTAGTGTGTGAGTGTATCTCGTTCCAGGAATATGCGGTACAAGGAGATCGAGATTTCATGGTCATAAATATCGGTTGATATTGATATTCTAATCCTAATCCTAATAATATAATACATTTTTAAGTGCCTTTGTTTCTTTGTTTTGCTTCCACGTGTAAACTATTCAACCGATTGTACTGAAATTTCACATGGACATTCCTAGAGTTCTAAAGAGGAACAAGGCCTATTCGTAATTTTAAATCCTTCCACGCTACGCCTTACAAGTCTCTAAAGCAGCAAAAATCCTATTTTGGTCATTAAGTTGTATAATGTGAATTCAAAGAGCTAGTTACAATGTATTTCACCTGTTATGAGTAAACACTATATTATAACAGCACGACCATATGTTTAGTTATTTTAGCCAATATTTTCAATTTTTTAACATTTATAGAGTAAAAGCATAACTAAAGGAGCAACACTTCTAATTTTAACATCATGGTAACAAGGCAAACAAAACTATTTATTCTGGGTCACAAGACTCTAAACGCAATTTTCGTTATAGAAATCGTCGAGGTGACATAGCATCTACTTTTTTACTGATGAGATATACGATACTAATTAGGTATATAAAAAATATATAATTCCTAGACCGGACCGAGAAAATAGTATGATATAGCTAACATGATTTGGCAAGTAAGACATTTACTGTATCGTGTATTGTTTTTACATATGGATGGCAACAAACTGCCATAATGTAAGTAATGAAATGAAGTATTATTGATGTTCATTTTAGTTTTTAATTTTCATATCAATATCCATACAGTTTAGATAACTATACTTTATGAATCCATCCTCATTACAAAATTATGCATAGGTCTATTTATATCGTGTCTCGTGAAAAATAGCAAACTCAAATTTTGATTTGGAAATATAATTCATTTGAACTAGAAGTTCAAAACCAGAAATAAGAATTACTCACACTTTTGTTTATCTTCTGATCTTCTTAAACATGAACACTGTAAATGTGTACCTACCTGATGCGTTATGTATGACTAATTCCACTTTATAATTAATCATCATAGGACCCTATCGTATTACAACACAAGTGATTTCACTGAGAAAACTATACACTTTAACTGTTTAGTTCCTCTACGTTAATCTAAAATAGTTCAAGTGTTACTGAAATCCCAGGAGCTATGGAAACAAATACACGGAATGTTGCATAGAAATTGCGGCCGAAGACGCGGGTTCTTGCTAGTAATCTACTAATTGACGATAATATCTGTTGGCCTTGGGGCGTAGTGTATTTGGCCTTCAGCAATATTTGCGGTACGAGGACACCGAAATTCCATGATCATAAATATAAGTAGATATTAATATAATCTATAAATTGACTATTATCTCTGTTGAGCTTGAGGTGTATTTTTGCAACAATGTGCACACATCGAGATTCCGTGGTCACAAATGTATGTTGATATTAATATAATTTAAAAATTGACGATGGTATCTGTTAACCTTGCGGTGTTTTTTCAGCAATGTGCGGTACGAGGAGTTCGAGATGCCTCACAAGAACCTACAGGATGTCCAGCCCACTCTTGGGTATGTAACAATACATATTATATACTGCTTGGACATAACTTACCCTCACGAAGACATAAATGTATCTGAGCGTATTGCAAATATATTTCGAAGTCAAACAAATTTTCATTCTCACATTTTTACGAAAGGAAATTTTGAACTCTAATTTTCAAAATTAATGTAGTCTAAGTCCATTATATGCTCTTAATTCTTGAATATTTTCAATTCAGTAATTCAATTCTCGAATTCAAGATTTTAATCACTGAGGAGAGCCCCTTCATCACATCATTATTTTCTTCTTGCTTCATTGGCAAATGTATAAATGTTACAATCTGGTTTTAAATGGTAGATGAAGATAAAGAGACGTGGTAACCTCGACTTTGTATATGTTGTTAGATATGCCAAAGGCGAAGGCCTCCCCAGATCCCCGGAGTCCCCCCCTGAGCCAGAGAGACCACCCCTCAGGCACATCGACAAGTACATCGCCCCCGAGTGTCCCTGCCTCTCCAAGCGGTATACCATCGCCATGCTCACCTGCGCGGGTATGTATCAGTTGTACATATTATACCATGCTCAAATAACGATAAGGTCTACGAAATTAGGTGACTAAATTGGAATGCATGGAATCCTCTAGAAACATTTGCTGCTCTGACATAGTATAAGATCAAACTTTTTATCTGCTGAAAGGTTGTCCGCATGAAAACGTTACCTATGTAACTTTTTCACTCCATCGTACAATAAATTCTGTAGAAAACTAAGAGTCATAAGTTTTACATCTTACATTACTTTGTCTCATAAGTTATAAATGACGGCTTGGAAGAAGCAAATTTCACAGTATATAGAATAATAGGCATTATGAGCTCACTCTAATGTTTACTAACATTTGACAAGTAGAGACTGTCGTTTCAATCTAAATTATTTGCTACAACAGCAGTTTTCTTATAATTTTCGAACAATTCTCATAGCAAGCCACCTACGGATTTCCTGTATTAAATTATCACTTAAAATTAATTCTAGGTATAAAGTACTGAAGTGCACCACAAAAACATTTGCTTAAATAGTCCCAGAATTTTGTTTATTTTCTTCCAAAATCTTTTTTACTGAGTGAAATTTGCAAGGAAACATATAGCTAAGTTATACAAAAATAATTGTTTGTGTAAACATTATTTATAAATGTGGCTATTATAAGCGATATCTGGTAGAATTTTAGATCAAATAATTATGTTGATATTCTGCAGAATATGTCTTCATTTAAGATGGCCTTTTAGTAGCAAAGCTTACGTTCACTAGTCGAAGTCATTATATCTGGACTAACTCCCAAATTGCACTCTGTCATAATGTGGAACAAAAACACTTCAGGCTGAAATGTTCTATAGCATGTAAAGATACGTTAAACAATTAAAGGATGGAGTATTTTTCTCGTTAGTGAGAATTTTGCTTTGTGGAAACACTACTACGGGAGATAACTTTCTAAAGACAGTAATCAATTAAAATATATAAATTTTGCTGTATTTTAATATTCTAATACATACAATTTTGAATCGTGTATTTTGGTTTTTAAACACAAAGATAAGTTAATATCTATACCAAATAAACCATCTCGAAAGTTTCACTTATCCTATCACTAATATTAGGTTGAGTTTAAAAGAATTGATGCTCATTGAATTAGTATATTGGTTTTATTTTAGTAGTATTTTTTTATTCTTCCACAGTTTAAATTTATTTTAAAAACTCTTTCGCCTGTTAAGGCATCATAAAAGAATAAAAAATGTGATATATTAAAACTTTTGATTATTGTTAATATTTCGGTTGTAGCCATAACCTTTCTATATTGTTGTGACTTGACTAGTGGACAAAAATGCAGTTTGCTCTGAAATCTCTGATCTGATTTATACGTTTATTACTGTTACAGGCTTCATCATTTCCTTCGGTATGAGGTGTAACATGGGCATGGCGAAGTTAAAGATTTTTGGAGAGGTAAGCGTATTTCAAATTAAATTACTTTATACGTTATGATTGAATATTATTAAAATTATTCTGTATAAAAGAGAAATAAAGAACGATAAAAATTTGAAAGCTTTTCGGGGTAAATCGACGGTTTTCCTCACATAGAGGGAACTCCCCCAGTGAGTCAGTTTGGAGTATTGTGTTGTAATCGGCGATTCACAAGCGTGTCTGTGTTATCCGTCAGTCAGTCTCACGCTTGACTGCCTGTGAATCGGGCTTCACACGCCAACGCGCTCATACGGCTTTCATTTACACTATCGCCCCGACCGACACACGGCGGAAGACTGGAGTAGGGGTGCGGACTTGGAAGCTAATTAATGGTTTTTCTTCTCTCTCGTAGTTGCAGGAGTTAATATTGCGCAATTTTGGAGATGATTTTTTAAATTAAACAAATATACTATAAGTCTTCAAATTCCCCGCTGAAAGTAAATTTTGAATGGATTTTTATTGACCATATTAAAAAAATTTAGGAAATTCAATTCAAAACTTACCAAAATGTACTTTTGAATAACGTTACGTTCCATTTATTTATTGACGTGACAACGTCTAAAATTAGGTTGCGGCTCGGAGTCACTCATGAAAAAGTGTAACGCCCGGTAACGTTACGATGCCCGTCCAGTGGGTCCGCCGCACGGGATCCGCACGGGATAAAGCAGATAACTGTGGGTCCGCCGCACGGGATAAAGCAGATAACTATGTTTATTCGTGAAAATGTGGAGTGCTTAGATTCGTCATTTACAACAACTACAACAATAAAGGTAAATAATTGTACACTGATATTTCATTATCGTAAACTATGATTGATTGATTAATTGTTAGATTGACACAAAAGTTGAGAAACTGAGTTTATAGGTTATGTCATACTATTGACAAATGTTGATAGTGTTAAGTAAATTATTAGTTTAAATCTCTCTGCAATCAATCGTAATTCAGTCGATTGAGAAGAAACAGCGCGTATTGCTAGTCAAACATTTAAAATAACAAATTATAACCTCTAACCTGTCATAACAGTGCGACCAAACAAACGAACTAAACCGACCAATCACCACGCGCGGAGTTAGAATTTAACTGTGTTTAGCAAGAATTTCAAATTCCAATTTTAGTAAATGTTTTAAATACTTTACCATTTACAATAACAAATTTTAATTAATTTCAAATTATGTACAATGTTTTAGTAAACAAAATATATTTCTATAGTTAAAATTTGTGCAATTCTTATTTTCATTCAATTACTTGTTCCTATTGTGCAATTTAATAATATTCATATCAATAAATATTCTACCGAGAAAAAAGACGTTGTCACGTAAAATCTTCGCCCGTAAAACCGACTTTACAGGCAACCATAATTTTTTTTATTTTAATGATAGGTTTGTCTTCTTAGGGTTATTCGTCATTTCACCCAAGAACATTCAGATTATTAGAATTATGTACTATCACATACTATAGGTATTTATATACAAAATATATATATATATATATATATATATATATATATATATATATATATATATATATATATATATATATATAGTTGTGTGTGATACTATGTAATATAAAAATACAATATAGAACCATTTCCTCCATTATTATTGTAAAAATATTTTGTTAAGCTTGGTGCAAACTTGTTAAACTATCCGTCGTTTGTTTAAAATATGTTGTATTTACTTTTTCTAAAATTGGGATATGAGATACAATTCGACCTTTTGTAATATCAGTTTTGCTAGGAGATATACATGAACGTAGCAGTGATTTATAGAGTTAGTAATAGTTATTTTAATTTTATTAAAATTCACATCATGTATTAAAACGCGCTCAAATATCGAATTACCTCTTCATGACATCCTATGTAAATTTGTATACCATTTTTAAATTTATAGATATTTTATTAATTACAATTTTTTAAGTTTCTTATTTTGTATTATTTTAACTATTTCTTTAATTTTAAGTACAGTAATGAGTAATCGTTATCTAAGTAAGCCTAGGCTGATTACTTTTCAAGACAGATATTCTTTAATTAAATTTTAATCATAAAATATATATTTTGTTGTACCTAAAGCATTTGACAGTAAATTATTATACTTTCATAAGTTACCGAAAAACTTGGCAAAGTATAAATGAGAAGTATGAGTAATTAAATACTGCCATTTGGTTGTTAGAAGCTCAAGATGCTAGTGTACAACAAATGGAGGGAATCACAAAACTCCGTGGAGCGGAACCGGAAGGCAGGAGAGGCGCAGGGGAGCCAACTTAATAAGCGCTAACAAAGATGGCTTCACGGTCGGTCAGGACGCAATCTGCAGGAGGGAGAACAAAACACAGGAAGTGCAAGTGAAAACATCAGCAGAGCCACAGTGTCACCCCTTTGGTGGCGTGTGGTTCCGGATCACGCGTGCAGGACGTGCGTGCGCGTTTGTGTAGCGCGATCACTAATGGTATACGTGTGTAGTTACCATGTAGATAATGTCCCGGTCTATGGCAATCAGATGAAAATCACGATCGTTGCCATAACTTATCAACTTATCGTTCAGCACGCATTGACTTATTCGCTTATATTATCCGTTTTTACTGACACATTGGACCAAAGAAAGTAAATTGTTTAAAATTATTACAATTTTACCAGTTCTTAGTGTAATAATCAAACTATACAATAATTGTCTATGGTGGTTTAACGCTTTCAAGGGAAATCCGTAATGTGCAAAAATTGCATTAATGGTTACTGTGATGCAATCTGAAGCTGGAAGATAAAAAGTAAAGGGAAGGAGACACCTTGTTGCACCTTTTTATGTCAAAACCTCATAAGATACACTATACTCGAAAAGTATTTGACGATTCAGACGGTGCATTTGTACGCCAAGAAGGTACAACCCATTTCAGAGCTTTCGGGGACCAAGAATTCTAAGTTTGCTTGGTTGAAAGAAGCCTTCAGGGGCAAAGAAGAATACAGTTGCTTGACTAATATAACTCTTGGAGGTCAAGGAGATCCTCATAGAGTAGTTAAAAGATACTTTGTAGGGCATTAATCTCTACTTACTTTATAAAAACAGCCTTTGGTTACTAAGAAGCCACTAACTGCTTGGTTAAAATAGCATAATGGTATCAAACTCATGATTTTCCTTTCGATTCGCCTTTAATAGGAGTGATAGACTGCCAACTTGTTAAGTCCATGTCGCTGGCACGGTATCTGTGAATTTCCGAGTTGAAATTTTCACAGTAATTAGTACCTAATTTGTACCAAAGTATCAAATGATATTTTGTAAGGTTAAGAAAACGTGTTGTAATTGGTCAGTTTTATTATTTAAATAAAGCAATTGCCTGACATTTTAAAACAACTCTAAAGGGCCATGTGGGGTGTATTATTAAAAGAAGCTGTTGTACAACATGTTATACAGTATTGACAAAGCAATAGAACTACATATTACAAAGATGGTGATATATACTGATAGTGGTCTATAAATAAAATAAAAGTTTGATCCAAACAGTTTGTTAAATGTTGATCTTGGAAGTGCGACTGTAAACCTTAAAAGACAAACATAGCAACTATTCAGTCTATACCATCATCTAAAATCTCTTCAGGATCGGATTCTGTCATTGCTGTCATCAGCATCTGGCCCCCATCCAAAGTAGCTCCAGTTTCATTGCATGAAAAGGTTGTCAAAAAAAACGACGACTCTTCGGCTTCAAGTGTGGAAAAAGATCAAGTACATCCTTTATTTTGACAGGTTTAAAAGCGATCGGTGCAGCATTTTCAATTGAAAGTTGAGTATATTTTGAAACTACAATGTTTCTACATGGTTTAAATTTGATAATTCATGACATTTGAATACTGAACAGGTAATGCTTTTGGCCAGTAATATATTACAGGCTAGCCATTTATCAAGATGAACGTTGATGGGTTTTGTCTGCATGTCTAGGTGCGGCACAGATAACTCTATTTTATCTTTCGTTTTGATGCTAGACTTAGAGACACTAAAGTTTTTATCAAATTGACCAAAACTGTGGACTCGGACAGGAAATATGTGTGTGGTTTCTATATTCAGCATTTAGTTAAATAACAAGAATATTTTAGCAAATAAGAATGTTTTCTATCTGTAGCATCCGGCAACAACACAGTTATATTAAAATTTGGACGATGGTGTTGGGTTAATTTGAATGTGAGTTTATGCATTTAAATATTATGGATGAGCCATCATTTTATCAATATATATTAAAAATAAAGAGCAACAAAAGTCTTTTATAAAATGTTCTGTTCGTGTAATTTTGTAGGGGCAAATGGTAAGATTACAGACATTTTTGGCCATTTGCTATATATTCAGTTTTCATATCTGCAACTTTATCAGCTTTCTTTTCATAAATCACAATATGACTTAATAAGAGTGAGTTAGTTAGTCTCTCCATGGGGGCTTTTAACATCACATGGAAAAAATCATAGCAACCTCAAAATATATCCCGATCAAACTTTCACAGCATCCCCAAGAAAAACTTATGGGTCTATAAGGCTTTATTGCAGCTGCCTTCTCAACTATAACATTTACTTCTGGAAAATAGTTTACTTCCCAGTATAACCTCTTATCGCATCTAGCCCAAACGTACAGAGAACCAGCCAGGACCATGCTGGGAGCAGTTTACACTTTTAATCAATCTTAAAGTACTGTATACACACAATCCCGCTGTATGCCAAATCAAATACTTGAATATTTATTTAGATATTATTTTACGTAATATAAAATACATAACGAAAAGGCAAACTTCCTTACAAAACATATCCCACATGTGGAAAATCTAATAATCACAAGTAAAAACCACACTTTTGAATGGCATTAGAAAATCTTAGGAAGAAGAGAACGTTTTTGATATTGATGCACATGTATTTATGCCACTCAAATTCTCAATGTTGTGTTGAACATACCAAAAAGAGAATCCAGATATAGACACCGTATTTTGTTTGAAGTTTACGAAAATTACGGTCGTCAAGGAACTGCAGTATTTTCAAACGTCCAATGTCAAAAACATTTATTCTTTTCTATCGATATTGAGCTCACAGTCCACTTCAATCCTTCAGCATCACGACCCTCTTGAAAAACAGTCCCATAAAGCTAGCACTCTGCCAGAGCTGTTTTGCCCCGTAATGGTCCATTTGGCCGCTATTCTTGCTGTGACGTCACTTCCTGTTGCTCACTTTGTCCGCTAGAGGGTGACAGTGATGGGGGAGCGTTGAGAAAAACTCCACCGGAAATACTCTGCGTTTAACAATGGCGTGCACTGATTGCAGAATTGAAACGTCTAAATCTTTTTGTAGCTTTTATATAAATGTATACGTTTTGTGTATCAGTTTACAAATATGAATGCAACTGTCCACCGCAATACGCATGTAAGTGAGTGACACGATTGTTTTATTCTCTTATTTAAAAACATTACATGTGCATCATTACGAAGTCGTTTAGAACTGTTCAAATCTTCTATTTTATCATGAGCTGCTACGTCTAAACGATGCGGATTTACAAACTCACATTGTTCGAATCACATTTTTTAAGACATTAAGGTGGTGTAATCGATGTTTCGTTGAGCTATATGTTTTATTTCACAACCCTTTAAGTTCCCTAAAGACAAAAATAACCATTTGACAAAGATTTTAAGTAGAACAAATATGCAATTTTGCAACCCGGTCCAAACAAAAACACTTGTAGATAAAAATGTGAATGTTTACTCCAAGTGTATGAGTTATGGCCTCAGGGAGTGACATATTTAAATGACTTAGGACGCAAGAAAAAGACATTTTTAAATAAAATATTATGTAATAAAAATTATTAATTAATAAAAACATTTAATTCCCTCCAGTTATCATTAATATAGGTATGTATACTTACTGCTTATCATGATTTTTAACAGTTTTTCTTTGGCCTGATTCCACTAAGTTAGACTTTGGTTGCCCAGAATTCTTCGAGGGATGATCAAAATTGTTCCTATTTTATAAAAAGTTTTTTATCATACTGCTCAAATAACAGCTGTTTTTATAAGTTGGTTGATAATGGTCGTTTTCGCAACATTATGACGGAGATCTAAAAAAATCAGCTGGCGCATAATTCAAGTTTTTTTATTGGGCGAATCTTAAACTTTGTTATTGTTTCGTTGTTTATGAGTAAACTTGACGGTATTACTATGTTCAGTTATTTCGTAATAAATAATTTAAACTTTGTATCCGCATGATAAAACGGTTGATTACAACACGGAACAAAAGTGTCTTTAAGCGCTTAATCGTATTTCCAGGATTGAGCATCAAAAACTACCACTTCTCCTATTATTTATAAAACCCAGTATTATTAAATGACTACCTATGATTAAAAAGACTTTCTTTCGCAAAGAAATATTATAACCGAATACCAATTGTACATACTTAAGCTGAAATATATCAATACTACTATAGGTAAACCGCTAACAAAAAAACCTTGGTTGATTTGAGTTCACGCAGGGTGGGGTAAATACCCCTCCGCTGCCCCTCCAAATATCCCCACCACTGCTCGGCGCTCACTATTTGATCAGCTGACTAATCTGGCTCAGTCGGTATCGTTCACTGCTGCGACCCGTTCAGTTGAACCGGTCAGTACAGAGTTACTAAGCATTCCCGCTAGAGCGTGTTTTACCGGTCATCGTGTTGACTGAACAAAATGAACGACTGGATGTAATGACCGAGTGAACGAAAGGATCTGCTATAAAATAGTATTCGAATAGAGAAAGAAACAGCATATCGTTCAGTGAATGGATAGATATACTCGTATAACAATAAATGAATTATTTCAGGAATCTAGTAAATGCAAATATATCTATTAAAACTTATAAAAAAATGGTGAATTGTAAGTTACCAGATACATTGCTAAACATTTTAAATGTTAATACTTATAATAAATGGACTTGGTTGATTGATATGCCTTTGATTTATCATAAGTAAGGTTATTCCCAACAAATGGGGAGACTCCCTAGTCCCCCTGTTGAGTTATACCATTACGGTTTTATTCTTAATCGGTTAGCAGTGAACGAAAGTAACGACTGAACAATTTTGAAGACCTTGTGTAACCTAATGCATAAAATCTATAGTTTTAGTTAGTCCCATATGATGTTAAGCTATTTTTCATGGATAAGAGTTTTTAAATGAACTTAATAATAATATTATAAGTTTTAACGATCATTAAAAATAACATATCTGGTTTGAAAAGAGTATCAAACTTATTCAGTTGGCAGGAAAAAGTGAATGAATCGTTCTAGGTGAACAGGTCTTTTGAAACACTCTGATCTGGATCACTTGCTCACTTGACTGACCCGTTCGAATTGAACGACACATCTCTAATGGCCACTGCCACTGCAAGGCTAACCTCAAAACAAAATGCAAGCTTCCTGGATACATCTATAACTACATTAATCTGTTCAATTAATAATTTACGCTTAGACTGCGATACTTATATACGCATACACAAAAAATATATAGTTATAGAACAGGTAAAGTAGCTGCAGTGTAAACAAAACTATGAGAGTGAGACAAGATCCACACAGCTGATGAATAGGTACAAGAAGGTGCTGCCTGCTGGTCCCACTCCCCACCCCAACTCCGGGAGGGGGGCCCCTCCTGCGCGTTACTGCTCAGAAATTTGCTTCTGCGCAGGTTTCTTTAATAGCGGTTGACCTATAATAAGAAGAGTTTAACCGAATTTTATATGAAGACTAGCGGGCCCGGCGCGCTTTGCTGCGCATTTCAATAATTTTTTGCAAAAGTTGCCCGCGGCTTCGCACGCAATTTCCCGTTGAAAAACAGTACACTATATTCACTTATTCTTTTTCTATCACATTCTAAACATTGCTGAGATAATTGATAGTCGTTCCATCGTGAGCCTCTTGGGCGTATTATGAAGGTATGTACCATATTCCTGCCTCTATCTAGCTGTTACCCACGGCTTTCGCACGCAAATCTTAAGAACCGAAGTCCTTATATTACTTAGTAAATTTTTTTTTTTACTATAATAAATTTTAGATTAAATTAGTTATATCTCCGATGCCACGATTGAGCTTGCTTTGTTGTCTCGATCGAGAGAATATGTACACACGGAGTTTTGAGAACCATACTTCTGTCAAAAAAAACAACTAAGGTTGATTTTATAACATTCTTTATATTTGTAGCCAACGTAAGATAGTAATTATGATATCTGCATTACTCGTCTGATCAAGCATGAGCATGGTTTATATTAAATAAATATTGCAGTTAAAGGTGAATTTTTACGTCAAATTTGAATTGTATTATCTGGATAGTAAAGTCTATGTTTAACAGTGATTGCAAAAACAGTTTAAACAAAATTTGTCGTTTCTCTTAAGCTTACTCTATGCTTTAAAACTATAAGTGTAATATATGTTTACAAAGAACAGCTGATTAAAAATTTGAAAAGACGTTAACATATGTTTGCTGCAATGCATTTCTTATGGGTATTTCTGTAACCAGTGGGGCGGAATCCTGAATCGGGAAAGGGATGGGCATAGCTTATAAACCTTCTCCGTGGAAAAAATACATATACGTACAAAATTTTCATCATGATCGGTCCAATAGTTCACGATTCCATAAAGGACAAACATACAAACATTCATTTTTATATATATAGACTAGCGGGCCCGGCGCGCTTTGCTGCGCATTTCAATAATTTTTTGCAAAAGTTGCCCGCGGCTTCGCACGCAATTTCCCGTTGAAAACAGTACACTATATTCACTTATTCTTTTTCTATCACATTCTAAACATTGCTGAGATAATTGATAGTCGTTCCATCGTGAGCCTCTTGGGCGTATTATGAAGGTATGTACCATATTCCTGCCTCTATCTAGCTGTTACCCACGGCTTCGCACGCAAATCTTAAGAACCGAAGTCCTTATATTACTTAGTAAATTTTTTTTTTTTACTATAATAAATTTTAGATTAAATTAGTTATATCTCCGATGCCACGATTGAGCTTGCTTTGTTGTCTCGATCGAGAGAATATGTACACACGGAGTTTTGAGAACCATACTTCTGTCAAAAAAAAACAACTAAGGTTGATTTTATAACATTCTTTATATTTGTAGCCAACGTAAGATAGTAATTATGATATCTGCATTACTCTTCTGATCAAGCATGAGCATGGTTTATATTAAATAAATATTGCAGTTAAAGGTGAATTTTTACGTCAAATTTGAATTGTATTATCTGGATAGTAAAGTCTATGTTTAACAGTGATTGCAAAAACAGTTTAAACAAAATTTGTCGTTTCTCTTAAGCTTACTCTATGCTTTAAAACTATAAGTGTAATATATGTTTACAAAGAACAGCTGATTAAAAATTTGAAAAGACGTTAACATATGTTTGCTGCAATGCATTTCTTATGGGTATTTCTGTAACCAGTGGGGCGGAATCCTGAATCGGGAAAGGGATGGGCATAGCTTATAAACCTTCTCCGTGGAAAAATACATATACGTACAAATTTTCATCATGATCGGTCCAATAGTTCACGATTCCATAAAGGACAAACATACAAACATTCATTTTTATATATATAGATAATAAGGGTCAAAGTGAATCTGGTTGAATTCATTACCGTTTTGGCCTTAGTGGTAACCAAAATCAGTATGGCCAAAAGTGTACACGGGATAATTTAATTATTCATTCGACAAAAACATATAAAGTTTTAAAGCTAGCTTACATTTTAAAGTAAAGATATTAAGACTAATTCAGAAGTAAGGTGATTTTAGATTAAAGTTATTAGCGAATTGGTTTACCCTTTCCAGGATGGTAAAACGTAGGTTAAAATACGACAGCTTCCGATTATTACGAAACTTAACTTGTATTGTGAAGCAGAACTAAATAGGAGTATTTAATATTGGAATAGCCCATTGGAAAAGTTACAAAACTAAATTATTAAATAAGTAAATTGCCTTTCAGAACGAAAGTTGAAATAGCCTTATCAAAGTTGCAACCAGGTTTATGGAAATACCAGGTCTCTCTGCTGAACTATACAAAACTTATGGTGTCTAACAGAGTCATTGCGTTAAACAACTGTAGGAGATGTTGTAAAGCCAAAGAGACGAGAGCCAATCTGCATTGTATAAGCACACAACTTGGTTTTCATGGAATTAATAGAAGAATTTTCAAGAAAAACATCGATCGGCAGTCGTAATACATTTGCTGTCAGTCGAAGTGGAAATGTATTGAAACAGTTCAAATATTAAACTGTATTTTTACTCTTACACCATACCATTTTAGCTTTACATACCTAAAGCCAACCATTAAATCGTAAATAATAGTTACATAACCGTCAACCAACGAGATAAAGAGATTAAAAGTTGCCATTTACAGTCAAAAAGACTTCATACGGTTGACTGATGCTTATTTAGCCCGTAATAGCCTAGCCATAACTGTATGAACTTAAGTATATGTTGTCTCCTCGCATAGATAGTTCATTTCTCACCTTATAATCTGGGCTAATTCGGGTTAACTTTAACACAGTATGCTTTGCGTTACTCTTGTAATACTCCTGAACCTCACAATCTTAATTTTTAATCAAGGCCTGACTATATGTTTAGTGCAGCGTCAGATCTAAACATGCCTCACAAGCAAAATTGTAATATTTATTTTACTATCACTGGTATAAATGAATAAAACATTTTCCAATAACTTTTATTTTTGCACAAGGCCTTTCGGAATCAATGTTCCATCATCAGGCACTTCACAAATTAACAAATGAAAAATTCTGCATTCAAAATTTTAATAGTTTAACAGACAAGAGTATTTAAAAAATAAAAATTTATTATAATGCTTAAATCAAATACAGGACGGCATAACATAGAAGGCTCATTTTTCCACTGACTATTATTGCACTTGGTTGTGCGGTTGGTTTTAGCCAACTGAAAATAAAGCGAGAGCATCTAGACTTTCCACGGTGATTTTGTGTTTTTTATTAGAATAATTGTAATAAATCCAAGCTCCTATCGTTCTTCGATGATCCAAATTGGGGATGACTGTTGAGTTCTGAAAATATACCTAACTGGTATGGAGCCTATACAGAAATTAAATTGAATATACTTTAAATTGCACAAAAAAGTAATTTCTAAATTAAAAATATTATATAATTAGAAATTTCTACTTGTTAATTTAGTTACATGAGTCCCAAGTTAGGGACAAATTGCATACACATTATGGTTTTAGTTGAATAGCCTGGTCCATTTCTTGAGACCGTTGTATTTAACTAACACCAACATTATCAGTGCAATCTGTAGATTTGCCTTCAAATGCACTTAATGTGCACAAAAATAAAGATAAGAAAAATTGTATATCTAATATTTGGTTTTCTACCAAATTCTACATTATTAATACTATTTTACTAACTTAAACAGGTAAAATTTTTCATCTCTTTTGGGATAAACGGACTGTTTTATGAGTTTCTAATGCCAGGTCTCTTTCTCCCCTCTCCAAAATTGAATAAGGATAAAGAACTAAAATTTATTATTATCTAGCTGATTTACAAAAGTTGTTCTTGTACATATGAAATAAAAATAGTTTTTGCAAAGAAAGCAGACCAAAGAGTTCAGCTAATGTTAAAACAAAACAATTATATTTTATGTTAAACGCCATACACAACAGTTGCCATTTAGAAAATATACTTATTATATTATTATGTACTAGCCTTTCATATTACTTATTATTAATAAAGGCATAAATCGAATAATAATATTGATGAATGTAGTCTAATATACTTTCTAAATTTTCTTTCCGTTAACTCTTCAGAAGTTAATAGTTTAGTAATTGTTATATTTATTCGATCTTAATATAGACTTCCAATAAATTACTACTTTAGAAACAACCGTAACAACAACTGATAATATTTACTTCTTGTGATACTTATACTAAATTGACATCATATGTGCATTTGTTATTTTCCTCTCCATATAAAATTTTCTTTAATAGTATAATTCGCTAATTAAAACGATTACACTTGAAACGATTACACCTTTATTATATTGGACATATGATTACATTTTGTAACCGCCAACCAACACATTCTTTTATTACGTTAAAATAATGGTAATATGTAGACTTGACCTATGCTTTGATATAAAACAGTTTTTGTATTTATTCCTCGAATAACTTGTGTTTCATAAGATCCAATATTTCCACGTGTATTTTATTTATTGCTGTACAGAAGTTTGCCGAGGCGCATGCCTAGGTGCGATAGTCAAGTTAAAAAATGATTTATTTGTAAACTAATCAAACTTTTTAATTTCAGCCAACCAAAACCCATCATCATGGAAACCATTCTGTAAGTAAAGATTTTCTTTACCGTTTCAATCCAGTAATTTTATTTAATGGATGGAATGATAAAAATAATAGCTATATAATTACTGAACGTATAAACATTTTCTTTTTTTACGTTATGTCAATTTAAAAGATTTAAGAGTTATAAAATCATTCTCATGTTTTTTTGTAAATAGCTTGAAATAAATATTAAATTAGTAGTTCAAGTGAAATATTGTTAATTTCAACAAAAAACTCGCCTGCTGTAAAGTTCTAAAAAATATTAAAATTATGTTCATGTTACGTAATAACACCTACATTCTGTCCATTATTACTTTTAATATTAACGTACTAAGCCTGAAATCTTAATAATAATGTTAATTTAAAATATTTGTTTTATATACAATAATATATGTAATTATATACAAAAATACAATAATAAAGTAATAGTGCTAATTTAACACTATACGCAAAATTTAACGCCATACAAAAGTCTTCTGAATTACTTAATAGAACATAATTGATTCAAGCACAAAATAGTTGTTTCATTAATTAATGAATATTTTAAATATTTCTATAATAAAATGGCATATCATGTCCTTGTTCAGGTTCCTTATTCAAGTAGTTATAAATAATAAAAAAGAAAATAACCAAGAAATAATATCTTACATTGAAATTAACAAAATATATGTGTGTGATATTCACTTTTGTATTATTTCAGCTTTATTAATAACAGATCATGCTTCTTTACAGTAATTCGCAGTACCTATAATTTATATATGAGTCATGTAGTTTCGAAACCAGACAGATCTCTTTCTTCTACTTAGGGTTATGTTTTTTCTGCTTTTTGGCATTACGGTCTACATAATTAAAGATTAAATCATTTTAAAACTTGTATATTTTCATTATCTAAATGGTGAAAGAATAGGGGCTGCTTCTTATCGCAGATATCATTTTCAAAAGCAGATAGATCGTGGTATTTAGTTATTCTATTGCATGATTGTTGAGTAACCCCTCAATTGTCCAAAATTCATATTGAACCATAATTCCTATCAGGTAATTGGAAAGATGTCCCTCCAAGCACTTTTCTCCAAAAAACATGTAAATTTGATTTTTTAATACTTTTATTGCGTAACCTATTGTAAGTGCAAATTACTTAATAATTTTAATGAATGGTATATTTTTTAATTACTATTACACTAATTAATATAATTTAATTGATATATCGATTTTTGCCTTATTGCTTTTTAATTCCTAGTAAAATCTAACTAGCTCATTACTAATACTATTCGGTCTAACAAAGGTTATGCAAAACACGTATTTTCATACATACATAAAAAACACATTAAATTTGAAAGTTAGATGTATTTGGCTTTAGTGAAAACACCATAACGAGGCTTTGTCAAAATACCAGTAATATCATAGGAAGATTCTGTGGAAAACTAGGCAGATCGAAAATAAAAACCTATTTTTACAAGAAAAGGTTGAAACTTAGCCTAATCCAGTGTTTATTCTATATGAGGGTACTAAAAAGTATTTAATTTTATTTGGTTTTGTGTTTTTAGTTAAATATTTTTATTTTATTTGATTTTGAAATTAGACGACTCGTATGTAATAAATCTAAAAAGACTCTTAAAGCTTAAAGAATCTGTATTATGCACGGTTTGATAAAATTTCCTCATAATCAAAAAATTCTATACAATATATTCTAAAAGAAACTTGTTACAACGGGAAACTGCTATTGACTTTATTCTGTAAAAACAGAAGCTCTGTTTTCATGTGAAGGACAAGAAAATTTGTATTAAACAGTAATATTAAATTACCTCGAACAAGCCAATACTACATTGAAACGAAAAGCAACGTAATATTTTCCCAGGATTTTCGACTCATACAATCCTCTCCTAAGATTGGTCATTTTCTTGTTGTAATTTTTCAGTTAGGATAACTTCCCGATGAAGACAAAAAAATAGAATGCTTATCATTCTATAAATTATCTATACGTTTAAATTAGTAATTTTAATCAATTTGCAAGCCATCTTTATTCAGAAAATATATTTAAATATAATACGTGTTAACAGAATCTATATAAATTATGATTGATTATGACGTTTGTTTAAATAAATATAATTTAAGAAATATACATTCTCAAATTAAAAATATCTTACTAGAATTGCGTTTTTATCCATAATAACATGCCACTTCCCTAAGGCATATTTTATATACATATTGTTCAATGATCATATACTTATCTTTAGCCATTTCCGTGCAATTAAAAAGTGCATTTTTTTGTATTTTTCTATCTTCAGGAAACTTATTTTAAAAAGATGTTACTGTGAAATTAGAAGAAAATAACAAACCGAAAAATTAACTTCACCACCTTAAAAAATAATGCTATGGCTTAAAAAGTATTATATTTCTGCAAACTTTCATTTTAGGCAAACAACCTTATTCATTGAAATTCCATTATGTTTCAGCATCCCGACGAACCAAAGGAGGACGACGATGTAAGTATTTAAAGGGTTGAATTTGGTGTTTAAAATTTCATATTTTATTTTTTTAATAATTTTTCTCCATTAATACTCTAAAACTATTTGGAATGTATACCAAATCTCTAAATGCTATTTTTCCTACATTTTCCTCTCTTTCCAGGAGGTTCATTTCAACTGGAGTGTGGGAATGGAGAGTGCCGTAGACTCCTCGTTCTTCTGGGGGTACCTCGTAACCCAGGTTCCCGGTGGTTTTTTGGCCTCCAAGTATCCTGCCAACAGGTATGCAAACTTAGGTAGTGAGGTATACGACGTTACCTGTAGCAAAAGAGTCACAAAAGTCAAAGAATGTCTTATTTTGCCAGACAGAGTTAAGGCTAGGAAGCCAATCTCTAACACTTAACCAGGGGACCAACGGCTTAGAGGTGACTTACGGATTACCACCAATGACCGGGCAGGCGGACTCCTTGCAAGGACAGTATCGCTCAGCGGACACCCATCCAAGCAACAACCTCGCTCAAAGTTGCTAGATGTGATTACCTTCCGATAGCCGCCGTAACATTTGTAGTTATAGTTACTAATAGTGATGAGGAGCCATCACCTCAGCCAATAATGTTTCATCAATAAATTACTTTGCTCTATGTTATCACTCAATGCGGTAAATCTTGCCACTAGAGCGTGCACAAGAAGTGTTACGATACTGAATATTTTCAGTATAACTAATACAAATCTAATTTTTTTTTTTTTTGTACAGAGAAATAAAACTATTCTGTCCTTTGAATTTTCACATCACGGATTTATGAACCTACTTATTTAAAAATATATCTCAAAACCTGGTAAATTAACAAATTATAATAAGATATTGACTAAAGGAGAAAGTTGTATGTTCAATAATACTCAGGGTTGCACTGTCTTAAATGACAAAATTTGGATAGAAACCTTTTAAGTAGTTATAGATTTTTGTTATAATGTTACTGAAATGTTCATTGTACATAATTTAGTTTTTAACAAACATATAACGTCAAACCTGGTATGTTAGGAATTTTAGGATTCAACTCCAGGTAACAATTTTAATATTTACTAATTCAAAAAAATACTAGTTTAAAGTGTTATATAATAAGTTCGGTGTTCTACACAGAGTGTTCGGCACAGCGATCGCTTGCTCGTCGTTCCTGAACCTTCTGGTGCCCGGAGCGACTATGCTTCACCCAATGGCCGTCATTCTGGTGCGGGTGTTACAAGGTTTAGTAGAGGTAAATGACATGATTCTGTAGATATTCATATAGATTTTGTGTTGATCAATCCTTAAGGTCTCTATTCAAATAATAGTATAGTAATTACAATTAAGGATGTGCAATTGGTTGTACCTTAGGTCCTTTATTACCTTCAGAGCCATTTTCATTTAGTCAAATTACCATAAAGTCTGAAAATATATTAATCATATAAGCAAATAGGAGGAGTTTATTGCCAAGGAATGACTGCTCAAGATAAAAATATGATTTTTCAGTGTGTATACGTTGTTAAGACTAGAAATAAATATTTTACTTTAGTAAAATTTGTTTATAAACTAAAAAAAAAACTATTGCCCAGAGAAATTTCTGAAAACATTCACTTTTAATAAATAAGCTATAGTGTCTAAATCTATGTTATTGGCATTTTGAATTACGTGTGAGCTAAACCATTGTTTTTAATACTACTAACTTGACATAGAATGGTTCTTCCCCGTTCGCGCCACATATCCTTTAGTTTATATTCACTGTTGTGCAAGATTAGTTGTTGCAATAAACCAATTAATATGGGGGTATATGATTCGAAGTTGAAATTAATTAATTTTGGCTTCTTGCATTATTAAAATAAGACTTGCCAGTGTATGTTAACAGAACAGAAGTTTACCAGTGATGTAATGCTTAAAGAGGTAGCTAGGAGGGAGATCCTTTACAATACTCCCCTCTTAATACCCGGATCAGCTGAATATCGGCTTAAACTGCCCCCCTCCACCCCCTGTCGTCAACTCAGCGCAGCAAACAAATAGGCGTTTGTAAAGATGAGAGTTGCTTGGTTACACTAATACTCCGTCCATTTTGTCGACATGCCTACACTTTATGGTTTAAATCTTTAACATGCAGTGGTGGTAAAAACTGGAAACTTTCCTCTTGGAACCTCGATATAAATTTCTATGATACATGTTTTTACACTTGTGCGATGTAGAATCGAATCATAGAAAAATGTAGAACCTTAAGATATATCCTCTGTTCATTTCGTTATGGAGGAATATATTATTCGCAACGTATAGAAATTTAACGTGACTGACAAATGTAAAAGAAGTTATTTATTATAAATTCTCATGACGGATCGCAGGATATTAGAAGTGTGAATAAATTTATAACCCAGAGATGGAACTTCAATTTGCTACTGGCATGGGTAAATTGTATGTTAATTCACGTATCCTTCAAAATAATTCTGTTTTATTGTAGGATCTATACAAACTAGTAGTTTCAAGTACGAGCTTTTAGGAGATGGTACGAAGTTGTGAATGATGGAGAATCGTCATGTACGCCCTGCTGTTTTGAAAAATTATCATTTGCCTGAAATTTGAAAATATTAAGTAGCGACATTTAATAGTTGTTTATGTCCCGATGTATTGACAAAAGTTAATTGAAAAATAACTTTATTCAGTTATCAATTAATGTTTTGTGTGTTAAACCAAGGTATGTTTGACTTACTAATATCAACAAAGATGCCATGTAATATAGATGTAATCCATTTGTTCTGAGGCTATATTTTACTGTACAGGGAGTAACGTACCCCGCGTGTCACGGCATTTGGAGGTACTGGGCGCCACCACTAGAGCGCTCCCGCCTCGCTACCATCGCGTTCTGCGGCTCATACGCTGGAGTTGTCGTGGGGATGCCGCTCTCTGGCATGCTCATAGCTTCCTTCAGTTGGCAGGCTCCCTTTTATTTTTATGGTAAGTAAGTTAAATTAGTTCATTCTTAAAGTTCAAAACTCTTGCAAACAAGAAGGTGGAGTTCAGTGCCAAATACATTTCATATAATTATAATAGGAATAGACCAACAGATTCTGACGAAAATTGGCATGTTCATTCATTGAGGGAAATGGTCTTCTATGATAGTTATTCAGTATCTTTTGATTGAAGGACACACCTACAAGTGGCTTTTGGCTACGGTGCCAATCCGTCTTTCCTACCAACTACCATACAGGTCTTGCTAACCAAAACAGTTTAACATAAAATTACTCGAACTTTTGCAGGACTCAATACAACGAATGCTAACCAAAACAATTTAGCCAAAGAGGAAGTTTTCTATATTAGAATTCTGGACGTTTTTCGTTTCATTGAAGATGGGATAGGAAATTTTTATTGCTCAAAGGCTTCAAGAGGCTGGAAGCTTCGTTTTGGATACTTTCAAAGGCCTGGCACTTCCAAAGGCTAAAGATTTCAAATACTAAAAGTTGACATAAGTAAAAACCTCCAAAGGCCGGACACTGTCGTAAGTTTGGACATGAACCAAACGGTAAGGTTTTCTCAGAGGTACACTGTACAAAAATCAAATAATTTAAGGAGGTAGATGATTTAGTGCCATAACTTTCATAACGCAAGATCATTGGTTAAGGAAGTATACGAATTTATTCTATGTAAGTATGCATTAACTGGAGTTAATCTTTGTATGATAAATAATGTTAAAATTATTAAAATTCAGTGAATTTCACTGTCTCCTGAAATGTATTGCTAATTTTTCTCTTTGTTATAAAAAGCCTTCCTTTCTTTGACTTCCCTTTCTTTGTTTCTATTCCAGGAATTTTCAACAAGTACTCGATTACTTTATCTTTTTTGTATTAAATACACAGCAAGAACATTTAGCTCATTGGTACCATGTTAGTTAGGGCAGCTAATGAAATGAAATGAAATGAAAAATGACTTTATTGAATACAACGTAAAACATATTCAATTGGCGAGGTTAGGACTATTAAGTCCTCTCTTACACCTAACCATAAATTAATAAACTCTACTATTACTGTAAAATAAGAGCCACAATACAGTTTACATTACTATTTTACAATCGAAAATTATAATATCTATTTATATAAGGTAATAAAATGAAACAAAGGTTTTCTATGAAACTAAAAATAAATACATAGAATAAAACTTACAAGGAATTTAACAGACATTCATCCATCACCATTCATACAAAGCCATCGTCCCATACCCTATGCCACGATATCGTCAACCCGAAGAGGCCCAAAACAGATGGTCCCTAAGCACCCCCCGAAACCGTTCCCGACTACGAATACCTCTAATATGATCCGGGAGATTATTCCAAAGTCGACAAGCAGAGACTGTGAATGATTTACTGTAAATAGAGGATCTATGAACAGGAATAGATAACAGAGAGGCTCCACGTCGAGTATTCCAATTGCTTGTTTCAGAAATAAAAGAAAAGCGTTCAGACAGATAGGAAGGGGAATGATCGTTGTACAAAATAGAATGTAACATGCTGAGAATGTGGAACTGACGGAGTAGATTCAACTTTAACAGATGTAACTGATTGATGAAGGGTGTTATATGGTCATATCGTCTGAGGTTGAAGATAAAGCGAACACAATAATTTTGAGCACGTTGTAATCTGTCCGAAAGCTCAACCGTCATGTCATTTATAACTTCGCTACAGTAATTGAAATGGCAGAAAATCAGGGTCTTCACTAGCATTACTTTCAAATTCAAAGGTAAATAAATAGCAAATTGCTTAAGACTATGAATACCAGCAAACACCCTGCCACAAGTCTCAGTAACATTATTGGCCCAACTAAGAGTTTTTGTAATAGTCAGTCCAAGATTTTTGACCTTGTCACTGTATGAAAGAGGATGACCGTTCAAAATGAGTGTAGGAGTGTTGTTCAAGTCGATACCGCTCAGAAGTCTGGAAGTTCCAATAAGAATAGTTTGAGTCTTGCTTTCGTTAAGTTTCAGTCCGTGTTTGAAGGCCCACGTTGCAATAGCGTCAATGTCAGTGTTCATGTCAGCAACAATGTTTAGATAGTTCGAAATGGAAAAGTGGTTGTAAATTTGTAAATCGTCGGCATACAGGTGAAAAAATGAGTGTTTGATCATAGCAGTCAAATCGTCGATGTAAATTGAAAAAAGAAGAGGGCCAAGGACAGAGCCCTGTGGCACCCCTCGATTCACAGGTTTCCAGTAGGAGTCTTTGTCGTTAGACCTAACACACTGCTGACGATCTGACAGATACGACCTAAACCACTCCACACAGCCATCAGAGAATCCGATTTTAGACAATTTCAAAAGAAGCAATGGGTGGTAAACGCAGTCAAAAGCCTTAGAAAAATCAAAAAGCGTTAAAATAGTAACAAGCCTTTTGTCCATTGCCGAACGTATATCTTCAGTGATTTTTAAAAGAGCACTCGTTGTACTGTGATTAGTACGAAATCCTGATTGAAAGCTAATGTTACATTAAATAAATATAACTCGATAATGACATCTTCCTAAATCCTGTGTTCAAGGTGTCGTTGGTCTGCTATGGTATTTGGTGTGGCTATGGCTCTCCTTCGAGCGACCCTCCAAGCATCCTACCATCTCGGGGCGAGAACTGATGTACATAGAGCAGAGTATTGGTACTACCACCCAGGCCGCTCTCCCTACCATCGCTACCACCCCTTGGCGTGCTTTCTTCACCTCCATGCCCGTTTACGCCATCATAGTCGCCAACTTTTGTAGGTCCTGGAACTTCTATCTATTAGTCCTCTTCCAGGCCAGCTATCTCCTGCACAATTTTCACCTCCAGATCGAAGAGGTGACGTATAATGAAGAAACACTTATTCATCGAATATTTAAATAAGTAATGAAACTCATAACATATGTGAATACTACCTCAGTGTTAACCAAAACATTACCTGATTTTCAGACCGGGTTTATCGGTGCACTGCCCCACTTGCTAATGACAGTGATAGTTCCCTGCGGTGGCCTACTGGCTGATCATATCCGCAAAAAGGGAATCATGTCGACCACCAACGTACGGAAGATATTTAACTGCGGCGGCTTCGGTATGGAGGCCGTCTTCTTCATCGTGGTCGCTTACGCGCGGTCAGCCTTCACTGCCACGCTCGCCCTTACCTTTGGAGTAGCCTTCAGTGGGTTCGCAATATCAGGTGAGCTAGAAGTCCCTTTCACTACTTAGGAAACATAAAAGGTTTATTCATTGTTGTTTCAATCATTTTTATCTCAATTTTTAAGTTTAATATTGATGATGAACGGAAAGGGATAACAGCCGCCAAATGTTTGCCATTTATATGTTACAAATATATAAAAACTTCCGTTTCGAGGTTTGGAATGTATCCTCTTCTATAAGTGTTAAGCATAAACACAAATTAAGAACTACCTTTAATGTAGTATCAATATATCGTGTTGTACTCACCAAAGTCAAGGTTGACAACAGAATAAGGTATACACGGCCGAAGTTCTACTAATAATCCATGAAACATTAACTTCACCTACGCTCTGTCAATATGTGATTGATTTTAAAAAAACTGAACTGTCGGAACACATTTTGATTGAATATAACCACGACACAACAGAATAAATCAGTAAATATTTCGGTTCCTGCCTCTTGGGTCACGAAAATACCCAGAATGGACTCTAAGGGAAAGCTCAATGCTTTTGGAAGAGACATCAGTCTCACCCACACGCCCATCAGGGGACCGGTCGGCACGCACGCCCAGATCCCTTAGCCCATCTGTAAATTCTTGAAAAACAGTTGTTTTAAAAGCAAAAATGTTTCAATGCTGTTTCTATGCTATTTATATGTTATTAAAACTTATATAGTTAGAATTTCACTTGAATTTCCAGAACTTTTCCACATTTTAATAATTAGTTCTGCATGTGCACACATTATGACACAGTATGAGTTTAAAATTTTGAACACGGAACGGGCATGGAATATATAGTCTAAATTACTAGAAACAATTTCAAATAAAACCACTCTTTCTTATTCATTAATGATTATAAGATTTTCCATGTTATTAATTTCATCAATTATTATTATGAAATAATAAAACTCCAATATAATTTTAATAGAGAAGTTTAATAAATATTATGCGTTTTAACGCACAAAAACGTAGATCTACAGAAAAATTGTATTACGCACAAGAGCATTACAGGTTATATTTACATAACAAGTCATGATCAGGCCTCTCAATGTTTTGTCATATATAGAGAAGTTTCATAAATTGTTTATTAACCCATGTACAGAATTTTCAAAAGTATCTTTTCATGCAAAAAAGGACCAATACAACGGAGTATCAAAGGAAAAGAAATTAAAAGTTAGGGCTATATCACAAAAGAATAGCCAGACGGACGGCCCTTGGATCTTTTGATCCCAAAATCAATAGGGTAACTTCTTAGACCTATAGAGAAATCAATGTAATCAAGTCTCTAGAAACTTTCTATTAAGAATTATGGCAATACGGACTGACTGACGGAAAACGAAACTATTTACAAAAGCCTTTGATTTTTAATGATGTTTTTTATTATCCAGATTGAGAAACCTGTAATACATTTATTTATATCACTAAAAACAGAACTCTTGCTTATTGCTTAAGTTCTTTTATCTATTTTAACGAACATGTTTCATCTGTTTTGTCACATACAAACGAGATGAACAATGTGAATGATTTTAACTAGTAGCTAAGTCACATACTTCAGGTTATAACCTGATGTAGTTGAATCTGCAACTTATGAAATAAATCTTTTTTTCATGTGGGGGTTAATAAATATAGTACTACCTATCTCGACTTTCCTTCAATGCTGACTTTGAACTATAATTGTCACAACATATTTCAGGTTTTAACGTTAACCACCTGGACATCGCCCCGCGTTACGCCAGTATTCTGATGGGGATGTCGAACGGTATCGGCACCATCGCCGGTCTTATCTGCCCCATAGCCATCGACTACATCACTTACAATCAAGTAGGTATTCTCACCACCATATCATTTACAATTAACTCCAAATCCATTTTAGATATAGACAATAATATCAACTTGACTCCCCTCCACAGACGCACGAAAGCTGGAAGCACGTGTTTCTGTTGGCGGCGACGGTCCACTTCATAGGTGTCACGTTTTACGCGATCTACGCGTCTGGGGAGTTGCAGCCCTGGGCGGAGCCCGAGTCCGAAGAGAAGAAACCCTGGGATCCTCTTGAGGGGGCGAAGCCCCAGTGGGACCCCATGGAAAGTGCAATCACTAGTCCGCCGGAGAAGGTAAAAATGCGCCATTTTCTACTTCGAAATTAATACAATGAAACAGAGTTAATTAATTACATAACAATTTATATAACCCCCATATCCCACTTTTTAAGATTGGCACAGCTATAGCTCGTTTTAACAGTAATGGATAATATACCGTTTTGAAATATTCAAGTTTATGACAGAAAATAATTAACTTATACTTTTAATAAGCCTTAAAATATTCCCTGGCGACACCAAACATACTTCATCCCCAGTTCCAAGTTAAACGTGTCTTTCAATTTAGCTAACATCTGTTTATTATCCAGAGATAGTTGCTCACCAATGTAAATCCTACCTGTACCAGTGCCAGATTGATATCATTGGCAAGAGAATTTTCTTCTGCCGTTACATCTGAAACTGACATTAATTAATTAATTTCATCCCTCTGCTCCCGGCTGCGAAATTTAGCGATGATCGTTGGTGTTCGGTAAGTCAGTGCCCGATGTACACTTACCACATCGTTGATCTGCACTTACGCCCCGATGACCTGCCCAACGTCCTTAAGTACTTCCATTTCATTTTCATTTGGTAGACCATTAATTTTAACTTTACTCTTGCTGGAATATTGTTCGAGATCTCTGACTTTGGTCTCTAGAGAACGAACATTGGTCGTGAGATCCAAGTTCTCACTTCTAAGTTCAGCATTATCTTTCTTCATCTTAATTTACTGAGCTTTTATCTCTTCCAATGGTGAGTTTTTCGTCAAATGTGTACGAAAAGAATTCTATAAATTCTCTCTTCTATAGATATTATTTTATTATTTCTATTCATCTGATTGTTACTCACAACTTTATTGACAGGCATTTTCCTTTAAAATGGTTCAGTTGTCTCCATCGCTTTCCATTTGATGAGTAGTAGATCATTTTGAAAACATATGAAACAACTTGAAAATAATTCCATTACATAACCAAGTAATTACATGGAGTAAATTAAGTAATTTAAAATTGTCCTATGTTTAAACGTAAATGGAAAAGAACGTGAGTTTGGTGAACTTTTCTTTTCAAAATACTAAATATAAATTGCAACAAAAACTAAATAAAGTTAAGAATACTTTCTAAACAATATTATTTCCGACAGTTTTTTTTTTTTTTTTTTTCATTTTATACGATTCCATGTCCTTATAAAACCACAAATTATTATCACGCACAGCAATAAAATTTCGGAAAACTTGATCAATTCAATTTGACTTTGAAGTAACAAACTTTTTTCCAAATAGTTTGATTGACAAATTTTACTGTGTGATATATTTATTACTTATTATGCATTTCTACAACCATCCAGAACGTAATTCTGTATTGCCACAATTTTCCGTATTTGCTACCAATCCCTGATATCCTATATTTCTGCTTACAGCTTCCACCTACCAACCCGTTTGCACAACCCGCACCCACGAACCCCTTCAAGGCGCAGATGCTCAACTATGGGTCCATGGACCAAGGGCCCGGGGGACAGTTCGGGTACTCGAACCACATCATGACTGAAGCTGTTCAACCCGAGAGCAAGGACAGCTACATGCACGACCCCCAGGCCTACTAACCAGCTCCTGCACTCCTTAGTTCAATATCAGATAGGTATTAAACCACATCAAGGAGCTGGTTTAGAGATTAAACTACGCTACCATTTTCAGTCATGGGGTGTATAATTCGCCGATATTTCTAAAACTAAAAAATTCTTACTGGAGTATTCTTTATCTGTTAATTTCTTTTATTGTTATAATATATTCTAAATGTTATGAAAAACGCACACATGTGCTCTATGTATTGATTGACATGTAAATTGATTGGAGTGAAGAACTGTTGACAAAAAAAATTGAGTCTACATACCATGTATGAATTTTAGAAGAATATAAAAGCTTACAAATTTTAATGAGCATGAGCAAAAAATGTCTTTAAATTATTAACAGAACTGTAAAATCGATTTAGAATCTCCTGTACTTTTGATTTATGTTATATTTTTACACAAGGGTGTTTGCTTTCTAGTGTAATTCAATTCGTTTATCCAAAGACATGTTGACTGTTAGCATCCTCATAGATTAGATATATTTTCTACTTTTAGGTGGATGAAATAAATTTAATGTCTAAGCAAATATAAATTCAATAAAATGGCTAAAATTTAATTCAGTTTTTTAAATTTTTCACATAAGCAAATTATACGTGAATTGTATAGCATTCGTTGATTACGGCTACAAAACTATGTATTCTTTAAATTACATATATTTCAAAAATAGCCATTTTATTTTTAAAGGTACTCTAGTCTATTCCCATTTCTGTAGCACAAACACTCTGCCTTAATGTTTCCCACGCTCTTGTTATTTTATAAACCAGTACAGTGCATATTTTTTCAGATACTAAATAGTAGTATACAGGATCGTGAGGTAGGTGAAGATAATTAATCTTAACAGCGTGAAGGTTTTATATACAGTTGAAAGTCTTCTGATTCTGTACTCTGTTCTGTACAGAACACTCTAATTCATGCGAATAGCTATAAATCGGAAACTTATAACTATTTACAAATTAAACCGGCTATAACTGTCTGTAACTTCTTTAAAGTAAATTTAACACCAAATGTTGGATTTGTTATCCGTTTCACATCCAAGTGGATTCAATTATTTATTTTATCCGGTTTTTATATCTCAAATGTATCAGATGTACCGTTTCATGAGATTTGTCTAATAATTTCATGTTTTAACAGACTTTGGTCTCCAATATCTCCTAAGGTGTAATATATACTAAGGTAATGCTTTCAAAAGTTCAATAAGAAAATAAGCTGTCAAATTATATACTTACAAACTTCAATTGATTGAACACTTACCATTTGTGAATCCATCTGTTGATATTAACTTAGGGCTACTGCCATGTATACGGATTTAAAAGTTCTTGATAGGTTTTGGTATTTTAAATTGCATGTTAATTTACTTAAAAACAATTTATAGAAGATATTTTAAAAAAATAAATAGGATTAATGTATTCACCAAAATTGGATGAAGTAGCATCGTGTTCTATAGTATTTTTTATATTTCAAAATCAACGCTTCCCATTCTTCATTTACTTAAAACTATCGCTTTAGCTCCACACATTAAAAAAACAGAATAAAGTCTCTTCATCAACCTCACAACTTATGATGTAAAGAAAACATCCGTATAACGAAATCAAAACTTAAAATTATGCGACCGTAGTTAAACTAGTAACATCATTTGGTTAGAAATAAATACAATGTATTGTTTTTAAAATTATGTCTAGTTTTAAGTTAAATACTGAATACACTGTGTGTTAGTTTGATAATTCTTTAAACGCCTCAGATCAAACCTGTTGTTTGCGATGAGTTGGCCAAGAAGGTATTTTTATAGCTTCTAACTCTTGCCAGTAGTATTAGTGACTTTCTCAGTGTGTTTGAATAAAGGACTAGAGAACTACGTCATTGAAAAGACACACATACATTAGACGAGCTAATGCGTGCTTTAGCAGCGCGTTAAACTTGGCAGATGTATTTATTTATTTATGTAAATTAAAAACAGTGATCATTTGAAGTGTTTTATTTAATTTATTATAACTTTACCATAACGGTTATTTGTTTCTATTGTCATTCCATAGCAAAATATTAATTTTTAAGGTATATAAACACGATATTATTTGTCTCAAGAGTTGTATTTGTAATATTCACTGTTTATATACATACATTGCTCGTGACTATATTGGTAGTGGTATGACACTGATTTCTCTGAGTGTCTTTGGATGAGTCTATATGTATATGTGTATCTTTTCTTCAATGATCTAAGTTTTAAAAGATCATGTTTGTACTAACAGATGACCGCCTCAGAGTTCAGAATATAGAACTATGTAAATGCCTTTTTATGTGTATTAATGTACATTTAAGTCAGGGATCCTGACCTACGACAATATAGTGAATGTACAGAGGTTTCGATACGCCTAACTTAGAGTAGAGCAAGCCGCAATCAACTATGTTCATCCCTCAACGCCATTCACGCTTACATCGTCAGCTGCAGGATGTGGTTTACTTTGTGCGAAATAATATACATAATGAGTGATTCAAAAAGAGAACTGGTTTTCAGATATAAAGTCAAAATATTTACTTTAATACAAAACTAAAAATAAATATACCAATATGTTTATATAACTTTCCGATTTCACATATGAAATATGATATCATGCATGTGATCTCTACTGCTCTGGCACGTAACAATTCTGTCCGTGAAATTCACAATTACTGCACGATAAGTTTCCACTTCCATCTCGTCCAAAACCTGTCGAGTCATGGGGTTTTATTGGTATATACGAATGACTTCAGATAACCCCAAGAATGAAAGTCACAAGGTGGATGTCAGCGACATGTATAACATCATATTTCATACGTGAAATCGGATGGTTATATCAATATGTAAATGTATAAAATTTTTAGTTTTTTATTAAAAATAATCTATTAATTTGATACCGGTATATCAAAACCAGCACTCTTTTTTAATCAGTCGATGCGTTTGAAAGCTATTCGAATTAATTCACTGAGATTAAAATTATAATTATGTTTTACTTCATTCGGACTAGAATTTCATTGTAAGAGTCCAACGACCTTAAATTACTTAAAATATATTTATGAAATTTTAATGAATTAAATCTAAAATAAATATTTTAAATACTAATATATTTATTTTAATTTAAAACAGCAGAATATCGTAACTTTATGTAAGAAACCAGTGTAATCTCCATAAATATACATGATAACTTATATTGAACCATTCAAAATTAATGAGTTGAGCCATGAGATGAACGAAAGATTGTTTATTGCGGTACTTAGTTTAGTTCATAAATGTCGTCTACTAGATGTATTAATAATCCTCAATAAATGAAGACAATAAGGTTTTATTATTTTCCTTGACAATAATGATTTGCCTCGCTTTTGAGCATTTTATATAGTAGTAGTCGATGAGTTAATTACAATGTTTTATGGCATATTTATTACATTTTAATATACATTATACAATTGTACTTTAAATAAGAGGAGAGTTTTGAACTTCAATAGAATATTTATTACAGTGTATTTCGGCCTTTAGAAAAAGTATTCTGTAGCTAAGTTAAGTATTATTATTTGTGTCTTCTTTGCTCTTGTTCATCGTAAATTAAAGGTACTTAGGCTATGGGCTGTAAATTTGATTTGAATTTGTATCGTGTTAAATTTGTTGATTATATTGGTAGCACATACTTTTGTAAGACCAGCCAGGGATGTAGAAGATTTGCAAATAGTTAAATAAACCAATTTAATGTTGCCTGTGGAAGAGTGGTTACCAAAATTATTAAAATATTCTTTATTATTGCTATCTTGGATTATATAGAAATGTACAAACATAATTTTGCATATTATTAATATTTTTAATAGTATTATAATTAGTTTTGTCGGCATTTCAAGAGCTCAAAATTTTTTTTCATGCCTTTTGATCATTTTATTAAACAATAAGTCATTTATAAATATTCTTATTTCATTAGCAAATTGTATAAATTAAGCTTGTTTGTATATAAATGTGAAGGCTTTATTAGATTGTAATACTATCAGCTGGGCGTTGTGGATATAATATTTACATCTTTTTAAATACATTTTACTTTGCAAAAGAATCAGCCGTGTGTTATGCTTTATTATACTTGTTAGTTTCTTTTTACAAAGTAATCATATTTGGACTGTTTTACACCATATAATTTATACTCTGCTATTTACAGTTATTACTATTGATTCTCACATTTATTAATATTTTCTCCACATTCTCAGATGTAGTATTTGTTAGATAACTGTAACAATACGCGAAGTATGCGACTTTGAAAAGGCTGTGTTGACAATAATTAATATTAAGGAATACTTACTTGTAAGTGTAGGATTAAGTGTAGAAATTAGTATATTACATTTAATCGAAATGGAGTATTAAGGTTTTTTTTTGTGAAGTTAACTTATTATTTATAGTGTTTTATAGATGGATAATTTTTATTAAGCAATCCTCTTTGGTATATTGTTAAATAATTGGTATGCTCCGGAAGAAAAGCTTTTTTTAATATTTAAAATTATTAAGCGTAACAAGAACAACGTATGTAACCTCATTGTATATTTCTGCACTCATAATGTCCCAGATGCACTTATACGTATTTTAACACTGCACGTAAACTAATACTAACCAAATTATTTATTACATTAAATTCAACCATAATTTTATTCCCTTTCCCCTCCAATATCGTTACCAATACTATTATGAATATGTTACTTAATACTGCACATCCTTGCCCTCAATGCACCATCATTATTAGCACACGTTAATGGCATCTTGTCTTAGTAATCTCTATCATACGTTTTACTGTACCACAGAAAGAATTGCTATTTTTATTTAAATTTCAACAAAATTAAAGCTTTTTTATTCGTAGCCATATTATTTTTGGAACATAGAGATATATATTTATTTATGTTTTATATTACAAAGTATCTGATTTTAAAGTATTATCTATAAAATATAATTATTAGTTTAATTTGGTGGCTTTCCGCACCTTTATTTTGATATGGGTCTCTCTTAAATTATGTCTTTCGTTTACAGAAACTTTTCAATATATTCTTAGTAACATAATCTTGCAGATCTTGGTCTTCCACCATTAAATTGTTTTTTATTGTAATGTGATCGTATTTTTTGTAAACTATGATGCAAAACACGTATGGTAAATTAATTATTTCATTTAATAAATTTAACAAAACTAACAGATCTGATTTGATGGAATATCAAAGTGTGTAGTGCAATACTCAAGTGAATTAAACATGTTTGCAATATTACCATATGAAAATTATTAGAAATTAAACAATATCATAAGTTTTAAAGTTAGTCATGCAAAACCTATGCCGTGATCTACCAATTGAATATCTACTTTATTAAATTTTATAAGCTTATAGCTTACTATTGATAGAGGTCATGCGTATAGAAAATGTGTAAAAATCCTAATGAAATTTTTAATTAACACAATTACCGATTTATGATGTACTATTGCTATTAGATTACATATATTTTAAGTTTGGAAGAAATAATAGCGAAGATGTTAAAATCAAAGAATAATTTACTTTTATATATTAATAATTACCCAGAACAGCGTTACAGCATGCTATACTGTACTTGAACTATTTGTCAATAAAGATTAACTAAAAATAGTGAAGATAATTAAAGAATAATATACAAAAATTAAAAATGGAGAAATAAAAAGATTTCTCATGTAATAATTAGATATAACTTTGATATACAATTCCAGAAATAAAAAAACCCCAAAAGTGTATATTTAACATATTTAAAATAATATTTACACAACATTGAAATCAAAAATAGCCAAGAAAAATAAAAAGTGTTTTAATAGAAGTGTATTTTTATGTGGATAAAAATTGTAAATGAAGAATTTTTTAATAATTCGGAATACCTTTTTGCTATAGTTTCTATTAGTATAAAAAGTTTTAATTAGTATAAAAACAAAATCCATATACTATTTAATATATATACATATATATAGATATATATTTAGAAAAAATATTTATATCATACATCATTCAAGAGACTAGAAAATTATTTACATTATTTACGGAATTTATATCATTATACAAGTAGTATAATTAATGTACTTATTCATTTCTACATTTTAGCGTAAAAAAATTCCAAGATTTAAATTAATTGTTCTACTAAGCAATGGCTCTAAACATATCTAAATTTACATTTTGCTTCATTGAAAACTCGTTGCATTAATCAAAAATAAAAATACATTTAGTATAAACAATCTTGGATGAGAGTAAAAATATAGTTTCAGAGTAATGTTACAAACGTGAATACGTTCAAATTTCAATATAAATGAATATCCAAGGAATACAAGATAATAATCTTATGCTTGCTTACTATCTAGATTCATAAGTGCAATATGTAAACGACAATAATGTGAAAGTGAAGTTGTAGAATGAGACAATAACCTTTTTTATGTACATTGAAAGGGATCAATTTTGATAATCTTTGGTAGAATTGTAAAGGTTCTCTCTAGATAATCATCAGGCACTGGTTGACTCGCACTCTATATTTGTCAAATTGAGAAGTTTAAAAAAGCACTTGTTAAATAAGTTCACTGCTACAGTTTATAATTTTTTAAGGTATCCGTAGAGTAAATGAACTACTGTAAAAATTAGGATAGTCAGAAACGTTGTACCATAGGTGATAGCATTTATTAACTTCTGTAAATATTAACCTGTAAGAAAATAATTATCATGTACGTATGACGTGAGAAAGTGAATAATATGAAAGTGAATAGTATTAATGTGAGAGCGTGTTAGAGTGAGCGTCAGTATTAATTAGTATTGCTTTACAGTTTTGATTATTTTCACATTTACATGAAGAAGACACTAAGAAAGACGAAAGCTATGTAGGTTATTATATTTATTAGTACGCTTGGTTTTTTTGAAAACCAAATAGTAGTTTTAACGTGTAATTCAAGTGTATCACTAGCTAAGTTGTATATTTCACTAAAAGCGAGAATTCACTTAATTTAGCATTGTTCTCGGCTACTAAACATATTTGTAAATACTCTTCCTTGTAACATGTGTTAGCCCTTAAGGGCTTTAATGATCATATTCTACTTACTTATCCACTTGTGTATACTTATGTAAATGTTAGATTTAGCGAGTAACTTTATCCCGCCCTCTATTCAATTAAAATTAGTGAGTTAGTAAATGTTAAGTGTTCCACAGTTTTGGTTCGTATATTTTGTGTAGTTTGTAGTTTACGTATTTATTCCCTTTACAGCTGAGTGCGTAGAAATGTTCGATCACCGCCGTACCACTAATCTGAGTTAGTATCGTGTAATAGAACAACTTACTGTGTTTCTGTAAATACTGTAAATAGTGTACGTGCTACATTAGACTATTATCGGATCAGTTTACTGAATGTTTTTGTTTCATATAGTTTATGAAAAGTTATGTAAGAGGAGTAACAGATGTTCTTGATTCTGAATTCTGATCGGCCGTCTGCCAGCAATAATGGTGACGTGTGATCAGTTGTGTATGGTTTATATAAATGTTGTTGATGGCTTCCCATTCACATATAAGATGGCTCGCAAACGTCGTGTGTGTCGCAGATGTGTTGTTTCTAATCAGTATGTTGGACTAATTTGTGAGGTGGTGACTAAATAACTCGTACATCATTTATACCCTCCACACAACTGTTTTACTTATTTTTAAAACTAACTTCTTTTGCATTAAATTCACTACACTTTAATGTGTGTGGAAATATTTATTCCCCAATAAAGTATACATAATAAAAATTTACGTGAAAAGCAATTTGATATTTGTCTTCATATAAGGTATGGTTAGAACGAATCGAAACTCTTTATATAAAATAAAATTTAAAAATTTAGAAATAATACAACTTCATGAATTTATCACGACAAAGAAATCAAATATATTTTATAAATTGATGCATTATTCAGAAAATACACTTTTACTGAGCACTACTAAAAATAATCTAACTAAATATGACTAACGTGAAATAAAAAAAAAACATGCTGTGAAAGAAGTAATGTTTAAATATATAAAGAATAATGCGAATAACAACCTACAATTATTAGAAGTAATATAGTGCAACAGTAATTCAACACTCGCATGACAATAAAATTCAAAGCAACTTGCAGCCACGTCTAAGATAATTCATAAACATGTTCTAGAGTCTATGGTCTGTACATATTCCACCTTCCTAGGTTTAGCACTAGGGCGAACGAAATAACTCATTTCCCATAAGTCCTAGACTAACCTTACTGAATTGTATCTTAATCTGTAACTAGAGCACTGAAATAGTGTTACCAGAACATAAGTGTTACAATTTCTATAAGCATACAATGCAACTGCAATACAGTATTTTATAACAAACATTATCAGAGTTCCATTCCAATTCTAACAACAAATTACTACTACTTTGAATACGTTAACTAGATCTTCTGTGTTGTAAGTTATAACATATCTGACAGAACTACATCATGTAATGTTCAAAATTAATATCAATATTTATTTTGGAATGTATTCCTGTTATATTAGAGCACATGTGGAGGAGTTTTCAACATTGTTTATTGACGTTCTTAGTTGTAAAAATAAAATGTAAAAGTTGTTTTTTATTACTGCCCTGAGTCTTCAAAATCTTCTTAAAGCTCTAGATTGTTAGTTTTGTATATTTTACCGAATATTACGTTACTTTTGTTAGTTTCTGCGACACACACGAGGAGAGCAGCCTATCAGGCAATACCGGGCGATCTTGGCCCATCAATTACAGTATGTGTTCCTCTGTACATACTAGCCTACTGACATGTTAGTAAATGTTGAACTCTAATGATGTCTTTGTTTCATTCAACCCTCCTCCTCCTTATATAAGTCGTCTTTGGGCGCTGCGGTGGTAGAGGGTGTTGGTTTTATGGTGAATTAATAACTGTAGGATTATTGCTCTGCAAGCAGGGGTGTATCTGGACATTTCTTTCGGAAGGGGGAGGGGATAGTTCCAGGGGTTAATAGCGGATCTATACTATCACATTATTACAAAGAAGAAAAGAAAACACACATAAAAAGTGTGTTTATATATGTGTGTGTGTATGTGTGTGTTTTAGTGACATATTATTTAGATTTTGAATGGTTTTAGTTTGACATGACTGCAAATGCTCATAAGGTAAGACGAAATGTCAGAAACTGTAGGGGATTGATCGTCAATAATTTCCCTTAAGTGTCACTGACTTTTTTACACGTATGTTTGTTAGCAAAGTATTTATTTGCTTTATTGTTTTAGTTGTATATGATTAATTTCTAAAACATTTCTAAGATGAAACATCATATTTCGGAAGGGGTGTTAATCCCAATATTCTCCAAGATACACCCCTAATCACGAGATTCCTTAAACATATGTTTGGTAACGCATTATTTATATTTTGAATGGTTATAACTTTATAAAACTAAAAATACTTATGCGATGAAACGTAATGTTTCATATGGGGGTTGTTGATTCATATCTCCCCTGAGGTACAAGATTTTGTAAATATTTTGAATGGTTTTAGTTGTATCTGAGTGAAAATACTCGTCGAGTATGGGAGATCAACTCCTGTCCACCCCCCCCCCCCCCAGAAATTCTGTTTCACCTTATGAGTGTGTGTGATCCCCTGAGTACAAGACTATAACGTTTTACCTACCATGCAGCGGAGTGGTTAATATTGAGTCAACGAATTAGAAAATGTTTGAGATCTAATAAATAAGCGATTATCATTGAATACAAGTTCTAGATTATGGTATACTAAACGCATAGAGTATTTTACAAACTTGATTTATTAACTTAAAACATGGCAAGTTATAAAACAATGGTACTGTACAAATAATAAATACATGTATATATACACACTCATAGAACTACTTAATTACCTGACATACATATAAAATATATGAGCAATTTACAGTTATATGGTCATTGAGAATCTTAAAAAAACGATAGAACAATATAAAGAATACACGTTACATCTCAAAGTAACATTAAATAGAGAAAGGTATGAGGTCTGCACAATAAATATATAACCACCCCAACATCCAGTGGTGTGAAGCGAAGTATGACCATTGTTAGACCATATATTCACTCGGTATTTCTCCGTAATTGAATATCACAAAAAACTTGATTATGAGTTGTTGGCTAGTAATTTCATAATCAAGTTTATATTTCAATAAGGAAAACAACCAGTAAAACTAAAAAATCCGGGCCAGAAACTAAATACACACCGCAATGTTTGGTATATATCACGTGGAGTTGCCATTTTTGTACTGGATTTGCTTCTTGCTAAATCAAATGAAAACTATTTAAACTCACAAAGTTCAGGATATGGTTAGGAATATATTAAGAAAAATAGCTTTATTTTACAGTAATGACTAAATCATATTTAATGAGAAACAATATATATGAGTAACACACAGTAATGCCGGACTGTATGTTTGGAAGAGAACATCCCTCGCATTCATATGAACATTGTGTGGTTGGCATTTTGTGTACGTTCTGTGCGGCATGTAACGCTAACACTACCAATCTTAGAGTTGTAACCCATTTGAATCGTCTTGTAAAGACCTAATTTAATCGGATTAAATTTCGATATTGAGTACTTCTGATTGTCAGAGTTTACTTAATACTAGATGAATGTACGCCAAGGCACGTGACGCTCAACAGGCTTTGCTCAGGTTTAATGTAGAATTTTAAGTTTGCCAGATAGAAGAAAAGACAACTACACGGCAAAGAGAATTTGCAAAACTACTGAATGATAAGCTTCAACGACGCTGAGCAAAATTCCTTGGTCGGACAATGGACACGCAAATCTTAGAACTCATTTTTCCCTGTGAAGGAATGAAGTTTCGAGCATCTCTCAAGTCTTAAATTAAATCGTTCTCAAAATATCTAGCTACTTGATAAATTTACATTTTATTCATTAAGTTACGTTTGATATCAATGTTTATATATTAAAATTCTACACACCAAAACACCATAAAATGATATTGAGTGTGTTGCGATATTTAGGCTACATGTGTTGATATGTAATATGTTTAAATATTTTATAAATATATAGAGTTTGTTTATAGATTTAGTCATTCTGTTATTTTCACGTTGCCATTATGGTTACCTATAAAACCAATGTAAAAATATTTGCTGTCAGCCAAATTTCATGCAGTAAAGACATGCACCATACTCGAACTCGTTGTTCATCATATAGAAATGAATTAATTTCAAGTCTATAGACTTATTTCAAGTTATTTGCTCGTTTTCGGGATATCGAGCGGACAGACATATCATTAGACAGATAGACAAGCAGAAATGAATTTTTTCCAGCCTAACGAAAGGTTTCGCTAACCTACAACCAATAATATGTTTAACACTTTTTTCAGTATATTTATAAGTAATTTTTCTATCGTTTGCTGATAGATGATAGATAGACCGCAACCAGAACGTTTAAAGTAACAAATATTTAGCATTGAATGATTACTTTACCTCTTGTCAAATTGGAGTAGCTGTACCAAGGTGATAAACTTTGTTTGATAACTTACATTCTGGTAACAACGACGCTATAATGAAGTAAAAATATTACTATCTCATCTGACACTGATAAACTAATCCTTACTGAGCAGACCACGTGATCCATTGCACAAGGCTTTAATACCAGCAATTGATATAATTTGACAGAATTTTCATCACTGATATAAATTGTCAATTATCAACAATATTGTCAAAAGACGACAAATATAACTGGCATGATGCAATCCAATTGAACTAATGTGTAATATTATTTTAAAGAAAAGAAATTACCAATGAAAGAACAGAACGTTTCTTCTAAGATATATTTTTTCTTGTTTTGTTGGTACACTGGATCAAGATCTTTATGTGCCCTGCGGGTCATGTTATGTCTGAACTTCCAAATAGACAAGTACTATCTCTTGATCTTGGGAGTTCAAAATCACACACTGGTCGTACATTAATAATACAAAAAGTTCATTTTTAGGTTATGTTGTAATCATACACTGCGATAGGTTAATGCCTTCATGTAGCAATTCAGTGTACGAGTATACGGAAACATCTACAGGGTTACATATTTACATGATAAAATGTGTTTGTACCGCTATTCATAATGAGTATCTAAAGTTATTTTATATTATATAATATCTTCGATCAAATCACAGAAAGTTGGTAGTGAAACGTTCTGCGCTACGTTTTTCTGGACTGTCTCTGTTGTCTTGACGGCTTCGGCCTGAACCGGCCGGGCAGACCCTGGGCGTAGGGAGGGTTGGCGTTCGTCGTTAGGTAGAATATACCTCGAATCCTGAAATATAATATAACTCGTACAGTATTCGTGTAGGAATTATTTTTATACTTGTCACACTATATTAAATATTCAAAATTTTGGAAATACACTATAAATATCATAATGTTACAAATAAAACAACTTACAATATGTCAATATAAATACTGGCACTTGATCGTGCAAGTGAATGTAAAAAGAATTGTGTACTAAGAAAAATGTGTTTTATTGTAAACATGCCGTAGAACAGTTGTAACTAACATAACCTATAAAGTTTAACTGAAGTTTTATTGAGTTGTTTACCCAGATTAAGGCCAGATACCGAATAGGTTTTGATCATTTTATTAAATGTTACACAGTTTTACAACCAAAAGTTTCTTTTTTAACACGTGTAATGAGAAAATTGAAAGCAATTAACGTAAAATATGAGATAAATCTTGAACCAATCAACTGCAAGTGTATGAACAAGTACTTCGTATTCATATATACAATATACAACACACGGAAGAACCGGTATAATATACAGGAGAGATGATGGTCGCACAGAAAAAGACGATGAATATCCTCTTCCGTAGAGCAATGAATATAGTCCCGGATCTGTAACTGAGAGATCACGGGTTCAAGTCCCGGGGAGGTCCCATCATGTACAGACACGATAAATTAGTGTACTAAGCTAATAAAAACAGTGAACATCGGTATAGCTAACGCTGAGGCTTAAAAAAGGAAGAAAAACGACGTTGGACTTTGGGTCTGAGTTAGAGATAGCGCAGGTTCAAATCGTGACATTGCCCTTAGCACTTTTTTAGTATAGTCGACCTTGTATGAGTAAACTGTCTCCCTTATATATCCTCGCACAAGTTAGCGGCCTATGGGGATGAGCAGAGTAAGGCTCAAAATGGGAATCGGCTCTCAATTGTTTTTTTAACATTCAAAATATTAAGCTGTGTTCAAGGACGTCAAATAAACCGGACTTTAGGAAGGTGATACGTACATACTAAAATTTCGTAGTTCAGTTGTATAAAAGATTTAAAATACACCGTGGGATTGAATATTTTTAATTACCTTAAATGAAAAATTTTAAATAATGTTCACAATTGTGTGGTTATCTTGAACAGTATTTTGTTCATTGTGAACCAATCCAGTGTATTGCCTACATAGATACTTTTGATTTTGGTTGTCACATTATTTTGTTAGACATTTGGAATGATAAAATATCCAAACCAATTTGTCACCCATATTGATTTTACATAATTAATAACATCTTTTTAAATAGTTATAAGTCCAAAAATTACAAGTGAGATAAGGAAATCAAGACTCGATGTACGTTATACAAATATGCAACCAATCTTCAGACAATAATAAGATTTTTACTTTTGCAATATTGTCGTTACTGTTCAGTCCCACTCTCAACAATTAGTTCTTACCCTTTATCTTCTCCTAATATATGGAAAATGGAAAAAAATAGAAATCACTCACTTGGGGTTTGCGTGCTCGCCCATGAGCACCCAGTCCTGGGCGGGAGGGTTGCAGAAGCCCAACATGAAGAGGAAGCGGTTTGAGCAAGGGACAGACCAGAACCCGGCTTCAGAGTTGATAGACTCGATAAAGTAGGGAGTGACTTTGGTATGGTCGCAGGAGAGAGTCTCTGCAACAATAAATACAACAACGTCACTATTAGACACTCACAAGGTAACCACAGGTTTGGACCACAATTCAGACTTTTAAATGTGAGTCTCTTCGTCTTCTCACGTCACCCAACCCCTTCTACTCATTCCATATACTGTCGACTAATACGTGGTTGGGATTTCAATTCCAAACCAGAAAATTCATTATAAAGGTTTTTAATAATTATAATGTTAGTAAGATATGTAATTCAAAAATCAAGTTCTGCAAAGATACTTTTACGTTTTTAAATTTAATATTTGAACTCGTCACTGCTGGTATAGATATAGGTGGCAAATATTAGTTACTATATATATTTATTTTGTCACCTCTTACATGGTCTTCTTTATGTACTATTTTCTCTCCTCTCACGCACTATAAGCAAGTTTATTTTAACAACTTAACACATCCCTGTACCCCTGGTAATATAGGTTGAATGTGATTTTATTTCATAGTTACGAGTATGTTCCATTCTGTCTTAGGATATTGGCCCATAATGTGTCACTAACATCTAGTCATGATGATACTGTTTCTGGAGAGCCCCGTTGGCTGGTGCCTCTGTGTATGAGGATCTTGGCTTTCAGTGTATCACCAACAACTATTCACTGATGATACTGTTACAGGAGGAGTCCGGTTAGCTGGTGCCTTTATGACTGAGGATATTGGCTTTTAGTGTGCACCAACAACTATTTACTGATGATACTGTTACAGGAGGAGTCCGGTTAGCTGATGCCTCTATGACTGAGGATATTGGCTTTTAGTGCATCACCAACAACTACTCACTGATGATACTGTTACTGGAGGAGCCCGGTTAGCTGGTGCCTTTATGACTGAGGATATTGGCTTTTAGTGTATCACCAACAACTACTCACTGATGATACTGTTACAGGAGGAGCCCGGTTAGCTGGTGCCTCTTTGTATGAGGATCCTGACTCTTAGTGTTTCACTAACACTTAGTTATGATGAGACCAGAGTTTTATATTTACCAGTCCTTGTAAATATAAAATTAAACAAACTTCAACAGATTTAGATGTACTCCGGTCTTGGTATGTTTCAAAAGGTGCAGTCCCTGTTACTGCTTGCAGCATTTGAATGCTCAAGTTACTTTTTGAAATCAAACTTATTTCAAATCTGTATGTCGTTTATCGTTAGCTAATACAGTTCTGAGATATTATTAAAACAATATTAATGTGTTCTCTGTCTAGTTAAACTTATTATAATATATTTAAGATACACAATGGTAATTATTGGAGTAGGATGTGTAAGAATCTACTCACTGATGATACTGTTGCTGGTGCAGCCGGGCTGGCTGGTGCCTCCGTTCACGTAGAAGTCGGCGTGCCCGTTGGGTCCCCATTGTCCCAGAACCCCAGCTCCCGTGTGTATCACATCCACGAAGTGAGCGTCACTCGGGTCCAGGTCCTTTGACCGGTTGTTGGCCATGTAGAAGATAATGGTCGGATCCAAACCTGGAATTTGATCATATTCAAGTAAATAAATATTCAAGAAGATTGAGCAGACAAAGTTATTGGTTAGCTTAAATAACTTTAAAGTGTGTTGAAAAGAATTTTTATTTTATGTATTCGTCTATTCAAAAGAAATGCCTTAACCTAAGTATCCGACAAAGATAGCTTTGTTATCGAAAGCCCTCACAAAAATAAAAGTTTTTAAGTATTGGTTCTGTGTGTTTTAAATGTAATTAAGACGTAGTTTTGTTGTATTTGAAAGAGAATAATTTGAATCTCATTATTCCATAATTAAAAAGACTTGGTTCCAATTCAATAATTAATTTGGAACCAATAACAAGTTCTAACGTTATTTTATAAAAAGGTACTTGAAGTTTCTATTTATGTAGCCTTTTTAGTCAGTCTCCAACATAATATAAAAGTGCACTGTTTATGTTAATACTGACGAAAAATCATAAATTATATTAAAATCCATTTAAACATGATTTGACATATTTTCATCCACAAATGCAAAACTGTATCTACTGTGTTATGGGCACTTCAAAAATCCGGCAAAATAAGAGTAATGTGTATTATAGCTAAATTATTTTTGAATTTGTCATATTTTTTCAAACTGATTTAATTGTGTGTTCAACGTTATTTAATTTCATAATGTACATCTTTTCCATTTATTCCGTCGTAAACAATACATTTTTATTTCTTTTAGCCAAAAGAATATTTGGATTCGAACGGAGACTAACATTGGTTTCAGGTACATTTTGCCGGTTTAGAAAACCTATACCGGTATATTATATTATGTATGTTATACCCACATAACATTTATGCCCAAAACCATTCTTTTGTTACTTTTGGAAGTATTTTATATGGGATTAAATCAAGATTGTTCCAAAAAATGTGAGATAACATTTTTTTTCCCAGCGTCCGACCATATGAGTTGTGTTTTTTCTACATTTCCCATGAGTAACTTAATAGTACTCCCTATATTATATTATATTGTCACGGCAGTGACCTGAAGTAAGGCAGAATAAGGCTTAAAAGAAGATTGGGCTCTCACATTTTTAAACAAATAAAATATAAAATAAAGAAGTATAACCTATACTTGTACGTAAGAGTTGATTAGACTCATAACTTCCAATAAGGTCACTATGTTGTTTTAAGTTATTTAACTCCCCTTATAAAATGCAAGAGATTTAGCTACTCTTAATAAATATCTTGAAGGAAAAGTTTGTTTTTCTAAAATTTCGAGAGAGAGAAATGGCGGTTTATGCAGACTATTTCACTGTTTGCGAGCTCTCAGAAGAAGTGTAAGCTCTTTTGCAAAGATCTCAAACAAGATTATCATGTTTTTTCTGCTGAAGGAGCATCAATAAAAACGCTGTTTATTCTTGTAAAGAGCAGAGTAGTGTCGTATCACAAGAGTAAAATTATAGTGCTTTCCACTTTTTATACAAATCGTATACAAAACAAACATAATTAATATATTAACATTAAAATAATGTCATCGGCACTTATAAGTCTCATAAACGTAATGAATATTGAACATCAGGTAAATAAGAGACTGAGTCGTCCTCAGTGCTGACGTATGATCTCCCACGCTGTAAAGGATGTTAAACCGTGCCAGTATTATGAGGAGCATGAATCAGCTTAGCAACCATCTGTGAGACAAGTATGTATGGTGTGCAGCAGGGCTTGAATGCTGAACCACTTCTATTTCCCTTCTCTCACTCCTCACATTCTGACTTTGAGTACTTCATTTAATCATATTATGTCGCTCCTAAACAATGCATAAAATACAAATTTACCACTTGGTTAGTATATATTTTTGCATTTATATAAACGCGCCTATGTATGTAACAGTTTCTATAGCTATGAGAGTGAAATAATTAAAGCTATTGCATTACTAGTTTGCAATTATTTTGTGTTTAACTGACCTAAAAGAAGTGAAAATCTAGATTATAACACAAAAAAACTTATATTGTTTAGATTTTGAATTTCATACATTGTCAATTTAGTAATCACGCATTACAGAAATCCGAATGATCTACCGATCAACCACTTTTATTCCAATCATTTTAGATTGACACTAAAGTTGAAATGATTGCATATTAATCAGCCTTCAATGAACTTTGTACTGTTTCTTTCTTTAGGAGTAACTTATTTAGTATTAATGAAATAAATTTGTTCCTTTCAAAATGTATTTTGCACCGATATTAGGAACAAAAATGTCCGTTTATCAGTATTATGTCTAATTAATGTTCCAGTTTTCTTACGAAATATAAAGAACAATAATGATAATGAAACGAACATTATAGTACATCTCCAATTCATATTTACCAAACTTTTACGAAAAGGAAATTTAATATATCTTAATTTACTTTTTTTAGGATAGGCTAGCTCAGGTTTCTTAGCTTATTTTTTTAATTAGATTCAAAAGTAATATTGAGATAAACAGTGTTGTAAAAGTTTGGTCTAATGTCCTACATTGACACGGTTATAATAAGGGAAACTAATCTCTAAATTTATTTCATCAATAATATTACTTTTCAGTAATCGATAGATGTGTATTTTATATTAAAAACATCACTGTTAGGAATATTTGCAAAGTTACTTATGACAGAGGACTCGATTTATTCTATATACATTTATTAGGTTATCACTGCATAGAATCCAAAACAACATTATCGAAATCTTAAGACAAGGTGAGATTTGTTTGTCGAAAGTTGGATTTTTCAAGGACAATCCCCCTAAAAAAGACCCAGGTGGAGAACTGGTACTTTTAGTTTTAAACCACGTTGACAAATAAAATTTATTTGCTTATTCATACAAATTTCTTTGCTCATACAAATTTAAGTTTGAAATACTGTTACTTCAAATGTGTTATCACGCAAGGCTGCAGGTTTCACTCAGAATTTGATAAGAATCGTCAAGAAATTATTGATTGGATGGTTTTTGAAAAGGTGTACTAAAACTAACCGGTGATGCGACCCAGCTTGCCCTCCTGCACGAAGTTGGCGGTGAGGCCGGCGATGTGGGCGCCGATGCTGTAGCCCATGAGGTGAAGAGTGTCTGGGACCACGCCTCGGGGATGGTAAGCCAGATAGTCCACCATCTGTGCGATACACTGGGCGCAGAATCGCGGGCTCCACTCCATCTGGCTGAGGCAGGGCAGCTTCACCAGCGTCGAGTAGTCCACGATTATGATGTTGTAGTTTCCCCTCTTGAAGTATGCTGGACACAGAGGTTAATAATTATTGGGAAAACATTTTTAATATTTCCTCCCGTAGACTCATAGTAGTAATGACTAATTCTTCCTAGTTTCCTATGATTTTCCTTTCTTCAGACGCAAAAGACCCTGGTACGAATAATTATGTACAAAAATAATTTATAAGAACACTAAAGGGTTTTTGAAAGTTTACAGCACTGCCGGATAACTAAGTGTGATACTGAGAACCCAATACTGTCTATTTACATATTGATATGAATGGTCTTAATTGTTACTTCAGGAGCCCAGAGCTAATTTGTATTGTACATGCACACAACCTGGTTTTTGAAAGTTTACAGCACTGCCGGATAACTAAGTGTGATACTGAGAACCCAATACTGTCTATTTACATATTGATATGAATGGTCTTAATTGTTACTTCAGGAGCCCAGAGCTAATTTGTATTGTACATGCACACAACCTGGTTTTTGAAAGTTTACAGCACTGCCGGATAACTAAGTGTGATACTGAGAACCCAATACTGTCAATTTACATATTGATATGAATGGTCTTAATTGTTACTTCAAGGAGCCCAGAGCTAATTTGTATTGTACATGCACACAACCTGGTTTTTGAAAGTTTACAGCACTGCCGGATAACTAAGTGTGATACTGAGAACCCAATACTGTCAATTTACATATTGATATGAATGGTCTTAATTGTTACTTCAGGAGCCCAGAGCTAATTTGTATTGTACATGCACACAACCTGGTTTTTGAAAGTTTACAGCACTGCCGGATAACTAAGTGTGATACTGAGAACCCAATACTGTCTATTTACATATTGATATGAATGGTCTTAATTGTTACTTCAGGAGCCCAGAGCTAATTTGTATTGTACATGCACACAACCTGGTTTTTGAAAGTTTACAGCACTGCCGGATAACTAAGTGTGATACTGAGAACCCAATACTGTCTATTTACATATTGATATGAATGGTCTTAATTGTTACTTCAGGAGCCCAGAGCTAATTTGTATTGTACATGCACACAACCTGGTTTTTTGAAAGTTTACAGCACTGCCGGATAACTAAGTGTGATACTGAGAACCCAATACTGTCTATTTACATATTGATATGAATGGTCTTAATTGTTACTTCAGGAGCCCAGAGCTAATTTGTATTGTACATGCACACAACCTGGTTTTTGAAAGTTTACAGCACTGCCGGATAACTAAGTGTGATACTGAGAACCCAATACTGTCTATTTACATATTGATATGAATGGTCTTAATTGTTACTTCAGGAGCCCAGAGCTAATTTGTATTGTACATGCACACAACCTGGTTTTTGAAAGTTTACAGCACTGCCGGATAACTAAGTGTGATACTGAGAACCCAATACTGTCTATTTACATATTGATATGAATGGTCTTAATTGTTACTTCAGGAGCCCAGAGCTAATTTGTATTGTACATGCACACAACCTGGTTTTTGAAAGTTTACAGCACTGCCGGATAACTAAGTGTGATACTGAGAACCCAATACTGTCTATTTACATATTGATATGAATGGTCTTAATTGTTACTTCAGGAGCCCAGAGCTAATTTGTATTGTACATGCACACAACCTGGTTTTTGAAAGTTTACAGCACTGCCGGATAACTAAGTGTGATACTGAGAACCCAATACTGTCTATTTACATATTGATATGAATGGTCTTAATTGTTACTTCAGGAGCCCAGAGCTAATTTGTATTGTACATGCACACAACCTGGTTTTTCTTAAAATGGAGAAATTTCTCCTAAGAAATCAAAATGGGGAGAGTATCAAAAGGGTTACATATATTTAGTTTTAATTTTCTCTCAGATCAAATTTTTCTAGCATAACGTACTTAAAACCAACATCTGATCCGTAAATAAATGTTAAATCGGCGTTGAACAGTAATATATAGAACATTAAAGTAGCGACTTTCAGTCTCTTTATCTAGTTTTCTGACAATGATAAGTAACTATTATCTAACTAACTACTGCATGTGTCTTCTGACCGCTATAAGTGTGCCAAACGTCTGATCCGTAAATAAATGTTAAATCGGCGTTGAATAGTAATATATAGAACACTAAAGTAGCGACTTTCAGTCTTTTTATCTAGTTTTCTGACAATGATAAGTAACTATTATCTAACTAACTACTGCATGTGTCTTCTGACCGCTTTAAGTGCGCCAAACGTCTGATCCGTAAATAAATGTTAAATCGGCGTTGAATAGTAATATATAGAACACTAAAGTAGCGACTTTCAGTCTCTTTATCTAGTTTTCTGACAATGATAAGTAACTATTATCTAACTAACTACTGCATGTGTCTTCTGACCGCTTTAAGTGCGCCAAACGTCTGATCCGTAAATAAATGTTAAATCGGCGTTGAATAGTAATATATAGAACACTAAAGTAGCGACTTTCAGTCTCTTTATCTAGTTTTCTGACAATGATAAGTAACTATTATCTAACTAACTACTGCATGTGTCTTCTGACCGCTTTAAGTGCGCCAAACGTCTGATCCGTAAATAAATGTTAAATCGGCGTTGAATAGTAATATATAGAACACTAAAGTAGCGACTTTCAGTCTCTTTATCTAGTTTTCTGACAATGATAAGTAACTATTATCTAACTAACTACTGCATGTGTCTTCTGACCGCTTTAAGTGCGCCAAACGTCTGATCCGTAAATAAATGTTAAATCGGCGTTGAATAGTAATATATAGAACATTAAAGTAGCGACTTTCAGTCTCTTTATCTATTTGTCTGACAATGATAAGTAACTATTATCTAACTAACTACTGCATGTGTCTTCTGACCGCTATAAGTGTGCCAAACGTCTGATCCGTAAATAAATGTTAAATCGGCGTTGAATAGTAATATATAGAACACTAAAGTAGCGACTTTCAGTCTCTTTATCTAGTTTTCTGACAATGATAAGTAACTATTATATAACTAACTACTGCATGTGTCTTCTGACCGCTTTAAGTGCGCCAAACGTCTGATCCGTAAATAAATGTTAAATCGGCGTCGACTAATAATATATAGAAAATTAAAGTAGCGACTTTCAGTCTCTTTATCTAGTTGTCTGACAATGATAAGTAACTATTATCTAACTAACTAACTACTGCATGTGTCTTCTGACCGCTTTAAGTGCGCCAAGCTAGGAAGAAAGCAATCTGAGAAAATATTATCGTTTCATATTTTTAACACTACATATCTACACCTTCCCATTTCGACCTCCACCAAACACAGCGTGGCTAAAGGTCGATTTCTTTCTTAAGAGAAATCCCTTTATCGAATTCAAGAAAAAATAAAAGAGTCTTTAGGTGTTGTGCTTAATGCAGTGCAAAACAGCTCTCACCTCTTATACTATACGATGATGCTCATTATTAAATTCTGCAGTAGACAAAGCTGCAGATATTTTACATAGCATTCCTATATTAAACTATAAAAGATGAACTAGACGTTCAATAATTGTTTCTAGCAAACAAAAACAACCACTTAACTAATTTATTTGACGAATTTAGAGTGGAGTTCTTTACTCTAGGCTAATATTTGTATAAAACATTATTCTCAAGATGAAAACTAAACCATTTCAAGATACTAAAGCTAAACGTTACCATACTTTAACGAAATTGGAGCAAAAAACAAAGGAACTTATATAAAAACCAAAATAAAAAACATTAAAAACTAATACCACAGGTCCCTCCCTATAAATCATATAATAAATCCTGGCGGTTGGTAACTAGGACAGAAAATGTATTTTGTGTACTTTCAACTGAGTAGAAACCTTTGCTTTCTGGTCTAAAATGTCTTTTGATAAACAAACATCAAGCCAACTTCTTCTGTTTAGGTGTAAACAATTGCAAGAACCAAATTTCGTTTCTCCGATCAAGATTCAAAACTAGAGATTAGCCAGTGATTAAAAAATTATATAAAAATCACTCAATGATATGTTCTATGGATCTTGATTAACCTGCTATCTTGCGGCGAAACTGGTAAATTTGAATGCGTAAGACGGTGCTAGGAACAGACCGTTTTAATGCGTTATATTATCTATCATTCAGTAGATTTACTGTACATGTAAGTAGGAAAGTTGATGGTAAAATACTGCTGTCACCATTTAATCGTAAAGGTACCTACATTGAAAATCCATATGATCAATTTAATTGATAAATTTAATAGTGAAATATTATCCGCGATTCCCATCTGAACTAGCGACATCCGTTACAAAAGCATCAATTGAGGTGGAAATAAATAAATCTGCCACTCAATGAAATTATTAATAAAAAATATTAAAGTATATACGTAGACACGTTATTATTTAATTAACTTATATAGATTAATTTAACATTTTGTTCTGGCCGATATACTTTAATTTCAATATTTATATTATTGTTGTTTATTTGTTCAATTTCAAAATTAATTACTTTTAATATTAGATTTTTAATTACGAAAAAAACATTTGGTTTCATTTTACAAGGCAAATTTTAAAAGTTTGTGTTTGCAATTAACTTGGTCACGAAATTAAATAAATGTGTGTGTAAACAAAAGTGATATTTTTGAGCAAATTGATTGTTTAATTTTCACATTTAAAAAATACCAGGTAATCCAATGCATGTTTGTTGCTTTGCCATAATTTGTGTCTGTGTGGTTTGATAACATATACTCTTAGTACGCGCTGGAGAAATTTTAAAGAACCAATTATCAAAACACAATTGTTGTAGAGTAGATTTAAAAATTGTTTAGGAATTTGATCAATTTAGGTAGGCAATTTTGAATGGGGCCTTCGCTTCTAATTTGTTCACACTATATATTATGACACTAAAAAGGTCATAACCTGAGAGGTTATAGGAAACCGCTTGGTTTAAACCGTGATTCAAGCGGCCTTAGTAAGTGGTATTTTCCCAATGACATAACATGTCCTGGAATCCTGGAATCTATTTCTTCAGTAGCTACTGATCAGTCACATTTACTCATGAGTAACATGACGAGGATTATAATGGTTATAACAATATTGTTATGAGAACCATCATGAGATTATAACACAAGCACAACCATAACCAAGGCAGACTTACCGTCCCGTAGGTCGGTGCTGGGCGCTAGGTTACGGCCTCCCTGGAACCCATGAATGATCACCTTGGTGGGGTGGCTGGGGTTGAAGTGAGACGCGTACAGAGAGTTGGGGTCTGTCGTATCCAACAGGTCAGGGGTCGCCTGAGTGTACCTATCAACATAGAACTCTACATCAATCCAAAGTCAGGCGTCTTGTCTCACTAAGACCTGTCAACTACCCAGCAGGGATCACTTCTGGCTGGTTTATACCTTCCAGTTGAACCCATCACTGGGCACAGCAAAAACCGATGCGTCATTTCAATATGGACAACCTTATGGATGCCCAGGAGCGACACATCACAAACCGTAAATGTCGAGATTCTGGGGTTCATGGGCAATTCGATAGGTCTAGTCTACTGTGGGAGATGACTGTTGGAGTTGGTGGGGTTTGTTCCCTAACCTCAGACGTTCTTGCTAACCTCAACAAGGATGTGACACCCTCTGCCTGCTTTGACTAGAGAGACTGGTTCAGAGCTGGCCTTCCCTACTTCCGGGGAGACATGACTTGAGATGTAGTGCCCTATAATTCTTCCTCGTGGATCTCAATAGGAGGCGGCCCCTACTCCCTAACCTTACCCATCATGTTACTCCGGAAGCAGCGCAAAGGTTTTTACAGGACTAAGTGCAATTTATAAGATTCTTGTCGTAAGAAACAATAAAAGACCTGTCAACAAAATCCACTAGCGATGATGCTACGTCCCGCCAATTGTACTTCTTAAGTTGACCGTCGGAGGCGCTGTGATCGGAGTAATAACCATTGGGGCTCCTGTGTTCTATTTCTATCTTTTCTACACTCGATATTCTGTATTCACTCTTACTAAAACACACTTTTTATGTATACGTACACTTTAATAAAAATAGTTTTCTACTAAGGAAAATCGTGCTCTCCAACACGTATCGCCCACATAAAATACTCGTAGAATAGATATTTTCCCTGCAAGTGGACCCAATTAACATTGCAGTCCCGCGGAGCAACACAGGTTACGTAACAAAGTTATAGTGACGTCAGCCCGCGCAACTCTGTGTAATGCGGAGAAAGTAATGGGACCTTTCTCCACTTTCTCTGCGGGACCAGTTGACCTGTCACGGCCTCACGGTCACTTCCTGGGCCATCATGTATGTTTGTGTTTTGTTTATTACGTTTATCGTTCTCGTACTTGACAGATCTGTTAACTTCTCTTCAAATGATTTGACAGCTACAAATCGCTGGGTGTATGCTCAGCTTAACTGACTGACCTCGCAAGTCTTATCAAACACACTACGGTCTTAACTCTTAGGCTTACACGACCGGTGTATGGGTATCATCTCTTTTTATCCATGTTAGAAATTTCTAAAACATTATTATTATTTGAATAATATTAAAGTAATTTGGCCTCGCTATATAAAACTAATTTCTATGAAATGTTTAACTAAACTTTTGTTATTATTGTTTGACTAAGCATCCACTGACTAAATAGTAAGCCACACCACATATACTAAAGATCCATTGTTGTCCAAAGTTTATTGTGGTTTGTCTGAATGAGTCTGGAGTATGACTATTATCCAAGTTTTTCAGTATACAGCGCGTCGAAACTTTGCTAACACGTTGGGAATCTTGAGTTTCCCTGTTGCCTGATAAAATTTAAAAAATTAATAGTTCCAATTTATTTTCAAAAAGTATTTAAGATTCATAGTGTTGACAATTTAAATTTTCTTTTTTCAATCTTGACATAATTTTATATTTATACATCTATTATAATTATGGACACCTGTTTATTTTACTAATTTTAGTTGAATCATGGTTTGTTAGTGAGTATACTGTATTGATATATTTTGCTGCTACTGTATTATATTTTTAGTTATTTTTTAACTTTATTTTGAAGAAATGTTTTAAGTTAATAGTATGTGTTCACGCGCTGCAGAAGCCGCTAGTTCTAGTGTAATGTTTGGAAGACTAATAATTAAGTTGTAGTTTTAATGTTTTTTTCCATAGTTTAATTTATTTTATAAGTACATGTTTCTGTTAATTTCCATAACCATCGCCTACTGGAGATTAGATGGTTATTTTTTGTTCCGATATTTCTAATGTATATATTGTATGTAAAAAATGGAAATAAATAAATATTCTATTCTGTTTCGGCCGCAAAGTCATCTTCTAGTCAGTAACAATAATCGGGCTTCAAATTAGTTTCATATAATTCCAATCTCAAACTTTGATTTAAGCATTTACTCCCGTAATTATTTAACTATGTACGTATAATCAATATACATTAATTGACAGAATTGAAGATGTATGACTTGTGTGGAAATCAGTTCAGTATACATACTAATAGTAAATTAATACAATACGTCATAACATACGTGATTAACAGTAATTTCACAAAACATGCATTTAACGCACTACATTTTATCTTCATTTACAGTAGTATTGCTCAATTTCCATTCAAAACCATTTAGTGCAATTAGATAGCGACCCTACAGCTTTTTTAAAGGTTTAGTGTATCTTGTGTTATAAAACGTTGAATTTATAAATCAATTCATAAAGATTTCTCAATTATAAGATTAGCATTATGTCTTACATTGTAAGTATGGTTTAGAGCAGATAAACGATTTTCTGCTCGTGAATACATGAATCAGAGAGAAGGATTAAAAGTGAACACAAATCAGAAGGCTACCCAACTGAAAATTGTTCCTACAACTCTCTCTTCCGGTCAATTCCCAGAGGCTAACACATAACATTAACGTATTCGGTCTCAAATGTTGTCTGCATAGTTTTTTGTCATATTCACAGAAATCTACCTATTGCAATCAAACTTATGAGGCAATTTTTGGGCGATTCATTACATTTTCACCAAGAATCCAAAACCACATAATAACCTGATAATTTATATATAAATGTGTGTGTGTGTGTGTGTGTGTGTGTGTGTGTGTGTGTGTGTGTGTGTGTGTGTGTGTGTGTGTGTGTGTGTGTGTGTGTGTGTGTGTGTGTGTGTGTGTGTGTGTGTGTGTGTGTGTGTGTGTGTGTGTGTGTGTGTGTGTGTGTGTGTGTGTGTGTGTGTGTGTGTGTGTGTGTGTGTGTGTGTGGGGTGTGTTTTATAAACCAAACTAACTAATGATTGGAAGACCAAATACCTGTCTAACAACTCTTATATATATTCATTAAATTTGTATAAACGGCAATACTTAGACCTGATTCAGAAATTGCTTACATTTCGTACTTTAGCTTCCCTCAATTTCACGTGGTTAAAATTATTAACATAATTTTTTTCTTATTTTCTATATTTATGGAAGTTAAATTTGACCTAGAAATTTCAAATTAAAAACATTTTTCATATGGTACTCAAAATCGATTGCACCTATCTGACTTGAGAACCACCACGTCAGACCAAGGAGGCGGCCCCAGCTAAACCTCACTTCCAAGCAGCAGCTACTTTCATCGTTGCTTGACTCGTTTATCTTGGTTTATCAACCACTATACCTACTGGACTACGCCATTGACAGTGAAGGGTGCAGTCTGCTTCTCACCTGGTATACAGGAAGAACTGTATCCTGGGATGTGGACAGGCGAATGGAGGCTCGATGCAGGAAGACGTGTTCCACAAATCTCCCACATGTTTGACTTCTTTGAACTCGTCCTGGCCAGTGACACCGCACCCTGGAAATCCAGTTCTCATTATCTCATGCTTCTTATATAATACGTTGGGTAATACCCTGAATTTTTATACTATTTAACCTGCTCAAAGTTCATCGTAAGAAATTTGAATTTGCCTAAGTGTTTTAACACTATATTACAAATATATTTTTTCAAGAAAAGTCTAGTTCAATTATATAATTAGTCTTAAGCCTAATACGTATCCAGAGTCTAGGAGTCTTTTAATTATTTATTACGTAACACTCAGGCATGGACTAATGAATCAATTTTTAACCACAATCTAATTTCCCACAGGAGAACATCTCTTAACGCTAATTGTAAAATTTGTCAACTCAATCTCCAAAACTTCTATAACCATAACCATTCAGAGAGGTTAAAATATTTCCGAGTCCAGCTGTTTACATATTGTTTACATTTGGGCTTCGCTTACAATAGAGAAAATATTTTAGTTACACAAATGTTGTAGAATATATACATTCTTAGTACAAAGATGCAAAGAGTTACTACGTGGATGTTCAAGAAGTATGTTTTGGGGCCTCAAAAATCATAGTTTCAATTACTATTTGAGAAACATTTTACTTGCCATCATCTTAATTTCAAAAATACTGGAAACTATCTTACTTGTATATAATGTTAGTTTTTTACTCCAATATAGTTATAATCTTGGCATTGGCATATCCAAATGAGTGTAATATATTTCTAAATGACAATGAATAGCCGAAGAAGCACGAATTTCCTCAACAACTATCATTGCTCGTTTGGCAGTTCGTGTCTGTTTCATGGTGTTCCACTACTTCCTACTTATATCTGATAATGACTGTTACTTTCATTCTTCGACCAGTTGACCTAAAGACCAGGAAACTGGGAAAAGTGGGCCAATTGTAGAGGTTACCCACCCGGCAGCCTTGGACATCCGACCTCCTGCCGACGGTACCACGTTGTTTGTTCTCAGGCATATATTAACTTCTCAAGTATTCCTTAGATAAGACGACATTCTCTGTTATTAATATGAAAGATATATAAATCTACAATCCTTCAAAGATTGTAATATCAATATTTCTCAATCTATCACCCAGTTGTGTCCTTCCTGAATGAGGTTGAAGGTCCAGCGATGAGTAATATACAACCATACAGCAGGCCTGCATACGAGTATGTATATTGCCTTGGGCGGCTAAGAGCAGTGTAATCAAGGTGGTTTGGGTCGCTTTACCGACCCGGATAGCCACTTCCTGTTCCTCTCTCGCCACTCTAGCGCTTTTCTGTTTGCCAACAATAAGTGCTAATTTGTCGGTAAAGAAAGTCGCCTCGTTTCTCGAGCATTTGTGTTTTGGCACTAATTTAAACGGTCCAAATACGACTAATGGAGTTATCATCACACTTAACACTGCAGTATAAGAATTTTCAACTACATAAAAAATATAAACATAACATTTTTAAATTTAAAAGTTGCGCACTTGAATATTACATAGCCAAAGCTTCACTTCCGCTTAGGGAGGTTAATTACTAAAATTGACTTTATAATCAAAACAAATTACTTTATTCCTACCAGGGAATGTAGCCTACGTTTAAAATATGCAAAACAAAAACATTATTTTAAATATTATTGCAGAACAAGTGTTTGTACTATACTGTGAATACTTAAGAAACCTTTATAAAAATATTATTTTATGGATTAATGTATTATTTTATTTAATAAAATTTTGATAGTATACACAATCAGTACAATCCGAATGTTAAATTTGCCACACATGTAATAAATACAATTTTCTAATGGAATATAATTTGATAAATGTTGTATAGTTGACCAGACACTTGATAAAATGTTACAAAGTAGTGAAAATAGGAACTTATTTATAGAATGATAACGATATATTATAGTTTTATTTGCTATCGCATATATCTTAAAATAACAATATTATAGGCTTGTCATGAAAAATTTCTTAAGACAAATAAGCCCGGTTGCTAGAAAGATCTAAATTTCTAACAGTTAGAAATGGTATAAAATATCAGTAGCGAACATGTACTTCACTTTGACAAGCTACAATAAAGGATGTTTACCAATTTCATGCAATTCGTGCCAAGAATGCGACCAAATTGCTTTCTTCTTGACAAGCCGCTCTGAAATCGAGGCCAGTGCCTTCCTGATTGCGTCACAGCGACGCCTACATCGACGTCGCGCAACAGTTGCGGTCATTCGAGGAGGCACTGTCACTTATTCTCAGGTATCACATTCTTATGTCACCGGTTAAGCGTCCGGTGGCGTTATCTTACATTCTTTCCGCGTGTTTGAGTTTCTGTTTCAAGACTAGATTCGTATTCAAGATTAGTTTGGGAACTTCAGAGGCAACTGTAGAGAAACGGCCTTGAAATTTACCCCATAGAATTTGATTAGATATTATCAACACGCATTCAAACGTTTTAACAATTTGTAAAGTATATACGTTTTTAGTATTCAAACCATGAAAAACAATAAAGGTTTCAGATTTTTTTTAATAAACAATAATAATATCGATAAAACTAACAAGGGATTAAAAGTGGTTACGTATATATTACATATTTAAAATGGGAGCTCTACCATAATTCTACGACTTGAAATTAAGTCGTAAAAGTCTAACGTTCTTATGACGCTGAAATCAAGGTTTCCCCCAATTAATTTGGCTCAAAGAAGAAATACAACTCAAATATGAAATTGTGTATGAATGAATATTGCGCAGAAACGTGTTATAACAGAGTTATTGATACAATTCAGTTACCTTTCATATTTTTCAAATGTTTCCTAGTTTATAATAGAAAGCACCTTATACAGACTGTTATAGAATGAGAGGTTCCAACAAAACAAATATATATTTTTGTGCTATATACAGGCTGCGGCCAAAGTCACAGTTTAAAAATAAACAATAAGTCGTTGTTTAAAAAACAACTTTGTTTAACAATACACCCTCTCAACTTAGCTTCAAGGTTACTCAGTGTTTGACTGACCAATTAACCTCGGACAAAAATAGATCCAGAACCACCATAGATTAGATAAGCACTGTAGCTCATCGGCCTGTACCGATTACCTGACGATTGCTGCATCTGGTAACTTCACGTGAAATACTATGGAATCGTAGTACTTTACTTCATAAATGTCCTTTAACGCTGAATTAATTATTAAGTCATTTAAACGCCACTTTTCGTGGTAATAAGATTAAATTGCAATTGTAGAAACTGTTAAAGCACTCGTTAACTAAATGGGGGACATCGAGGCCGAGGTCGGTGCCATCTAGGTGCCAAGGTGGTGACTGTCAGTCACGCAGGATTGTCAAGTTAGTGCCAGGACCAAGGATGTGTTAGAAAGATGGCTTCTCATTCGTCAGTGCTGTTACTGGGACCTAATTCTAAAATTAGACATACGAATATTAATACAGATATACCACTCGATCATCCTCTGTAGAAAAGAGTGGGTTAAATCCTACTTGTTTATAAGTTTGATTGTTTGTACAATAAGGCTAAAATGTTTTTCGTAAACATTAATATATAAAATTATTTTTTAAATTCATAGAATTATAAAAATTACTAACTCACCTACAGTACCTACTACTCGCTAACCAATCTTTCATGAATTTAAATTTTAAAAATTAAAAAAAAAGAAGTAGGAACTGTCGATAATTTGTTTTAAAACTAATTGTAATAAAGTAAATGAAGCATACAAAATTTGAGTTATTTTCAAATTTAATACGATAGTTTGTAGAAATAAATACACAATATGTATGAATGACAAAATTGGTAACAGTAAATGGATACTTTTTTCGAGTTCGACGTATATAAATTTGCAATAACTAACTTACAAAAATATTTAAAAAAACAATAAAAATGGCAACTAAGCAGAATGCCATGAAATAATGGCTAGTCTTGCAATATTAGACTGTTTAAGTGTATTCATACGTATGTATGCATGGAATAAAAATGAGTCTTTTTCTTTATGGTAGTTTTTAAACATTCCATTACAGTAAGTCGTATGAAATGGACTTGCTAATGTCACAGAATACCTTTACAGTTATCCATTATATGTTATTAGCTAATGTTGTACTCCGGATATTTTAGGAAGAAATTTAGAAAGCCTAACCGATCAACCATGTATGACGAGGAAGTCGACGATATTCGAGAGAAAGTTACAAAACGGGACCGACCAGTTCAGGGATGTCCAGACACAAACAGGTCTAGGTCACGCTACGGCCCTCGCCATGACTGTCCAGTGGCCTGACTACCTCTGTCTGGTACGTGTAACACTAACAGTGCTACACAAGCCTTGGCCCTCCTCCGCAACACCGACTGATTCAGAGTCAATTATAGCTTTCGCCACGACTCGAGTCTTGAATTAGGTCTATCAATCTCCTATTTCTTCATTTCAAAACGAGTATTCCAGTTTCTGTGGAGGCTAAGAATAAACGTGAGGTTGAACCAACGTTTAAAAACGGATGTGTGGTTCTCAACACAAATTAATATTTATTGCTTGAAAATTTAGAATGGAGAATAAATAGGTTTATTGATATACCTTAGTAATAGATTAATACAGAACGTTTCATAATGGACGAAAGAATTTCAGGGGATGGTTCTGGGCATCTAGATAAGATGGAACACATACGAGCTCAATGGAACATATATTTGTCTGTCGGTATGTGTTTTGCAGAGAATGTTTTTTATTCGTCAAATCAAATCTAATCAGTTTTATTGCAGCGACAATAGTACATTGCATAGCAAACGTCACAGATTTTAATCTAAAATTTCTTACATTCATACCACAAAATTCTTATTCACACGTACAAATTTTTCAATTATGCACCTTTCATCCTTCTCTAATATATCCTACTTTAAACAGCAGAATTAGTCGTGTAATTGGGCGGTCTCCAGTTAAATGCTAAAAACTCCTCTGCATTATAAAATGCTTGTGACACCAAAGGGTGTTTAAGGCGCATTTTGAACGCCTTGGGTTTTAGGGAATTTTTTATTGAATTTGGCAGTTTGCTAATAAGATTAACACCTGCCTGCGGGGGCAGGTGTTCAAATACCACTGTTCTGTGTCTCGCAGTTCGTAGTAGTTCTCTACCTCGTGTCTTATGCATATGTATGTACAGGCCTCTGGTTAAGGCACACTTATACATACGAAACAAAGTGGTTTCCAAAATATATAGACACGGGAGAGTTAACAGCTGCAATTCCTTAAAAGCTTTCCTGCACAACTCTCTGAATTGTAATTTTGCGATTATTCGAATAGCTCTTTTAGAGTCTGAATTCTCTCTGAAACTGAGAGCTTGCGCACGCTCCACACAGGACCACTCCGTGGGACAAATGAGGTAAATTAGGCCATAATACGCCGTTATCAGTACCTAACTTGGGCAGTATTTTGCTAAGGATCTCAAGACATGAACGCCTGAGGAAATTTTTGCGCAAACATGATTGATGTGCTCCTTCCAAGTCAAACCTCGATCAACTGTATTCTTAGGAATTCTAAAGTAAGGACTTATCAACAGTTTAGCAGAGCGTTAAAAATTGTTACACGAACCATTAGGTTAGTAATCAATAATTACACTAAACTTAAAAAATTTAACCCTAATACAAGAGTTTTACTTAATTGGCTCAGTACTACGTAGAATCTTATATATAAACAAAGTAACGTCATTAAACAACAAGCGTCCAGCTTCAAGCATTCAACTGTTCAAATTCCATATCTGGGTAAAAAAATCGTTAAAAATTCAGTATTCAAAATTGGTAACCTGTAATTGCTGAAACAAGGTTTTTGTTTATGGGTTGCACAATTATAATAATATGCTGTAAACAAGCATATTCATTATTGCGAAAAACATGTAATAATTAATCACAGGTGTACCGCTGAATTAATTTGAATCCAATTACATAAATCCCATATGTTTCAATTAAATCCTTACAGATGTTCAAAGCTGGTATGATTTTCTTGTAAAAAGATTTTGCAACTTTTACTAATTTGAAAACACTGAAACAATTTCTAGATTAAATCAAAATCGGTATCTGGGATTTTAACGACAATTACTACCAACAAAATAAAAAAAGGAAAATGTTTTCCCTTTATAACTGTAACAGATTTGAAAGGTTTACTTCAAACACTAACCATTTTTCTACATACAGGATGTTCCTCTGAGCTATTTTCTATTCTATATACACAGAACTGATCCCTGAAGTATGTGTCACCCGTTACGGAACACTCCGTATATTCTGTAAACAAACAAACACTGTCACACACGAGCAGGAACTCTTGAATCCAGAAGACTCGCAATAAATCGAGAAATCCTATCTCTTGAAGTACGAGTATCCATAATTTTGAGATAATAACAATCAAACTTATCTTCACGTTCAATGATAATTACCTAGTTACCTCAAGGTGCCTTATTAATCACTGTTATTAGGTTTTTTACTAGATGATGTGCTTGTTTCAAAGTTATGAATGAAATTAAAATTAGAATATAATATCCCTATGGTGTTTTACAACAAGAATTGCATAACAACGTTTAAGTAGATAAAGAATGTTACAATGTAGAATACAAGGAAACTGAGGAACACACCGCCTCAGTTGGTCCAGCAAGCGGACATGAATACCCCTTAGTTATGTTTCTAAGTCAATCAATTTTACACGATTTCATTTGTGATAAATCCAAGGTAAAATTATGTTTCACACTTTAGAACTCGTTTAAATAAAACTAATAAAAGAATTTTGTTCTTAATTTTTGGCGTAGTCTACATTGTTTCTGTTGTCAAGTTTGATTTTAGAGATATTACTACGGATTATTGATGATTTGTTTATTAATTTTCTTCAAGTTTAATGTTATGTTTTTGGTTCTGAAATGTAAAGAAGAGGACAGATTCCAGTTCTTTAAAAAGGTGAGTAATTTAGAAAATCCGGCAGTGCCAAAACCCTATTATGATTTTAAACCATATATCGTTAATTCTGATACTAACTCCTAACACTATTGTTTTAACTCAATTAAACTCGGTATTGAAGGAATTTTATTCTTTTTTAACAATAAATATTGTCATGGTGATATCAATATGATACTTATCTATTCTGACTGTTAAAATTTCAGATAACACGACATTTCGGTGTACCTCGTGCACATTCTATAACTTTATCCCCTGCATAAATGTTTTCTATTAATGATGCCATGAGTGGATGACCTATTTGTGCATTTTTATTTTTATTTTATTAGTTTTTTATTTGTTCTTATCCCTTACAATGGTGTATTACAGCGTAAATGTATGACCTATTGATCTAACGCAGTTTTAATTAATTTATATTAGTTAAGGAAGTGCCAGATAGCAGATCTCTACAGGTTACCACAGTAAATTGTAACATTTAATGATGGATAATATTTCTAATATCTCTCTTAATAGTGCAGTCATTGAAGCATTATTGCTCCGAATTTTTTTACTGTGAACCGAATTGCATACAATTTTGGAATTAGGTTCATCCTACCCTTAACTTCAAAAGTGAAAATGATTTGAACTCCGCAACCATCCTGGGGGTGGTTGCCACCCCTTCTCAGGGGTGAAGTTTTTCTTTTTTAAAATAACCTCGGATATCGATAGAAGGTCAAATTTTAAGCTTAAAATCATCTACAAAGTTTTTCGAAAAATTTAATACTTTTCAAGTTATTGGCAATTGAAAATTCGCAATTTTTTCACGTTTTTCATCGGTTTTTTGCAAATTTCTCCAAAAATAAACGTTTTTATCGAAAATTTTATAAAGAACAAAAGTTTAGTAGGTTAAAAAATAAACAATTTAGTTTTTTTATAAAGATTCTAAGTGCAATATTAAGCTAGATATTAAAGATCAAAGCCGATTTTTATTTTGTCTGAAATTTAATCGATGTGGTCAATGCCATCTAGCGGCGAGCAGATGCATTTTAGGCATTCTAATAAAAAAGGGTTCTGTAGTGCTTGAAATAAGCTTTAAAATGAGCACTATTAAAAGTCTTTTGCACGTAAAATAAGTGAGCTGTATTGCAAATAAGAGGAGCATCTAATGTTTTTTTTTCTTTTAAATCAATGGGTTTCATAAGTGCAATTTCCGCCAAAATTAAAAGTAATCGTATTCCGCCTAGAATTAACTTTATTATGAAGAGTTTGATGGGTTTTATCAGTTTGGCTGCTTCAGGACACATATTTTTCAAAAAAGTCACGATTTAAAAAAATTCAAATTTTTTAAAAAACCACCTTTTTTCATAATATCTAAAAAAATGACGACAGATACGTATAAAAGTGTAGGGGTGACAAATTTAGGTATGTTTCTGACAAACAATTTGGTCTTTTTGTTTTTTATGTCAAACAAAAATTGACGGAGATATGATTGTTTAAAGAGCGCGTGGCAGCGCAATCACAGCCTCTCTTAAGCCTTTTAACCCTTCACCGTTTTAGAAAAAGGTTTTTTTATTATATATTGCAATAAAGGATGTTGTAGCTCTCTTAATTACCTTTACAATGGTTTTCTATAAATTGTGATAGCATGAAAATTGAAGGAGTTATGATCCAAAAACTTATATTTTTTTCTACTTAGTAACTGAACATTTCGGAGTGTGAATATTTGGAGCAATGTGAAAGTACGCAGTATAATAGAGACCCAAAACTATTGTAATGTGTATCTATATACATAATATGGCTCATATATTTTGGAAACCTAGGCATGAATACATACCAACGTTATATATGTAGGCTATATATATTTGAGTGAATTTTATATAATTTATAAATATTTTATTCAACAAATGGCAATATTTTACTCTAAATTAATTATTTTTAAATATGTAATCATATATATTTACTGTTTTAATTTAGGGGTAGTTTTAAGGGTAGAAAAACTTAAAAATATGATAATCATATTCGAGAGTGTGGGATAATATTTATATCCTTTTCATTTTATCAAAAAACATTTTTTAACAATTTTTTATCAAGGGGTAGTTTTCAAGGGTTGAAAGGGGGCTAAAAATTTGATAATTATCATAGAGAATATAAAATATTATTTACTCCATACTTACATCTTTTTGTGTCATACCAAAGTATGTTTTTGTGATTTTTTCAATTTAGGGGTTGTTTGCAAGGGTTGTAAGATTTTCGAGGAGTTGAAAATTATTTAAATATGAGGTAATTGTGTTAGAAAACACTTTACAATTTCACCACTTACTATTAGACATGTTTTCTAGCGATAAAATGGCTCAATGTCAATTTTTCCATTAAAGGGTTGTTTACACCCCTTAAAAATAATAGGCGGAGTTCAGATCATTTTCACTTTTGAATTTAAGGGTAAGATGAGCCTAATTCCAAAATTTCATGCAAATCGGTTCACAGTAAAAAAATTCGGAGGTAAGACCGTATTTTTCGCTTCAATGACTGCACTATAACTACTGAAATAAAGCGACTAGTGTACATATGTCTCACTCACTGCATGTTTAATTTTCATGAAACCATTCTTCTTTTGTGAAACGTGTACTTATTTTTGGTTGACCATTAAGGTCGAAAAAGTCGTTTATGCCATTCCATATGTACGTACATGTTTTGTTTTTACCGTAGTACAGCATCTATTCATTCACAGCATTAGTGCATCTCTTGAAAGACGGTCATTGAAGTATCAGTAAAAAAAACCAAAGTATAAACATAAGTAGGGCTGTACACAAATTTAAAAGGCTCCATGACTCCGAAATATGGACTTAAAACAGAATTAGATTTTAAACTACCCTGGCAGTTACTTAAATTTTTATTTCTATTATTTTTTTTAGTTTGACAGTTTTGGGTAGTTTATACGACCAGCACTGTATTATTCCTATGTGTGTCACTACGATAATGTGTTAGAGTATGCAATGCACACCCGATTTCAGAGAATTACGCGACTTGGCACGTATGTTCTTGAACGCCCCTGACGCTCAAACCAGCTGTGCAAATGTTGTCCTGATGAAGCCCTCTCGTAGTTTCGCAGGGGAGTACGGAACCTGGTAGTTTTTAAAAATGGCAATTCCTTTCAATGTCCAAATCTGGTTTAGAGAGTTTTAGTACCACTTCGCTATCCAATTTAAAGTGCCTGATAGCATCGTTTGAGATCTTGACTCCTGAATCTTATCCAGTGTAATTATAACTTGTGTGAAAATGGCATTTCCTCAGTTATGATTCGTGACTTATTGACATCCATATCAAGTTATCTCTGCTGGAATTCATCAAATTCCAGTTTCAGGAAGATGGATTAAAGAGATGAGATTCTTTTCATCTTGACAGAAGTTAACATAAGAGATTCTTTGCAACATTTCACCATTCCGTTGAAGGTACCTAAAGATTCTCCGATTGGATCTTTCCCAATCGATTCTTTCGGATTTCGATCCTGGTGGAACAAGATTCTCTGAAGTGATAGATCTGGGTTTCTTCCATCAAATACGACTGAATCCGCAAATAGCTAGCAATATCTTAACATCTATTGAAAACACATCTACGTATATACGAGCCTTAGAGTTGGATCTGATGAGGAAACATATTTTGCTGGCATAAGGATTTTCGCAGTGGCCTTTACTAACCTCATGATGTTTGAAATCACCTTATGATATGTGTAAAGGTATCCACTAACAGATTTTTTAGAAGCAATGAAATTTTAGCGGTAGTACATCGAGACAAAATTTGGTACAGAAATGGAGATTTTTCAGTGACCATCATTTACCTAGCTTGAAGACTTTTTGTAATCTGTCTGACAAATTTTTGCTTTCCCAGTAGCACATTGTGAAGAACCGTTCCAATGTAATTTATGTATATTATTTTCAAAAGTACATTTATTTTTTTGTTATTTGAAACGGAAATGTCATAAGATTTGCGAACATTATACTAGGTATTGTGCAGGTAGGCCATATTTAAATCAATATATTTTTCGAATGGAAGATCGTTGAAAATCTTAATTCTTACGCGGCAGGTGCAATAACTAACATTGAAGTCTCCCGGTTCACATCACGTAAAACATTGCTTACACGAATAACTTCTTGAACATCTTGGCCTCACTGTGGATATCCATCTTCAGTCAACAGACTTTAAACGATTATTGACAGTCTAGGTTTAGCATCGGTGGTTAAGAGGAAGACTTCTAAGTAAATTTCGAAAACATTAAAATGTAATATATGACAATTATTTGAAATGTTGTATGAATAAAAAGAAGTTTGTATGAATCCTCCGTGATTTCTTAAGCTAACGTAATCTGTTGGAGCTTAAATAAAAGTCCATTTGTAGTACATTTAGTGTAGCCGCAGGCCAACAGTTTTAACGGTATTAGACTGTGATAGAGGAACAATGTCAAAGTAAGATGCTAGCAACCCTTTTTATTATAAAAGAACAGGTAAGCACCTCAGCATAAAACTGTCCCCAGACTTCTTTGAGGTCAGATATTGGCATTAGAAGGAATTCCTGTCTCTTACATACAACGTCGAATTAATGATTATGCGTCTCAAAGATATAATGCCTTATGTGATGTAATATTCTATTCCAATTTTAAACTATTCTTATTATCACTGAATGAGTGCATTCATAATTTATAATTATAATTTGCAACTAACGGTTAATATTTTTCATTGATAGACATCAAACGGTTGCTAACTTGCAGCTAAACGGTTCTTACGAAAACAATAACCAACAAGACTTATCGTGTCACCTCATCGTATTCAATTTCACTCGATTTTGACTATTTCGGAAAAGTATTTTAAAGTATAAATATCTTGACCATTTTCAAGCTATGATGTGGTTATTGTTCACAACAACCTCACCAACAAATACTGATAAGAGTTTAGATTTTATTTATTGATAATATTTCCCACATAAGATTTTTAATATTTACTGGTAATAGGTTTGAAAATTGTAAACATTCATTTCCATAATTGGCAAAGGTTTGATTTATCCTTCACACCCTATATTTTTACAAAATCTAATTAACAGTTCCATTTAATCAGGGCAATTGACTATAAATCAAAATTAACTGGATTGCTATGAGTTAGATACTAGTTCTACCTCATAATACCTTTTTGCATGTGGTTGTCACAAGATTAAGGACATAAAATTTAAAACATAACACATGAATGAATTTTAAAATTACGGTATGTCCGAAGTCCTATTATCCTCAATTTATAACACACATAGAAAAACATTACGTCTTCATTAGTTAAAGATCCCAACAATTAATTATTTGTGTACTGTTGAAAAAGCTATTTTTTGAATTGAATAAGCCTTTTAGCAGCTAAACTAAATAAAGCTTATACCTTTTCGTATATCTCCCTAATTGAACTACATTAGCTACTATTGGCCAATCGCCAAGTACTTACTCGTCATGAGAGCTATGGCTGCGAGTGTGGGTAACCAGTTCGCCACCGCGGCCACAAGACGTCCTGCTGACTCCACCATCTTGCAACCATGGCACCGGGGATGTCAGCTAGAGTACATTATCTCCGACAGAGAGCACAAAAGTTACAGACTGCAGGATTTCTGAGAACATGGAAACATTTCACATAAGTAAATTTATTCGTTTTAACAAAGAAAACTTTACTATCAAACAACGTGTGTTATTCAAATAGAATACTATACGGTATCTATTTTACATACTATGAGCATTACAACATTTAGTTTATACCAGCAGTAATTTCGGAGTTTTAAGCGTACAACATGCTCTGTGCGTACAAGTAGTAGAAACCAGTCTCAACACACTCAATAATGGTGTTGTTTGGCAATGAACCGTTTATTAGACACGACGTGTTCTAAATTTTGTGCACACTGAAGGGATCTTGGAAACTATAAGAGATACTGAAAATTTAAAATGAACACAGTTGTGCTTAATAAAAATACCAACAAATCAATGTGGTTAAGTTAATGGTTGCGTGGTTCACTTGCTGCGCTCAAAAAACTGTTTTTGGTCAAAATTTGCGAACTGTTACACCTCTCTCTTTAATACCTATAATGGAACGTTTTTTACGTAAACTATGAACGAAATTTCATCTAACTTTTAATTATCATAATGAAAATTTTCAAAACAAGCAAGCAAAAGGCATATTTCAAGTAATTTTTTCCAATTAAACGATTCTTTTTTAATTTTGCATACGATGATTTTTATGTTTCTAAAATATTATATAATTTGAAACTAACATGTTATTGTGCTTATCAGTACAAAAATATCAGTAACAGTCATTTTTAGACTAACCTTGTTAGATCATTTCTATGAGCAGTCATATGAAATATCAGTCTGGTTTACCAACCGTCGGAAAAGTAGCATAAAGATTCTCTTCAAACAACCATACAAAAATCGAGATTTTATTAATTATTTGAGAAAAAAGTCGAGGAAACAATAACATATATGGTGTTTTTGTAATCAGAAAATCTTCAACTTTCTTTTGATTAAGAAAAAATGAGTCGTTGCGTTTAATAAATTAAACTCGAACCCTACACCTTCTCCTTGCTGGCCTTGATAAATGTTCCATTATAATATTTAAAACTAGAATACATTTCAAGCAGATTTCATGCAAAAAAAAAGCTCTGTTACAGGTATTAATAAAAGAGCTGTGACAGTTTTAAATATTAACCAAAAACTGTTTTTTTAGCAGGAATATATATTACAAACTGTCTGATATGTCCATAAAAATTTGTCATTTTTTAGATTTACAAAAAGTCTCTAAAGCTTTAATTGCAGTTCACATTTAGTAGAAACTCGTGTCTGAAATATAATAATAATAATATATGCTGTATGAGTTACCATATGTTTTTAATTCTGGTATAGGAACATTTAGTGGCCAATGCATTTAATTATTATTTGAAAATTTCTAAAACTAAAAAATAGTAATAATACATATGTCTCAATATAATGTTATATGAGTTTAGAAGTGAATAACAAATCAATATAACTATTTCGTGCAAAAACTATAAAATATAATCCTATCCCCACTTATTGGCCTGAAACTCTCATGTGAAAATGGGAACGTTGTAAATAAGACAAAAAATAAATAATAAATGCACACAAAATTGTAGATTTTTTCACCAGTATATTTTTGTTGAGTACTACAGTATCAACATCTGCAATAGTCACGATCTACAAAGACCTTGACACAGATAGACGGGCCTAAGCGCAGATTAGGGGCCACCTAGGAGCCCACAATTACAGGACGTCGCGATACGGTGCTCAGGTTGCGGCAGACAGAGCCAGGCGAGCGCAGTTTTGGGATGGCGATGCTTGCGACACTGGACCGGTTACTGCAGAGAAACTGCCGCTCTCGAGACGCGTGCTTTACGACACCGCTGGACGATTTCCCAGCCTTCAACCTGTTATCGCATTTTATAACTCAAGGCACGCTAATCGTTTCATTCTACCTATAAAGCAGCGCAGATATCCTGATATTGTGTTTCTGAATTTTTCATTCCGTTTAACAATTTCTTGATTGTATCCACTTCTGTATACGATCTGGAGTCAAAAAATATATTTATGATTGTTATATAATGCATAAACGACTTTTCTTTCATTCAATCGTCATAAAAGTTACAAAAATCCTTTTCATAAGTATTCACAGAAACAATCATTTTGTGATATAAAGATTTATATTTGTATATCAACCTAACAGATGTGTTAAGAGCTGGCTGTAGTGAAAGTATCTTGAGCTTTACCCCATAGAAGAAATTTTAAACTGCAAACACATTTACGCTCTCGTTTTTTTTTTTTTTTTTTTTTTTTTTTTTTTTTTTTTTTTTTTTTTTTTTTTTTTTGTAGTAGAATTATGGGAGATTTAAAGATGTGGTTGATACGCATCCAAATGCTTTTTATTCTTTCGATATTCTTATTGATCGTTCAGATAAAAATACAAAACCTTTTTTACTTCATGTTTTAAATTTTTACAAATTATACAATTTGAAGTAACAACTCTTGACCATATATCATATCTTCAAACCAAAATTAAACATCTCCCATAATTTAAAATGAGACCATTAAAGTTTTTATTTTAAAAAGGTAAAGAATTTATATAAAAAAGAACAAATACACACTGTATTTTATGGAGCTAAAGCTCGTACAATCAAGGAGGATCCTAGGAATATTTTCTAGAGATGTTCTAAAAATAGCGTTCCTTTACGTTTTTAATCAATAATTCCTACCATTAAAGTTTTTTTCTGATAAATTTGATTCACATTAAGATTTAATAGTACGCCTCAGCTGTACAATGTCATTATTCTGTGCCCAGTGGCTTATCCCCATTACAACAGGGTAAATTAAAGAGGATAAACATTATCACTGATGAGATGTGCTTAACAAGTGAGCATTATTATTTTCGTAACAAGATATCGAATTTTGTAATAGGCTAATCGATACAAATTAGTATTTATAACAACTTACGAATACTAACAACTGACAGAAATTCTAACAGATATAGAGTAACGAAATTTATAATACATTATAATTGCAACTTTTATTTGCAATTATAAATAAAAAATTGCAAGGAAGTAGTCAACGTGAATTACTCTTTAGTTGCTTTGTCCAATTTGCTTATTATTTCCATAAAGTAACTTCACAAAGGCATCATTGGCTGAGCTTTAGCGAAACCTATCTCACTCGTGAGGCTAATAAAACTTAATTTCTGTCTATCTGTCTGTATATCTGTCTATCCACGTATCTCAAAAACGTACTGGCCTTCATTTATATATTAGCAACACTGAGTTCGATGAAGGTCACTCCATGGAATTTGGCTGAACGTTAGTGAATAATTTTACATTAATCTTACAAGTACCATGATGGCAAAAAGAAAATAGCAGGATAAATTTGTAAGCAAACTCAATCCAATCATTTGAGATTTCAGCATGTAACTTTTGTTCACAGAGTAAAAAGAAAAAGAGTGGAAATTAAATTTTAAAATTTGTAAAGATTTTATTTCTGCGCACTCCTACATTTTAATAACTTCCCTATCCCACCAGAACCTTTATTATCTGTGCATTGCTATGAAACATAATTTAATTAACAAAATTGGAAATTCATTATATGGCAAGTTATATCGAGAAAGATTTCATCTGTTGACTATAAATCGTACATGACACTTCATTTCTACATAGAAAAATATGAGTTCCATATTTGTGCATGCCCAACCATGGAGTTTGGCTGAGCGTCATTGAAGGATATACCTCAGTAGGTGTATGACAATGTTTATGCGTGCCAGAGGGGATTTAAAATTTATTTATTATTGATGATTGAAAATGAACATCATATTTCAAAAGTTAAAGAAAAAATAAACAACTGGCCGAACGTGATTACGTTTGTTTACTTGTAACTGTTTGAAAAACGCCATTCATTAACGGCAATTAACAGATTAAGTTTATACTCATTGTAATAAACCAAGTAAAGTTAAAAGTATTTTTTATATATTTACTTGTACATTGTGGAAATTTTAAAATTTGCTTACCAATTAGCTAATTGCTTAAAGCCTTAATATATTGCCGTGATGAAGACAACATTGTTAACATTTTGCGCAACATGTTATGGAACATATTTCTTATCTTGGCCAGCAAAAAATGGCAAGAATGATAGATTTTGTCTACAGCTCTCATCATGATATTAGATTGAAGATGCAATTGTTTACAAGACTCATTTATGGCTTACATGTCAAAATATTATTTCCAAAAATTTGAAAGCCCAAAGCTCTCAAAATCTCATGAGTACTCTTATATACATGTAAATAAGTGCAATGAAATTTGACATAAATTTTCTAATTTTAGAATATTTTCACAGTTTATTTTCTCTACATCGGGTCACAACATAAGAGGTTTATGAATGTAAACTCGCTTAAAAAATTATTAACTGTATATTGTGGAATAATAGAAAAAACATATTTAACGAATAAACAAACGCTATAGTAAAGTTTTCATTACATAGAGAAGGCTTATGCACTTGTTCAACTGATATCAAATACAATTCTGCAGGCTTGCGTAGCATCAGTCAGGGATTACGTAGTTATCGTGTTCACTCACTACTGCTGTTATTGTACACTTCTCAATAAGTTGCGTTGTACCGATTTAGCAGACATAAATGAATGAACAGCCCCTGCGGTGTATGAAAAATTCCCATAAATATTAATTATTTACATTAATTAAATGAATAAAGTGTATTTCATATCTGACTGTAGAATATATGGAAGCTCATCAAAATATATATTAATTGGCTTGATGAGTCACGAATACTCTAAAGCTCCGAGTTGGGTGTTGGCGACATGAGTGTTAACCCAATATTCAATTTTAGAGAAAGAGTTGAGAAAGGTTTTAAAGGGTTTAATTAAAACATTCAATTAAATGGATGAATATTAATTTAAAATATCAATGCGAAAGGTTTCATAAAGGGCCAACTTCTCTTATAAATCTATTCATCCCAAATATATTTTTATTACAATTTGAATTCTGATGTAGTCAACGAGGTGTAATATGTATCCCAAATCCTAGAAGTTATAAAACTATGTGGGTTTTAGCTAGTTAATAATTAAAAACTATTATTCTGATGTGTATAATTCGTACACTGATAATTATGTGATATGAAATAATATAATAATGATATTATATAATATGATTGAGTTTTTGTCATAATTCTTTATTGTGAAAAAATTTAGTAACTTAACGAATTTAAAAATTATTTTGTGGAAAATTATGTGCGTAATCACAAAAACTCCAATTCGGGTAATTTCACCAAATAATTTTTGATCAGTCTAATTAGTTAACAAATGTTTGTACCCAAGAAAACAAACATACCACCTACCCCTCCTGTACCTCTCTATGTTTGTCGAGTTGTGGATAAATTACAACCAAAATCTGTCTTGATGAGATTTAAATTCAGAAACCTGCGTTACGGGAAATACTACTAGTCACTAATTTAAAATGCGATCAAACAGCAAGATATTGGGCAAGCACAGTAAAAAGTAGACCCACTCTAACTCGACCCAAATGAGCCTCTGACGTGTAAAAGTAGTGGTCGACGGACGGTGGATAATGATTGTTAGATTTGCATTTTCGACGCTCAGTGGCTATGGAGTGTAACAGTAAAAAATAATACTAGGCTTTTGATTCATGATTCTCTCTTTCTTAAACGGTTTTCATGTATTCTTTATTTTCTTAATCTGATTTCAATGTGGATGAGACTTAAGATTTCCTGAGAAAATATTGTACAGCTATAATCAACATGGTCATTATCAAATCAGTAGATTAAAAAACATTCATAGGGAATTATAGATCTGCTCATAAAATAATTTAGTACTAAATCGTTATCGTATTGTGAAAAAATACTTTTGTCGTTTCTACTGCTTAATACCCAAGAAACCATAATAAGCAATATCTAGGTATAAGTATCAATTCAATTACTTCTAAATATTAAAGCTTCACTGCGCATTACATATAATGAAGTGCTTACGAGTTGCAAAATGTGGAGTTAACTTTAATCATTATGTTATCTTTAATCAATCAATTAATAATAATTGCCAAATGTTGGAATATCAAGAACATATTTCAAGATTAAACTTAGATAAAAGATAATGCAAGGGATGAGTGAAGTACAGCAGCTACGTCATCCATTCACAAGTAACTTTTTAACACATTTCATAAATGAATAGCTCAATAACAATACAAGAGTATTGGTGGTTGATATGGATTTCCAACCACATGAACCCCATTATCAAATTGTACACTAAAGAATGGCTAAATGTACGAAAATGTTCAAGGAAACACTACAAACACTGTCACAGTAAGATGTGTTTCGATGTGCTTAATGATATCTTAAACCAATTTCAAATCTTATCTTCAAGAATTGTATTTATAGTAGGGATGGGATGATTCAATACAAATGTCGAGTTTGGCTCCAGTTCTCCTTTCTCTTAGTCCAGTATCTGAAATCTGACACTATCACAGACTTGCTCCTGGAATCTGGAGTCATGTTCGTCTGAAGAGACAAAAAAAATCGGCTACGGAGAAGCTCAAAACAAACCCTTTGCATATTTTGACACCAGAAGCAACTATGGACTACAAAATCCAGTATGACCTTGATCTATGACAGCGTCAGATTGCAGACACTGCACTAAGAGGAAGGTAAACTGGGGTAAACTCAACATTTGATTTCTTGCTTGGCTGATGAAACTGTAAGTGGTGTTTCCTTCAGAATGGATGTAATCTAATCTTTAAAAGAGCAATGTCTAAAGTTAAGATAACCCTATTTTAAGCATTGGTCTGCCAACAAATGTTCATTTAAAGATGTTGGTATATTTTTTTATATTTATTTTCTGGTTTAAGATAGTTATTAGTTTAGAGTTTTCAATTAATTACAACAGGGATTTTACAAAAAATAAACTGTACACGTCTGGTACGTGTGTGAACTTCCGAAGACAACCGGATGCATTTTGCCTTTTTAATACTTTTTCAATCTTAAAAAAACACGTGTTTTCAGTAACAATATGGCAGATTCTTCTAAAATGGGCTATCATTTTTTTATTAAATGTAACGTAATTGTATACTTAAAATGGTACATTAAAATCAAAACCTATATAAAAATCTGTTTTAAAAAGGATTAATTTGATTTCGAATATTTTTAAATGCTTTTGAAACTATGAGGATTAAAAAACGACCCTCCATTACACGCTGGTAATATGGCAATAGTGACAAGCAAGTTTAGTGCGTAGAGGAAGTGCTGTATAAATAGCACATACTCGTCAAATTGTGGAAATTTTAAGACGTCAAGGTGCCTTCACAAACAACCGCAGGTGTTGTTGTTTACCTTCTGTTCAAATACATAGATGGACACATGTTTGTTCATAATCAATCGACCGTCAAGGTCTATTCACAAAAATGCCTGTTGAAATTTGCACGTAGACACAACAGAAGGGCCAAGCCAAGGCTGCCGATGGATTCACTGCAAATATTGACATCAGTAATGGATGTTGGATGTTTACAAAGTGACAACGGTTTTTGATAAATTATTACAAAATGTTAATTCTAGTTTTTCTGCGGACTTAATAATATCATTCTCTGTTTCACTAACTTCTGTCCACTTTTAGGTTGATTAAAGAGAAGCCGTAGTTAGAACCACGTAAGTCTAAATATTTAAGAAATCTTTTCGTACTCTGACGTTCCTTATACTCTATAGTACGTATTATATTCTCCTGCCCATATGCCTCAGTCAAATTAAAAGAATATTATTCAAAATAATAGCGAATAAGAATGCTCCTCAATTGTTTATATGTACAAGACATTTGTTCGAATGGATTCGCTTTAAACCATTGCTAAGATATTATAATTAGTTTTGTTACTATATCCGTTAAGATCCTGAAGCATTTTTGAAAACAACGAATTATGTTCTTACCATTAATGACACAAAATTCCCACAAAATGATATGAGATTTTTTTGTGTGGTACTCAAAAATCCAAGTTTTGAAATTTTCCCGTCTAGACTGTCATCTAGACAAACTTGTTTTAAATTAATAACGCTTTTATTCAGTTCAGTTAGTACATGCTGATTTAAAAACACATTTATAGTCTGCTATAAAATGGAAAGGTATATAATTACTTCCCTTCCCATTTTAGTGTTAGGTTAAGTCTTTAATCTTAGATATAATAACGACTTTATTGGCTGAGCGTTAGCGAATATTTTTAGATTGGCTCCATGGGTAACCAAGACTGCAACGACAAAATAGCAGACTAAAACTGTAAGCACATTCATTAAACTCATAAGAGATTTTAACATATTACATATTAACACATTAGAAAAAGATTTTGGACTTTTTTAAATCTGGAGACTTAAATTTTGCGTGAAATATCAATTTCAAGCAAAATTTCAAGTTTTTTATAGAAGTTTTCGAGCTTTGTAGAAATGATTTTCTACATAGACAAGAATGAATTCTATGAAGGTGCATGTCCATTTATAGTATTTGGTTGAGCCTCATTGAAACCTGTCGCACAGTAGCCTGACCCAATTGATCTTTTGTTTCCCGTCGTTCTATATGTCAATAATAAAAATAACTAAATATTTTTTTAAAATTCGTTAAACCTCAGTAAAGCTGTTCAGCGGTATGTGGTGAGGTGCGATACTACCTTGTTAATCCATTTCATATCCCGATATCTGTTTGCAAAATACTGAGTACATCGAGGGGTCAGTTTTCCTACCTCGAGGATTCCAGGTGATCGGCACTGACTATATCTAAATTTCTTAGTTGTCCACGCAGTTTAGGACCCGCTTTGTGATAATTCCTGGATACGTTATCTACTCTTCTGTTGCCAGTCCCTTGGTTCCCTCTGGTGTGAAGGAATGACAAGGTAATTTTTATCTGACCCTATAAGAGCCGTATGTATCCACTCACTAACACTTTCAAAGCACTACACCGCCGGCACTCCAAGCACTGATCAGTCTTGAGGTTCAATTATTCCCGGGAAGGAATAAATAAATGAGTTGTCGAAAGACTGCTGCTCGATCATTTGCGAAATACGAGAAGTTACTCACTAAAATTTACACTTAATAAACTAGCGGAACTGCTTAGTTTCCGTGAGTTTTCCCTTTGACGAAATGAATATCCTTTAGTCACTCGATACGTCTGACTAATATCCTTTTCGATACTCCCTAACGAGATCTCACTATCAGGGCCCCGCGTGATCAGTTAGAAACAAGGAATAAACCCTGTAGTTGTCTGAGAAGCACTTCACTTTCACCAACAGTATTATTTCTAAAACAGACTATTCATATAATGTAGAATCAAGGACCAGTAGTAAAGACTTTTATGGAATGACTCCTATCTTTCTCAAAGGAGTGGTATGTGTATTGGCATCTATCCTGAGCTTTTTGTTGAATATGTGTTTGGTGGAAGGAATGTTTCCTGGTGTGCAAGAACAGTCGCAATTTTTAAGAAGAGATCCCGATGTGAGATTGCTAGCTATCATGCTATATCGCTGATCCCCGTTATTGCCAAAGTTTTCGAAACCATTATGTGTACACAGTTGTGTGAGTCGCACAATTTTCTAGTCCCTGGACAGTACGGTTTTAGAAGTGGTAAGTCTTCAGTTCTTGCTGTTGAGGCCCTTCTGGAAAGGCTTCTTAATTCCTTTGGATGAAAGCAATCAACCTTTGTCATGCTCTGCGACCTCTCGCGAGCATTCAACTGCATATCACATAATATTTTTCTTTCCAAATTAAGTAAGTATGGTCTGGGGGACAGTGCACTTAAGAGTGGTCAAAACATATCTAGCTGTTAGAACCCAGGTTGTTAGCTGGAACGGTTATTGCTTTAACCCGAAAATTGTCAAACATGGAGTACCACAGGGCTCTGTGTTGGGTCCTCTACTGTTTGTAATTGCAATAAATGACCTTTATTACAGTGTCTCTGGCAAGGTGTTGTTATTTTCTGATTACCTTATAACAGGCTTTGCCTTGTTCATAAAACACTATTGCGCATTGACAACAACCGCTTTCCCTCCTAGTGATGAAAACTAATGTTTGTTAACAAGGATTCCGGTGTCTACGACGGTAGATAATATAAATAAATACTGTAATACACAATACGAAGATGTAGGAATCGAGCAAGTATGTATGTCTTCTCGTAGTTGTATTTTGTCCGCTCGACTAAGAGGAACGTAACTGTACATCAAACAATAGAAGCTTATTCCATAACTTTAGACAACTTTAGTGGTCGGGGATATAGGCCAACCAGACGTTCTGTAGTAAAGCTACGAAAGACTGTTAGTGAGAGCGAGAGCCATTTCTGTACCATCGATGGTTGTAGTAATAAAGACTAACCATCACGCAGCTATCTCATAACCGGCCACCCAGAATAGTAATAGGTATTCATAACAAATCCCGTGACATCATAAACTCCTATAAACCTTCGCGGTGATCATTTCAGTGCTCTTAAGGGCACCAAGGTCATGCAAAGATATGCACAGTCTATCCATCCGGATGGAGTAGCCTCCATCGCTTCAGAAGACAAATGATACATACTTATTGACTTGCAAATCAGAGTAAATCTGGTCATTGCCCGTTCAAAGAAAAGGTGCTACTTGATTAACCTTAGTTTAAAAGTCAAATTGTGGGAGACCCTTTGCAATATTCAAAATAGAAATGTTTATTTCTTTTTAATAAACGTACATCTCAGTGTTAATTAAAATAACAGTTATTTCAAAAACAATATTCTTATGGCAGATTTTAATATAAAAATGGTGTAATTATATTTTAAGTGTACTTACATAAGTTTTTTTATATTCATATAACTATATGTCTTATATGTACATTTTGTAAATATTTCTGATAAGATTTCTAGGTGTTAACATTTTAGTGCTTGTATTAAATTACCTTTCTAGTATAGTTTATAATACGATCGACTGAACACCTGTCTGACTAACCATTACCGTAACTCTCATACCAAATTAAATAATCCTCACTTGTATGCCGTATTGCATCTTTCCTTCTCTTGTAACTAAGCCTCTTATTTGAGCCATGACGTAGATACAATAACTCATATTTGAACAAATAAATTTGGAATTTAAATCAGTTCTAGCTAACTCGATTTGAAATATTACCTATCCTTGAAACCAGAGAAGTGGCGTTTTGTTTATAGATAATTTTGGGTCCAAAATAGAAAAATCATTATAAAATTTTACTTTAGGATGACCAAAGAACGATGCTGCATAAAAAATGAAACTTCAAAGAAGAACGCTGTTCTTCATTCCCCATTCCAACATTCTTAGTCAGAGCATGATGTTATTGTAGAGTGTGTTTGCTATGATGGTAGCACAAGTCCGTTATAAATACTAATATAAGATCATTTATGCATCCTGGTTATCTTGGAATCAGGCTAAGTATTCCATTTGAATAATTCCGACTTATGGATCCAACTATATCTATTGACTACTCAATACACGATGTACTGAGATGTTTATTCACTCACCTATCCGCGATGTAAGTACGTCGTGTAGCTCGGGCCGCACTATCTCACCACTCACTTACGCCAGGCGCGCGCGCAGACACTGTACTAACAGTTACCGCCGGACAGACACTCTCTCCCCAGTCAAGTGACGCAACAAGCCGTATTGTGCCACGGTCACGGGCATCCCCTCCCTCCGGAAGTTCTCTAGAGGTTTACAGACAGTGAGAGGTCCTTCCGTTGGGTCTGCAGAGACCTCGGGGAAAAACAATACTAGATAGGTAATTACCAAGAAATCCGTGAAATCCTAATGACTTTCGTGTTATTTGAATCTTGAATTAAGTAAAGGGAGTTTTTGCTACTAAATCGTAGTTGTATGATTAATATTAAATTTAATACAATTTATACACTATTTACTTAGCGGTTCATTTATTTTTTTGATCGAAAACCAGTAATACTCGTGTCAAGGCTTTGAAGTTTCAACTAAGATAATGGGTCTCTCAAGGATCCACCTTCAGTCCAATTGTATTTCTTATTTATGTCAACGACATAGGGTTATCACTTCAGCATGGAAGACTTGTACAATATGCTTATGACAGAACACTGTTTCACTAACAAATAAAATATAATTATGAAACAGCAAACTTTAGTTGGCACAAACAGTTGTTATAGCAGTTCGGTAGCCCTACTCTTAAGGAAAATTGAGGAGTTAAATGTAATTTTGGACATTTCCTAACTCTCTTGCTGCGATCAAAAGGCCCCGATAACAGACTGTTGAATGATTCTCTGGTGCATGAAGTCGATTGTTCAGAATTCCCTAGAATATTATAAGATATGGAGTTGATTTGAAATGTTCACATTAATCATTTTTACTCGAACTGTCCTCGGACGTTTATTTTTTGAATTTCCAGAACTAGTACACCCATAAGTATTATTTTATATTCTAAGCTTAGATATATGCTTAAAAAGTTTTATATCGGCAAAATGAGGAAAATAGATTTTGCGTTATTTGTGTTTATTAATTAATTTATGTATTAATTTGTTTTGTATTCCTAATTTTATAAATACATTGAATCGCTAAATATGTTGCTAAGTTCTGATCTCGGGAACGGCTGTACCTTTTTGGCTTATTCGTTTTTGTAAAATATTCATTGAAATACGAAGAGGTTTATAAGAAAAGTTACCCGGAATATTTTGGAATTCTGAAAAAAATTGTGTTACTGTATTTATGTTTTACAATCCAAATGTACCTAACAGTAAACACCTGTTGGCACTTTCAGCTGAAGTTAGATAAATTGGCTGAAACATAGGTTACATTATAATTATAAAGTGATAAAATATTAATTGTACAGTATTTGATAAGTAGTGTAATACAGATAGTAAATACAAAGTTAATATCTAACTTTTGATCTAGATTGCGGCAGTGACGAATTTAAAACATTTAATGCATTGTCAATATTATGTATGATTATTATAAAACCAACCTTAAAGACCAAAGCTGTGAATGCTTTCACGTATGGTACTCCAAACTAGTTGACTTCCTTGACATTGTGCTTTGGCATTTTAACAGTGGCTTAGGGGAATACAGAGAAATAAACACTAATATGCATCAACGATAAATTCTTCCAAACTAGAGTCCGAAAAACAAGACTTCACTACGCAAAACGTTATAACGTTTATTTATATCATTTGCAACGACTATATTGGAAAGTTGCATGAATTTAATAAGAATTATCCCCTTAACCCGGATGTAAAAAAAAAGTAAGTTAGTAGGAGTTTCCCCTTGACCGTAACAGTTATTTCAGTCCTACTCATTTATATATATTTTCTTCATCGGGACAAGGCAAACTCAACTAAGTCTCTGGAAATATCTTAGATCGAAAGCAAATTACAAGAGCCGGAAGTACCTGCTTTTTGACTGAAGAAGATTTTCGAGAGCTACATATGCATATAGTTTTTTGATCGGGGCAATAAGGCAAAACTATACTGTGGCATTGTAGGTGATTTTATATGGTGGGATGTAGTGAAATTTTAACCGAAATAGGCTTTTCAGGCCTACGTTTGTACATATTTTGTTCTGGTTGGAACAAGGCAAACTCTACCATATTATTGTGAATATTTTAGGCTGGAAGTAAAATTTTAGATAAGGATTGAAATAAACACTTTTTACCGGAAGTAGGTTTTTAAGAAGAATTTGTATTTTTGATCGGTGCAACAGGGCAGACACAGCTGTGGCGTTGTAAAAATTAATTCGAACCAGAAATGCTCATACAAGTACCAAACCTTTGTTTTAGGGATCGGTATGCCTACTTACGTTAAAAAAAATATCATAGGACTCCGTCACATGGCATCAAACGTTTTTATCACGTATTATAAGGACTTCGATTTTGAAAGTTGCGTGTGAAGACGCGGGTAACAGCTAGTCAAATAATAGTCCTATTCTTTCTCAATCAAAAATGTATAAAGTGTTCACAAAATTCCCCCAACGGCCTGATATTTTCTGAATTATTACAGAAAAAGCAATAACGCTTGGTACATCATTAGTATACCTAAAAATATGCTTTTTGGAATAGCTATAAGTTTTCTTATCTTATCACGGGGAAGGCCCACAGAGTCAGAAGAAGATCTTAAAAAGACCTTATGCAGAGTAGTACATCAAATTAAAGAGCTGTATTAGGAGAACACAATTCCTCAAATTCAAACTCAAAATGTTCTCCTCCTAAAAATTGGCGCTGGTATATACAGTTTCAAAAAGGTTACAATGTATGTCCTATAGTGTACGGCTTAGTATCCTTTTCTTGGCTCATGCTGACAGAATTAAACTTTCTAAACGCCTACTGGACCTAATATTTGTGTAAGGAAGTCAGTGACTCTACATCCACTGCAGAATGGTCCACAAGAAGTTTGCCAAAATTATTAAAAGTAAGTATGGTTCAAGATGTAGATCATTTTAAAGGGCTTTTCTGACAGAGATGAATACCGCAAAGATTTATCCAGTACAAAATGGCAGATGTCAAAGATTTTACTGAAAATTTTATGTTTACTTACTGAATTGTTTTAGAGTAAACGTTCTATTTCTTCACCAAAAGTTATCTCTTAGGTCCAGTAAGCATTTACTACGTTTAACTTCCTCAAGAGTCAGTTTCTCTTGAGTCAAGAGAAGAGAATCAATAAACCGTTATTTCAAAATATTTATGTTTAGGTGTGGCAATGATGTTCTAAATACTATTGCTTTATCTGTAATCTTTCAGAACATATTAAGCCAGTGCGGGAGTTAATGCCTCTGTATGCGTTTTATTAATTTTAAGTGTATAGTACTCTACTTCCATTCCGAGAACAAAGGTGTATACAAGGTACCGCTTAACAAATATTATACGTCATGTATATTTTTCAGAAAACGTATAAAGTAATCATTATAGCTTAAGTAATACCGAATGTCCGCAAACCCTAACCTTTAAACCGCTCAGACTATGACGTAAATCGAAGATAAACGTCCTCGGAAAAAGCTTGAAAGTAAATAACGCCAATAATATTAATGGAAATCTAATACGTCAATTCGTTTAGATAAACAATGATTGTATAAGGAAATGCCTTGAACGTGTGGAGATTTTTAAATCCTAAAAACTGTTGGATTTCCTTACAGTATAAAGGACACAACCATAACTCATTCCACTTACTGAATATTTTATCGAAATCCCTAGTTTGTCCACAGAAATTATCGGATGTAGTTAATAAAATATTGTGATACACCACTTTTTTTTATAATGTAGTCTTTCAACTTGTGAAAAGACATTTTAATCCAGTTAGTAAACTTATAAAATGATTCCAAGTGTAAATTTGAAAGCTGTATCCGATTGCTATATTGTTCAACACAAAGTCTGAAGATTTACAGTGTTAAAATCTGCGTTGCCATGAAATATCAATGGTAATTCGCTTAAATTGTTTTGTTTCCAAGGTCACGTGATGTCTGGCAAACATGAGTGATAGACAGTAGACTTTCTCTCTCAACTATGGCTTTATATGCTATCTACTCATTACTAATATTCAGTTTTAAAACAATTTAATCTTTCAGTTATTTGATATTGAAGTTTTCATTAATAAAAAGATTTAACTTGTATTTCTTTTATAAACCCTCTTAAAATAAGTTGGTGACAAACAAATATTATCTATAACTTTGTTCGATTAAAAGTTTGTATTGCTCAACTGTTTTCAACTTAAACATTTAAGGGAACGCACAACGTTATTAAAAGCCCAACGTACTGAAATTGATAAAGACGTTTATTTTAGAATAATGATGGTAAATATTTTACAAAAATATTAATTGGGGTTTTTACAACGCTAAGTTACACGAATAACAAAAACCCCTTAAGCACTGTTTGATTTGAACAGATCGTACCTCTAGTTTGGTACTTCAAAGAATTAAGTACTTTTATTTTTTTATGATCATTCTGTATTCAATAATATACAATACTTAAATGTGTTATTATAAACCTAAATAATTTTAAAATTAATTAATAAAATTAAGACGTAAGTCCTGTTTTGCCGATATTTATACATAATGAATTGGTAAATAATTTAATATGAAGTAGATTTCAAAAATTGACTTTATAGCCCTAAATACATTGCCAGTTTCAAGAGATATTTGGCAAAGTGTGATGTTGTGAAGAAGTTAAGGATAATTAAGTGCTGGGACTCAATGCTTAAAAAATCTGAACTTACGAGAACCTTAAAAAGTGTTAAATACTATAGAAAAAAAACTAATTACAGTAAAAGAATCTCGACAAGAAGAATAAAAGATCAGTTTCAGGCTAAGGATGTATTAGCAAGGCCTTCTTATACATCTCAGATGTACAGTACTATATACACTTTTTAGATTTAGATGTATTATTACATTTTTCAGATTACAACTTTTTAGTAAAGCTTATTTTTCTTAATGAAAACGTCAACCAAATAGTCCTGCAAACTTTCGATTGACATTTTTATTAAGAATTACAGCTTATCTTATAGAGAGTGTCCTCCGATTTTTACCACTTTACTATAGTATCTTCCTTCGTGTTTTATCACGGCCTTTATTCTATATTTTGCAATTTTTTAACTGTTACTACAACGTTTTTTTAGAACTAAAACATACAAACTACTTTTTAGTTAGTATCTTTTTAAATCCCTGTGTTAAATTGTCAACAGGATTACGAATATTAACGGACAAAAACATAGCCATACTACAGGAGTTACTGAGAAATGGTACATAATATTAACATTGTGATAATAGTCGGTACCCTCTATGAAGTATTCTGTAGATGGTAGTGTTTTTCAATTCTAATTGTACCAGATTTAAACTTTTGTAATGAACAAAAAACACATTTTCACAAACGAATCCCGTAGGCCAGTTAAAATATTATATTTTAAATTGTTTTAATTTTCTGAACCCAAAACCCTCACTTCCCCCCCCCCCACCCCCAAACTAGCCAGTAACTCGACAGACCTACGGTTACACGAGATTTTCAAACCTTCGATGCCTGGCAATGTAACGCATCATGCTTGTACAAGATGTGCTTTTTTATCAAAATTTTACACATCAACTACCCAGTTTATTCTTTGTTTGAAGTTTGTCTTTTACAATGGAAGGATTGTAAAGG